>NC_138793.1:11890860-12612846 GCF_965178545.1 Coloeus monedula | reverse complement strand
TAATAAATAAGGAGCACTGTCCTGGCAGTGAGGAAACATCTCTATATCACTGTGAGAGAGTGCACACCTCAGCTCCAGAAATCCACCTATAAAACTTCTCATTTGTTACCTAGATGATTCTGCTTAACATCCATTTTGTGCACTCAGCCTTTCCTATGCACTTTTATTTAATGCTTTAAAACTGGAGCTACTAACTCAAATCAGCTCTAAGAGAGTGAGGATAAACCACCAAATTCTGCTAGGAGGTAGTATACAATTTATCATTTAAGTGATATTTTCCTCAATAGAGGCCCATTCTCATCTCATTCCCTTGTGTAATGATTTCCAGCTGATGCAGAAATACTCCAAGTCTTGTACCAGACTGTTATGGTGTGTACAAGTTGCTGTTGATTATGCTCTTGTAGACAAGAGCATTTAATACAAGTCTGAAGTTGCTGGAATCTCAAAGCATGTTGAGTCACTGCACTGCCTTGCAGACTGTTTTAAGCGCTTGGTGGGGGTTATGTTTCAGAGGAGGGAAACGCACAGAGGTGAAATGTCCGTTGCCAGCCTCCCTGCCAAGGTGTAAGACTGGGGTCATGAATTCTCTAAAGACGATATTTTCTCTTGGACAAGTGAAAGGCTGCTGAGCCACTCAACTGAAGACATCACTCATGGTCTCCCAATGGAAACACGGATCTCCCCATTCCTATGCTGAGTAGCCTGACACGTGCCAAGGAGAAGGAAATCCCTTTCCTTGTTACCAAACCCTGTATTTCCTTCCAGCATTGGATCGTGCTTCTTCTGAAACCTGCTCCCGATTTTCCTGGAACACCACAGTCCTAAACAGTCAGTCAAGCGATCAGTGACTTACACCTCAAAGCACTTACTAGGATCAGCATCTCCCAACCTTTTCCCAAAAGCAACTCCTGCAACATGAACCAGCAGAATTTCTGCTGAAAGATTGCAAAAGTTATCCTGTAACAAATAGAACAGATGATAAATTGTCTTTGGCTCCTGAGGACACAAGACCCCACAGATGGGCCTGATGGGGAGAGGAGGGTTATTAACAGCCATGGCCCAAACTCTTCATATTGCAGGAGGACCCTGTGTTACCCATCCCTCTTGTCTCCCTCTCAAGCTGGTGTATTCCAGCTCCTTTGTTTTAAACTTACAGATTTTATACTCAGATAAAAGGTGTGCTGATGAACTGAAACCATTTTTGGAGACCAGGCAAAGCAGGACATGCCCAAGAATTAAGAAAAACGAAGTAATTTCAGCTCTGCCAGTCCTTCCCTTTCAATGTCAAAAATGTTATTGATTAGCAATTTGAAAACAGGCATGATGTCAGCTTACTACACAGTTTCCTGGGCTCCCTTCCGAGAGCACTCCTCAGTTCTTTCTCAATTAACGTGAAAGCTGGGGAGAGTAAGCATTTTTAAGGGTAAGTTAAGAAGTGGTCCATCAGGAGTTTTATTCTAATATTGCAATAAGTACACAATGATTAAGTTTTGAATTAAAATACTTTTTTCTCCTTTTTGTTCAGCACTAGAAAACCATCAGTTCCCTTGCTTTGTGTTACTTGGTAACATTTTTCAGCCTTTTGAATCTTCTGATTTTAGGCAGATTCCTAAGAGTATCTTATAACCAGGACTGTAATCCTCCAACCTCCCTTACACCTGTCATTTGCCTGAATGGTCTTAAAATGAGAATGATTCAATTAACAGTTTAGGGGGATTTTTACATTAGGCACAACATTTCTTCAGCATTAGAAAAAACATGGCATAAACCATTAGTACTTCCCTCTAAGAACAAAAGAAAAAAAAAATTAAGGCAAGAAAAATGGCTGTAGGTTTAATGTGCCGATGCTTTCCAGATCTTTTTGTTTCCTGGTTTTGGTTTTGTGAATGAAACTTAGCAATATCCAGGATCCCACCAAGTGTCACACAAACATTTGAAATTCATCACCTCTCTTAAAACCTGCAGATTGAACAGACATCATCTTCAGTGTAGGAAGAACTTGGCCCAAAGTCCAGTGAACTCAAAGAGAGGATCTGGGGTCAGCAGCATTCAAATTGATTTGAAATAAATGAGGTTGCTGGTTTCAGTATCGCCAATGCAAAAAAGGAATCAGGCTTCAGAAGTAACCAAGCAATTGAGATGTATTTGGTTTCCTCACCTTCACTTGGGATGTTTTTTATTTTGCTCCCAGTTCTTGAATCCTCATGCTAGAATAAGGTAATTTGGTTTTGAACTTTTCTCTGAAGTGAGGAGAGCTGGAAGTTTTCTTTCAAAAACAAAATACATGCCTAAGCAAAGACCACCTGAAAACAGAGCTTATCCAGTCATCATTCGAGTCCAGGCTCCACAGAAGTAATTTCAGGCTCTACACAAACCCACAAATATGAGGAGATTTGCAATAGCACCAGGAAAAGTGACTAGACTCCTAAACACCCTGGCCACCCGAATTTGAGATTTTGGCAATTCTCACCTGCTGGAGCTCCTCTTTAAACCAATGTAATAAATAAAGAACCAAATCCCATCTTCCACACTCAGTTGCACTCAGGGTGTAACCACAGACTTCAGAGCAAAGAGGATAGGTCCTTCTGTGCACTGTGTACGGCTGCTGCCTTGTTGGAAAAGCTTTTTGCCTTCCTTGCTACCTGAGCAGGAGTTTGCAAAATCGAGCTCTTGGACCCTGCACTGGCATCAGCCTTTCTGGCTGCATATCTGCCAGCTTCAATGCTCAGTTGTGATTTTGTATCCTGCAGATCCAGGAGAAACCAAGGGAGCTTGATGCTTGCAAAGACAGGCTGTAACTCTGAAAGCGAACTGAAGAAAACTAGGTAATTATGAGTGTGCGAGACTCTCCTGACTGCCTGGCTCTTACTCTCCACCAACCTGCTCCTGCCTTGGCCATCAGTGAAGCACTTCTTCATTTCACTCTTTCTCTTGCCCAGACCAGACAGAAGACCCAACACAGTGCCTTGAACCTCCATTACTTGTCTCTTTTTCATTCTTCACCCATTTTGATTATCTTCCCTGTGTTCCCCAGGTAAGCACCCTGAAGAACTCAAATCAGGTATGAAGTTGTATGCCAGACAAATGGGAAAGGACAGGCTGAAGAGGAAAACCACAACCTTTTCTCATTTATTATCTAATTCATTTGTCAATCTAATGTCTCTTACAACTTCTGGGTTAGCCAAGTCATAAAACAAAACAGATCCCCGGTTACAATTGTGCAGCAGATTTGTCTCTTTCTTCTGAGCTCATTGAAACAACTGCTTTCATCTCATTAGATTGCTAAAACATTTCCAACAGGACTAGATGTGTCATGTCAGAATATGACAGGCAAATTTCTTTTAAGGTTTTAAAACTGGGTTGGAAGAGGAGAAGCTATGCAGTTCACTGTTGTCACTGAAAGATATTTTTACTTTTATGAGTCCCTAAAACAAGAAACAAATTAAGAACTGTCAAGGAAAAAGAAAAAACACAAACTCAAAATGTATTCCATCTTGCCTCCTAATATTGTTACTACTTTTCTCTGAAATCTCTCTCAGTCTAATAACAAGAACCTTAAATATAAAAGAAGGAACTATGGTTGTTAATGTTTTGGCACAATTAAAAATCCAAGAGGAAGGAAATAAATGCTGAAAATATTATTACCCTTTGCAACTACAAGCCAAAATGAACAGCCTCACTTTCCTCTGTTCCCAGCTCTTATTCTTGACTGGTTCAGGGGCAATCTCCCTGTGCTGTGCCACTGCAGAGTGTGAAACATGGCACCCACAGCATCCAGGGATGCAAGAAAGCATCTGTGAAGGTGGGGAAAAAAGTTGCAGTGAGGAGAGAGCCCCCTCCTACAGCAGCCTCCACTGGGATATTCTCTTGACACCCTGGCAGGAGACCCTGCCTTCCTCAGGGCAGGTAATGCACTGCCCAGCTGCCATCCTGACACCCCAGAGCTGCCCCAGCAGGCAGTTTTCTGCTGGTTTCACTGCAGGTTTCACTGCCAAAACAGCTCCACTAGAGGCTCCTCCCTGCTGGGGTCCATGTGCCACGTGCATGGTGCCAAATCCACACCCAGGGCAGAGTGCACTGGGGCAGGTCTTGGGAGAATGAAACAACTTCATTGGGAAGGCTGCAGCTCTTTCCCCTGCTTATTGAAATCCAGTTCAAATACTGCCCAGGTGCAGCCTGTCACTGCCCTACTTTGAGTCTTAAGTCACAGAAATCCTGGAAACAGAGGATGAGGATGGCTCAGCCTGACCTGGTGCTCTAGTGAGGTTCGTGCCTCTGGGTTGCCAGCTCACACCACAATCAAACAGTTCCCAGACAGAAGCAGAGCCGAGCGGGGCTCTGCACCCAATGCCACAGGGCAGAAGAGCTGTGCTGGGGAGTGGAACAGACCAGGAAGATGCAGTTTCCAGTCTTGTCCCCAGAAAGATGCTGCAGAGGCGAAGCAACTCCGCGCTGCAAGCCCCTGTGGGGTGAAATATTCCTGGGGGAAGGGGCTGCAAGTGTGAAATCACTATGGATTTGAGACACAGACATGCAGCAAAGAGCACTCAAGTGGGTGTTCACAACACATCGTTTCATTTCGATGGCATTTGGCATCAAATTGCTGTAAAACCTGTGGGCGGGGACTGCTTCTCACTGAAGAAGTTCATTAGATTATAAGTAATTTGGTTACACAGAGCAAGTAGAACCTGGGGCTGTTTTGAGGGGCTTTTTGAAAAAGGTCAGAACAATCTATCAGCCGGCTGTTGGGACTGATGGCTGCTGGGGAGAAGATAGTAGATATTTCAAGAGAAGCACTGTACACTAGTGTATTTTTCTCCTGATTGTACATTTCCATCCTTCTCATACTTAACATAAAAACATTTTGTGAAAAATGGCACAGCACAGAAGCTTATAAACTGAGTTACTGCCAGCACTGCTGGTGAAGTGACACACAGCTGCTCTGGAGGACATGCAGGGCTGGAAAGCTCCGGCATCTTGTGAAAAGGAGCCGGACCCAGCTCTCTACGCTCAGCTCCGCAGGGGACAGAAGCTGCTGCTTCTGCAAAGGCAAAATCCAAAACCAAATCCCAAGCCCTGAGATTTTTCCTGTGTGCAGGGGAAGCCATGTCTCCTCTGGAATGCCACACCTATCACTAACCCCTCATTTGGGAAGGTGAAATATTGCCCTGGCTCACCATTCAGAACAATGGCTGCTGAGTAGGTGGCAGGACCTTGTTTTTGAAGCCATGCCAGCTAACTCAGCCTCTCTGTGTAGGCACGATTAAACACTGAATTCCCTGGAAGCCTTGTGCTGATGGCAGTGGATGGTGTCCCCACCCGAGCAGTCCAACCCTGCTCACCACTGGACCGTTGCATGGAGATTTAAATGTCTTGCTAAGCAGTAAGAGATGGAGATATGCTTGGTGTGCTGCTAGGCTGGGGCTTTTGATGAACAAGCACATTCACCAGAGTTTTAAGTCCCCACAAAAATATCCTAAAAAACCATCAGTCTCGACTTCATGCTACAGTCCAGGTATTCCAGAAAAGAAGATTGTAAGTTCCAAATTCTGCATGTGCTCGACATTTATTTGAATATATAACATCTAAAAAGTGTTAACATTAATTGCACTCCTACATCATTGTGAATTTACTGAGATAGGGTGGTGTGAGTGGAAGATAAACTTCTCTTGTCCGGTAACTCTAACCTTCTAGCTTGGATTTTAAAGGAAAGCCCCAGATTTGCTTGGTTACAGATGGTTTTTTAAGCTGAGTGAAAACAGAATCTGGTCACAGCCTGATTCTGAATGCTATGGCACACTCTGGAGTCTCATTGGTTTGCATGGCACAACCATGCCTTTCAGGACTGTTCCTCTGACTAGCTTGGCTCTGACCCTTCATTTTGAGGCATGGGTGAAAGTACCTGGACTGCAGGACTGGCTGTGAAAAAATACAGCAAAATTAATCAGCCAAGGTGGAGATGTGCAAGGGTTAAGGGTGTCAAAACAACCATGAGTGCTAAGAAAAGTATCATTCCTAGCCTGTGGTGCCACTGTTTGAGATGTACATTCCAGACTCCAGTTCCACCTCTCTGTCATTCACCAGTACCTCTTTTTTTGCTCAATAACCCCCTGCTCACCAGCTAAAAGGTATCCAAATATTTTACTAAAACATCCTGAATAAAATTTACAAATCCTTATCTCCATTCTGGCTACACTGTCAAATTACTGTAATTTCTACTTCTTCTCCTGCTACCTAACATTTCAAGGATTAACTGGGCAGTGTGTAACCTCTTCTAGTCCTATGTAACAACGTCTGCTCTCTGTTCCTTTGTCTTAGCATTCTCCAATCTGTCTACAGATTCCTGTGCTTGTTTTCAAGGCAATATCCAAGTGTGAAGCTGCTTTAGCCATTCAAGAGGATGAGATTTATTATCTAGAAGCACACCAATAATACAGTATTAAAAAAAAATAGCAGTCTCTTTCATCAAAGTCTAATGAACATGCGATTTAATCTTTATTAAGAATTCATTAGGTTCTCAGCAAGCCTGTCTAATGGAGCTTGACCAGGTGAAATGCTAATGCCCACATTATATTTAAATTAATTTTCAGCAATGTTAGTTTCCCCACGTTGTTCCCTGCACATCACTCTCCCCGGCGCCCGCGGCTGTGCGGCTCTCTCCAGATGCTGCTGCCGTGCTCATAGCAACACCGCTGTCCCCACCCCAGCCTCCGCACACTTCACTGGAGTTTCCACACTCACGGATGCCTCCCAATTTCCAGCACTATAAGCCCATCCACCATGGCAGCTTCCTTGACATTTTCATATCAGGTACAAAGCTGCAAGCCCAGCATGCCTTACTTTGTCTCTTTTCAATGAAATGTGTGTGTATATATATACACACACACACACAAAACAGGGTCTATTTCAGACCTCAATATACCAATCTAGTCCAGCAAACAGGTTATTATCTTGATGTGATTTGCTTCAAAAAATAAGAGCTCTGCTCTTTGGAAAACAAGAGTGATTGCATGCTAATTGTGTAGACAGTGCAGTCACTGCCTGCCCTCCTGCCTGTGGGCTCTGTGTGTGCACTCTGCTGTTGTGAGACCTACAGACTCTCCCATCAACCAAAACCCATCGCCCACCATTCCAGCATGCTTCTGCAGAAGCAATTCCTAGAGATTAAATAATTTATTGGTGTTCATCTGCAGTGACATTTCTCCTGATCCACCTTTTGCACACAAACAAGAGCAAACCAACCCCACCCCAGCCCAGCCTCAAACCAAACTGTGAGGTGAAAGGTGGGAAAATCCCCTTTCAAACAGTGAAAGGGGATGCTCAGATCCTTTACAGAATAAGGTACACAAACGTCGATGGGGAAAGCCACGGACACTACTATGCACTGGAGGCGAGTCTCCCCGCAGTGAGACCTCCCAGCCCCGCAGCGCCTTGGGAAAAGCACTGCCTCAGGCGGGGATGATGGTTTCATTGAACCCCTGTGGGGTGGACACAGCGGCCACAGAGTTGATACAGATATATCCGGGTCACCCGCTAAACCACCCTGCCTGGAGGGGAGCTGGGCTGAAGGCCCAAATCTGCCCCCGTGGTGCACGCACATGCACACGCACATGCACACCCACACTCACACACACGCGCACGCACACTCACATACACGCACAATCACACACGCATACTCGCACACCGGGGGCGGCTACGGGAGCTCAGGGCAGCAGCTTGAGAGGGGCGCGGGCCCCTTTGGTTATTCCGGAGCCCCTTAGGCTTCTCTCCGGGCCCTCCGAAGGCAGCCGAGCGCGGCGCGGCCGCCGCCGGGAGGAGCCGCGCGGTGCCGGAGGGGCCCCGCCGCCGCCGGTGCGAGCCCCCGCCGGGCGCTGTCCAGCGCGAACCGCCTGAACGCCGCGCCGGGACCCGCCCGTCGGCCCGCGCAGCCCCGGATTCCCGCGCCAGGACCCGCACCCCGCTCCCCGCGCCCCATCCACACCCATCTCTCAGCCTCTGCCCCTCGCTAAGCAACCCCGGTCCCGGGGGGGCCCCTCCCAGCCGCGGATCCCTCTGCAACCACCAGCATCGCAAAGCGGCAACCGCTCCCAGCTGAAATCCAGACCCTGAACCAGCGCCCAGGCTTGTTCCGTGATGGCGCCCGCCTCCAACCAGCCCGTCATGTTTATAGCGGTGGGAGGACGGGGTATTTCATTGTATTTTAATTAAAAAAAGAAAAAGGAGTGGGGGGGAGAATAGTCGCACCACGGGTGTACCTCCGCCCCTATTAGCCTTCCCTGCGCCTGCTTTCCTACGGGGTGCATTTACACCAGCCACGGGGATGCTTGGAAGAGACCTTGCGGTGGGGTTTTTCACTGCTGTTTATTGCACGGTTACATCTAATTAAACACAGGAAGAGGGTGTGGGAAGCCCCAGCGAGGAGCGGCGCCGAGTACCATAGGGAGACCCGGATCCCAGAGCAGGAGAGGTCTGAATGAGATGAGCGGCCAAGCTCGTCGTTCATTAATTAAAAGGAGAAGGTAGAAGCTCAATAAAAGGGGCTTTCAGTGATAGGGAGCCTTGGTTTAAATCCGCAGAGCCGGCAGATAACACCCCGACATTAAGCTTAACTGACAGCGGTTCGCTTCACGGGGACATCTGCGCGGAGGGGGAAGGTGGGCTGCCGGCCTCCCCCCACCGCCGCCGGGGGCGAGGCCGCGGGGCGACGCTTCAGCACCAGCGGGCCCTGGACAGCGCCGGGAGCGGCGGCGGCCCCGCCGCGCTGTGCCTGCGCGGTCCCCTCAGGTAAACATGGCGCCCGCGGCCCTCGCTCACCTCCGCGAGCCCCCGCCCCGCACCGCCGCTCGCTCGCCCCCCCACCTGCGGGACTTACTTCATTTGCTTCACGATGGTGCTTTTTCCCGACTCTCCGGCTCCTGTTGGAAAAGAGATGAGGTGGGATAAGCGCGGGGAAGGAGGAGGAGGAGGGGGGCAATGGGGGGCGACCGGCGGGTTCTCACCGAGCAGGAGGAGTTTCACGTCTTTGGCCGCGCTGATCCCGTCCTCCTTCAGGTTCTTCTCGATGGCCTTGCTCCGCTCCAGGGCGGCTCTTTCCTCAGCACTCAGGGTACATCCCATGGCGGCGATGAAAATTTAAAAAAAAAATTAAAAAAAAAAAAGGGGGGGAGGGGGGATGCAGCCCCCGCCGCCTCGGCTGGCTCCCGCGGGCAGAGAGGAGGAGGCGGCCGGGGGGCAATAAAAGAATTACAGCAAATGGCCGTGAGGCTCCGGGTAGCGCAGCGCCTCCGCGGCGGGGCTCCCGGCTCCCTCCTGCCCCTCTCTCCCCGCGCCCGAGCGCTCAGTGCATCCAGCGGGGCTGCTGCGGGCACGGCGAGCTCTTCCCGGCCGGGAGGCGGAGGCGGAGGCGGGGGAGGAGGTGGAGGAGAAGGAGGAGGAAGCGGGTTGGCGGCAGGGGAGGGTCCGTCCCTCTCCCGTGCTCCCGGCTGTCGCTGTCCCCTCCTCGGCGGGCGGCGGCGGAGCCGAATGGAGGCGCGGGAGCGGCGGCGGGCGGGCGGGAGGGAGGAGGGAGCGCGGGGGCGCGCCGAGCTGCGCGCTCCCGCCGGCCTCGCCCGCGCCCGTGACGCGCGCGGCTCGCGCATGCTCGGGGCGGCCCCACCCGGCCCGCTCCCGCTGCCTGCGGCCGGGTACCGCCACACGGCACGGACGGAGGTCGCGGTCCCGGTGCCCGTCCCTTGCCCCGGGCTCTGGCGCCTGTCCCCAGACGGGAGAGGCCGTGGCTCGGGCTGCTGTCTCCTTTTCCTAGTGACTCAGAGCTGGGGTCTGCCTTGGTGGAGGGTCTAGAGGGCAAGCCGTACGAGGAGAGGCTGAGGGCGCTTGGCTTGTTCAGCGTGGAGAAGAGATTGAGGGCAGAGCTCGTCGTGGGCTGCAGCTTCCTCAGGAGGGGCAGTGGAGGGGCAACACCGATCTCTGCTTGCTGTGACAGGACACGAGGGAACGGCTGGAGTTGTGCCGTGGGAATTAGGTTGGATATTAGGAAAAGGTTCTTCACCCATCATGTGCTTGAGCACTGAAACAGGGTGTCCAGGGCAGTGATCACAGCACTAAGCCTGACAGAGTTCAGGAAGCATTTCATCAAGGCTCTCCGGCTCGTGGTGTGACTCTCAAGGATGTCCTGTTCAGGGCCAGGAGCTGGACTCAATGTTCCTTGTGGGTCCCATCCAACTCAGGACATTCCTTGATTCTGTGGTCTGGGCCAGCAGTGCAGGGTTGAGCGCCTCAGTGCTTGGGGATGGGACAGCAGTGTGTGGACGTGGGCACTCGGCTCCCCTGGGCCCTGCCCCATGCGCTGTGGAGGCCCTGGATCCCCACATGCCTTGAGGGTTCCCCACAGCTGCTGCACTCACACCCTCTGCCTGCCCCTGCTCCACAGTGCCGTGTTTGTGACCTGACCTGCGAGGAGGAGCCCTTTGGGAGCTCTTTGATCAACACTTGCAACATGAATCGTTTACATGCTCGATGCAAAGCATCAGGTTTCACCACCATGTTGGATTATGTTTTCCATCAGCGTAATTAACAGATGGTTTGGGTTTTTGTGTTGCAGTGTGGTCACAGATCTCACCAGATGACCTGCCTTCTTTTCATAACCATTCCATGACATCTAACAGTGATTTAAGAATTCTAGTGAGTTAAAATCCCACAATTTTCCTGGCAGGCTTTGCCATTTCAGAAGGTTGGAAAAGAGAGAAGAAAACAAATGTCATGGGGAAAATAAAATAAATAGAACTTTGTTTAAAATGCTTTCCTACAGGCCCAGACAAGTCACAATATACTCAACTTTAATCCATAACATTGATTGATATGTATGATTGATAATCTAGCTATAAAAAGATCTAGAGAGGAAAGAAGGAAGTGTTGAGCACAGCGAAGTAAAATGCATCAAACTAAAATGAAGATAATAAAGGATTGCTACCTGATCCGTGGAAAGGACACTCACCATTTCAGTAAACAAGAAATCTGCAAAGGGAGGTTTGGTTGTTCGGAAGTAGATGTGAATGCTGAGGCTGCGGATTTTGCCTCTAAAAGCCACTCCACCTCTCTGCCAAAAAGCACCCAACTACAGGAGGCTTGACAGGAACATCCCTGTGCTGTGGGCAGGAAATGCAGGACTGCCCCACAAAGCTCGGGGAAGGCAGGGGGCTGCTGTTCCTGCTGTTGGGTGTGGGTGACCATGTGCTTAATACTGTGTTGGTTTGCCACTTGGAGCCTCTGATCACTGCCCCCTGTGATCATTTTACCTGCTGTCCTGAGTTCACCAGTTCCCACAGCCAAGACCCTTTCTTTAGGGGTAGAAATACCATTTCTAATATCACTTAGAGCATTTTAAGCTGTCATGTTCTTCCTTCCAGGCAACCATCATCTCCTCCCAGTTTCCCATCCCTTCTTTCTCTCAGAACATGTTCTTCCCATTTTCCCTCCTCACCTCTGAAATGAAAGGGAAAAACAGGACATGTGGTTAACGAGGTAAAGAGGGGATATGAAAGGAGAACAGACAAAAGAAAGTAAAAGGTAACTCAGTCTATTCAAGGACCAGTAATATTTACCACACATTTGTGAGCTAATAGATGCGGTATATTTGAATTTTGGGTAATTTATTTCTGGAAGCTCAGGGAGCTGAGATGGACAAGCAAGCCTACAGCATGTGTTCAGCAGGGAATAAATGGAGATGGGTGCGGCTATAGAGCAGTTCCTGCTCTTTCATATTCACACAAATCTCATGTGTAAAATCAATAAGATCAGAATTTCAATCAATAAGTTTCATTTCAATGGTTCTAGCCAGAGGGAATTATGAAGAGTGCTGTATAGGAAAAACACAATGAAGAAACCCAAAGACAGTGTCCTCATGAGATGGCTGCATTTTCTTCCCGTCTCCTCCAACAGCTTGCCAGCCTTGGACTCATATTGGGAAACTCTCCAAGGGTTTTACTAAGAGAATTAGTCTTTCGTATCAGCCTCTGGCTACTCGTTATCTAACAAATTTGTAGCCCAAGCCTCCTGCCATGGAGAAAATTATTTCTCTTCTTCTTGACCAGTGTGGAGTCTGCACTCAGCCCTTTGTCCCATTCCTACACAATAATCTGCTAATTTCTTTCTTAAGGGAAAATCAGAAATTGGCAAGTTTTTTCCTTACTCTCTTAGCTCTCAGAAAAATTCAGGGGAGCAGCTGTGAAATTGAACCATTTCTGAGCCATTTTTTTTGCTGCTGCTAACTGAGCAGAGCTGTAGGAAATGTTTCTTTTGAAATTTTCTTAGAGGGAAATTTCATTTTTTAAAAAAATCTGCTTATTCATGGCAGATGAATTTCAAGAACCTGAAAGAAAAAAGACTACCTCCTCCACCAAACAAAATGCATTCCAGCCTACTTGGCTTTTGAGATAAATATATAGGGTTTTGTTGCTGAAAAAGATGTTTCCCTTTTTCAAGAGCTGACAGAAGTCCTCTTTTAATAAAAAGTGGTTGCTGGTAGTAACAACTTCAGATGAAAACAGGCTTCTTTTTTTTCCCCTTGTAAATGAGAGAACCTCTCCATTAAAGGTGGAGAGGAAGAACTTTCTGGCTGTTCCTGCAGTTAAACTATTTCATCAAGGTGCATAAAGAACATACTTGTTTCTGCTCAAGTCCTCTCTTCCAAACCTAAGAGTCAGCAGTGTATTTTAAACTGAAGTCTTTATTCTCCTGTATCTGATCTGTGCCTCAGCAAAACCCAGCTTCTTTCTGCAATCAGTTTTCAACCATTGTGCTAGAAAAGTTAATCAGGTAGTCTTCTTTAAGAAGTGAAGGGTGGTAACAGGACTGATGGATGCCTTTGAAAAAGACTGTGCCAAAGTGATGTTGCGGGGTAAATGACAACTTTATGATCTCGCGTGTGTTGTCCTGTTCTGGGGACTTCCAGACTGGGGAGAGATGAACCCTCCAGCACATCACCATCCTGGGCTCTGCTACCCAGCTCAAGGGTTTGTAGAGTGCTCTGGCTTTCTTCCTAGAATTGCAGAATGTTTGCAGTGGAAGGGACCTTTCAAAGCCATCTAGTCCAACCCCTCCTCAGTGAGCAGGGACAATTTCAACTAGACTGTGTTGCTCAGAGCCTTCCCCAGTCTTGCATTGAATGTTTCCAGGAATGGAGCATTCACCACCTCTCTGGGAACCTACAATGTCTCACCCCCTTCAAAATCAAACATTTCTTCCTTATATCTAATTTAAATCTACCCTCTTCTGGTGTATAACCATTACTCCTTTTCTTATGGCAACAGATCTTACTGAAAAGTTAGTTCCCATAGCCAGGAGGTAGTAAAGAGGGGTGAGAAAACTATTCTGTGGACTTTGAAAAAGTCTCATAGCTACCATGACACTCCCACCACCACAACTGAGGTTGCAATAGTATTGGAGGGAATACCACATTGGATCCATCCCCATAATTAGTTGATATTGCGGGATCAGCACATCCTCAGAGAACTGGTGGGTGGGATGAGGAGGGAGTGGGGCAAGCCCAGAATGATGTGACTGTAGGAGGAAAGCTGCAGAGCTTTGCAGCTTGTCTTTCCCCTGCCACTTCGGGATTGTTCTGTCCAATCTATAATCTTATATTCCCTCAGTACAGTTTTAATGTATGTGCTAATGGAACGGCCACCAATCCCACAGAGAGATAGCGATGCATTCTAGCAGATCTCACCATTAGGAAGTTTTCCCCGGATATTCAGCTTAATTTTTCATTCTTTAAATTGATGTCAATTACCCACCAGCTAAACCTAGTTATGCAGTGGAAGACAGGTTTAAAATACTGCATGATCTCACTAAATTGGAGAAATGGACAGAAATCAATACAATGAGAAGCAATAAGAACGCCCATAAAGGTTAAATGGTTGATGCAGGAAGGATTAATTAAATGCACAGATACTGGGTTAAATTGCAGATATCCGTACTTCACTCTTACTCCATACCCCACAAATATGTTCTACTCCAGCAAATCAAATGAAGTAGCACCTTAGAATTTGACTAGCAATTTAGAGAAGTAGAGATGAGTATTAAGGGAAGAGATGGTCTGGGGTGGATTTATTGTATAGAAAATTGGCTATAAAAAAAGAATGAGACACCAAGAGTAAAAAAAAAAAAAAGTGACCTGTCAATAAGTATAATTGGTGTCAAGAAGTAATTTGGACAGCCTGATGGAGTCTAGAGAAATGCTGAAAAAGCTACTTCTGTTGTTAGTTTTTCATGCCTCTCTGGGTGGACGATGATAACTACAGTACCTGGGAGTCACTGACTGGAGTCACCAGCTCCTGTCTTGGAACTGGGTGAAGTTTTTGGGCTATGGCTCTTGGGGTTAACACATTTGCATGGCAGAGAGATACAACAGCCTGTCTTCAAAGTACTTGGAACTAACCTTAGAAAGTTTTCTGTTCAGGTCTGTCATGCCACAGAGAGGAGAACAGGATGTATTCTGGGGAAAGTAACAAATGCCAGAGAGAAGATCTGCAGAGGAAGCTGAGAACTGCATGTACTAGGGCTGGAGGAGGTCCTGGGGCTGGGCTGTCTACCAGTCCCAGAAGACAGCAGCTGAATGAAAGCACTGCTCAGTACTGTGCTTCAAACCAACAATTTCCTGAGGACCCACATCAGTTTCTGCCCAATAACATCTTTATAATATAAAATTAAAGGCTTCTACTGCTTATTTTAAGAAGACGTTTATTGTGTGGCCTGAAATAGGAGATTACCTAAATCATCAGAGAGCCCCAAGTTATGGTTTCTCAAAGTGAGAAAGAACTTGTCAATAACCCTTGATGTAGTGTGAGCTTCTCTCTCTTTTCTGTAATGACTTTCAACTCCCAGCTCTAAGGAGTCTTTGCAGTGTCAATGTTTTCCATTTTCTAGTGGTTCAGGGACACATGGTGGCTAAAAGGCTTGTAGGCCTACAAAAAAAATCGTAAGTGAAGTGATTAACTCTTTTGCTGCTGGTAATTGAGAGGAAATCAGTACAGTTTCCCTCATGGGTCTTTTCACTGTTAGGTTTAGGTTTACATAATGATGGGCTGTTTTCTGCCCCTTCATCTAATCCAATTTCTACTTGTATGGTAGTGCAGATATTTCTACTTCTATGGTGATGGAAGAACCTAAATGGAACAGAACTGTAAGTGGGGAAGAAGCTGACATCTATCCACATTCCACAGTAGGAAATATATAATAGTATGGCTGATTCAGCAGGTGCACCAGTAACCTTGAAAAGCCACAAAACTGAAGCCATGCAATGTTGCCCTTCAGGGAAGGGTGAAATGGTGCCAAAAATGAGACAGAGTAGCTGACCTTGGCTTAGAGCTTAATGACGACAAGGATCCGTCAGCCCTTTACTACTTCTGTTTCCACAACATCAAAGGTGATGATTTAGTAGAAATTAAATTGTTCCAGCCACAATCCAGGAGTGCTGGTTAGAGTCAAAGTCTTGATTACTTTGTGTAGGAAAATCAGTCATTGCTTGGTCTTGGTGAAACTGAGCTTAACCTTCTGCGTTGCGCATTCAAGCTCAGACATGCTACTGATTGCACACAAGTGTCATTTCATTCAGCTACTGTCATCAGATGCAAGACTTGGATAGACAATTAAAATGGCTCCATTTACAGCACTTCAGGAACATTCCTGGTTTTGTATAAATGCTATCCAGAAACCTTGCAGCTCTCATTCACACAAGTAGTCCTGATGAGTGATCTTATTGAGGAATGCTAATTCAGTCCCTGAAAATATCAGTGTATACTTATAAGATTCACAGCTCTCAGAAGCTAACCCCAAGTACAAATATACCATTAGTTACCTACAACTCCTGCACTTTTTCTCTGCAGAAACCTCTCGATTTTTTTAAACAGAATTATCATTGCTTTTCTATTAGAAATATCTGTTAAAATATTTAAAAGCAGCATCAGCTCTACCAAGTGTTGTTTCAATGTTATGCAGTGCTTCCTGATTCTAAGTACTGATGGGATTCACAAAGGCTGGCTTTAGCTGACAGAGGCTGTAATCAGTGGAGGAAAAGAGACACTCCTCTGGAGGATGAATAACAGGAATCATCTCTCACCTCTGATTTTGAAGAGAGCCCACAGACTGGCTGTCCTTGGCTGAAGCTAACCTTCGCGAGTATCCCTCACAATGCCCTGAGACAAGGACTTGCTTTCATAGGGAGGGGATGTGGGAGAACAAATTCTGCACATGCAAAACAGGCAGTGGTATTCTGAGAAGGTCATGTTGGGGGAAATGACATCTCAGGCAAGAATGAAACAGTACCTGAAGCTCCGTATTTGGAGTATCAGTGCACTCAATATCAAAATATTGGCTGGATGCTAAACCTGATCCAGGCTCAAAAAGCAGAAGAAAAGAGTCCTGTAGAAAAGATCCATCAAAGGTTATTAAATACAGAAAATTACTGCCTCTGGCTAAAGCTGTCCCCGGGTGACAGACTGTCAGGAGCATGAGTGCAGGAGGAGAGGCTGCTCTGCTCGTATCCCTCCTAGCGCAGCCTCCACCAGCCTTGGAGAGAGTCAAGGAGGCTGGGCAGCTCATCAGTCTGCCATGGTGTGGCCATTCTTACCTACTGAGTTTGGCTGTGGCCACCAAGTACCGTAAAACTTACCAAGAGGGGGATGTGTCCCTGGGAGCTGCTGTTGGCTGTTTCTCTGGGTTTCACCAGGCAGCAGTGAAACTCCCCTTGATTTCAGTGATGTCAGAAACCAAGCATCTGGCCAGCTCAAGAGAGTTCTACATTAATGACTAAGATGTTGAAAAATGCATTGTCACAGCATGAAGAATTCAATTTCTGTAGTAGTCCAACTTGTCTGAGATATATTTGACTGTTGCCTGGACAGAAGATCCGAAAATTGGCTGAAAATGCTTATTCTGTGGCTGAAGAAGGGTTTTTTCAAATGCACTGCATGAGTTCCCTGATCTCCTAACAGAATTGTGTCCAGGAGATTTGGGTGCTGGGGTGGGATCTCTGGCAACCTGCATCAATAGTTCATATGGATATTAAGCTGGCTGGCTCTTGCTTTGTTGAATTCATGAAATGTTGTATCCTTATCTTCACCTCCTTTACTGCTGGAAAACAATTCCATTAAATTATTAACCACCTGTCCTATTCCACCTTTCAGCAGGTAATCCTATAGTTTGGTGTTCTTTTTTGGGATGAACAGATATGTAAATATAAGTTATTAATATCCTCGTGATTTTTTAAAAAATCTTTGGAAAAGGTAGATAATCCATTAGCATACATATAAGAATGGTATTTCTTTCTACCCTCTCTCCTTTTCTTTGCTTGATATGAAGAACAAAACAGGTCAATGGGAAGGGTTTTTTAAGTACTGAAGATGAATGTGGTAGGATTTAACCTGTATGCAAAGCTGGAAGTTGTTTGGAAGAGAGAAAATTCTGGCTGTATGTAAGTCCATTGCCTTCAACAGGCTGATTCCAAGGTAGAATTAAAATGTGTTTTCTCTACAGGAGAAAGTAAGGGTCTTAGCAGTTATTTTTTCTTCCTGATGATAATCAGTGGTTGTAGAGGGTTTGGAGGTTCATGTGACAGCCGTAGATCTCTTCTGTCCCAGGACAGCCCTGAC
This sequence comes from Coloeus monedula, assembly GCF_965178545.1. Classification (NCBI taxonomy): domain Eukaryota; kingdom Metazoa; phylum Chordata; class Aves; order Passeriformes; family Corvidae; genus Coloeus; species Coloeus monedula. The sequence continues at coordinate 12,595,198 of NC_138793.1, read as the reverse complement.
CTGCACAAGCTGAGCACCAGAGGCACGTACTGGAATGGACCTGTACTCCTGGCAGGAGGAGGATGGTTCAGGAGGGGTCTCTGGCAGCTCAGCACCACAAGTGTTATCAAGCAAATAAAATGTGCCCCCCCCCCCCCCCCCCATCAGCCCTGTCTCCTTTAGCATATGATTACAAAATAATCGAACCAAAGCTCAGGAAGGAACTGAGGATATATCCTGGGCAGTTTTGACATAAAAAAGTAGTGAGGTCATGTATTTCCTCTATCCATTATAGCAAATGGGTCATACTGGCTGGCTGGCTCAGGAATAAATACAGTTTTAATCTCTTAACCAAGTCTACAGCAAATGAGTCTCAGTGAATCCCAGCTAAATGAAGAGATATAATGGATATATTTGAGGAAAGAAAAATCTGCTTTCAGTGCGGCTGTGCTGCTGGGTGAGTGGGTTGCCGGGCTCACCCTCCATTCCTGTGTGCCCAGGCGAGCCAGAGGATTTTGGGAATGACCAAGTCATGGTGAGGCTGCACAGTGATGCACCCCTTGATCACACCACTCCAGGAGCAGCCCAGGAGGCCACCCTGCCATGGGATACTTGGTCACCATCCTGAGCCTTCTGTGATGAGCAAGTGGCTTCCGTGGTTGCTGGGTGATGGCAGCACTGAACAGCAGCGCAAACACATGCTTGTGTTGCTGGGCTGGTCCAAGGCAGGGGCTGGTAAAGCACAAATCTCTGCCTGTTTTTCTCTTTCCTTGTAGGAACTTCAGCCCCATGTCTTACTCTTGGGTCCTGGTCTCTGCAGTGAAACTGCAGTGTGTTTTCCTGTGGAATATAAGACAAAATGGAAATTAGGCTGTGCATTACTACCAGGGGGTCACAAAGAGAACCCCGAATCCTGGATGCCATCTCAAAAGGGTCTGCTCTTTTCTCTGAAAATCATTTTCACAATTTCTTTTGCAGTGCTATGGAGAAATACATCCCAAGTCTTCAAGCATTTGCTCAAGTTGCAGTAACAGGGAGCATTGCAGGGAACAGAAGAACAGGGCACTGAATCCTTAAGTATATACAGAGTTATCAAGTGTTATCTAAGTTCCTTGGGTTATGACCATAGCAGGACATGTAGGTCCCTACTGTCTCCCTCCTAAAATCTCCATCTGGTTCCACTAGACACATAGGAAGAATGATGGAGTGTGTCTGAACAACTTTTGTGATTGTATGGGGCAGATGGAAGTCTAACAAAATTCCTTACTTTATAGAAAGAAGTGATAAAACCTTCTCTGAAGAAAATCTGAATGTGTAAAAATCTCAGGTGTCTGAGATCCTTCTCCAGACCATGTTTTACATTTCCTCTTTTCTTCCTGTGATGTTTTGTCTCCAGATTTTTTCTCCTCTCTTAACTGCCTTTCCTCATTTCATTCCACACTGCTATTCCCAGTTTTTTTTCTTGCTCAAATTCCTGCTCCCTTTTAGAGAGCATGGGGGTAGCTGGGAAGATGTCTGTGAGTCACAGATAAACAATCTCCTCTGTGAGTAACTATTTCAGATCTTGCCTTGCAATGACACAGGGTGCTGTTGGTGCCTGTTAAAGAGAAACCCTCCTTTGGGAGCGTGTCCTTGCTAACTAGGAAGCTTTTATCTTCCAAATACCTTTAAACCCACACTTGAGTCTGTGTTTGCTTGTCTCAAGACAAAACTCAGTAGTTACTGTTGGTGGTGCCAAGGTGAGATGATGTGAGCCTGTGGATACGAGTGCCCTGCTCTGGGTTTGCTTGCTCTCTGCACTGCCAGGAAGCTCTCTGAAGGTGGTTGGACACTGTTTATTTGCACAAGGCTGGGTGCTGCAAGAACTATGCTTACATTACTTCAGCTTAGAGCAGGGCAGATCCTGGCAGGGGGATGTGTTCCCCCACACTACGTTTGAGTGGGAGATTCTGGAAAAATTGTCATTATTTGGGGCAATATCAACACACCTGGTAGTGATCCCCCAGACACCTTCCATGCCAGTGTGACAGCCTGAAAAATGCTTTTTTCATGTGACACTACTTCAGGGCCAGATCTAGGGAGCAGGAGGTGCCCAATCCTTCCTCTTTGGGTTTCCCAAGATGTGTTTTTTCTGGGACCACTTGGTATAATGAGATGAAGAGCTTCAGGTTTGTGGCACGCTGCCTGTGTCCCAGTCGCTGTAGCATTTCAGGAAGGTGCATCAGGATGTGCATTGCAAGTCCTAATTTTTTTTGCCAGATTTGCCCTGTTGATGTCCCTGTGGTGGTGGCCCTGAGTGGGCACCATATGAGAGGAGAGCAGTTGTTTCCTACTGGTGAAGAGCAACTGAGGCAGCTCCTGTCTGTGCCTTTGCTGATACAGTTTTGCTTTTCCCCTGTGACAGGACAATCTTACCTTGTTTTGCTTGGCTTTATTGAGAGAAACAAGCTGAAGGGGTAGGAGTTATCTGAAACTCCCACTCATTTGCCTGGTACATTGCTTCTCTTGCAGAATATTTAGCTTTCAGGCCATGGAGACTGCATCAAGCTTCATCAGCTGATGTTGAACGTTTTTGAAGTTTCAATTGCTTCCTTGCCTGAGATGGAGCTATCATTTTTATTGCTTTGGTTGCTTAGGCAGGGAAAAGGAAAGATGAACAAATCAGTACAGCCCTCTTGAATTAGGATTGATTTTCATGAATTCTTCTTGTTGATTTTGAAACACAATTGTTTCTAAAACATTTAATTGATTGAGGTTTTTTCTTTCTTCATTCTTTTCAGCAGCATTTGTCCTCAGCCATTTGCCACTGCTGGGAGAGGAAAAAAAAGAAAATAAGCTCTGTGTGAGATCAAGATTTCAACGCATTACACACCAAAACATTTGTTGCTATTTACTTTTAAAAGTGCCCTTCTGAGGCTGCACGGCTACAGCTGCCATCTGTTCGGGATTACGCTTTGGAACTCCTGGTTTCTCTGCAAACCTCCCGCCTGGCGCTGCTCCGCTGGCAGAGGGAAGAGGTGGTGGGGACAGGGCTGGCTGCAGGGGAACAGCACCTTCACAGCTGGAGCTGCAGTCCTGGTTGTCAGGAGACCACCAAGATGGAAAAAGATTGCAGTTAGTGAAGGTGGCTCCAGAGCATTTTTTCCAAGAGTCAGTGAGATATTAATTACGTGTTTGTTGAAACACCAGCGAGGGCCATGGCAGGAGTGTTGCTACTCATCTCTGTTTAGTCAGACAGCAGGGTGATGTGGCTAGCATGTACCTGGGCCCCTGCAAAAACCTCTGCCCAGCTCAGCTCCTGAGCTGTGTGAGGTGGTGGCAGGACAGAGTTTTTCAAGGTGCAGGGGAAAAACACCATCCCCTGAAGTGGCAGGAGCACAGCTGTGTCGTGGAGTCCATCTCGCAGGCGGGGTGAGTAACTTCCAGTGCTGGAAATCCCTTAGGCAGCAAGTGTGCACATCACTTGATGAATCAACTGAGGGAGGTTTACTTCAGGAGCCAGTGCAGGCTGTGTTTAGCTCTGTGCTTTGGGAATAAAGGGCTTTTCCAGTACAAGAAACATGAGGTTTCATTGTGGTGTGGTCTCTTTTTCTCTCTTGTCCAAAACAGGTTTGTGCAAAAGGTCTAAGCAAAGTCTCTGGGATTCATTTGGCAAGGAAAAGGATGGACCTCCTGTTGCCAGATGTGCAGGCCCTGCTCTGAGCTTACAATTTTCAATGTCTCCAAGAGCTTTCACTATTCCCTTCAGGTGGTGGGAAGCTGGAGAGTCCCACTGACCAGCTGCAAACCCAATGGAGATGCTGGCACAGCATTTTCCTCCCTGCTTGGATCTGCCTTACAAGCTCTAATGGCAACAGATGCTAATTGTTAACATAACAGTCGTCACCTTCGTGGCTGTAACTCTTCTCTACATGTCCCTGTACCCTTAGCCCATCCCAGCTCCCACATTACTGATATGACAAATGGTTAAGCTACACAGGAGCTTGGAGATGGGTCTGTGTTTACCAGCTTTGCAAATCAAAAAAATGATGTAATAAAAGCTGAACTCAGGGTATTGCTTGAGCCTGTGTCAGGGAATTCTGGCTGCCTGAAAGGGTCCTGCTTTTTGCAACATGGACTTCTGAGGCCAAATTAATGAAATTTCTCAGAGACACGAAAAATGAGCACTGTTTTTCAAAAGTATTCAGCAAACAAGAATTCTTGTTGTGCCAGGCTGTACAGATGAAGGAAACTTGTTTCTCTGGGCTGGATTCTGGATGCTTTTTTTGCATTTTTTGACTTGTGAGCTTGGATATCTGGGGAAAGTCTGAATTATGGATGATACAGTAGCGCAGTTCCTCTGGGTCCCCAGTATGTGCTCTGAGTCCCCAATACACTTCTGCTACAGAGGCTAAATGGATCTGCTTTTCTAGATAGTCTCTTACTCAGATTTGTAATTACAGCCAGAAATAATAAATTTTTTAGAAACTGACAGAGTTTAACCTCCCAAGTGGTGAGCAGTTTTTAAAAATTGTCCTGGTGCATCTCAGTGACTTGAGTAAATTAGAGAAATATATCCTCTCATGTGCTTCTTGTCTATTACGCTTCTGCTGCCCAGAAATTATTTGTACAGCTAGCAAAGAGGCAAGCCAAGACAGCGTCCCTGTTTATAGCAGTGCTGCCATTTGGAGGATCTATTCTTGCTTTGGATCACCCTGTCCATGGAAACTCCAGTCCCCAGAGCAGCACAGTGGGCTCAGCGCTGGCACTTGGCATTCCTCAGCCAGCCCAGGGAAGACGGTTTGGGAGAAATCAGTGTGGTTTTGTGGTTTGGTTCTCAGCTTTCAATGGTAATGAGCTGCTCTGCATTTGGTGTGCACAGTACAGCTGCTCCAGTGCAGCCCAGGGATGGCCTCATCCAACTATTTTGGTTCACCCCCCAGATTTTTATAGGTTTATCACTAATCACTTTGCATAACCGTGGTGGAAACATATGCAAGGTTGGTTGTGCAGAGGCTTTACACTAGTTTGACCATGTTGACTCAGAAAAAAGTTTCTATGAACCTGGTGCCAGGTTTGTGAGGAGCTGGGGATGGGGAGGAATTTCTTTGCTCTTTAAGTGGCTAGATAGACTGTGCTGTGATGTGCAAGCATTTAGGAGGTCTATTCTGGAACTAAACTACATGTTAGACCTTCTCATTTCCTCTAGGAATGTTTTTTCCCCCCTTGGTCTCCGTGTCAATAAGATCTGGACTGAAATCGTGCCAGTGCTTTTCCAGATAATATCACCAAATGCAAAGGAAAGGAATAATGCACTTCCTGGATGGGTCCCTGGGGGCTTGCAGTGCTTCTGGTGACTGCAGGGATTCTGGCTGTGGGCAGAGAGGGAGGCAAGAACCATCTGGACAGCACTGGGATGGGAATGCAGTGGCCAATTTTTTCTTGGACTAATCACGTCAGGCAATGGAGCCAGCAGCAAACTGTGTCACGAAGAATGTAAAATATTGGCAACATCCCAGGCCTTTCCATTAGGGCTGGATTTCCCATCTCATCTTCCTCCTTCCTCAAACCTGTGTTGATGCTGTTTTTTTCTTGAAGAATTAAAGTATGTCAGATTCTGGCTTCTGTCAGGTCACAGTGTTGTCAACTCAGGCATCCTGCCACAGCCCAGTAGAGTCTTAGGGAATCTGCTCTCTAAGGTTACAAAATCAAAGCTTGAATTGTAATAGAGGATTAATCTTTTCAAACTCACCTTTAGGCCATGAAATTCTGACCATCTCCATATTCATATTGTAAATGGGTTTTATACGTTTGCTGGAAAAAGCAAGGAGGTGGGATAGTTTGCATTCTCCTTGCTGGAAAGCAACACTTTTTAACCCTTTGGGTCTGATACATGTGGCTGGAGGGAGTGAGATTGGCTTTTTGCTGAAGGCTGGGGTTAAATTTGAGAGGCGTGTGGGAGCTGAGACACAAGTGTGACCTTTCCCAGACCAAGTTCCCAGCACTCCAAGGCTGACCAGCATCATGGTTTGCAGCCTCTCCAGTGCTGGAAGGCTGGGCTAGCAGACCTTACCCAGAGGTCTTCACAGAGCTGCCTGCAGCACTCAGTCCCTGCTACAGCAGCATCAGCAGTATGGTCAGATTCAGTGCTGCTTTTCCACTGCAGCCGCTTGCTTGAGCTCAGGATTCAGCAACTCTTTGGACAGAGATCAAAGGCTTCATCAGAGAATGGGGGTGCTGTTGGTTCTGCTTGGTCTCTAATCAAAAAGGCACAGCCCATCAGCAATTCTTGTTAACAGGACGTGCAGGGCAGTGAATCCCTTCTTTCTTCCAGTGCTTAAGAGGTGGTTTTGATTTTCAGATGCGTGATTGTGTTCCTCAGTTGTCAGGCTGTGTTTAATTATTTAATTAGTCATGCAAATTTCTCTGGCATTTTTGTACATCCTTGTTGTTACTCTACCAATTAAAAGGCTGCTTTGATGAGCTCCTCTTGTGGTGCGTGGTGCAGCAGAGCCTGCTCAGCAAGGTTTGGGTGGGGTGGGCAGTGAAGTGATGAAGGCTCACTGAAGGACCATCAGGGGTACAGAGAGGAGGGGTCTCCTCCTGGCAGTGGAAAACTGGTGATTTACCTGACCTTGAGAAGCTGAAAATACCAAGCAATAGCTGGCCTCTGATGGAGTGAAATGTTGGCCTGGGGCACTGCATGAACTCACCACTTCCAGTGTTACTGATGGCAGTAAAAGTCCCATGGAGTCCCTCACAGGATGCATCATCAACCACACAACCAGGCAGAAAGCTCCCAGTTTCCTCTCTCAGCCTCACAGGGAATCAACGGGAGGAAATTTTTAATGGGCAATGAGCTTCTCTGAAAGAGAAACATCCAGTGCCATGTTCAGTGGTGCCTTCAGACCAAATTGTACATATCTCCTTGTGTAAATTGGACAAAAACCGGCCAAGGTAACTGGAGGAGTGACAGTCCTCAGACTTATATGATGGGGGCAATTATTTTCTTGAGAATATATGTATGATATGTGTCTCAGCTAAGAAGCAGCATCTGTAGGTTCTTCCTCTGCCAGAGGAACTGGTGGTGAACAGGAATAGTTTCCAGTGGCCCATGTGGGCACTGTGGGAAGGGACATGAGGGTAGTATCAATGTGTGAAAGTGGCTCATTATATGGAGGGCAAGTGAATTCTGTAGATGGGTCCAAGTTTTATGGGCCTACAAAGCCTTGAGGGTAAAAACTTGTTTTGTTGATTCTGGAACAGCAGGAGAAGCTCTTGGGACAGAGAGTGCTTGAAGGGCACAGCCTGGTGTCATGCTGGGAACTTTAATTCAAGCCAGCATTGGTGGGCTTGAAGTGAGCTCAAAAGCTTTGATTGTTGGTTCTTTGGAAATCCATTTATCCTGCCTATCACCCTCCTAAAATTAGGTTTTGTTTCACAGCCCTTAATTGTTTTACTTTGTCAAACATTGTTTATTGGGAAATCAATCTCAGTGTTTTTGCTATTGCTTTGTCAAGGAGGCCTCCCCCTTCTCCAACTTATTCCATTAATATTTACTCCACTGGCAGGTAGGATCCTGAATTAAAGTTTCTGTTATTTCCCCATCTCCCTGCTGCTTTCTGTGTACTTTTGATCAATGTTCAAGTTGCTTTGACTCTATAAATTTATTGCCCTACATTTTCTCTTGCAGCCTCTAAGCTGCAGCTGTATTTTGCTTGCAGGTCTCCTGAATCCACATCTCCTTAGCACTGTCTTCTTCCAGCCTCTCCTGTCTCTGACTTTTTTAGATCACTGTAAGGAAGGAGCTGCTTTAGGACCTCGTTGCTCACCACTGTAATTAATACTGCATTTCAGCCCTGTGTCTGTCAGTGCTGGGGGTGAGCTGGGGACATGCTTCGTGTTGGAAGGTGGTGAGGAAGTTCTCCGTGGGGGAGGCATTAACTTCACACTGTCCCAACCAGGCATGGTCATCGCTTGGCACCAAGGCTGTTGTGTCTCCGTGGGGGCCTGGCCTGTTTTGTCAAAGCTCTTAATGTGGGCAGTGGGTGGGTGGCTGGAGGGAGCTAGGAAGGCAACTCTGCTGACATGGAGCTGGCGTGATGCTTCAGCATGTGAACTGCCACTTCGTGCCTCTGCTGGGGAGGTGCTTCATTACTCTCACTGAGAATGAGACTTCCTTCCTCCTGGAAATCCTGTCCGGGAAAGCAGAGGAATCAGTTACATGAATCCACTGGGAAAATTCACAGAATAGAAAAATACTTCTGCTGCCTGTTGGAGCTAAACAATTCAGGGGCCCAGTGGTGGGCACTGGAATGGGCATAGCAGGATTGGCTGTGTCCCATAAGCCACAGCCCTGGATGAGCAGGGCTGTGCAGTACCAGGGGAGGGGAAGCTCCCTGAAGGCAGAGTTCATCTAGACCCAACCTCTGCCTTTCGGGGCAGGGGTGTGGAAAAGGTGCACAGGAGGGAGACTGGGCTGTCATATTAATACAGCAAATGGCTTTTGTAAGCTGCCTTACAGAGGAAAGAGGGTGTTGGCTGGCAGCACATGATCTTGGCTTTTCTCTCCTCCCAGCAAGCTGTCAGAGGGTGGGTGCTCCTGCACTGCAGCTCAGTGGCAGCAGATGAGTGATGTGAAGTGGCTTTCTCCCCGTCTTGTCTCATCCTCCCACACTCCAAACCCCCCTGCTGTCCCCCTGCAGTGGGTGCTCCAGCAGCACCCAGGGGTTCTCTGGCCATCCTGCAGCCCTCAAGGAGGGGATGTTGTAACCCAGAAGCCTGGGAACACCACGCGGTTCCCAGCACATGGGGTGATATGATGCAATGGAGTAACATTTAAGGCAGTCAATAAAGAGCAGAATGCTCATCTGTTGGTTACATGAGGCCACCTACCAGATCACTTAGTAACTGAGCATGGACCAAGCACAAGAAGAGAGGGAAAAGGCGTAATTCAGTGATAGTTTAGTAGTAATTTATCATTTATATATGTTTATGGTTGGTTCCCACTCAGCACGTGGGTCAGGGTGGGATGTGTGCTGTGTGCTGTGTTTGGCAGAGGACCAGGTCCCAGTGCTGTGTCCCAGCACAGGGCTCTCCTGCACACTCTGGCAGCCAAAAGAACATGAAAAAAATAGAACTTTCCCAAACTCCTGGAGGGAGATAGTGTTTGTGCAGCTCAGTGGACCACTGAAGGCTGCATAGATGGAAAACCAGGACAGGAGGAAAACACTGACATAAGAGCCAAGAAGACATTTATTTCTGTACCAACTTGCTCAGCCCTGGCTGTATTAAAAAGCCATTTTCTTCCCATCCGCCTCAGAGCTAAAACCCCAGCCCTGAGGACACAGCATGCTCCACTTGCCCTATGTCTGAGGGTGGGATCTGGTCCCTCAGGGTGATGTGCAGGACCTTTTCCCTCATGGGGGATGCATAGGGCACATCTCCTGTGAGGACCCTCCCCCAGCTCAGCACTGGGCAGCAACACGAGGGGAACTCAGGTTTCAGCCCCTTGGTTTGCTGACTCAGGGCCTTGCTTTTGGCTGCTGCCACTTCCTGGAGTTCATTGTTTGGCCATGCTTCCTTCCTCCCCGGTCCAGCACCGGTGAGGGAGGGATCCCCTTGCTGGGGGATGAAAGATTCTGCTCCCAAGTGCCAGTTCATCCCCATTTTCTGCACATCCCCTTCCCCATCCTGCCCCAGCAGCCATTTCTAAGGAGAAGTAATGCTACAGAGGAGGGGAGAGATGCTCCCTCCCTGCCTCTCCTCTTCCAATCCTTAGAACTGCTGGGCACTCAAAATCCACCACTGCCTTCTGAAACTAATCCTCAGATGACAAACTAAGTTGTGGCAATGTCTGGGATAAGCCTGCTTGGATGCCCTGACCAAAGTGTCTCACTTTGACAGCTCCCTGTTCTTTGGCTCTGATTATGTAGAAATGGGTGTTTAGGAGAAAATGTTCTTCAAAGGCTTTTGTGTCTTATGAAAATGGAGAGATAAACACAGATTACTTGAAAAGTGCTAAATGAATGATGGATGCAATCTGGCTTGATCCATCTGGTAGAGGTTTTATGCAGAACTCAGTCTGGCTCATTGTTGGGCACCTAAGCTTTGCTTAACCTCAGGTTTACAGAAAATAGTTTTAGTTCCAGTCAAATATGTCCCAACAGTCATTCAGTCCCATCTGCTAAAGGAATTGTACCTTTCCCAAGGCCAAACAGTTCTCATTTGTGCAGCCCATTTGTGTTTCTTCTTTGTGTTGCTTCCTTTCAGCCCTCTTTGAATAAACCAGAGCTGAATTATACCCTGGAAAGAGAATGCAATTGGTCAGTGGTAATGAGGAGCAGAAGTGGATTATTTGGATAAGTATTAATTCCTAGCAGCTCTTGGAGGTAGCAGAGCTTCCAGGGAAGCACATGGCCTTGTGGAGGATGGGGTGAAGGTTGGGTCCAAGCAACGCTTGGGATAACCCCTCCATCCAGGACAGCGCTGCATCTCTCCCATTCCACCTGCACCCGGATGCCCGTTTTATCCCTGTAAGATGCCTCTTCTGATCACAATACCTGTCTCATTTCAAGACCCATCTTCAGCAAAGCCCCCCTAACTCAGCTGTTCACAGCAAGGGCTGGCAAACTGCTTGGCAGTAGCTCAGCGTGGCTGTGCCTGCTGCAGCAATGCCAGTGCATGTGCTGTGTAGTGCAGGGATGCTCAGGGAGGTTCAGCTCCTCCTGCTGTCACTCACCTGGCAAAAAATGCTTCACTAATCCAGGTTTACTCAGATTTTTTCAGGTTTCTGGTTTATGGTATTTTCCAGCATTTTATTATAATTTTTCTTATTTAAAAAAAAAATCCTCTTTTTTTCATCTCACCTTGGGTTTGCTTTTCTGTGTTTTCTCACGTACCCCTCCTCCTCCTCCAGCTGCACTGCAGTTTCACTAAGGTAGCCCAGCTGGCCTTTCCAGACTGCAAGAAAGCCCTTTTCAGAAAATAAGCGAGAGATTTTATTGTACGTCCATTCTAAAAATAAAATGGCCCTGTATTTCTAGAGCACCTTCCAGCTGCAGATTTCAGAGATCCTTGAAATTCTCAATTAGTGAAGCATCCCAGCTCCCTTGGGAAGGAAGCCCTGGGTATTGTTATTGGTACACCCTGTGAAGGAAGGACTGTTGCTTGTTCTGGGCTTTGCTCAGCCCCTGAAACTGCAAGTTCCTGCATGATATGAGGGGATATGAGGGGATTTGAACCCTGGCTTGCTGTCTGCCAGATCCCAGCAGGAGCAAAACCTCTATTTCTTGTTCTAAATTAGGAGATTTGGTCCCATGCAGTTCCTGTCCATATTCTGCTTCCATTTTGTATCCCAGTCACAAGAGGCAAAATCACCTTCTTCCTTTCATTTTTATACAGCACTGTGCACAGCCAGGGCTTAGTCCAAAATCCCCCCAAATTAGAATATGTTAAAATTGGTGTATTTTCCCCAGAACAGTGGAAGAAGGAATGATTCCCATGTCTGATTTGAAAGAACAATAGTACAACAGCCCGGTGTGCTGGGTGGTGCAGACACACAGACCTACCTCAGGCTCCCCAGCTGTCCTCACAGCAGTTCACCCCCACATAAACAGGAGGGAAGGTTTCAGCATCTGTGTGAAAGCCTCCAACACAACCCCATGTACTGAGCAAGCTTTCAAGGGCTTATTTTTTTTGCATGAAGCATCCTTGAAATATATAATTCCTCATGCTAGATGCTTTTTAAAAGCATTGAAGGAGCAGGACAGGAGCAGCAGCTGAGCTCCGCGGCTGCTCACCCCACGGCACAGCACTCGGAGCTGGGCCGGCTCTTACGGAGCTCTTATGGAGCAGCCAGGAGCATCGCCTCCCGTGTCCTCACATGGACCCAATGTGAGGAAGAGCAGGAATGGGAGAGAGCAAACCAGAGTCCTCAGGGCCTCTTCCCAGCTTCAGGGAGGGGCGGGATGGGGGAGGTTTATTTTAGGAGCTGAGGCTGCTCTTCCCGGCGCTGGCCATGGGGCAGCTGCGTGCACGGGCTGGTGTTGGTGCTGTGCTGGGCTTGAGGCAGGCTCAAAACTGGTGGAAAAGATCGGCAAGGACAGAAAATGTGGAATTTTCCTTTTCTCAACCAATTAAATGCATGGAGAATACGTTATTTTTTTTTCTCTAAACCCACCCCCTCCCCTACCCCAACCAGCCAAACAATGTTTGAGTTACGTCAAACTGGTGGGTTGAAACTTGTTGATCTTAGTCAGAATGCCTGGCAGTCCTTTGGGGGACTGGGCTCTGTGGGGTCACTCCCTGTTCCTGGCTCCCAGCAAGGAACATCTCCTGGTGCCCCTGGGCATACTCTGCTCGAGGTGGAGGGAGCAGGGATTGATACTCCCGGGCAAAGCAGGGGAGGGGAGAAAAAAAGGATGCTGAGGCTTTTTATGTGGCGCACAACATCCCTGAAGCCCTCAGATGCTGTTTTTCAGGGTTTGGAGCCCTGTTGAGGTTTTTCTCATAGTTACAAACCCGTGCTGCCAACTTCATTGCTACTGTGCCTGCTGATTTCCAAAGGAGCCAGCGCAGTCCTGCAGCCCACAGGACCCATGGCAGAGATGTTCTGCTGGCATGCAGAAGCCTGTGCGATCCCCATAGCCTTTGATATCCTCACTCCCGTTTTCAGCTTTTTTATCTTTCCAAGAATTGCGCTTTTCCAATCCATTTTACTAGCCCTGTAGCAAGGCTTTCATCTGCTGAGGCATCAAAAGCTTTTCTGAAGTCCAGAGTGAGTCCTGCCCACTCCTTCCACCTTCCTGAGTGTTTGATTACCCCCTGAGCAGATGATGGCCCTGCATCATGCTCTCCCAGCCAGGAGCCCGAGCTCAGCCAGACCCAGTTCTGGCACAGGGAACCTCAAAACCATCCCATCTTCCTGCTGCTTGGATGTAAATCAGGAACCTAAATACCCACATCCATCCCACAGCCAACTCCAAAGTGGAGAGTTGTTCAGGTGGGGTACAGGAGAAAAAAGAAAAAGCAATTTTTTTTTTCAAACACCATTTTTGGAATTATTTTTAGAGCCTGATGCGTGAATGTGAATCATGGGTTTAGCCGTATGAAACCTTCTTTTCATCTTTTTACCTTATCATTATCCCTGCACACTCAGTTTTATCTGTAGTTTGACATCTTTTATCCTCAGCCTTGCAGACAGCAGAAATAAGGGCAGCTCTGCTCCCCAGCACTGGAAGCACTGCGTATGCAGGGCACACCGATTTGAAATTATAATCCTCTTTTTGTTGTATCCTTGCACTGTTTATTGTTACTGTATATACTGCTTGTTGTTGTAGTTTTCCATTTCATGCAAAATACATCCAAAAAAATGCCACAAATGCTTGAGGTCTGTTTGTTATTCTCTGTGTTTAAAACTATTTCCTAAAAACTAACTTCCCCGAAGTGCCTGCGTTTGCCCTTCGCTTGCCATCCCTCTGACTCCACTCGCATTAGCACAAACCCTATGAGCTTCCCAACAAACTGCAGAAAGCTCTTTGTTTGCAAAGGGTTGGAGGAAAATCTGTGACTGTGTTCCCAGAACCGGGAGCTTGTCCCTTTGCTTTGATTTGCTGCTTGGCTGATGTAACTTGGGACTGTTTAGATTTCTTTGATGTGGCTGGTGCTGTGGGTCTGCGATGTTCCTATGGCTTTCCGGGTAGTCATTATCCTGTCTCTGTCATGCTGCTGACGGCTTTTACGTGGCCTTCTTTCCCCCCACCCCCAACTTTTTAAAACTAAACATAGATACATCAAATGGCATTTTGTCCTTTGTCTTTAATTTGGCCCCAGCCTGCAGTTTTGGCAGTGAGGAGAGGGTTTCTGTATGCACCAGGATGCAAAGCCTTCCTCTGCAGTCCTTCTAAAGGAACTGTGTAAAAAACACCCTCTAACCTGTGGATTTTCATCATTGAGCTGTGTTTTGGGCTTCCCCTGATGCCTCTCCCTCTGCACACTGCAGTGAGCAGGGCTGTTGGTCCTCTTGGAGAGGCTGGTCGGGTGGCAATGCTGCTGGTGGGAGGCAGGAAGGAAGCAGTGCCCAGCCCTGAGTGTGCAGCTGCCCCAGCCTCAGCTGCTGGCTGGAAATGGACGCCAGAAGAAGAAAGAGCTGTGGTCACTGCTGCTTGGTGGAGGAGGTGGAGCCAGACCCAGCAGAGTCTCAGTAAAAGTAGGGACTAGAGGACATGAGCTGCATGCAGGGAGATTGAGGCTCTTCTCCCTGATCCAGGGCAGGAAGTCATTGATGTCCCCAGATGAAAGTGCAAAGCTGGATGCTTCTGTTCAATGGCGTTATACAACCTGGCACGAAGAAATCTCATTTATTTTCTCCTATCAGCCTAATGTGATGATTTGGGAGAGGGGGGAAGAGCGATCTCCTGAACAGTTGGGCTGGGATTACACTTTTTCTATGGAGCTCATCACCGTAATAACCAGGAGCTCTGTTTATCAGCCCACCAGCCATGCCCATTTAGGAGATTACCATTTTCCAATCTCATTTCTCATAAAAGAGGATTGCTGCCCATCCCCTCCCCATCCCAAACCCCTCGCTTATGAGTGTTTATCTGCTCAGGGTGTTTATGAAGCTCTGAACAGGAAACTTCTGTTTATCCTCTGCGTCATCAAGAGCTGGAAACTCGATGGGATAATTACCCTTTCAACAACACACGTAGTCCATCAGTAGACTTTGGCATCTTGCTGGTGTCAATAATACATATATTTACCCTGCAGAGAGACAGAATGCTTATTTGTTTGTCTTTCCTATCTCTTTAACTTGGCATGAGATTGGGGTTTCTGGCTTTCAGGGTGTCTCGTGGAAGGGGGGATTTTTACTTAAGGTTAAGGACAGGTGCTGCTTCCCTCAAAACTGGTGACACTGAGGGTGTCCCCAGCAGGAGGGGACAACTTCCCTGGACTCTGCCAGCCCCAAGGAATTGCTTGCTCTGTCAGGACATCACTGACTGCTCTCACCCTGCAATTGGAGAAGTCACATGTGGAGATGGCTTCTTCAGATGTTAACACAAGCACCTAGGTTGGGAGAAGGCTTGGTAATTAATCATTTATTTGGCAGAGCTCTTCCCTTTTCTGTCTCTGCAGGTTGCAGGGAAGACATTCTGATTCCCTTCACCCTTAAGCTAACAATTTTTGAACTATGCAAAATGCAGAAGTAAGTTCATTAGTGATATCCACCTGATGAAATTCAAGACGAGAAATGTTTTGACTAGCGCTGTTCAAATAGAGGAATCATTCAGGAGTATATTGCAATCAGTGCATTAAGATAAGATCCCAGAGCATTGGGTTTCCAGAGCATTGATTATAGATTAGCATCCCACTGCTTCAGAAATGGAGTCAGCCATCCATGTATAAACCAGAAGAGCTTACAGATATGGAGGGACTCTCAAGGGAGAGGCAGGGAACGCCAGAAAACACCGGTGTGCAGTGTGGTCCCCAATGCACAGCCAGCTGAGCATGCCCAGGCAGTTTGTACACACCAGCAAATCACAGTATCCACTTTTTCTCCAGGGGCTGCATCTTTCCTGTGGTGCAGGGGCTCCCCTGCTGCCCCTGGGACTTGGCCTCCCTGACCATGCACGGAGCGTTATTTTGGCGAGGCTACAAAAGTGGAAACCTCGTGCGGTTGGTCAAAGCAAATTCATTCAAAGGGAGTGAGTGCTTGCCAAGTTGCCTTTTTTGTAAAATTCATTTTAGCTGTATTCACAGACCACAAATCTACAGGCAGGAATGGGAGCCGTGTTTCTAATTTGGTACGAAACTTTTATTCCCACTTGGCGCAGAGCTGTTGCGAACGTTGAAGGCTGTTCCTAATCCTCTGCCCTGCGCATTGAAAATGTGCTCCCTCCATCCGGCACTCTTGGAAATGGAGTTATTTGCATTGCATAGCAATTTTCGGGAGATAAATACAAGGTTCAGTATTTGTGGGGACAAGGACGTGGCATCCTTACTGCATCATATGCAACCAAAAAGCAAAGACAGCAGTGAAGCAACGCGAAAGGGCCAGATTATAGGAGCTTGTAAAGTTCAAGGCTGCCTTAAAAAATTTAAAGTCAACTTCTGCCTTTGTAAACAGAGTATTTTCAAGATCCTGTTGGAGGAAACCAGCACTTGACTGCATGCTTAAGAAGGGGACTTGTCCAGGTTTTATTCCAGTCGATAGTATTAGCCACATGCCGAGGGATAAGCACCTGCTTAACCAGCAGGGTGCTGGGGTTTGTGAAGCAGCCATGCCCACATGGGGCAAGTCCTGCTGACCTCAGCACATTCCAGGTGGTGCTGCCCCTTAGAATAATAGGATGTGATGTGGGAACACCCAGGGGTATGAAATGTTGTATATCAGGAGTAGAGGTGTCTCCAAATTCCTTCGCTAGACAAGAAACTGGCAAACCAAATAAAAATTATCTGCCTTGTATCAGGTGTAAATGTGTTCAGCATCATCTAAGAGTGACACTTTCCTGCAGCCTCTACCTTGTGATTTCAACTGAAGATGAAATCACCTCCACAGCTGGATCTAGCTGGAAACAATATCCCCTTTTGGAAAGCATTCTGACTTTCTTTTCCAAGCCCTTTTTTGAATTCAGATGTTTTCCCTATGCATAACTCCTACCCAGGGAATACCCACAGGATACTTAGTGGAGAAGCTGTGGATACCCTGTCCCTGGAAGTGTTCAAGGCCAGGTTGGATGGGGCTTTGGGCAACCTGGTCCAGGGGAAGTTGTCCCTGCCTGTGACAAGGGGATTGGAATGAGATGAGCTTCAAGGTTCCTTCCAACCCCAACCATTCTGTGGTTTTGTGATTTTCAAGAGGGTTTAAAAGTCCTTATCAACACTGACATGGATACTAACTCTGCCACAGATCTCTGCCGCAGATCACTGCCAAGGATCACTGCAGCTCCAGGTGGCTGTTGGCTGTGGGCTGTGATTATCTTTCCTCCTTTTTTGGGGGACAGTGCTTTTTACCAGTACAGTGCTTGTCTTTTTGCTCCCTTAGTGGGAACTGGATAAGCATCTGCCAGCTGTGAGTGGGGTTTGCATTACTGCTAGCAAGGGGCAAGGGCAAGAATTCTCTTTTCATTGGTAGTTTTTGTCTGGCAGGTGTCATAGCCTGGGGAAGGGGGCTGATTCTGCATTTGCAGAGGTATTTGTGAATAGTGGAGGAGATGTGAAGGAGAGTGGCCAGAGTGATGTGTCTTGAAACATGAAGAAGAATGATTATTTTGATAAACTGCATAATTGTCAGAATTTCTGTTTCATGAAGGGTTTAATAGCACTGGGGAACTACAGAGCTTCCAGATCCTGGAGGAGACAAGCTGGATGGTGATAAAAAGAGCTCTGCACACCACCACAAGCCTGGCACCCTGGGAACACACCCTTGCTCCTCCAGCAGCCTGGCTCCACAAAGGAATCCAATCCCTCCTGCAGTGCTAGATGGAGGAGAGCCGGCACAGCATCCCCCGAACTGCTGGGAGCGTGTCCCTCCTCATGCAGTCGAGACTCTGCAGTGATGCCATTAAAGAGCAGCCTGGGACAAGCAGCAGGGAGCTGTGCTTAAGATGTCAATAGTGAAGAGAAGGGTTGGGCAAGGATAGCAGGGCTGTGATTATTTGTCAGAAATTTGAGTGCCAGAGGCAGCCAGCTACAATAAGGAAAAGCCTTGTGTGTGGATCTCATTCCTCTGCCAGGAATGCATCTCTTGCATCACCCCAGGCCAGGAGCTGGACATTTTCATGTGCCACCTGCAACCGCAGCCTGCAGAGAGCAAGGCATGCTGAAGGCATGAGCTGTGTGCCCCCAGGGTCCTCTGCAGTACCGAGCAGAGGCGTTTCTCCCTGCCCCACTGCTCCTCACTGCTGCCCCTGGCCAGGAAATACCACAAGGAGTGATGCCAGAGCCAGGGAGGGAGATAAATGCACCCACAGAGATTGACAGCGGCATCTCCCAGGGTTGGGAGCTGCCTGGCCACGCTGGCATGTGTGCGATGCTGGTTTCCATGGAAACTCAGCACAAGATGTACTTCCACAGAGGAGCCACCAGTGATGCAGAGTGGACTGCAGGGTGACCTCTGGTCCCTGCTTCAGTGGCACAGGGGGGATTGTAGGGCAGAGGGGACACGTGGACCTGCTTTAGGATGAGCCCCTGTGGAGCACATGGGTCGTGCTGCCCTTGGGGGTGCTCTGGGTGCTGTGCTGCCTTTGCTGCTGCCCTGGAGGGAGGGGGTTATCACTGCAAATTGTTCTTCATCTGGGACGTGCTGGGGAATTGCAGGGGTGTCCCACGAGGCTCCAGAGGAGCAGTGAGGGCATGCTTTGAGAAGTGAAGGGAAGCCCTGACACATACCTGGGGTTCTCAGGCCCTGGCTGAGATTGGAATGGGGCTGAGACAGCCTCTCTGGGGTATCAAGAAGGAGAAACAAGGCCATTCCTGGGGTTTTAGGGTGTCTCTGTTTTGCCATCCTCTAAGGTCTGCTTGGGTTTTAATATTTCGTTAAATTGCATTGCAGTTTTCCCCGCATGGCCAATGGAGAGCAGCATCTCCAGGTCAGATGCTGCCAGGTGAATCCTGTCTGGATCAGGCAGTAAAACCCATGTCCTGGATGTTCCCTTGGCCCCAGTGCAGGTGGGACATCCACCTCTTGGAGAGGCATTGTCCCAACCCCTATGGCTCTGAGCTGCCCAAGACAGTGTGGTCCAAGAGATGGAAGCAGCTCCAAGCAGGACGGAGGGGATTTCTCGTGCCCCATTTCTGCCGCAAGGTGTTGTGGCAGAGCTGCTCTCGCAGGAGGCAGCTTGGAATGGTGCAAGAGAGAGGGAAGCAAGATTTGGCCCAAAGGGACCATGTCCCTCCATGCCCACAGCTGAAAGCTGGGGCCACAGCTGGGATGAGTCACTCTGGGCTTATTTTATCATCCCAGGAGGGAAGCAGTGTGAATCATCTCATCCAAATGCAGAGGTGTGCTAGGGTGGCTAATGTACCTTTCATTGCCTGGGGCTCCCTTCTGGCTGCACACTTTACAAGGGACCATAGGGCTTGGGAGTAGAAATCTGACTTTGAGGCACTGTGAATCAGCTGAGCTGAGCCTGTGGCTGTCCTGGATGGCCAGAGAGCAGCACACAGTCACGCTACAATGGGTGCATCACGTCCTAAAACCAGAAAGCAAACTATAAGGAGGAGGACCCAGGCATTGTGACACCCAGACCAGGGACCTTTCTGCTTCCCCACCCTTCCTTCCAAACTTGGGCTTCTCCTGGCCCTGCAGGCTGTACATCCCCCTTGCTCTGTTTCCTGGAACTTGATCCTCCTAATGCCCAGGATTGCTGATTCCCAGTGGAAAACCTGCCTGCAGGGAGTGGTACCAGCTCCAACACCTGCCAGTGTCTGCAATGAACGAGGGCGCCAGCTGAGGATGCTCTTCAAGGTCGTAACAGGGAGTAGATGGGCTGTGTTAGTGTTAAATTACCTGTCGGTGCAGAGGCAGCACTTCCACCGGTGAGCGATGGGAGCACTGGTGTCACACACCACTGGGCTGGCCAGGCTGTGTGGGGACGGAGAAGCCCTGTCCGTGTCCATGTGCTTTGCTCAGCAGTGCTGCCTTTCCTGGGATCTCCCCCAGGCCTGGGCTAGGACCAATAACTGGACCCAGCTTGGCAATGCATTCAGCTGCAGAACAGAGCTCATCTTCATGCTCTGCTCCCTACTTCAGAAGCACCTCCACAGCATTTCCCTCTGTCCCACCTGAGTGCCCTCACTGTTGGCTTGGTTGGAACAGGCCTTGCTTGTTTTGTGAAAACTGACTGCAGTGTAGCTCTCATATTAAATGGAGATGAGCAGCAGAACTGTGTTCCTTCTGCCTCCACCTGGGGATGCTGGGAGGGTTTTGACCTGGTCAGCCTTTGCTGGCCTGACTTCCAGCCTACCATTGCTCCTGGGCTGTAGTTTCTGTGTCCAGGTTTCCATCAGCTGCAAACACAAACTTGTGTGTCTGACAGTTGGATGGGGGATGGGGTTGAGGAATGTGACATAGATATAGGTGCTTGCAGATGGAGCTGGCTCTGCCTGCACTACCTCCTGGTGAGTTTCTTTGAGTTCAGGGTGGAAAATCATTCTAGGCCATGCACAGCATGTGGCACTGGTGACGTTAGATGAGCCCTCTGCCCAAACACCCTGCTCAAAGCAGATGAGGAGTAATGAAATGGGTGGTGGGAGATGCACTTGGTTCAAGGGAGTGTGAGTGACACATGGTGCCCAGGCATCTCCCCGGCATCGCCTGTGGAGAAAGCAGAACCGTGTTTTGTCTTTGGAGGTAAAGCAGAACTGCGTGGCTCATTAAATGGAAACACAATCTCCCACCATTTTGGGGTTTCTCAGCCAATCCTGGCCCAGCCCTCACAATGCCTTTCAGATTTAAAGCAAGGGCACAGATCCCCAAGAAAAGCCGAGCCAGAGGGAGGTGAATGGCAGCTCTCCCTGGGATGCTGCCCATGGCCTTCAGCTGATTTTGAGGTCAGTCCTTTCCCAGCAAGGATGGACCCAGGAGGGCCTGTGGGGTCTAAACCACAAGGCTGGGCTCAGAGGGGGAAGGCACCCCTCCATCCCCTGCAGCTCAGCTCTCCCCAGAGGGCATTGCAGAGGAGGGAAAAGAGTGGAGAGACTCACATTACAAATGTACAAGCATAGGAAGCAGAGATATATATTCCCTGGATATTAATTACCTCTAAAATATCATCTTTTTTCCGGTGAGTGGATACTTTAGGCAACTGGATATATGATGGAAAGGAGACTGTGTCAGACAGTAGGAGGACGGACATGGCAGAGGCATCTGGACACCACTGAAGGGCGGGGTGCTGCATGGAGCTGATGGCCAGCCCAGCCCTGGAGCATCCCAACAAGCCTTAGAGCCACGCAGGGATGTTGCCCTCACACACTGCCCTCTTACATGATTGTGAAGACCAGACTGACTTGGTCCCTCACAGGGCACACTCAGTTTGAGAGCTTGGTTCGGAACAAAAACCTGCTGAGGGGAAAATCCCTGGGTTTAAATAAGAATAGGTTCAAAAACATCATCATGAAGCATCATGCTGTGTTCTGAACTGGGAAGGGGCACCACTGATTCCAGCATACAGGGAAAGAGGCAGAGGCAGGGAGTAGCCAGCATGGTGGGAGTGGAGATGTTCTTCACATCATCAGCCTGTCAAATTAAAATACAGAAGTCACCGAGGAAGATATCTTGGGGACTACATTGAAAATAAGGGTTACAATTATTTTTTCCCTGTGGTTTGGAGTTATCTCTCCCCATGGATGTTACTGAAGGGCTCAGATGCCAGCAACTGGGCTTTGGGGATCAAAGCTGCATTTTGGGAGTCTTAATATGGTGTAAACCTGCTTCTGCATGAGAGCTAAGGTACCAAGTGGATCCAGGCAAGGCTGGCACATCCTGTGGGAGCTGCCTTGGCCTCTCCTGCCATTCGGAAGAGCAGGAGGAGGCAGTCCTGGCATGGGGGATTCTCACACTGATGCTTTAGCACAGAGTGACAGGAAAACCAGTACCAAGCCTTTCTGAAGTGTCAAAGCCTTTTGTTTCACTGTTTTCCAAGTGGAACATTGCAAATGTTGGCTTTGAACTGACCTTTGGTCACAAAACTACCTCGCCTCAATTAAATACTAAAACCAAACAAAATGTCTGGAGTGTGGAATGAATTGTTTTGCTCCACCTACAGGGATTTTTTATTTCACTTGAGTGGAAAAACTGAGAACCCAGTGTCACATTGTCTCACCCTGAAATGAATTTTTGTTCTGGCTTCCCATCATTAAATGTCAGCAAATGAAGAAAAGCAATTATTTGCAGAGTATTTTTATGACATGAGAATGTACCTCCCTATCAACACCTCTGCTGGGATTTGGGTGGTTATTGCTTTTTGCTGGCTCCAGGGAAGACTCATGCCTGATGCTGGGTTATAGTTGGACCCACGAAACCAGTTGGGCTGATGTGCTGGGGTCTCCTGCTGAGGCCATAGAGCCTTGCTGTTCCCTGCTCTTTGCCTATATCAGTATATTCATTGCTATTATTGTTTTATTGTGTTATTTATGCTACATCACTGCTTGGTTGGTTTTTCCCTTTGGGATTCTGAAAAATCAGCACATTTAAATATCCTGTGAATAAATCTTGACCTGGATATATATATACTGACCTTCCAATCATTCTGGCAGGAATCATTTCATGGAATCATAGAACAATAGAATGGTTTGGGTTGGAAGCAACCTTAAAAAACATCTTGTTCCAAGTCCCTGCCTTGGGCAGGGACACCTTCCAGACCTTCCTTCTAGACCAGGTTGCTCAAAGCCCCATCCATCCTGGCATTGAACACTTGCAGGGATGGGGGATCCACAACTTGTCTGGGCAAACTGTGCCAGTGCCTCACCACCCTCACAAGGAAGAATTTCATCCTAATATCTCATTTAAGCTTGCTCTCTGTCAGTTTGAAGCCATTCTCCCTTGTCCTGTCACTCCATGCCCTGTCAGTCCTGTCCCCTTCCAGCTCTGTTGGAGCCCCTTCAGGTACTGGAAGCTGCTTTAAGGTCTCTTGTGGAACTGTCTCTTCCCAGTTTCCATGGATTACCCTCTGCAATAGCCCAGGCCATTCCTGGCGTGGCTACTGACCTGGGATGTTGTTGATGCTGAGCAGTTGGGTTTCACAGAACATTTTTCCTTTCCCTTCAGTCCCTTTGCTTTTTGGGAGGGACAGAATGGATGAGTGGGATGGATGTGTCCATCTGCCTCATGCCCACCTGAGATAGGGATGTTGTGCTCCAGCCTGGGTCACCCCAGGTTAAACCTCATGGAGCGAGCTGGCCCAAAGAGAGATTTACAGCACCAAATCCCATCCTGACCCTGAAGATGGATATTCATATTTCACTCAACAGGGATATTTGCCTACTTAGGAAAAAAACCCCATACAACACTAAGTGCTTTCTTCCCAGGAATGTTTTTGCCTGACAGTGTGTGTAATCCTAATCCCCTGGCAGGGCTAAGCCAGAGCTGGAATGGGCAGGTGCCTGGCACAGGGAGGTAGGCAGGGTCTGATGGGCACTGGGGCTGAAGAAGGGCTGGAAACACCAAGTGAAGTGGCTGTAACAGGAGGAGAGGAAGAGTTGCTATAGCTCAGAGGAATCTGGTCCTGCACCCTGCTGATGCCAAAGGCTATCCGTAAACCACAAATTTTGGGGCAGAGGCTGAGATATGGGAAAGCTCAGGTCTGGTTCTGAGGAAGACTGTGGTGGTTTGAAGGTGGGTGGAAAGGCCTGAAGGATGCCACTGTATCAAGTCTGGGATCTAGACACAGGATCCTCCCCAGCACTGTCCTCCCCAGATGCTGAGCTTGTCCAATTTCTAATTTAGAAAAGGAATGCCAAAGGAAGGAGGACCTGGTTTATATTTTCCCGAGAAAAGCCAGTCCCTTGCACTCTTCCCCCAGGCAGGCAGGATTAAATTGCAGCTCTGGGTATGTACAAACATTCCCTTGTTTTCCCAGCACTGAGCTGGTTGAGGGGGCTTAAAAGTCATTACTGAAGTTTGGGTTGATTTGGTAGCAAAAGGGTGACTCAGAGAACAAGTTCAGGTTATGTTATCACAGGATTATGTAGAGTTTTAGACTAAAATCTTCTTTAGAGTCCTTGGGCCTTAGCCAGATGTCAGATTCCCCTCTGAGCATCCACCCGATGGGGCTCAGCTGTGATAAGGCACCTCTCCAACAAAATGGCTTTTACTGTGGACAAATGAGCCGAGCCCTGAATGCCAGAGAAATGTAAAAGACAGTAGCTGCATGTAGCCCATGACTCTGCCTGAGAGTCTTAGGGCAGAGGGAATTTTGTTTGAAAACCTGTTAAAATCCTCCGGTTTGAAGGGGTTTAATTTGGCCCCTAAATTGTTAAAACTTGCTGAAGGATGAGCAGCAACTGGTGGGAATTGTCTGCTCATGCTTAATGCAGCATCTGGGAGCCTGGGAGCTGGGCTCTGTGCACTGTCACTCTGGTTTGGCAGCAAGGAGCATCCTTCACATCCCTGACAGTGCAAGGGTAGAGTGGGGGAGCAGCGGTGCTCTGCTTGATCGGGGCTCTTCTCCCAAAATCAACCAGATCAGCTTTCTGCTTTCGTGTCCATCCTCTTCCTTGCCTTCCACCCTTTTCCTGGAGCTGAAGCCTTCCATGCCTTCTCTGAGATGAATAACCCCATGGGGATCATGGATAAATGTCTTTGCATTAAAGCAGAGCATCCAAGATTTCTGCCTTTCCTGGCAGTGCTGGGTGATGGTGAGCTGAATCCCAGCAGTGGCTGTTGCCAGCATCCCCTATGCTGTCAAATTCTTTAAAATGGCTTAATCTGGGAAATACTGTAATCCTCGTCTGATTTTGCACACAGAGGGATCCAGGTGGCATTTTGCAGTGTCAGCAACAATCCTGTTATCCTGGCTGTGTGTTTTACACTCCCTTCAGTTCGGTGTCCCTTGGAAAGATGAGCCCATCAGCTCAGCAACTGGCAGTGCTAAAGAAATAGGAAGTTTTAGAAAATCAAATCCTTTGGAGGGAAGAAGGGAAAAAGAGTGCACCAGCAACTTTGTAAGGTCTGAAATGTGTTAGCCCAGGCACAGGGCAGCACCAGGGAGCTTCCTTTCCCTGGCTTCTTGTAGATCCTGGTGGGAAGCACCCTGTAAAGAAGTGAAATATCCATGTAATATCACGGCTGTTTTGGTGGGCGGAAAACAAGCTAGCTCCTCAGCCCCCTGGGGAGATGAAAATAGCATATCTGGGTCTTTGCTCTGAAAAATATTTGAAATATTTTCAGAAAAAAATAATAGGAAAAGTCAGAGTTATATTTAGTGACAGAAGCCAGTTGTGTCCTGAGCTGGAAGACACTGTGGGTTAAGATTCATTTCAGGGCTCTGAGATCACATATGCCATGCACTTGTGTTTGAGCTCCATGAGGAAGGGTGTGAGGAAGAGAACCCTGCACAGGAATGGGGGATCTGTGCTGGGGAGTCCAACAAAGTCTGGGGCCAGGGTGGCTGCAGTGGGGGCACACAGTGCTCCTGGCCCTGGCAGCAACCCCAGGATGTTTGGGGGAAAAGTGGCAGTCACTGGTCAGGAGAATGTAGTACATCCCTCCCTGGTAGCCAGGAGAGTTCTCAGCCCTTTGATTCTCGTTACCATCATTTATATTTTATGCGTTTTTCAGGCCTAGTGACACAGGAATGCTGGAGGCTCATAAATAATGTCTGCTGGTGCGAGACTGTGTTAAAGCTTACCCAGCTTCCTTCTGGGTCAAATGAGTGGCCCCAGCCACAGCCCTTGGTTGTTTCCCAACTCAACTTTGCTCTCTCTAGTTAGGTCCTCTCCATTCTTCGTCACTGCCTTTCCCATCCCTCATCATCATCCTTCCCATTCTCCATCATCTCCTTCTCCATTCTCTATCGTCATCCTTCCCATCCTCCATTATCTTCTCCATCCTTCATCACTATCCATGTGGTGGGTGGCTCTGCCAGATCCCGGCATCCCCAACGAGCCAGCACAGAGGCTCACAAGCCACCAGCCAAGCGCCTCTTTGCACATGATCTGAAATTCAGGGATTTCTCTTGGACTTCCTTAGGGAAAAAAGGAGCCGAACAATCACGTTCTGTTCCCTAGCAACACTCTTCCTTCTAATTCCTGATTATTTTTCTTTTTGGGGGGATCCTTCACATGGTGTACCCTGAGCCACAGAAACTCCCCATCCCCAGAGCAAGGAAGAATCCAGGCAGGAGGACAGTGCCAGCATGTCCATGGCATGGGCAGGGACAGACAGGGCTTGGGGTCAAACTCCACTGCCATGGGTTCCCAGACCCACAGCCCTCCTTTTTCAACCCAAATCCTCCATTTTTTGAAACAAATGACATTCATGAGTGTGGGGAAACTCCTGCCAGTGCCCTCCCGAGCCCTGTGGGTGCTGGGTGCTGATGTTAAGTCAAAATATCAGCAAAATGGTGATGGTGAATGAAGCACCAAGCTCTCCACAGGTAATGGATGATTTTCCATGTGCACAGAAGTCATTCAACAAACCAGCCATGAATATCTCAGAGGAGATTACTGCAAGTAGAAACAAGTATGTACTTAAATGAGGGAAATAATTTTAAAGGCATATTTGAAGTTAGTTTAAAGTGAGCCACTGCTTGAAGGAGAGTTTTCCTTGCAGTGGTGGGGTAGGAATATGTGTCATTACTGGTTAAGGTGGCTTTTTACTGAAAAGGGAGGTTTTAGGCTCTGTGGGTTGGAGTCATGCAGGCAATGCTTTCCATGGGGAAAATAAATAAAGCTCTGATGAGGACAGATGTTTTTGAGGTCTTTTAGGTCAAACATTAGGAAAATTCTCCCAATATTGCTTAGAAGGGAATATTACAAAACCCAAAATATTTCAGGTCATTTCAGTGTGGCATTCACACAAAACCCCATCTCTCACTGGGCAGGGAGAGGAGATGAACCTATCTCCCCATGGTCCCAGCATCACTACATTCACCAGCACCACTCAATCCCCTAAACTGCCTCAAAGTAAAATTAAATTGCCCTCAAACCAAGGGGCAAATGCAACATGCACAGGCTGCAAAAGTAATCCGCAAATGTCAAATTTGGACCACTTTTCTGGCAGGGAACACTCCCAGGTCTGACTGGTGCAGCTGCAGGATTAGAACATGTCTCAGGAACAACACCTGGCTGCATTTTGCAGAGCTCCTTTGCTTTTCCATAGCTTTTATATTTTTCTTCTAAGCAACATAATGGAATTTAGTACAAAGCTATATCCATGCTGGAAATTTCTTTTGCAAGTAAAAGCCTGCCAAAAATGTATGATTTAGCTCTTTCAAATTTCTAAATATACATTTGCATGCAAATTTGTAACTTGAAATTATAAATTGAAATGTGCATTTCCCCTTTGCTGATGTTAGGAGTGTCTTCCTGAAGGCAGAAACGTTATCCTCATTATTTGACCAAAATGTGTAAGAATTTTATCGCCTATAAAATAAATGTTCTTGTTATTTAAGGCATGTTGAAAAAAGCGCTCTCAATACTACTCTCTTGGCTTCATTTCACAACAAATGTATCATTTCCAATGACTGGCATGGAGCAGGAGATGAATTTAAAGTGTGTCTAAATCCAGCTGGTTTATTCCCAGCGTTGGTGAGGATACGGCCAGTCAAGCCGAGCAGAAGCGACTGCTCCCCATACCGGAGGCAGACCCTGGTGAGGGTCAGATCCTGCTCCTCCCAGGGGTCCTGGACCTCCTGGCTCAGGCTTTGCCCCTTTGCTTTACATTTGAGACCAGAAGGGGTGAGGATGTCTAGCCCTTCATCCCCTGCTCCCATCCCGCTGTGGGAGTGGTGCAGTTTGGCACCCACATGTGATGAGTGTTCAGCCCTTTATGCCCGTGTGCAATTCCATGTGATTTTAAAGGCAGTAAACCACCCCCCTCCAAAGCTTCTCCTTTTGCATTTAACATACCAGAAGCTCCCATTGTCCCTTTTCGTGAGCAGGGGTGTCCCACATCCCCACGCTGTTCCGTGTCTCCAAGAGTGAGGCTCCAGCTGTCCAGGTCCTTGCCCTGGGAGCACCTGAGCATCCTGCTGTCATGGTTTGCAGTTCAGCTCTGTCTATGCTAAAATCTCTCCTTCTGTGTAAAATCTGGGGCGTATTGCCTGATCTCACCTGCTCTGTTCCCACCTGCTCCTCTGGAAGCCAGGATCAACCCCTTGGGAAAGGAGAGTCTCCCCCTGTCCTAAGGGTGGTGGCTAGGCTTGCAGCAGCAGCAGCACAGACTCCTGTCTGGAGCAGTGCCAGGCAGCAAGCACAGAAGGATGCTCCAGGTGTTAAGCACAGCACTATTTTGATCCTTTCGTTGTGGGGAAATTGCTTCAACAATCTTTTTTTGGTGTAAGCAAAGCTAGAGTAATTACTGGGGAAAAAAATTTTAAAAATCAAATGTTAACATTTCTATGAGAAAGGTCTCATGATGATTAAATATTTCAATGGGTTCCTCTTTAGTAATGCAAAACTAATCAACTTCCAGATGATATTTAAAAAGCAGAGAACGGTGTATGGTTTAATATCCTAATTTCAATAGGCCAGGGTTTAGAAGACAGCTAATTATAAAATAATCCTTTTATGTTGTGTAAAACATCATTTTAAAGCAGATACTCACTACAAACACAGGGTTTCCTTATTGCTGGAGGTAATTAGCTGGGTGCTGAATTAACACGTGAATGTGCATGTGGAGCAGCTCTTAGGATGTGCTGAGATGATGGAGCTGCTTTTGGGGTGAAACATCCCCTCTTTGGGCTTGTACCTGGGTCATATGGGTCCCAAAGGATGTTTTGACAGCACAGAATCTCGTTGTACTCGGTACATCTCCACCCCTGTTGGCTGAGAAGAGGAATGGAGATGTACCTGAGCCTCGATCTGGGGCACAGTTTGGTGAGAAGAGATGTGATAAATGCCACCAGAATAGGCAGCACCTCTCAAACCTCACAGCACCCCATGTTTAGGGCAGCAGCTGGCTGGGTGATGGGGTACCCCATTTCTGTGGTCTCACAGCCAAGGTCTCACTCCCTTGGAGCCCCCTCCAGCTCCAACAACAACAGACAATTAATTGGATCCATAAAGAAGACCTGCTCTGGGGCATCCATAGCCTTCTCAAGGGCTTTTCACCAGCAAGACATTTTCAGCAGGTTCTTCAACTTTGCAGCTCCAGTTTTGCCTTCTTAGTGTGGCAGAAAGCAATGGGAACCAGTGACAGGAACAGCACTGAGCCAAAGATAAATTAACCTGGAATTTTCCCTCTGGAACTGGTGTGAAAATATCCCCAAATGATGCCAAATATCAAGTCAATGTGGGGATTTAAGGGTCTGGATGGGATTTGCATGGGGGAAGAATTGTGAAGGGCATTGCACAGGGCAAGTTCAGCGGCAGCGCAGCTTCGAGCTGTGCCTTGAATTATAAACACTGTGGAGTGCGTTTAGGCACACTTGGCTCCTGTCAGCCTGATAAGCACCACAGCAGGGCGTGTTGGCAGGGGGCTGGTCCCCAGGAGCATGAGGAGGGATTCCTTCTGTATCCTGGCACACAAAATGGGGATCTGCTGAGCTGCTGGTGCTGCCTCAGAGGGGAGGGTGCCTGTCCAGGGCCTGTGGCAGAGGCTGCAAGGGACACCGGCCCTGCCCTTCCCACGCAGTTACAGCACATGAATATTTCATGGCCAATAATGGGATTTCGCTGTCGATACCACTCCCAGATTTCTTTCCACCCTGCTACGTTTTCAGGTTAAATAAATGTAAGTCTTTTGCATCTCTCCAGCTCCAGGGGAAGGAGCTTTCCTGGTGAGTTGGCAATGTCCCATGGTAGTGGCTAGCACTGGCCAGGAGACAAGCATGTGGGGGCTTGGGCATGGCCAATGCAAAACTCAACCCCAGCAACCAATCTCTGTGAGCCCGTGGAGGACTCCAAGTGCCAACTGCAGCCAGACAGGAGGCCTTTGCTCTGCAGTTGTCCTCATCTCTGCAGGTGGCCTTTGGCTGAGAGGGGTGGGGACAGAGATGAGGAGCTTTGGGTTCTGTGAGCATTCCTTTCTGAGGAGTAGGAGAGCAAATTTTTCCAAACATCCTCCCCACTGTCCCAATCCACTAATAGCCTGGTAATCCTCTTATGGGGGTCAGCCTGGGGCACCCGCAGAGCCTTTGTGTAATGCCAAGGAGGAGAAATGTGTTTTCACTGCGGCGGTGAAAGGTTGGTGCTTGTTGGCTGCCACTGCCCCAGGACAGGGATGGGGCCCAGTGCTGCCCTGTGCCCATGGGTGCTCCCAACAAATCTCAGCTCCAGACATCGCCTGCCGTCACCATCCTTTTGGGGAGCTCCCTGACAAGGGCAGCCCCATTCGGGCATCCCCTCATCTCAGCAGCCTATTTTGGGACCCGTAAGCGGCGGTTCCGCTTTGCCTCTATTAATATCCTGCCCAGCCTCTCTGGATGGTTAAGCTCCCATTTAATGCTGGGCTGGTGCCAAGCGAGCCTCCAGGAGGATGTGGATGGTTTAGCAGCTGCTCAGGGTCTCCAACCCCAGTGAAGCTTCAGGACATGTCCAAGCCCCCTTGGTCCCCATGGCTGGGTGCACATGGTCCTGGCCACTGCTCCCCTGACTCGCACTGCCAGCAGTACAGCATCCGGCAGGATTAGGATTTATGATCTGTGAGCAGACTGCATGTTAATATATCTGTAATTTCCTCCAAAACTGGCTACTTTTCTCTGCAGGTAGTGGAAAATGAAGTGCAAACTTCAGAGCAACAAGGATCTTACGGCAACATCAGGCAGCAGTCTGGCATTGAGTGCCAGCAGATGAAAAAGAGCCATTTTCTACCGTATCCCAAATGCTGCCAATTGGTGGCATTGCTGACAAGGCTCAAGGAGACACTCAAGGACCATGATGCTACCACAACCATGGCCGTACTCTGAGGCATGATCCAGGCACGTGGGCTCCCAAACCCCATACCCAGCCAGACCTCTTCCCTGGGGCCAGGAATTTGCTCTTTTTTCAATCTGAAAGACCTTGCAAGTGCTAGCTTGGGGCCTTATTTACATATTTTGCAGAGGCTGTGCTGGTTATACATCTCTCCTCATGCCCTTGGGCCAGGACGGACAATGCTGCAGCCCAGGAGAGGGTTTGGGGAGTGTCAGCCCCCCAGGCGTGAATTGGGGTTGTCACCAGCTTGAACATCCCCAGCAAATGAGTTACTTCATGTCAACATATTTATTTCTTTTTGGTAATGAGGCAACTTCGTTTCCACGAGTTGCTCGAACAGTGCACAGCATCTGATTATTAAAAATGCTGCTGGAAGCCAGCCCACAACCTACTTAGGCATTAATCTTCCCTGACAGATGCTGACGAGGAATCGCTCCGGCAGCCCGGACCAGCTCCCCTGCCCAACGTGCTTCATCCCTTAAAAGCTGGGTATTATCCCCCTTACCGCCGGCAGGAGCCTGTGGCTGATGCCACATTGCAGGAGAGGTTGAGCCGGGCAAGCGGCAGGACAGACATCCCAGGAGGAGCTGCTGGCCTGTCCCATGGTTGCTGGAGATGCTCGGGGCCGAATGGAGCTGGGTGAGCTGGTGACGAGTGGCACAGGAGCTGTGCCGGCACTGGGCAGCGTTATTGAGTCACGGCATCACGGAGTTTCTGTTTTTTCTCACACGGAAATAAGCAGAGTCATGTCAAGTCAATCACTCCGTGGGTTCAGTTTTGTTCATCACATCTTTTAGGAGGGAAAAAAAACCCCAACAAAATGTCTTTCCCAAGTCAGACTCTTTCACACTGGTTGTCTCAGAAGGATTTTAACACTTTCTCTGTACTGACATTTCCTCACCAAATGTACCCCAGTGCAATTTAAAGAAGCAATTCAGGATCCAAATTTAAACATTTTACCCAATTCAGTTGCCCTTTTCTCATACCATACTTTTTATATCTCCATTTACCCCAAAAAAACTTCTTTCCTAATGGTTTTTCTTGGCTCATGGTTTGGAGAAACTCATCCTGGTTGCTGCTCTCCCATAAGATCCCCAGTGCATATATTTGGGGTGCAAATATAATACATGAACAGCCAAGTAATCACCCAGATAGGATAAAAAAAAATGTATTTCTAGTGCTTGCTGGGACATTTTGAGTATTTGAGATGTCTCAGCAGTTTCAATCAGCTGCTGTTAGAGGCAGAGGAAAACCCAAGGAATGTTATCCCATGTTTCAGCAGAGCTGTGACACCTCCCAGAGCAGGAGCTGGTGGGGACCACACTGGACACGGGCAGGCATGAGCTGTGCTCCCAGATTGTGGGTACTGGCATGAAGACACAGCAAGGGCTTCCTGTCCTCCCCCTCTCACCTGCTGCTTGAGCCTTGATAAAACACCCAAACCCACAAAAAACCCCAAAGGAAACCAGGCAGGCGGCAGGGGCGGCACTTGCAGGGATACCCACCTGCCAGCATGAGCCAAGGCATTCCCTGGCTTGTGTGGGCAGTGGAGGTGCAGGGATGTGGCCAAGGCCACTGGGTGAGTTGGTGGCAGGATCAGCTCCATCACTGTGGACAGTCTCCCATTGCTGGGAAAGCAGATGGGAGGAAATCAGCCTGGGTCCGGCATCTCAGTGGCGTTTTCTCTCCCTAATTGCAGGGTGGACGAGGAAAGGCGGATCCCTCACCAGCTTCCAGGGCCCCTTGGGACAGGAGTGTGGCCACGCCAGCCCATTCAGCCCCATCTGCCAAAATGCCCAAGCACTGCAAAGCAAAGCTGTGAAGGCTCGGGTGCTCGTTGCATTCTCTTTGCTGCCTCTGAATTATTTTTAGCAACTCAGTACTGGGAGAGCGGCGAGGAGCCAAGGTGAACA
The DNA here is from genome assembly GCF_965178545.1 of Coloeus monedula. Taxonomy (NCBI): domain Eukaryota; kingdom Metazoa; phylum Chordata; class Aves; order Passeriformes; family Corvidae; genus Coloeus; species Coloeus monedula. The sequence continues at coordinate 12,562,751 of NC_138793.1, read as the reverse complement.
CGTGGCGAGGTCGGGTCCATCTCCATCCCAAGGGCTGCCGGTGCTGCCATGCATTCAGGGGTGCTGAAGAAAACCCTCCAGGGGCTTGAGGGCCGGTGGCACCGGCAGGGGCGGGTGGCCTTGCCGAGGTACAGCAGGCGCCAGCCAGACCCAGTCAGGCAGATAGAGCCGGAGCGTCGCGTCCCCGGGGCTTATCAGACCTTGGGAAACTTCCCCTCCCTCCAGCCGGCTGCTTGCTGGCTGCGGTTTTTCCAGCCAGCCCCTTCACCCGACACTCACATAAGGTTACAGGTCACTATAACCCCCTGGGTTTTAACTTTCCAACAGATGAGACCAAATTAAACCAGTTTTTCTGCTTCACTCTGAATTATTATGATGTCCTCACAACCTCAGCATCCTCGTCTGTATGTGATTTTTCTCAGAGAAAAGATGAAATAAAACCAAGTATCCCACTGGTGGCAGGTCCCCAATGTCCCTATGTCCCTCCCCACCACCCCTGCAGACACTGGTTCCGGCAACTGCTCCAGGATATCCTGCGGCCCTGGCCAGATCCAGGGAACAATGAGCTGGGCATCTCCTGGCCAGGAGCATCCGGGAGGTGAGAAGTGCCAGCCACTTCTTCTCCTTCCCGTCTCCCAACCCTCGCCCCTTCCCCGGGGTATGGTGGCACCTGAGCCACAGCTGCAGCTCCTTCAGCAACCACATTTCCATCCAGAGGCTCTTGCTTCCCACTTCAGTGAGCAGAGGCAGCTCTCCCTCCCTCCCTCCTGCTTTGTCCAAAAACAATTGCAATTAATTAGGAGGATGGCTTCATCCTCAGCCAGTGTCAGGGAAATTATCAGATGCACTGCTTTTCTTTCCCTCTTTTCCCTGTTTGCTGTGAACCCCTGGGTGCTGAGGGGATGCTCTGGTCTCCCCAGGTTCCTTCCTTGGCCATGCCTCTGCTTCCGGCCTGAGTCCTATCCCTTTGCAGGAAATCACTGCTTTGCTTCCAGTTTCTTTAGTCCAACTTCCTCCCTTTCTCCATCATTGCCACACAATCACCGAGGCGATTATAACATCAAATAAATGCCCTATACCTGCCCTGGGAGCAAGGGAATAATAGAATCCTGGAATTGTCTGGGCTGGAAGGGACCTTAAAACTCATCTTGTTCCAACCCCTGCAATGGGGAGATCAGGTGGAAGAAGCATCTCCTGATGGAGGACCAGGCTGGAAAGTGGCAGACCCTTTTACAGATGAAATGGATGAATTTGGGGTGAGTGTGGAGCTGCCCTCAGATCTGCTTCTGGTCCTCCCTGGTAAAGTACCAGGGATGTTGACAGCAGCAGTGCCCTGGGAAGTCACAGTGGGGCTGCACAGCCCACGGAGGAGCAGTGCCTTCCCAGGAAACCTCCCCTCCACCCAGCTTACAAGCAGATGGATAAACAGAACAAAATGGTAAAGTCATCCTTATTTTTGGTAAGGTAAGTGAGCACAGACACGCAGGTGGGACCCACCTTGCCCAGTCTCAGCCAGGGCTGTCCCCTGTGCACGGCCACTGTCCAGGGTGCGCCAGCCCCCAGAGGGGCGGAAGGTGTTAGTCCGGAGGGGACAGTGAATGTCAGCTGCAATGGAACTTTTGGCAATTAAGAGCCTTTCTGTCCATCAGCTCCTGTTAGGTCATGGCTCTCCCTACCACAGAACATGAGTTTTACAGAATCCAGATTTTGCATCCTCATGGTCCATCATGGTTTTGCCTCCTCAGGCCTGAGAAGGCATCCTTGCCTGTGACAGCCACAAGAAATCAGCACTGTGCATTGCAGGACAAGCTCTCCTTAGGGGAAATCACTGACCTGCTGCTGCAGCCCTGCGTGCCAAGCACCAAACCCACCCCGCACCAGCCTGCGGCACTTGCTGTGCCTGGGGTGGCTTTGCTTCCCACCCCATCCCTGCTCCTGGAGAAAGCCAGGTGAAACATCTTTAATGAGCTCCTGAAGCCCAGGCATTTGGAGTCACCTAGAAACTGCAGTTGAGGTGGTTAGAGCTGGCTTTTGGTCGGGTTTGATTCCTTCTCCCAAATCCTTGCACTCTGCAGCTGGATTTTAGGGTGAGCTTATGTTGACTGGTGTTTAATCTCTTGGAATTCAATCTCTGCAATTATTCTCCCTGTGCATGTGGTGGTTGGGAGGTGTCCTGAGTGCCAGGAGCCCCAGAGCTGCCACAGCTGGGATACTTGAGGATTTTGCAGCACTTGGAAGAGCTGGGATTTGGGCACGGACACAGCCATGTCAAACCAGAAATGGTGCTTCCCTCATATGTTTTTGTGAGGCTCATTTTATTTTTTCCATGCTCTGGGCATCTGTACAGCTTTGCTGCTGCTTCCATTGGCGTGCTGGGTTGTTCCTATTCCTGAGTCCTGAAGGATTTGACCAACAGCAAGGGCACTTTGTTCTGGGAATGACAGAAAGAAAAGTGAATGTGTTGGCTTTGGAGCATTTAGAAATAAGCTTCTGAAGAGACTATTTTTTGTTTTCTTAATTTCTACTCTCCAAAGTGCCTTCACTCCTATTTTTCTTCCCCTTTAAAACTCCAAACAAGTCTTCAAACATCTCAGAACTGAAAACAATCCTTTCTGAAATGAAGCGCTCCCCATCTGACAGAGCAAATCTCCTGGGTTTGAACTAAATGCTGTGAGGGGAAAAAAAAGCCAATTCCATGCCCAAACCATACTCACCATAAATTTTGCAGCACAGACTTTTTCCACTGGCCTGGCAGAAGGAATACAATCATGACTTCACTGTGTGCCTGATTTCCTTGCTGATTTCCTTGCAGATGGATTTATGGCTCTTCTTGTCACCCTCCATCAGCCCATCACCCACTGAGTGCAGCCAGCCAGAGCTCCCTGGTGGCATTGAGTCTGTGGCTGCCCACCTGCCCACTGGGATGTAGGGTGTTCTCCCTAGCCTCCCTTTTGGGGAGACTCCCATCACCCAAAATGTCTGCCCTCAAGTCTTGTGCAGGGGAGGGAGCAGCTGGGTTGACCAGGAGCTACCACAGTGTGGTGCAGAGCAAAGCCTCTGAAAGTCGTCTGAATGAAACACTCCAAGCAAGAAGTATATCCAAAGAATATCCAAAGTATTTCCTAGGAAGATGAACATCAACACAAGCTCTGCATGTGGCTTGTGTGTGCATAACTGAGCTGCACCAGCCCTGCTGTGCCACACAAATGTACACACCTGTGCATACGTGGCTGTTCTCTGGCTTTATAACTGGAATTGGCAAGCTTTGGGATTTATTTATTTTTGCTCCGGGCCTATAGCAAGATAAATTTTGAAGTCGCTATTTTTCGCGCAGGGAGAAGAGGTTTGCCGCTGGCCTGGTCGCTTTGGCGGTACATGCTGCCACCTTCAGCATCTCGCAGGAGGAGCCGGCTCTGCCCGAGCGCCGCCGGCCCCGCCGCTCGCCTCCTCCAGCAGCAGGAGCGGCCTCTCCGTCTTTTTCTATTGCTCAGAAGCACTTGCTGCTGGCATGTTAATTTAGTTATTGAAGAAGAAACTCCCCCAGGATGTACGGTCAGCTACGTGAACTGGGGAGGGGGAGAGGGAGCAGCTGATGATGGCTGAAGCAACAGGAGCTAAGAGTCAGTGTGTGACAACCACAGCACAGCCAGGGAATGAGTTAAAAACATCCCCAGCAGATTACTGTGACATTACTGGAGAAATGTATATTAGATGGAGCATCTTCTACGCTAACCAAGCATCATAATGTCCATCTATGGGGCAAATCGAGGGGGTTTTATGGTAGCAGGAGGGCACAGGTGATGGTGCAGGACAGACTTGTGTCCACAGCCACAACAGCTCCAGGCCCAAAGCTGCCATATCCCCAGCACCTCTCCATTGACTCTGCAACCCTGAGACCAAGCCATGGGGCTCTGTGGCTGGAAATTAATTTCAGTTCCCTTACCAGCTGCTGAGAGCAGCTCATGGAGTTGGGAAATCACCAGCGAGCTGGGATCCCACATCCATCCTCCCTGGTGATGCTCCACACTGCTGCTGCTGCTATTAATCACAGCTGCAGTAATGAAGTTAATGATCTGGGATCTCTCCTAATTATGTCTTCCCCAAACACAGGTCTGCCTCTGCCTTCACTGAGGGGACTCAGCGTGGGTGATTCAAACTCCACATGCTGCAGATGGCTCAGATTTCTAAATCAGCTTCAATTTACAGGATGGCCTTAGCTGAACTCCTGTGTTTTCCCCAAGCTGGCTGACTGGACAGCAGGACACCCTTGGTCACAGAGCATTTCAAGGGAGACTTGTATTTTGTCAAAGTTTTAATAGAGTGGATTTAAAAAAATAATTTAGTGCAAACATGGGTGTTTGATTAAACCCCAGAGCCTCCTGCAGCTCCTTACAGTCATGGCCTCGGGTAGGGCAGAGCCACCCTGGTATGGGGAAGATTTGGGGTTGCATTGCTCAAGAAACCTACTCAGTTTAAGAGCCTGGAGCCTGGCTGTGGGGTGCACTTGCTTTGCTAACAGCTGGCACTCAGGTTTCTAAAAGAAACCAAAAGAGGCTTCATTTTTATCTTTAAACACCAGCCCTGAGACTCCTTACAAGTGATGTTTAGCTTTTGTGGCCATAGGAGGTGAAAGGTGGTCAGTCTGTTGCATCCCCCAGCATGACCAGCTCTCACTGGATCCCAAACACACAACTTTTAGAAAAAAGCATGAAGATTTCAAAAGTTTCTGAGGGTGATGCTGGCCCACACTTCTGGAAGCTGATCAGGTGCCTCAAATGACAAAAGCATCGTTATAGCTCTTGTGGGGAAGAGCGGAATGGCATCGTGCTGAACGACGCTTTCATTTCCTTCATTCTCGCCAGCCTTTTACAAAGCGGCGTTGAGTTGCTCAGACATTTAAGATGCCACAAGAGGTGGCTCTTAATAGAGTTGGGGACTTTGTTTCTGATTTGCAGGAACCAGATTCACTGCAGCCCAGAACAGGCGCGGGGAGCAGCACTGTTTGCTCCTCGGGGTAAAAGCAGCATGTTTGCACAAAGAGCCTTTACAAACTCCTGGGGGGTTGAGGTTGGTTTGGCATTATTTTCCTCCCTTTCTCCTATTCTTCATACTTGAGCACTAAATCAGCACCATATGATGTCTGGTTCATTTTCTCATTAGAGCAGCCCCGTTGACTGCATAATTTCCCAGCATCACGTTGCAGCACTGCCACTTCTCCAATGACGCCCCAACAGCCAGGGCTCGTGTGCTTGGGCATCTGGGCTCTGCTTTCCACAAGCAAAAGAAACAACTTGTCTTCTGGGGGTTTCTCGGGATCCCAGGAGGCTGAGGGAGCATGGCATAGAATCATAGAATTCTAGAATGTTTTGGAAGAATGGGTTGGAAGAGAACTTAGAGATGATCTAGTCCACCCCCCTGCCGTGAGCAGGGACACCTTCCAATGGACCAGGTTGCTCAGAGCCCTGTCCAGCCTGGCCTTGAACAGTTCCAGGAATGGGACAGCCACAGCTTCTCTGGCCAACCTGTGCCAGTGCCTCACCACCCTCCCAGAGAAGAATTTCTTCCTAATACCCGATCTAATCCTGCCCTCTGTCAGTTTGAAGCCATTCTTCCTTGCCCTGTCACTCTATGCCCTTGTCGAAAGTCCCTCTCCAGCTCTCTCAGAGCCCCTCTAGGTACTGGAAGGGGCTCTAAGGTGTCCCTGGAGCCTTCTCTTCTCCAGGGGAACACCCCCAGGCCTCTCAGCCTGTCTCCAGAAAAGGTGCTCCATCCCTCAGAGCATCTTTGTGGCTTCCTCTGGACTCAGTCCAGCAGATCCATGTCCTCCTTATGCTGGGATCCCAGAGCTGGGCACAGCACTGCAGGTGGGGTCTCAGCAGAGCAGGGGTGAGTCTCCCTCTCCTGAGGTGTATGGGTCCATCCCAGCAGATGCTGAGGTGTAAGACTGCAAATATTGAGACATGAGCAGTGCATGTGTTAAACCCAGATCCGAACCCCTGTTCTGATTAGGGGCTGAAATTGGGATAGAACATAAGAAAACGGTGAATGGAATATTGAGACTAAGGGGAGAAAATGTTTTGTTTCTAAACTGCAAAGTTTCACTCCGAATATGATAAATGAGTTACAAAGACTGTCTGATCAGCCATTGAACACGGTCCAGAACCCTGGCTGAGCTGTCGCCATCCGTGTCCAAGCCACATCCCTCTTTGGAAAAGAAGGCCCCAATAAGATGTTAGTAAACAATATTCAGGGCTGGAAAAAATTATTTACAACTCAGCGAGGAGTAGCCCAGCCAATGGAGAGCTTTTAAATGCTGATGGACGTGGCAGAAAACCTTTTCTAAGAGCCCGGCAGGAACGCTGGCGGCGTTCACGGCTCGCCGGACGGGCTTCGGAGCGGCCCGGTCCGAGGCGTCGCCGGGCGGGGTTCGGAGCGGCCCGGTCCGAGGCGTTTCCGGGCGGGGTTCGGAGCGGCCCGGTCCGAGGCGTCGCCGGGCGGGGTTCGGAGCGGCCCGGTCCGAGGCGTTTCCGGGCGGGGTTCGGAGCGGCCCGGTCCGAGGCGTCGCCGGGCGGGGTTCGGAGCGGCCCGGTCCGAGGCGTTGCCGGGCGGGGTTCGGAGCGGCCCGGTCCGAGGCGTCGCCGGGCGGGGTTCGGAGCGGCCCGGTCCGAGGCGTTGCCGGGCGGGGTTCGGAGCGGCCCGGTCCGAGGCGTCGCCGGGCGGGGTTCGGAGCGGCCCGGTCCGAGGCGTTGCCGGGCGGGGTTCGGAGCGGCCCGGTCCGAGGCGTTGCCGGGCGGGGTTCGGAGCGGCCCGGTCCGAGGCGCCGCCGCTCACGGGCCCGGGGCCGCCGCGCCCGAGCCGCCCGTTCCCCGCGCGGCCGCCAGGGGTCGCGGCGGAGCAGCGGCGCGAGCGGGCCCGGGGCGTTAATTGATTTGGGAGGTGCTTAATTAACCCCTCCCCCAGGGCTGTGCTCGGTGGGTGCTGCACCCGCGGGGCTGAGCCGGGCTCAGTCCGCGGTTTTCTCACTTGCCCGACAAGGGGTGATCCTTAGGATTTTGGGAACCTGAGTTCTGCTGCTCTGCTACCGCAGATCGATGCCAATCCCGGAGCAGTGTGCCTCTCTCAGCCCCTGCAGCAGAAGCGCTGCTGGGTCCGCATTCCCGCCTGGAATCTCTTTCATGGCTTTATTCTTCCTCACTGTGACTTGTTAACATGTAGACCTTGGGAAAGAACCTCTGCCTTTGTACAGAAAAGTCTTTGCCGGGATGAGCTCACTGAGGCTCTGATGTCGTCATCAGAATTCTGGGCTAGAGGAGCACGTTCCTTTTTGGAATTGTGATTTCCTATCAACAGGCTGTTGGCTCAAGGTCACGGCTGTAGCTGCCCCATCATAGTGTGGTGACTGTCACCGTTGGATGGGATCACTTCTCATCCCAGGCTCAGATTTTGCTCCCAATGTGGGTTCCAGGCGGAAGCATCAGCTGTGCCCAGGAAAGTCAGGTGTGTGGTACCCACCCACAGCTGCCTCATGCGATGGGTAAGGGCACAGGTCTGCAAATCCTTCCCCAAATGAGAAATATATGTGGCTTATAAATCCTGGATCAGAGCAAAGTCCCAAAGTGAAGTCAGCAGCAGAACTTTATTTCTTCATTATTATTTTTAATTCCTGGATAAATGTTGCTTAGTTCCCCTCTCAGCAGCTTTTATTCTTTCACATTTCTGACAGGATTTTCCACCTTGTCCCTTTGAACCCATTCTTGGATTCTCTACCCAAGCCCATAGATACCTGGGGTGTAATCACTGCTGTAGGATCAAATGTCAGGTTAATCCTCCCAGAAGACCTTTCCCTTTCCTTAGCCCACTGATAATGTACTCCAATTCCTTGGCCACTGTTCAGAAGTTGAGATGCTCATTTTCCCCTACGTGCAATGAGATCCCAGTGCGCTTGCAGCCTGCATGTCAGCCTGCATCCCAGTGCCATCCCAGTGCCATCCCAATGCCACCCATCAAGGGCTGGCACATTCAGCTCTCACATTACTGTCTATCACAGCCTGACTGGCCACTGCTGGTGTCTCTTGGCAGAAAGGTTGTGACTGCTACAGATTTATTCACTGGGGTAAGTGCTAGCACAGGTGAAATCATCTTTTCTGGCCTTAGGGTGTGGGAACAGCCACAAGGTTTGGTTTTGGTGAAGGTCAGTGATGGGTGAGCCTGTGGGATGCAGCCCTGGGTTTACCCAGGAGAGCCCAACCATGGGTGGCAAAGCTTGGATGGTGGTGACAGGGAGAGGGCTTGAGGATGTCACTACCCCAAATCTCATCTCCCTTTTATTCCTGGTGCTGCTGGTGTGAGTCAAGGCAGTTGTTACCCATCGTGGCCATCTCCAATGCTGCCAGGGACAGGTACCAGTTCCTTTCAGAGTGTGGGGCATTTTAACAACAATGAACACTGACTGTCAAACCAAAATGAGAGAAGAGGATGGGCAAGGGGATGAGCCTCCCCTCGGGAAGTGCAGAGTCCAGCTCTCCTGCACACCTCCTATATTTATGGCATGTCTCTACCGCCTTTGAGCCATAAATTTTGTCAGTGACTGTCCCTTGGTGCCTCTGTGAGATCCTCTGTCCAGGATTTACTGCTCAACTTCGCAATGCAGAAATACAGCCCTGGCCACAACTCACAGTGCCGCACCTGCCAGCCCCGGGCGCTGCAGTGCTTTCCCAGCTCGCCCTCTGCCCGAGCCCGGCCTCGGGCATCATCACTTTTTATTTAGAACTCTGTTTGCCTCTTTGTCGCAGCTCTTCGGGTCAGTATCTCATGTCTTGGAGCTAAGCAAGGAGCTGGTGCTCTGCAGGCGGGCGCGACAGCCCTCGGGGGCTGCCGGCAGACGCCGCGGGCGAAGGAGGGTGCGATGGTATCGCGTGTTGCTGTTGGGTTTCATGCACCACGTACAGGTTTGGGCTTCCTGTTCTCCTTGATATCGCAGAGCCCATTAAAGTTTCACATCTCGTGTTATGAAATATGGCACACGTCAGGGTTTTTTCCCCTCTTCCTGGGCTCCTCTCAGCTTTCAGCTGACAGCCTGCGAGAGCCAGCAGCCCTTCCGCCCAGCATCCCGCTCAGCATCGTCCTGGATGGGCTGGTACCCACCCCATCACTCCCTTCTGATGGTCTCCTGGGAGCTGGCTGTCCTTTCCATCCCTTCTGCCGCTTCAAGGTGCTGCTGAGCCTGGCTGCTCTCCCACAGAAAGTTGAGGCCAAACTCTCTCACTACACGAGTGGCCACCCTTTTTGCATAACTGCTCTGCTTTTTTCTCCCACGTTTAATCCAAGATGATTTTGCCTGTGGAGTGATCCACCCTCAGGGTTTTACGGGATCGGCCTGGCCCTCTGCCACCTCCAAGTGGGGCAGGAGGGAGTTTCCCAGCTTCTCCCCGGGAGCAGGACAGCCCCAGTGTCAGCGCAGTGGGCCCGGCGGGAGACGGGGCGCTCCCACGACACGCTCAGCCTGGCGCTATCGGCCTTGGCATCTCCAGCCGCGCCTTCCGTGGGGGATTTATCTCTGCCAAATCTGCAAATCGTAGCATGTAATTTTCCCTCTTTCTAGTCCGGGGGAGGGTTTGTGGCCGGAGCGGAACAGACAGATATTTGAGGCTGGGAGCAGGGAGCCTGCTGCGCCACGTTCGCAGCCAACCCCACAGGGCAGCCTTGCTAGTAACAGCCACGGCGAGATCAAAGATGCTGTTCGCCACCAGGATCTGTCCTTGACAGCCAATGGCTTCCCGCGGCGGGCTGGGTATCTCATCTCAGAGAGGGGAGTCATCTGATGTCTGGATGGAGGGGAAAGACGGGTGCTCTGTTTCACCAGGCTTTCCCAGCCTGCTGCATCAGTGCCGTAATTTCGGGGCTGGACCCTTGCTGCCCACCTGGAGGCCCAGGTTTCTACACCAATGTCTCTCTTTTTCAGCAAAACCCCAGCTCTCCATAGGCAGTAGATGAGGTTGGTTTGTGCTGCCCAGCCTGGTGGGTGCAGAAATGGGTCCATACTCGTGGTTTTTACTGACTTTCCCTTTCTTCAGGTCTCACGAAATGGCAAGTTCAAAAGGTGATTTTAACAGGTTGTGTCCTGATTCTGCTTAGCTAGACGTTATGGAAAACAACATTAAGCTGGACAGGGATAAAAAAGGCTTCAGTATAACCAAAACTGTGAGTATCTGGCCTCAAACGCTCAGCAAGAGGAAATGTTTTCCCATCTGATTGCTGAATCCTTCCCCCTTCCGGAACTGGAGCTGACAGTGAAGTATCACCTTGGTAGCTTACTTGCTACAGACCCTGCTTCGGGGAAGAGAGTAAAAGCAAATCAGAAGCCCCTGGGGGCAGGCACCCTCTGCTCCAAGAAGGAGGAGGAGGATGACCCTGTATCTGCCGACCTCCCCACCCTCCAGTCAACACAACTTGGCAGCAACAGAGGCCAATTAGTGCAGCTACAAATTGGTCACCCTCTCCCTCTCCAGCCAGGGTGGGCAGAGCGGTGCGCTCATGGCCGGCACCGTGTCACTACACTCCAGCCTCCCGCGATCCAGCTCCCGGCGGGGTAAAGCCAGAGGTGGTTAATGAGAGTCCCAGCGGAGGGGAGGGCTGGGGCTCTAATTGCTGACGCCAGCCGAGGGTCACCAATTAAGAGGCAAAGTGCCGGCGGTGCCGCACAGCCGAGCGCCCCGCTGCCGTGCCGTGATGAGCCGGAGACGTGCCGGAGCTGCTCCCACCTGGCTGCCCCTTTCAACAAGTGCTTTTGTCTCTTCACCGCAGGCTCTCACGCTGCCTGGGCTCCTGGGGGCTTCGTTAGCACCGTGCGCACGGGAAGCCGCGTTCCCACTCCAGAGGCGGAGGCTGCTCGCCCAGCGCTGTGATGGGAATAGCGATGTCAGCCCCCGCGGTGGCGGGGAGCATCCGCCCCTCCGCAGCGGCCGTTTGGCGATGCTCAATTTAATAACACTCTCCCAGTCTTGCCAGTGTAAATAAATGCTCTCAGACCCAGGCCAGCTGTGTGATGCCTCGATGCCTGCCCATGGATGGGGCAGCAGGCGGGGACAGAGAGAGGCAAACCTGGGGGCGTCCATCACCCCTCCGCTGGTGTCAAAGGAAGCATCTCTCAAGGGGAGCGGCAATCCCAGCAGCCCTCTAGCAGAGACCTGGCAAAGCCGGGCGTCCCCAGCTCCTTGGCATTGCTCCTGCATGCGGGGGTGCTCCCACCCATTCCCTCTGATGTGGATTCTCTGGTGTGTGCTAAGCGTTGGCTCCCACTGTATCCCAAGTGCCCTGCTCCCCACGAGGAAGAGGAGGGGGCACGCAGGGTGCGCAGGGGGACGAGCAGATACAGCCATAACAAACCGCGGCTGCTCAGCCAGGAAGGCTCCGCGGTCGCAGCCAAGCTGCCGTTCATTAAACCACCCTGCTAATTAAAGCAGAGTGCAGTGTCTGGCGGGCAGGCAGCAGCCCCGGGTGCGGCTGGGTGGGCCAGGGCCACCCAAAGCCACGGCGGCGTGTGCCAAGGCTGCCAGCGTCCCGGGGAGCAGCGGCGCATCGCTGCCTCCGTGCCGGCCTCCCGCCGGCAATCGCCTCCTGGCGAGGGCGCGGGGCTTGAGGGGGGCCCACAACGCTGCCCTCGGGGGACGACGTCTAGGGCTGCCCCTTCACTTTGGGACAGTGTCCCCTCCCCGGCGGACTCGGAGTGCGTGACTCTGCTCTGGGGCTGATGGGGAGCGAGCGCATTCCGGCTCGCAAGAGATGGGGGCATCCTGGGCTCGGATGCCCCATAGGGACCTGCCTGGGGGAGCTGGGAATGGCTCAGGGTGCTGATGAAACTGCTGTAGGGAACTGGACCAGCTCTGGTCCTGCTCCGCCTTGGCCAAGCTTTGAATTCCTCATCGTCCAGCGCCGTGCCTTTCGGTGAGGGTGGCTACCCGGCCCTGCGTGCCCATCGCTTCTGGCACGGGCAGCATCTCCCCTCGCAGGAGAAGGCTTTAATTCACCCTTCAATCCCCTCTTCCAGCAAAACGCTATAGATTTCACAGGACAGAGGTACAGGGCACTCCCGGGCTCCTCCAGCAGATTTATCCAGCAGATAAACACCTGGATGCTTCCCAGGGCTAGCAGCTTCTTGCCGCCGTGAGCCAGGGTGCGGCTGTGCTTCGGTGAACGATGCAATCGGAGGCCGGTGCGAGGCCCAGCCTTGCCAGGCAGTGACTTTGCCGTTGCCTAAAATAAAATCCACAGGGAAAAAAAAAAAAAAAAAGAGAAAAAGAAAAAAAGAGAAAAAGAGAAAAAGAGAAAAGAAGCCCGACTGGATTAATAATTCAGGCTGGCAAGAGAACAAACCCATCCAGAATCCACCTTCCATTATATGCCCACAAACCACATAAAATGGAAAAAGAAAGAACAACATAAAAGCCCAACGACCTTGAGCTTCAGTGGCAGCCCCAGATGTGCAGGGGCACAGGCAGAGGGAACGGGGCGCAGGGATGGTCCTTTGGTGTGGGGGTCCTGTGCCTTCCTGCTGCTGGGGCTGGCCAGGATGGATGCTGGGGTGCCCTGGTGAGGTGGGGTGTGGGATGCTGTGCTCAGGGGTGGCTGGACCACACAAAATGCAGTCTGGACAGCCCCAAGCCCTCCCTGCAAAAAACAGTGCAGCAAAAATGTGCTAAATCCTCAAACTCAAACAAGGTTTGCCTGCCGCAAATTGCAGGGGGGATTTGGGAAGGAATTTGCTACCAGAAAAGTGGTAGCAGGCTGGATGTTAAATATTTGGGGTGGAGACCTCCAGGTCCGTAGTGGGGGGATGCTGTCTTTAGCACTGAGCTAGGGCAGGGCTGCTAGGAGCCATAGGAAATAATTATAACCAGGTAATTATAGTACCCTTTCCAAAAGAAATCCCTTGGGAGAGTCTTTTCCCTCCATGGAAGCACAGATACTTGACACCCTGCCCAGCCCACCCAGTACCCAGCCCCATCCGTCCCTGCTGCTTCTCCAGCCTCCAACCTGCCCCGACCAGGGAATCCTCATGCTGGCAAAGCAAATTCAGCCCCTTTCTCTCTCTTCTCTTCTCTTTTGTGATTGTTGAAATGAGAAATTTTTCAAAAGAAGCCCTTTGCTACAAGAAGTCTGCCTGGCAGTCTAGAAATTAGGGAAGGGGATAAATTCTGCCCATGTGAGCTTCTGGGGACTCCCTGCCACCTTCCCCCATGGAGGAAGGGAAATATTTTAAGTCATTGCCCTGGAGAGCTGTGACAGAATATCCCAGGAGAGGTCCCAAGTCTGTGGTCTTGCTGGGTATTCTCTGGGCCACCAGCTCAGGCAGCAATGCCACCTCTAAAGCCATGCCTGGTCCCCAGACCCAGACTTCCTCTGCTAGTCAAACAGCAAAGAAATGCAATTTAAACTTTAAATGTCCCACTACTCTGAGCCTGGGAGTAGTGTTCCCTCAGTCTCCCCAAACACAGATGGGAAGCATTGTTGGAACAGCCCCCTTCTTCCTCACTCTGCTTTGCATGTTCAATATTATTATTATTCTTTTTTTTTTTTTTTTTTTCTTAAATAAACTTCAGCACAGCATGGCTCCAAACACTGCCTCAGCCTCTGCTGCGCCAATTTAAACCTCTGATTTTCTATTAAAAGCTCCCAGCGTCTCCCTGTGAAGGTGTTTTCCATGGTGGTGGGCAGGGGAAGGGGACTGGAGGGCTGTGGGACAGGAGCCCTGCCCAGCCATGGTAGGCAGAGGCTCTGATGGAAATGATTACATCTTAATCCCACCCTGGAAAAACTCTCCTGCCTGCCCAGTTTCCATCTCTTGTGGTTTCAGAGCTGGTTCATGCCCCTGGGGCAGCACTAGAAGGATTTCCCCTGTGAATTAGGGTATTGATTGTGGGGTGACCAAGCCCATGTCCATCACTTAGCCAGGATATGTGCTTAAATGTGTTATCTATAAGTCATGAGGTAAAGCCAAGACAAAGGTTATGTATCTCCGTTCTGCAGCAGTGTTGCTCCAGTGACCCATAAGAAATCTGTACTCCCCAAGACTGGAAAGCAAAAATCTCCACAAAACCCCTCTTAACCCCAAAGACGGGACACAGTCCTGGTTTTCAGTAGGACTGTGCCCACAGCGGAGCAGGGCAGGAGGGGACTGGGGATCCAATACCTTCGGACACCAGGGAAGTAAGCATTAATTGAGCTATATTAATGAGCCAGCAGCCAGGAGGCAAAAGGTCTTAGTATGGGAGTGGGGTGGCCCCGGAATGCCAAGCAGCACCGGGACTCTACAAAACCCACGGGCTGGGAAAGCAGCAGAACCCCCCGCCCTACCCCAATCAAAGTACATATATATATATTTAAAAGAAAGCACAGGCACTGCAATGAAATAGCTGTATGTGGTTTGAAATCCCCAGCTCAGCTCATGCTAAAGGAATTTCCAGGCCTGGTTTAGATCTGATTCAGCAAAGCTTTTATAACGGTGCGGGGGGGTGTTCGGAGGACCTGGGGCTGTGGTGGGTGCTGGAGTACCATAGTCCCAGCCTGGCCGGGGCACTCAGGCTGGGCCCTCCATTGGGAGCCCTGAGGTAGGAGAGGTGGACATGTGAGCTCGGGACTGCCTATAAAACTTATGTTTTCTTCCTCCAGCCTCAATCCTGGAGAGAAAGAAAGCTGGTGCCTTCCTGGGGAGGGATGTGCGCAGCTCTTGTGGCTCTTGCCCCAGCTTCAGCCCAAATTATGGGCCCAGTGGAATCCAGAATCAGCCCCAGGGGTGATCATGCTCCCCCAGGTTTCATGAAATCACTGGATGGGGTGAAGGGAGAGATTTTGTCTGCCAGCACAACCCTTTTGAGCCACCACTGAATTTGCACAGTGGGGTGGCCCCTCCAGGGACCAGGCACATTCCCAGCCCTGCACTGCTGCTGGGGGGCTCCGGCAGTGGGAGAAACAACCCCCTCCACACCCCATCCTCCCAGAGTGAATAACTCAGACAAAACAAAGGGAAATGGTGAAAGTTGTGGTGTCCCAGTGCCAGGCACTGGAGATGGTTTCTTTAGGCAGAAGTAGGAAGAAAAACAAGCAGTGCAGGCAATTATCTCCCCCATGAGTCACTCGGAGGACTGGGAATTTTTTTTCCATGGCTAAGATTTCCCAGAAACTGGTGAGCTGTCTGTCCGTGGGGGTGTCTGTCTGGGAGTGGGGGAGTGCCTGTCCAGGGATGGGTGAAGCAAAGCCAGCCATGGTCAAAGAGCTCCTTGGTTTCCCCCCGCCAGTGAAAGTCCTAAAGCTTTAGAGTCAGAAAGGGTCTGGGGGTGTTCTCTCCCTCCATCCCCAGGGATGTGGAGCCCCCGAAACCCCACAGACTCTCCTCCATCCTTCAGCCCCCCACTCTGGCTGCATTTAATCATCAGTTTAAATAAACCTTCTGCCTACACGGGTACAAGATAGGGAAAACACGGACCAGCAGGGGCTTCAGAATCAGTCCTAGGAAGGAAACTCTTTGTTGGACTTTTGGATACTTCCATCCATGGATGGATTCTCCATGTTTCTAATAGGTGTCCCTGTCCATGGCAGGGCAGTAGAACAAGAGGACCTTTAAGGTTCCTTCCAAACTATTCTGTGATTTTATGATCCTTGCATCCTGGCCTCAGATCCCTCTGGCCGGGAAGGGTTATCCAGGGACGACAGCGCAGCTCCGTAACCCGGGGGAGTTCCGCAGATGGAGATGCCGCTGCTTTGATCAGACTCTTCAGAAGCTTGATTTAAAGCTTGCAAGCCTCTTCCGAAACACTTTGGAGCCTGATTATTTTTCAAGATGAAAGGGAAAAGAAGAACCCCAAACCCTCCTCTTTACTCCTCGCTGTTAAGGTAAAGGCTTCAGCTGGCTCCGTGTGGAGAAGATGCCCCACGGCCTGGGGCCCTGGCCAGGGGCTGCGTCCAGCGTCCCTGCAGTGCCAGCACAGCCCATGCATTACAGATCCCAACTACCACTGCACACTCTCCCCCCTCTTCCTTTCCTAATTGTATTCCATTTCAAGATTATTGAGGAATAATTGCATTACGAAAGACAGCTCCAATCTGGCATTAAGGAGCGTTGTCCCCGCCTGCACAGCACCGAAGGTCCCGAGCCCTGGCAGTAATGGAGCTTACCGCAAGCACTCAGGGAAAGAGCTCTCAGCACTTCAGCTAAAACACTTATTTGCTTTGAGCACATCCTGAGTTTCTGAATCTCCTCCCTCCTTTCAAGGCTCACATTTGCCAAGAGTGCACCTGGGGCAATGGCAAAGGGGGTGGTTGAGCTGCAGGGATGTCAGACATGCTATGGGACAGCACCACATGCCTATGGGATGTATGGGATTCCTCTCTCCATGCACCAGCTGGACAGTACAAACCATTGCTGGAGGCAAGCTAGGTCTTTGCAGGAGGCAGAGCAAAGGGAATGAGTGCAGCAAAATATGTGCAAGGAGGGTGCACAGCAATATTGCAGCCTTGCTTCCCCTCTCCCCTCCCACTCCCCTGCTCTGAAGAGGAGGGAACATCCCCATCCCATCTTAAGCAGGAGTCAACCCTTCAGCACAGCCACCAAGGTCCTTTTGATTTGGAGCCAGGTCTTCCTTCACTACCTAGATCCCCAATCCCTTTCAGCTGACGCCACCATCTGCCTTGTGGTTCTTTATCAAAGGCTGTCTTGAAACCCAGATAAAGGGTGGCGTATGCAGCGAGGCTCCCACCCTCGCATGTAACCACTCAGACGTGCTGTGGAGATTAGCCAGAGCCCAGCTCTCTCCTGCCTCCATCTCTGCCAAGAGCCCGACTGACCCAAGGCAGCGATAACAGCGAGCGTATCTCCCCGAGACTGAACACTCGCTCGCGCACTGAGCAATGACGTGCACAGCGGTGCCACACAGACATTACCCCTGGTAAGGTGCTGCACAGAGGAACAACACGTCTGTCTGAAATGTGTGGCCCTCAGAGGCGGGTCAAACACATCGCATTTGGAGCCAAATCTGGAATATATTTTGGCTAGTGGCTGGGTTTGTCAGCGTTGCAGATGGACGAGCTGTTGTCACAAACCTTATGACAAATGTTCTCCTGAGCTTTTATGAGAAAATCTGAAAGGGCTCCAAGAACAAGCTCACCTTCAAGCTCAGACAAGGTCTGGATTTGGCACCATCCCTCTTGCTCCCATGCAAAGGGCTGAGCAAAGGCTGGGCTGT
Organism: Coloeus monedula; assembly: GCF_965178545.1. Lineage (NCBI taxonomy): Eukaryota > Metazoa > Chordata > Aves > Passeriformes > Corvidae > Coloeus > Coloeus monedula. The sequence goes on along the minus strand of NC_138793.1, from coordinate 12,545,514 downwards.
CCTTGGGGGCTCTGCACCAAGTGTGGTGTTCCTGCAGGGAAAAGCTCTTCCTGGCAGAGTAGGAGCAAATCCAAACTGGCTTTGCAGCTGGGTAAACTGAGGCAGGAGCAGACAGGGACTTGTCCCAGATCACCCTGTAAACGTGTTTTCTCCTGCTGATGCTCCTGTCTACCACTCACCCTTTTAACTCTGCCAGAGCTATTTCACACCCTTGGGTCCCACTACAGCCAGCAATGACAAGTGATAATGATTTATTACTATTATTATTACTCCTGCTATTATTATTGCTGCCTAGATAATTCTCTGTCAGAATATAAATGCGCCTTCCCTTCCAACATGAGAGTGTCCTGCTTAATGATGTTGTTTTCCTCTCACTGGTACCTTCAGCTCTGACATATTGAACGTTAATGGCACCAGGAGAGCTTCGGCTGCGCTGCTTCTTCAGAGATGGGTCATTATACCATCAGCCATGCTGGTACGAGGACTGCTCTTCCCTCCTCCTTTATTAAGATTTGCCTTTCCTTGATTAAATTAGCTTGAACGGCTTGAACAGCCTGCTTCCGCGGGAGGGATGGATGCCTCCATTATCGCCTATTCCTTCTGAAAAGGATGGGGGAAAAAAATACAACGTGGCCTGGGATAATTGAATGAAAATTTAATGAGCACTTGCGAGAATACGTTAAGAGAAATGCCAATCGATAGAAAACTGATTTCCTGTTTTTAGCACCAAATGGACTCGTGCTGGAGAAGTCATTCCCTTCCACCTGTAGCAGGAGTAAGAGGAAAGGCTGGAGCAGCCAGCCTGCCTGGCTGGCAAACACAGCTGCAAACCTGGGACACAGAGGCAGAATTCAGTTATTAATCACTTTGCAAATTAATACCCTGCCTGGTGCCTTACTCTGGGCAGAGCAGGTGGCTGCTGTAGGAGGAATAACAGCTACTGACTACAGAAGAACATGGATGGAGGCTGAGCAGCCCCTATCACTCAGCTGTACTTCTCATCTCAATTTAACTCTTCAGCACTAAGCAGCTGGTGAAGTGGTGGGTACAGGCTGTCTGACTGGTGCAGCCATCCCACAGTGAGGATGCAGATGATCCCATCACTTTCAAAGCTCTCACATGAGCAGCTCACTTCAGGGGTCCAGCCCCCTGTATCACGCACTCTCCCCATCCCAGAGACACTGGGGGGGAACGGCATTTCCTATGTCACAATTGCCTCCCTGGCTGACTTCAGATACACCCCAGAGCAAGATTTTCAGAGGGCCACCATGCCGAGTTTGGAAAGACAGCACACTTACCAGCCAGGTTCTCCCAGGGCACCTCAGCTCTCCCAGGCTGGGTTTTCCCAGGAGCTCAGCCCAGCACCTTCCCCTACTTAAAGCCGTGGCTGCCGAATCCTTGATGAAACTGTGATGCTTTTGCTCTTGGGGCCAAAGGCATCCTCGGTAGTGACCCACAGAGGTCACTGGAGCAGCTCCAGTTCAGACCTGTGGACAATTCCTCAGTAAAACCAGTCAATAAAATACAGCTACCTGAGATGAAGAGTGCAGTTTGCAGGTCTCTGCCTGCTGCTGTTGGAAAATGCTTTTTTTCTTTCTGATGAAAAAGCAGAAGGTTGCACAAAAGCTGCACTTTATAAACTAAAAGAGTCCCCATGCAAGCTCTTAGCATGCAGAGGGGGCATCTCCCTACCAGGCCCTCCCACAGCAGAGCACATGCCATGGCTTCTCACTCCTGCAAATCAAGATCCTACAAACTCAGGCTGCTTTTCCGTTTTTTATTACCATCTTTCCAAGAAGAAAGGATTTGAGCAGCCATCCTGGCAAGAGAGTAAGCAGGCTGCCCCACACCATGAGACTGTCCCCGTGTCCCCAGATGGCCCTGGAGCCCTGTGGAGAGGCCTTTGGACACACTGACACTCTCATGTGCACGTCCTACAGCCCATGTCCAGCTCACGTCTGAGCTCCACTGTGCCCCGGGAAGCTTTGGTTTCACCCCAGATGCCCTGAGCAGGAGGGTGGTGGGGGGACCCCCGGGAACCCCCACCCTCCCGCAGCAGCCCCGCACAAAGCAGCCCATTCTCAGCAGCTTCCAGCACTGCTCCGCAGCAGTAAATATTGCATTAGCTGCGGTGGGCCAGGGCTCCAGGCCCTTTTCCAGCTTGGCAGGCTCCTCTCAGCTGGCTGGCAGAAGAAGCAGGGATTATGTGAGCTGGGCACAGAGTGAGAGGGGCAGAAAGCAGCCCTGGGGGAGCAAGAAGTGCTGCCAGGGCAGCAATGGGTCATCTCTATCCTGCTTTCTGAGCTGTGATGGCTGACAATACCCTTGTGCCACATGTGGCTTTGGTGGAGTCACAGATTTCCCCTTGGGGAAAAAAAAAAGAAAAAAATATAGTGATTTTTGGACCGAAGTATTCTGGAATCAGAGCCGAAAAGCTTCCAGTGTCGATCTGAAAAGGGCTTTTCCGCTCCCAGGCGATGCTCTGGGGTTTTGCCGTCGTGATTTTGAAACTTTCTGGAATTTGTCGGGTTTTGTTTCTGCTTGCTGGGAAAGGTCACGGCTTCCTGGGCAGGGAGGGAGAGCTCTGCTTTCTGGCACAGCCCTTCGTGTCCAGCCTGCCCTGGTTGGGAGCCTGGATGCCCCAGAGCGCCCACTGCAGAAGTCTGGGGCAAGGGGAACCTGGGGAGACAAGACAGAGGCATTAATAGATCACTCCACTAACAAAACCTGCATGCAAAATCCAATTACAGTGGGGTAAAATAAATCCAAGGTGGTCCTTCCAAAACTGCCTGGCTAAGTGAGTTCCCGGTCCCAACTCTGGCGTTTCCCCTCCATCCTGTGCACAACAGGCCTTTTGTTAAATTTCACATCCTGAAAGAATTTAATAGCATTTTTATTTTTAATCCATCACATGTGTTTTGTTTGGACTAATCCAATGGGGCTCAGTTCACAAGCAGCTCTTTTCCAACATCACTAAATTTCTCAAGGCTTAACCTGTTGACAAGGAAGGGACGTGTTCGGCCCGTGTTACGCAAGCATCATTAGGTGCACAAGGACTCGAGCCTGTGGGCAGATGGAGTGGTCAGGGAATTTTGCTGAGGATGGGAGGAGAAGTGCAACCCTGCATGGAGGGGAAGCTGTCCCCCCTTTCTATTGAAAGGGTCTTCAGGGCTGCTCAGCAGCTTGCAGGGATTCTGCATAGACTGGTGCTTCTGCAAACCAGACTATGAGGTTTTGCTGGGGAGGAACCGGTGTTCCCGTTGCCCCGCTGAAGGACTGAGCTTGAAGCTACGAAAAGCAGCAACACTGATGTCCCTTAATTGCTGTAATTCAATTAAGCCCTGCAGTGGGTGCAGCCAGGCAGGAAACCAGCCCATCTGCCACAAGCCCAGGGCTGCTACGTAGCCACAAGACATTCAAGCACAGGTTTAACTTTAAGCCTGGTTTGAGTATTATCCCTTCTTATAAAAGTGTTCACTCTTGAGATGATGCGTCCTCAGGTCCTGTTGCCTTTCCGCAGGGCTCAGGCAGGGGAAGGCTCGTGTGCTGGGCAGCACGGCAGGCAGGAATGGCATCAGCAGGGTCAGGAAAGGGCTGGGGAGCCTACGGGCTTACGCACGCTGCAGATGCGCCTTTGAGCACATCTGGATCCTGTAATAATTTGGGCCGTGAAGAAAACGCGCCGACGCGAGCTCACACCCCCGTGAAGCGCCTTTGTGTGATCCCTCAGAAGTGCCCGATTCCCAATCTGCGGATTGCTGCTCTAATGAACTCCAGACGTTGTTTTGAACATCAGATACATTTCAGTTTGCTGCTGCAGAAGATGTCTCGCTCCCCATCCCTGTGCAGGAGCGGGAAGCAGGCAGGGCTGGGATGGCAGGGCTCAGAGATCCCTGCGGGCTGGATGCCAGGGCTGCCCGCCTCGGCGAGGCAGCATCCATGGACTAAAGCTGGATGGCGGCTTTCAAGGGACAATAGCACAGTGAGAAACCCCACTTCAGACGCTCCTTGCTCAAGAGAAGCCCAGCCAAGAAACCGCCAGCAAGTCGGGTTTTATCGCTGCAGGGCTCAGCCGTCAGCCTCCGGCACGGCTGCAGTCTGCACGCCTGACTGCCCCTTGGGTCACGTCTGCATGCCGGGCTCTCCTGGGCTTGGATTTGAGCTGGGAGTTTTTAAGGGGCACCAGATTGTCCTGTGATCATTATTTCTATGTGCAGGTGACCATTTGGCTTCAATCCAAGCTAGAAAACGAGGTCATTACAACACATTCCCTCCTCGGCAGGCAGCCGGCTGCTGCTGGGGCCATGAATGGAGTGAGTGCATTTTATAAATATTCATTTTGTTGAGCTCCTCAGTGAAAAGCAACTAAATTTCCCTCCTCGCAGTTGGTGCTGGCAGCAGGGGGTGCTGGGTGCAGGGATGTCCTGGCTGTGGGAGGACACAGCTCTGTAGGAACTCTCTGGACTTGATGGCCGGTTGAGTTTCTGAGCATTGTGGTGAATTGCCATCCCCAGCTGCCAGGGTCTGGAGGCCTCTGAAGATTTGCTTTGATCAAAATATGAAACCAAAGGCAAAATAAGCTCTCACATGCTCAAGTTTGTCCTGTAACACAAGGCAAGTTCTGGGAGACCTTCTTTCTCAAAGCTATGAGACCCATTGAGGGCAAAACAAGGCTATCAGCACTCCTAGAAACATGCTTGCCAAAAGGGACAGCAGCAAGGAGCAAGGGACAGCCGCTTTGCTATTTACAAGCCCTTAACAGAGCAGCTCCGTGAGGCTTTCAGGTGGTCTGGAAGGACGCCTTGACCCTGAGGTCCTACAGCAGTCACCTGGTGACAGTCAGTGGGTGCCCTGCATTTATTTATCCCCCTCCACAAAATGCCTGAGCAACTCATGTCAAACCATTGTGGCCCCCTCATTAAATCAACATGTGCCTGGCGTGCCAGGCTTGGAGATTGCCTGGTAGATCAGCTTGGGGTGGGTTCTGTGTTTGGGCTATGTTTGATACTGGAGTCAAAATTAATATTAATAATCTGACAAATCCAGACTTTGTCACAGATTTGCAATAAAGCCTCAAACTGGAGGAAAATTCTGTGCTGGGTGGAGTCCAAGGGTGCTGCATTGCACAGGGATCATGTTCAATTAATGGATTTATTTTGTCCCTGGGAACTGGATCCCTTCAAGCTAGCTTCTGGGCTGGGGCGGCACAAACCCCAGCCACTCCCTGAGAATAAACCTGGCTGGATAAACTGTGAAGAACAAGGAGACAAACATCTCATTCACCAGCTCTCCTGGAAAAGTCGTCGTGATAAAAGACGTTGCCAAAGCCACTGCAGCAAAGGCATCTCTCTCCGGCACACAGGAGCAGGCAAGGATGAGCTTGGGGGTCGGGGTGACCTGGAGAGGAGATGGGAGTGATAGGGTTCAGACTGCCTGGGGCAGTCTGTTTGCTGTGTGGTAGCGGGAAACCTCCCAGTGTGGTGCCCATCTCAGTGGGGGAAATCCCTCTACGTGGTGCTTTGGCTCCTTGCCTGTAGGAAAGGACAGCAGTGCTTCTTCAGGGAGCTTCAAGGACAAACTGAGGCTTTGTGTGTGGAAGTAGACTTTAGTGTGGGGGAAAAGGGATTGAAGAATGGCCAGCGAAAGTAGGCCGCTTTGTGCCCTGGCGGGCGTGCCGAGATTGCACTGGGGACATGGTGCTGGGAACATACTGGGAGCACATTGGAGAGATGAGCTGTGCTGGCTGGCTGCTCTGGGACAGAGAGGCTGCTCAGCCTTTTTCCTGCTTTGCAAGGGAGAGCTGCCATCCATACCTGCACACCCCTGTGCCCTTGTGCACTGCCCTGCTCACATGCAGCCCTGCACCACGTGCAGTCCCCCGTGTCCAGCCTGGCACGCCAGGACCCACCTCTCACCAGCACAGTGCCCTCTTCCCTGCTTTTTGTGGGGTGATTTTTCACTTAAACTGCTTCTTCAGCCCAGATAGCAAAGTACTGCAGGTTTAGGCCTGGCTAGCTCGGGTCAGCCTGCCTAATTTCACAGCACTCAGTTTTAGAAGGAAAGGGTCACTTGCTGTCATGCAGATGAGTCCAGAGCTGCCCCAGGGCAGAAAGGTCCACCTGAGGCAAGAAGGGATGCGGTCCAGGATGGGACACTGCCAGGGATGTTGCAGTCCAATGCTCCCTTAGCTCTGTCCTCTGTGGTATATGAAATAATAACTTCCTCATGCAAGGAGAAGCACTCCCCAAAACATCTGACCTGCTGCTGCCTTTCCTACTGGGAAATCCCCGTCCCATGAGTTGAGCCTGCTCAGGTGCAGCCTCTGCAGCAAAGCATCCTGTGGAGGAAGTATGGGATCCAGATGCCAGGGGTAGGGTTTGATTTGCTTTCAATATAAGGCATACAAAAAGGTCCAAGCAGAGACTATTTATTGATTTTAATGAAAATAATATGTTGCCTTGAAATGAGGATGTTAATTAAAAGGCACCCGCTGCTGTTTATCGCTGGCTGGGTCTCTGGCAGCAGTAAAGAGAGAAATGAGTAGGGGAGCTCAAGCCAAAACCTCCCTGCAGGGAAGGTGGATGGTGCTGGGAGTGGGATGCAGGGCTGGAGTGTTCCTGCTCCTCTCTGCTCTGAGGGAGTAACTCTGAAAATAAACTCTTATGAAAGCTGGGCCTGGCAAGCGATGCTGCTGGAAAAGGGGGACTGAAACCCAGGCTCTGCTCCGGCCAGCCCTGCCGCTCACAGCGTGTGGGTCTGGGCGAATCCCGCCCCAGCTCCCCTGTTTACTTAATTTCACACAATAGCATCCTTTAGAGAGATAGAATTTTTGTTTTCCTTCTCCTCATTAGGAATGAGACCACTACGCAGACAAAGAGGCACCATGCACATAAAAACTTGCTACATCTTGCCTAGAGGCAGCAAATTTAAAAGCAAAATTGAATTCTTAAGGCCCCATGGAAAGTGACTGAACCTGCCATGCAAGGTCTGCTGGCACAAAGGCAGGAACGCTAAATAAAAACCCCTGGGTGAGTACTACAGTCTTCTGATACAGATCCAGCAAGCAAAGGCACAGGCTTGGAGGCGGGGAAGAGCTTCTGAGGTATTTTTTCTTGTCTGGAAAAGAAGGATGGTTACGGCTCAAGAAGTGTTCAACTGGTGAAGCATCCCACTTGCTTGCCAATCGTTCCCCCTGTGTGCTAGCCTGCTGGGGTTGCTGCTCTTCTCCAATTCCTGGCCCTGCACAGCATCTCCTCCCTCTGCAAAACCCTCCAGGTAGTTTGGAGGGTTTATACATTGATTTTTACCCCCAGTCTTTGAGTATGAAGGAAGGCCCTTGCCTTCCTTCTCCAAAGTTGCTTTCTGGTGATGGATCAAACACTGTTCTTGTTGTTAGATGCAGAGTCCACTTCCATCCCTCAGAGCTTTGATTTCCTCTCCTTTCCACCCTCCTTTTCTTATACAACCCACTTAGACACCAAAAAACCCAACTTCCACTGTGGGGAAGTGGGGGTGTGAGTGCAGGACTGGCCTCCTCAGCTGCTCATAGAAGGGCTCACCTCAAACCCCCAGCACTCTCCAGGAGCGTGGGCTGATGCTGAGAATGCCAAAATCTATAGAGAAAATATATTGGGTTGCTTTATTAAGCAATAATCCATTAAGAGAGCTTCTGTGGGCTTTGGCCTGCTTAATACAGAGCTTGGGGCTAAAAGCGATGTCAAAGCCAAGACCAACCTATTACTGGAGGTAATTCCTACAACCTTCTATTTGACTGCTGGTATGAGATGTTCAGAGTTTCAGAGGCTTTTGAAGTATCCAAGCTTTTTTCTCCTCTCTCTTTCCATGGTAATTCTCACGCAGCCCATCTCTGGCTGCTCTGTTCTGGGAGTGCCCTGTGTGTCCCCCCCTGCACAGGGAAGACGGGAGCAGGCAGGGACATGCCCAACATGCCCAGGCAGAGGTGGAGCCCGGGGTCCATATGGGCTAAGTTTAAATGATGCTTGGGGGGACTTTGCAACCAACAATTAGACAGGTTTACTCATGTATTTGCCAAAGGAGCTCCCAGTAAACAGCATCAAGAGCTACATCTCCTCTATGGAGACTTCCCAGGGCAGACCCTGACTTGCCTGAGGCTTGTGGTGGGGTGGGCCATGTTACTCCAGTGTGTGGCAGCAGGACGCCCAGGTCTTGCTCATCAGATGGTGGCAAGTTTGTATAGATGGTGAAGAAAGCGAGAGTGCAGCCGTTCACCTGTATCGACCCCGGTTCTTGCCAGGCTCAACCACATCAAACAGCCTGTGGGGATTACTCAAAATTTGAGCTGAGCTGCGTGAGGCGGCGGGCAGGCTTTGCAGGGCTGGTCTCGCAGCCTGCCCATGGGCACGCTGAAAACAAATGCATTCAAACATTTGGTTAGAAAATGGTTTGGGGTTTTTTTTCAGGGTTGTTTTCTCTTTTTTTTCCTTTTTTTTCCCTAGGTCTGGAAGCCACGGGTGAGTCATCTCCCAGCTTTCCTCAATGAGAGATCTAAAGCACGTTAAAAAAAAATTTAAAAAATAACCAAAACACGTCTGTTGTTTTAATCACGGCTCGGTTTCACAAGACATAGCTGGTCTGGGCTGTGATGCAACTGAGTCTCTTCTTCCAAGTCACACACGTGGATTTTTATGTTTCTTCTGAGATCCTCTACCAGGCTGGCAAAGCTGGTACGTGCACCCTCGGATTCCCCCAGGGACCTCTGTTGCTGTATGCTTGTGAGCACGTAATGTCCTGACATGATAAACAGGAGTTCTTACCTTAATTTGTTCCTCTCCAGCACTGAACAAGGCAGTTCCTGTTCTACTTTAAACTAGAAGCTGCTGGAATCAGCTGCCCACCAAGGTCAGGGTGTTGCTGTGTGTTAGCAGCCGAAGTGCCAAGGGGTTTAGGAGCCAGGGCCCAGTGGCCGCACGTGCTGGTGGCCAAACACAGCTTGCCTCCTCCCTGGCTTAGTCCTTGTTGTGTGAAACATCTGTGCATGTGTGGGGAGGGTTAAAGAGTGATTTATTTTGCCTGTGGGAAGGTGGAGAGCTGCAGCCATGGGGATTTCTGATATAAAACAGCAATCGATTTTTATCTGAGGGTAAAACCCAGCCAGAAACCAGGGCATGCTGTGGTGCACAGGCACAGCCAGCATGGTTTGCCTGCTCTGGGAGAGCTTGGGTGAATAATGTGTCAGTGAGAGGCTGCGGGGCTGGCTGAGAGCCTGCAAAGGCAGGCAGCACTGGAAGCCTGGCAGGAGGATGCTGGAGCAAAGGGCAGAGCTGATTCCTCCTCCAGTAATGAAGCCCAGGCAGTTCCAGATGCAGAGCTGCTGGGTGGGTTTTTCTTCCTTTCATTTAACACAAATAAAGAGCTCACAATCCTGGTTTGCTCCACTTCCCCCCTCCCCTCCAAGGAAAAATCCCCCCCAACTGTGGAGTGAGTGGGCATATTTATGATCTGTAAGAACATCAACCACAATGTTATTTTTAAGTTTGTTTTTGATGAGCAGCTCTAGCTTTTCCATGACATAAATCAGCTGTTGTGTTCAGCTGCAAGATTACTTTTTTGATCTGAAGGTGATATTTCCAGTGCTGGGAAACACCTGGAGAAGGCTTATGTCCTGTGCAAAATTGTGCTGGGCTCTTCCCATCTGTAGTCGGGATCATTTGCCACATGTTATCATTTAAAAATGAGCTCTTTTCATTTGGCCAGGCAGGAAAAGTGGTCAGAAAACATCGCAGACCCATACAGTCTTTTCCTCCCTCCCCTGTACCCTGTAGCTCTTGGGGGAAACAGGGCACCAGACTAACAGTGGGTCCTCTGTAACATTTGACAGCCCAGACGCAGCCCACGAGCTATCAGAGAGTTGCTGCTCATTGTCCAAAACGAGTGTGAGCTGCCCAATTAGCTCCATTGAGCACCAGTTCTGAACGCCCTGAGAGGTGCGAGGACAGCCTTGCTCTCTCTCCCTTCAATGGGCTCAAGCTCTTATTGCACAGAGATCCCCACCTTCACTAGAGAATCATTAACATTTCAATGTCTCCAAACATCAACTCTCAAAATCTGCCTCTCTACAATGCATGAAAAATGTATCCCCAGCCTTACTACAAAAAAAATGTGCAGCATAGAAAATATTAAAACTGGTTCTTGTATTATAGGTGTTTCCCAGCCAATGGCTTTCCTTCCAACACGAAGCTAACCCTGCTCACATGGGCACCTACTTCCCTTGTACCAAACCCAGAACTTCCTTTACTCAAAGGGAAAATGAACTCTAGAATTCATTCCTGAGGAATGTGCAGCCCCAGGGATGTCCCCTCAGGGGCCCTGCCTTTCCACCCAGCTGTGTGGTGGGCTTGGGCACAGGGTCCCTGTGGGAAGGGGGAGCTGGGTTCTCATCAACTGCAGAACTCACTCATGGATCTTGGAGGGAGGACTGTCCTATTCCAGAAGTCTGGAAGTAAACACAGAGCGGTCTAAGGAGTCTCTGGGGGTCTCTGTGTAGAGACTTCATTAGGAATCTGTAGATACAAAAATGCTGCTAGCAAGGATTTTCTTGCTATTTTCTAAGTCCGTGAGAGACTTTTCTCTCACGCAGAAGAGGTAGCAGGGAATGCAAACAACCAAGCCACCTGCAACCTTGAAAAGTCTTGTTTATGGTATAGTAGAAAATATTTTGATAATGGATGTTTTAGGATGTTAGCCAATCACCCCCAAGGGGTGGCTGGTCCGTTGTCCAATTAGACTATGAAGAAAAAAGTCTATAAAAGAGTTTGTAAAATAATTAAATATATCAATCTTGCTGCACAATTCCTGCCTGCTGGATCTTCTCTCCTCCTCTTCCCTATGGCTGCAGGACATGGTGATATACCCTAGGAACCAGGCCTGCGGTAATAGGAATCAAAACCACCTTTACCCTGTGGAGTTTCAGAAATGTGCTGTTTGATTGCAGGGTGAGCAGGGTCTGAAAGCACAAATGTAAGTGCATGTGCTCATGTGTGTAAAAGGCTTTTAATCCAGAGGGCAGCTCTTCCCACGCTGGTGTGACCTGGTGCTGAACCATGAGCTTTGAGGGAGCAGCTTTGGTGAAGGGATACAAGATGCTTCGTGAAAAGGATGGTGTCAAAGCTTTAGGTCCTGAACCCAACACCAAAGCAAATGCACTGGCAGATTCTCAGCTGAGATTCATGGGGGCTTTGAGAGTCACAAAACCCCATGGCTTATCAAACACCTCTTCACATTCCCCTCCTGCTGTGGAGGAGGACCAGGCGTGCTTCACCCTCTTCATGTGGCAAGTCATGTGCTGCCACCGCGCCGCCAGCTCAGCAGAGGTGCTGAGATGAGAGAGCGTGGCCTTGCAGGAAGGCTGGGTGTTCCACAGTGAGGCAGGAGAGTAAAGAGCACACACCTAGGTGCTCTTTCCTACCAAACATCCTGCACCCTGCAGATGGGTGTGCTGCTGCTCACTGCAGCTGATGATTTGGGACAGGGGTAGCGAGCAGCCACTGTTACAGGAGGGCTTGTTTGGGATGGCTGAGGGCAAACAAATGGAATATTTCCTTGCCAGGCTGCTTGAGAGTTAATCCAACTTGCCCTTTGCATGCTGGAAAGAGAAAGGCACCAGCTGCATATAGCTGACATGACCTGGGAGGAGGATGCAGCACTGCAGGGTGGGGTCTTCGTTTAGACCCCTGCCCACGGGGCATAGGGAGGGATGTGGTCACTGCTGGATGAAACAGATGGGCTGAAAGGATGGAGGAGGACCAAGAGGTATTAGCCACGGCTATTTTTGATATCAAACCTTGATTTGAATACAACCACCACCACAGCAGCAGGAGGGTAAGGATCTAGTAGATCTAGAGAGATCTAGAAAGCAATTATGGTTCCCTGCATCACTTTTCATGCCTGCTGCCCATCAGGAGCTTGGGTCTCTTCTTCCCAGGCCTTGTAGTCCACTGCATCCCTCAAAAGGGTTCCAGTCCCATCCATATGCAGCCACTGCAATGAGATCTGCAGGGCTGGTGCTGATGCCCAGACTTTGCTGCCCAGTCCTTACCCTGCTGACAGCTGTGCTGGCACCCTCCTAAAAAGCATAAGGTTTTCTAACTTGGAGTAAGCTGTTACTTGTGTAAATCCCACCCAAAGCTGGCACAGGATTAAGTGTGCACAGAGGGACCATGGCACTCCTGATTGCCTGGGGAAAGTGGGCTGTCAACTGGACTGCCCATGATTTGAGTGTGAGGCTTTCCTCCCATTCATCCCTGTGTGCCCCAAAAGCAGGTGAGGAGGCTTGGGAAGTGCCAGGAGGAATGGCCTCAGTGCTCCATGCTGTGCCCCAATCAGGCCCTTGTCCTAATTTAAAGCATTCTGTGAATGGTGAGATCCTGCCGGCGCCCTCCAAGAAGGGCAGAGCAGTTGGGAAGCCCCACTGCACTTGCCGTGGGGGAGGATGCAATGGTACATTGGCTCCATGCCACTGGAGGATCATCCCTGGCCAGCTTTGCCTCGCCTGGGGTCAGCCATGAGGAATTGTGGTGGCCTGGGCACTGGGCATGCAACTCCCCACTGTCGGCCTCGCCAGCAGTGCTGCGTGCCAAGGTGCCCCATTCGAGGCAGAAGAGGAAGCAAAGAGGATTTGCATGCCACGGCTACACCCTGCCTCAACCAAATTACCAGCAGGTGAGCACCGGCGCACCTCCTGCCTGTTCCCTAATTTATGGCAGGAGAAGAAGGGAGGGAAAGGTGAGGGGGAGTAGAGGAGGGAGCAACAAACATGGTCATTATACATGCAAATACAGCACTTTGTGCTCCTCCAGTGCTTTCCCTCTAAGCACCCCTGTGTATTTTCCCATCACTGACAAACTGGTGGCTATCCTTCACGTTTCAGGGTGCAAAGGAGGGAGAAGGGCAGCCGGTGCCGTCTCATCCTGCTGCGGGTGCAGCAGTGCTGGGTGTCTCCATCCCTGTGCCTGCCCGGTCAGACCTTCCTGGCCCCCAGGACTGTGTTTGGGCAGAGCCGCTGCCCACACTTGCCTGCACGGCTGGGTGGGAGCCACGGGGCTCGCCCGAGGCCACGCGCTGTGTCTGGGACGCAGAACAAAGCCGGTGCTTCACCTCTCCACCGACCCGCGCAGACTTCCTCCTTGGAGTATTTACCAGTTTTCCAAGGCAGCTTCCCATGGGGACAAGCCAAACAGAAACTCCTGTGGGGCTGGCCATGCCCTCTGGGTCAGACACATCCTCCCCATTTACCTGCTGAAGCCGCTGCCTCCAAGGAGTCCAGCTACGAGACGGGGATGTGCCGACACTCTGGAGCCCTTTCGAGAAGCACCCCTCTTGCCTTAGGTCGATGCTGTTGGAGAGGCTGAGGTTTGCCTGCCCCTGCAAATCGGGAGCAAACCTGCTGAGCAACTTCGGTATTAAAACAGCGAGTCCAGGATGAAGCAGTGGGAGAGCAGGATCAGTCCGTTTGCAGCTCCTCCAGCAAGGCTCTGTGATGGAGCCGTCCTTTGTGCATAGCAGGAATGGAAACAACAGCCCTCAAGTCTGACCCTAGACAATTGTTTTCAGTGAAGAGGGCTGGGGAGGCAATTAATAATGTTTAAACAAAAGAAATAAAAAAAGCAATACTGTATCTAGAAATTCTTCTGAGGGCCAGAGCTGTGACAGAAAGATAAATGCTTTAGCATTGCTGTCAGAATAAATGACCCTCCTGAGAGAAGGAGTTTTTCAGGCTCTTTCTGCCCCACTGGACACAATTTAAGAAATGCATTGCCGCTAAAAATCACTAATTTTAGCCAGAAGATGAATTGCAAAGGGTCATGTTTTAACTCGTTTTCTGGAAGGACAGGGGATATATTATTAGAAAGCCAGAATGCAAATGGTAGTTTCTGATTAGAAGAGAACATCGTCAGCATTTCTCCAATTAGGCGTGGGCATCAAGTTCCCCAGCACACAGAGGGGCTGTTAGCAAACCTTTGGCTCCTCCGCTGGGAGCAGAGGAGCCGGCTGAGGAAACACAGCCCAGCTCTTCAGAGCTGCTGTGGAGTTTCTCAGAAAGAGCCACCTCCTCGACTCCAGCTGTCAGTGTGCTGCAGCCGTGCTGCCAAGGGACTCCCTCTAAGAATAAGAAAAAAGGTGTTTTTCATATCTCCTTCCAGCCCTTGCCCTTGCAGAGGGGTTCTGCAGTGCCGGTTTTCTACGACATGGATGCTCATCCCCTGAGATGTGAACCCAGATCACCAAATTCATTTTGCAGAGACCACCAAACGGCCATCTGAGATCAATTAGCTTGTCATTACTCATCCCCATCAGATCTGAACTGCTGACCTACAAGTGAAAGTCCGTATATTTGTCTCCCAGCAATGTGCAGACCCATCCAGCTATCTAATGAGAAGAGCTTCCTCCCTAAACAAAGCCGAGGAGGTCGTGCTCTGGCCGTCCATCGCCTGCTCCAATTAGCTTGAACCCAAGGGCCGAGTTGAGCTCAGTATGATGGAGAGGTAGGAATCTCTGGGGTGTCCGGCTCTGTGACAACAGGCTGCTGACTGGAGCAGAATGGCTCCCATTAGTGACAATTTCAAACAATTTTAGCACTTGAAATGCCATTTTAACTTTGCATTTGAATGGCTGCTTTGTTATTTTAAACTGCTATTCATAACTGTTAGTAGTTGCAAGTATAGCCTTGTTTATTGAAGATACTGAATGTGTAATCCAGAGGCAGTATTTATCAGGTCACTTGCTTTGGAAGTTCATTATTTAGATGAGGGTATGTAACTGTGGAAGGAGATACAGCTCTCTTAATTAAAGGAGCGTGAACTTGACTGAAGCATTTGTTGCCTGCAAAGGCTGTAATTATCACACATGGTACAATTCTTCATTTAAATCTAAAAGATCCACAGCCCCTTTCCTCATTTAAATCTATGTGTTCTTGCATATCTGTTTTCTGATAGTATATGGGGAGCCCTTTGAAATAGCATTACTTCCAACTTCAAATGACTTCAGGACGCCTGGGAGGCACCAGTAGGTTTTAGACCATGTAGGAGAGTTGCTCCAAGTTTCCAGAGTTTTCTGGCATGTGTGGATGTTACTGTACAGGTGTGGTGGGTGGTGTTTAGATGTCTCACTGTATGGGCTTGGGAACACAGATACATAGAATCTCTTAGGTTGGGAAAGACCCCTAAGACATGAAGTCCAGACTGGAGCATCATCAGAGGGAGCATTTTTCTGCCCCTGTGGGAGGTTGCAGCTCCCTTCTCTCTGCTCCCCGCTCTGCAGGAGATGGTCTCCATCAGCCAGCCCCTAAACCAGCTCAGGCTGTAAATCACCCCATCCATGCCCCTGAAGGCATGGCTGCAGCTGGATCAGTGCCTCTGAGAGCAATACACTGTCAGCAGCACTGGGGCTGTTCCCTGTGCCTTTCTGGTGCTGGAAATACAGTTGTGGGCACCAGCCTGCTTGGGGACATCTTCATGACAGCAGCTGCAAAGGCAGACCACTGGCGTGACCTTACTCTGTGATTGTGTTGCTCTGAGCACAACTGTCAGCCTTGCTTAGAATTCACTGGGTTTATTACTGTTTAATTTTTTGACCTAAATATAGACCAACTGTTTTTCCCTTAGAGTGATGGAGAATTTTATTGTGAGCTGCATTTTCCAAAACCTTCTCAAAAAGGGTAAGGGCTATCAGGGAAGCAAGTACTGGCTCCAGTGGGTAATTTTGGATTTGTCTTAAGCTTCCCCTCTTTGGTGTGGGTGGGGTCCATAGTTGGTTTCATTATTACTATTTTAATTAGAAATACCCAAAGGCAAATGGCAGCTGGATTTGACAGATGAGGCTAGTGTGGTGTTAGTGCTGTATGGCAGAAATGTAAAGAGTGCTGTTTTTTCTTCTAGAAACAATGTACCTTTACCTAAACTCTTGGTATAAAGAGAAAGCTGTTTGGAAATTGCCACAGCTTGGAAAAGAATTGGTTCTTTTTTAAAAATCCAAGAGTTAATCAAAACCATACTCTTCATGATTAAGACTCTTTGAATGTTTTCTTTACTGTATCTTTAAATTCCAAAAAAATCAATGCTTCTATGGAATTTTCAATTGACACAAATTTGTTCCACCTAAACTGAATAGTAAGTCTGAGAGAGCAATAGGAAATTGTTAATTCATCACTGCCTGCCTTTCCCTGCTATATTTTTCTCCTAATCAAAATGCAACCTGATATTCAATCCAAGGAAAACATTTCAAGGAATCCATCATACGCCACAAGCTTCCAAATTTTTCTAAATCTGATAGCAAGAAAACATCATACATCTTAGTCATTAATGTACACTGTGAAAAGATAAATGCAAGGTTCAGTTTTTACCACAGTTGCAGCAACCTGTAACTGATGGCCTTTCCACAAGATTCATGAGCTGGTGGAACAGTGGCAGAGGGACATTTCAATATACTGTATTGCAGTCTTGGGTTTCAATGTTTAAATGAGCAGAAAAAAATATCCCGTCTATCAGGCCTTGATTCAGAACAAATCTGAGGCACAAGCCTGAAGCTCATTCAGGTCAATGGCTTTTAGGCATGTGCTGAATAAATGTCTTCCTGAGCTGGGGCCGTACCCATGAGCACGGCGAGAGCACAAGTCATTGGAAACATATTGGCAATGTAAAGAAAGCAGCTGCTCTTGGTCTCGTATTTCTGCCTTTACAAGTCGGGATAAAGCTGTGCCTGACAAGCCAACCCCTTGGGGTTAGGACAATACATCTTGCAAGAAAATCCCACAAGAGTAATGAAGCTTTGGAAGAAAAACTAGGCTGAAGCTCATGTTCCACTGCAATTGAAGCACCTCTGAGCTCTGTGCCAGGTGTGTGTGCCCTGCCTGCACCAAGAGTGCCAGAAATGGAGAAGTGGTCCTTTCCTCGCCTCCCAGCCCATCAGCAGCTGGAGCTCCTTCTCTGGCCCAGATGACTTTTAATATCTGCTGCTGGTTTAGTACCCCAAGGAACTGTAATTGTCTCTTAGAACACGTGCATCTCACAGGTGCTTGGCACTATATTTAAGTTACAGGTTCATCAGCAGAGAAACAAGAGCTCTGCTGGGGAACTCTTGTCATAGCAAAAGCTTCACGTGCTCAAAATGGAAATTAGGAAATCAAAAAGACAAAGAAACTATTAAAAGAGTTTCTGAGCAGATTAATGGAAAAAGCAGGAAAGTAAGAATGTGAACATTGCCTCTGCAAGGGTCCAAGAGTTTCTGAAACACTTGGGGAACTAGGGAGAGGATAAGGCAAGGGAGAGTTCAAGGCTGGGCAGCTTTCACAAACCAGTAAGTGAATAGTTGGTGAGACTATAACTAGCTGCTACTGCAGATGGAGACCGTGACTTGAGGTCTTTGAACTGCAGTTGCTGCTTTGCTCTAGCTCATTTTATGCAGCTGAGCTGGAAAATAAACTACGCCTCAGTTTCTCTATGTCTGCTCTCAGGATTCAGGGTGTTCATTTAGTTCAGGTAGTTCATAAAAGTGTTTTCTGAAGTCTTTGAAGAGAAAGCAGGATGAAAAAAAGCAAGTACTCAGTGCAACTGCTGATAAAGACAGTGCTGGATTTTAGGCTCCTTTTAATCTTTCAGCAGTCATGTGCTCCCTGGATACATGTGTTTTCTTACAGAGCAAAGCATAATCAGCTTTACATCCTGCATTGCCACGAGCACTTCCTCTTCAGTTCAAAGGCAGTGCAGAGGGATTGAGATGGAGAGACCCATCTTCATGTCCATATTCATGCACACCTCTGCTTTGACTCTGTTTCAAACGTAGCATCTTGCACTTAGCAGCTCGTGATCCTGTTTTCTCACTTCTATGTTGTGGCAATGTCGCTTTCCTTGGAGAAAAGTTCTTGTTTGTCATTAAATACCAGTGTTTGAGAAACAAAGTGGAGGAGGATGGTACTTCCAAACCAAGGGCATCAGCATGTTTTTAACAGCCTGACTCCGTGCTTGGGACTGCAGCTAGTTACCCGAGGTACTCAGTTTTGCTTACGTAAACAAAAAAAAAAAGGTGAATTACAGGCAGCTTCAGAGGAAAATGTGCAGACCTGACTTTCAAAGCATTTTGCACGCCCTTCACATAAAGCAGAGGGAAAGCTGGTGTGCAGATAGGAGCCGTGGGAGCAAGAAGCTCCCAGGCAATGAGTTCAATCACTGCGTGGTGCTCCTGGGCTTTTGTTAGATGTTTGCTGACAATCACACTATTCCTAAATGCAGTGTTAGTGATAAATGCTGGGAAACAGACCCACTGAGAGCACAGCTAGGACTCTCTGTACTCCTGTGCCTGGGTGGGGATGGCAGTGGTGTGTGGCTTTGACGTTGAGCTCTAGTTACCTAAAGACCAGAATGACTCAACCAGCTTTAATTTCAGCATGTGCCAAAGGAATTCAGGGACTGCAACTACTTGAATTCAAAATGATTAGGGTGAATTTTTAGTGGACAGAAAGTGGAGGCTTTTCCCAGCTTTGTGGTTGTCAGGGGGAATTTGCTTCCTAGAGACACTTTCAGGTGTCTATGGTTTCTCCTGTGGGAGATAAAACTCCAGCCCGGGGAGAAAACCCACTGAAATTCAGCCTTTAGCAACCAAGATGCACAATGGGATGGGTGACAGACCTTGAAACGGGAAAGCTGGACCTTAGTGCTTTGCTCTGAAATGCTTTATTGGCACTCTTACATGAAAGCTAAAGTGCTTGAATTTGTATCTTCTGTTAAGAACAATTTTCTCAGTCTTTGTCTAATCCCCACTCAGATGAGTGGTGCCCGGAGAGAACAGGCCTGCTCTGACAACTTATTAACTGTGAAGGAGCTGCAAGGTAACAGTTAGTTAGGCTTGGTTTCTCCATCATAACAACCTGCAGGCTTTACCTCGGAGGTGATGAAGGACTATGCTGCCTGCAGGCAGATCTCTCAGGAAGGTAATCCCTGAGTGCCACTGCAGGTTGTCTCCAGCACACTCTCATCCAGATTGTTACTGGTGAAGCCTAAGGTGTGAATCCTTTGAATCTGTACTTGGCATTTCTTGGAGACAGAAGCCTAAGGCATGCAGCCAAACATACCCTGTCTTGACCCTAAAACAGTAGCATGAAGAGCGCACCAGGTTTTCATCTTTGGAAATGAATGTTGCTTCAGGTGCCTGCCAGATAAGGACATAGTAAAGGGCAAAGCTCTGCAATGGCAGTAGACTCCTTACAAGAGCAGATAAGAACCATTAAGATGCCATGGTGGAAAATGAGTTTGTTGACAAACAGAATGAGATGTGATGGCAGCCAGGATCCAACACTGTGAAATCAGACTGCAGAGTGCAAAACAAAAAAACCTCTGGATCCCAGAAGATCTGTGACACTCAAAATTGATACTCATAAATTTGTAATTACACAATAACATCAAGGAAGCTGCTGCTAAGAGCAAAAGAGAAGTGGTGATGAAACGAGCTGTTGCCAGGGTCATGAGCTGCCCACCAGACATCGGCTGGGCAGTGGTGGGATGTTCGCTATTGAATCTTCTGACACTCTCAAGTGGCTTCCTTTGACTCCCGAAGGATGCCTCTTCGACTTCCTACAATTAAAACGAAGCCTTGAACAAGAAAGAACAGAAACATCAAATAAACAGGAGTCACCGTTTGATGAAGTGGTTAGACATACAGGGAAGACCTGCCAGGTTGGAAGTGAAGTGATAGAGTTGAAAAGTAGATGATGAAAATGGGGAGGAAAAGCTGCCATTCAGGATCTTTTCCTCAGAAAGATGAAGCACAGCAGATTGTTAGATAAAAGGGACATAAGCAACCTTGGATCTGACAGCAGAGTGGAAAACCCCTGACTGGAAAAAAGAAGAGAGGGTGAGGTAGCTCTAAGGAGATCCTAGGGTACTGGGCTCAAACAAACCCTTGAGCAGAAGAAGAAGCAGTCAAAAAAGGAACTCCATCACTAAGTGGCCACAAAAATATGCATGTGAACTTTTAAGAAATTCCCAGGGAGAAGAACAATTTGGCTTGAGAAGTGATGAATGCAGAACTCTAAATACTGGTCACTGGCCCTACCCAAACTAGTTTACTATGAGCATGGAGAGGTCGCACAGCCTCCATGGGCTTCTGCTTCACCTCTCCCTCAGACTGGGGTAGAGATATTGTCTCTGTTAAAACACAGATGTAAAAATCAGACCACTTCAACAGGTATAAAATCTTTGCACTAAGGGAAGAGAATTACTGTTCATTACTAGCATGCTTAGACGATTGTGTATAGAGTAAATAGAGTCTTGATGTGTCACCCAGTTCACTTTTTAGCTGCTCTTTGCTATATCAGGGATGATTGCATTCCATCTGCTTCTGACAACCTCCTGTGATGGAAGTTCAGTTCTCCTGGGAAACCTATCCCAGGACTCAAGTTATCTTTACAGTTAAATGTTCTCCTGTTACCTAATCTTGATCTTGCTGCTGTGATTTGAACCCATTCATTACTGCTCACCCTATCTGCTGTGGAGCACAGGTTTTTGTAGATATGAGAGGTGTCTGGGTTTTTATGAGTGGGTTTGTACCCATCAAGTGTGTCGTGTGGTTTTCACTCTAAGAAGCAGTCTGACTACTTACGACTTTGCCAAAGCTCAGCTATTTAGGCTAGAGCCTTTCCATGCCAGGCATTTCCCTCAAGCTCTTTTCCACCCCCTGCTTTTTTTTCTCATCTCTGTCTTTTTGTTTTAAAATGCAGCCAAAAATCTCAGCTGTTTCTGAGAACAAGGTTAGGGAACGATACTGCTGCATTATGGCTGAACAGGAGAACTAGAGTGGGGACTATATTTGGAAACCTTGAGTGCTCTGATCTGAAAGCCAGGAGGGGGGCTGTGACTTGAAGATCAAGTCAGGTGGTAACCCCCCCAAAATGACAGTTCCCCATGGTGGACACAGGTTGGTTAGCCTGGAAATCTCAGTTCATACTGAGATGTTCCTTGTAAGAGGTTCAGGAGTTACTCTTCTTGTCCTGAAAGGACTTTTCTTCCACAGCACAAACTCATTTGGACATGGAACTTGTAGTAAAGCAAGGTGTGGGAGCTCACTACACCTGTGCACATTTTTTCCCTCTTTTCTATTCTCTTACACCACAAATTGTCGAGTCTGCAGGTCAAACTCAAGCAAATTTGAGCATGGGAGGGAAAGGAGGTTTCAGAAATTCCTTCAAAAGCCTATAAATTATGTGGTATGAGTGGAACGGGAGAATGGAGGTGCAAATCCCAAAGAAGCCAGCATACCTTTGTTTCAATGCTCTACAGAGCACACCGCGTTTGTGGAGAACATTGTCATTTGTTAACGTTCCTGTGACAAGATCCAACTTTGTATTTAAGATGTATTTTTCCTCTTTCAGCTTTCCAGGGTGGTTTTGTTTGGTTTTTTAATTTTTTTTTCCTTCCCCCAAACAGTTAAGGCTGTTTAAAATCAAGGATCTCTGATGAAACCAGATCTGCCTTCGATACACATTAATCATGGCTGGATTATGGGGTTGGAGTAGCCACTGGAATTTCTTTCTGGTGAAACTGGAAGTGACCTTTGTTTCTCCTTGTTCTCTGGGTCAGTCTCAAGCTTAACTGGACATCTACAAAGGCTGCAGCTGCTAACAGAGACCACAAAGGTGACTGAGGGGTGAAGAGCAATGTCTGCCACTCTCGTGCCTTGCTTCTTTTGCTGCTGCTGTAGTGTTGGCTCATAGATGTCTTGCTGATCTTCCTCCTGGTAAGCATAGGTCTGGGCAGAGGGGGAAAGGCACAAAACTGCAGCAAATTACAACACTAAACACTTGAAGAAAGGGAAAATCCACATCTAATAGGAAAATCCTGTGGTAGAGTGTGCTGAGGAATCTGTCTTGGGACATAAAGAAGGCAGAGGGGCTGTTGTAAATATACCCTTCAACCTGGAACGTGCAATCAAATATGCATGGCGAAATTCTTGTGCCCTTATGAAGTCAAGGCAAAGTCTATGAGGATTTGTTCTGACCCAGGGCACGCCCGGTTTGGATCAAGGTGGAGGACTGGGGCCGTCCTAATTCCCAGTCAGTAAAAACAAATAGCTCTAGCAACAGAGGAGAAGCATGAAAACAAAATTACTATCAACACCCTGCCTTTTTGAAATCCATTCCAAATTCTCCAAGGATAAGATCAATGCGAACAAAAACAGTAACAGCTCTGTATGAAAAGAAGGTGAAAAGGCAGCTCCTTCAGCAGCACACACCCAAGAACTGGGCTTTGCTTTGCTTTCTTGGAGCTGACATGAGGCTGGCACAATTCGGTAGCACCCCAAAGCATCAGCCAGGTATTTTTTTGAACTTTACGAGCTCCGTAATGAAAGCAGCGGTCGTCACCCCCTATGCCAAAGCACTCCAAACCTGCCCGTGATGGAATGCGCTGATAAAGAGGAATGTTTCCTTGCGGACTTTGTTTGAGACATAAATTTAAATATTGTTAATTCCCAGTATCAGCCTCAGCAAGAGATTTCACCCCTTGGTGATCCATCTGTAAATGGTGGCAGCTCTTTCCAGCCTTGAATGTTTAATTAGATAACATGTTTCATGACTTTGTCTCCAGTCTCTGGTTCTCCTAAGTGGACCAGTGAATTCTCTGAAAGCTCAATAAACCAGCCAACAATCCATTTGTTACCATGAGACGTGGCAGCCTAGTGTGTTAAGTTTATGGAAATGTAAGGTTTTGATGTGGTTACTCTGTAACAAAACAGCAGCACTCAGCTCAGTTCTGAAATGTTCACCTTGAGAATGAAATTAATTCTTGAAGTAAGTACAAGATTCTTAGAATTATCTGATGGTTTAAAAGTCAACATTTTGCTGCCTTTTATGAGGCAAATTTAAAGTTGGGCATGTGGATAAATATGAGTGACCAAGATGACTAAATGGCAGGAGACTAACTTATAGTATCTTCAGGCAAACTTCTTAGAAAGAGAAGGTAAAAAAACTTCACAAATGCAATTTCTTTCCACCACTGGATCTCTGAGAGTAAAGAGTTACATCTCTAAGCTTAAAATGATAATCTCTTTAGAATCTGAAAAATCACTTGGACATTATCTGTACCAAGACTGAATCACCTCTAACTGTTTTACTAAGTATAACCAAAAGTATAACAGACTGTAAGACAGCTTGCTCAGTAATAAACATTCACATGTGAAAGAAGAACAGAGCTTTGAGTCACTGTTTAGCTTTCTTCCCCATGATCTCAAATTAAACCCAAGAACAGCTATCCCTACAAGGGCTTTGCTTCCATGCTTTGAATCCTAACATACCCTGAGCTGCTCAGGCAGGAACAGACACTGAGGCAGGATACAAGCTCCTCTCACATCAGCCACCAACTTAGCTTGTGTCAACCAATATCTTACAGTGCTGTGTATGCTAACAGGATGGGGAAAAACCCAAAACAAAAACAAAACCCAAGACCCCCTGAAGACCGGAAAAAAATATAATTAATCCAGAGTGATGATGTTGCATTTAGCTTATCAGATCGATTCAAGTGGTGGAGGCTACTAGAGAAGCTTGTATTTTGACTATCTTTTACACAGGGTCTCTGATTGTGACCACTTCACCCTGATTCTTTCATTTGGAAGGAAACTTCAGATATCCTGGGTGGGCAGGTTCACATCCACTCTGATCTGCCTGAATACTACAGCTGGCTTGTGCTTGGCCTGAGGAACTGAAACTGTCTGCACTGTCCATTCTCATGTCTGGAAGCCCTTGAGATCTGAAAATCTGCAGGCACTTTCAGAACAGCTCCAGGACTGCAGATCTTGTCTGGCCCTTTTATGTGTGATTGTGCTTAATGGTTTTAAAATTCTTGAAAGGCATCTATACCATCGCATGCCACCCCCCAAAATCATGCATATGCTTTTGGAAAATGTTCAAGGGAGGTGACTCTGTCCCTTTACTCTGTTTTGCTGAGAGTCCATCTGGAGTGCTACATTCAGCTCAGGGGATCCTGGAACAGGGAGGACATCAACCTGTTGGGGTCGGTTCAGAGAAGACGGTGAAGATGATCAGAGGCTGCAGCATCTCTCCTATGAAGACAAGCTGAGAGAATTAGGAGTGTGAAGAAAAGTCTCCAGGGAAATGTTATTGCAGCTTTTCAGTACTTAAAGGGGGCTTATAAGAAAGATGGGAACAAATGTTTTGCCAGGGCCTGTTGCAATAGGACAAGAGGTAATGGTTTTGAACAAAGAGAAGGTTGATTTAGATTAGATATAAGGAAGACATTTTTTACAGTGACGGTGGTGAGGCACTGGCACAAGTTGCCCAGACAGGTGGTGGATGCCTCATTCCCAGAAACATTCAAAGTCAGGCTTGCTAGGACTCTGAGCAGCCCCATCTAGTTGAAGATATCCCTGCATGTTAGAGGGGGATTAGACTAGATAGCCTTTAAAGGTCCCTTTCGACCCAAACTATTCTAGGATTTTAAGTTTTTAATGGATTATAAAATGCAATGTAAGGAGACAGTGTGGCTGATAGCAGCACAGTAGATAACACAGAAAAAGCTATGTCTGAACAACATACAATTGAGCGCCATTAGCACTGTTTGTGTACTGATAACAGCATCTTCAGAGCTATTTTCACAAAGGCAGTTTTTAAACACTTCCTTTTATGTATTTAGGCTTGTGTGAGTCACATTTTGTGCTCAGTTAAACCTTCTCCTTATTGCTCAACATCTGGGATAATGACAGTGCCTGGCTCTTTGCATAGATATCTCAAGATCTTCTGGAGATCTCCAGTGACTTGATAGGTGGGTGAATTAAGGCATTAGAGGTGAAGCCATATGCCCAAAATCATCACTTAGAAGGCCAAAGGCAAGGCTGGAAGAGGCATCCAGTCCTGGCTTCTGCTTGCCAGGCAAGGGAGACTCTGAATTCAGGTAATATTTCTTTTAACAGTTTGTGCTGAGATTGGTAACACGAGAAAAAAAGTGGGTTTAATGTAAAAACTGCATACTTCCATTGCCAAAACATGTCTCAATAGCACAGAATCATAGAAATTTATATTTACTGCAATCATCATCACTGTCCCAAATAACCAGTATGAAAGTCAAGTAGCCTTCTGGGATAACCTGTTTTGGTTGTCTAACAGTTGTGTAGCTCCGGCTCCATTGCATCATTTGGAGGAATAATTTGTTCTGATGTTCTCAAGTTTCATTTCATATTGTTTTTACTAGAAAAAAACCATCTGTATTCCCCTGGTTAATGGAAAAAGTTTAAACAGATTTTCAATTCATTAACATGTTGTGTATCAAGCCCATTGATCAGAGGCCACCTTTGCTACACCAGACTCCTGAACCTGATACCATGCTGTACTTTCATATTTGCATATTCGTGACCTTTTTATGATTAGTTGCTGGCACTCAAGTGTCAGAAGGATGTATTCAGGTGGATGTCCCAGGCTGTACAGGCCATGCTTTTGGAGGAGAAGCTGCATACATACATAACATGTATGTTATTGAAAGAAAGGCTATTCCTTTGTGAAGCACACTGTTAAACTGCCAGGGCTTACAACCAGAAACAGCCCAGAGTGTCCAAATCACACAGCCAGGAAAGGATGGCTGTATTTACTGGCCTTTCATGTAGGCCTGCCCATGAAGATACTAGGTATTTTGTTGCACTGTGGTAGTAACCCATGCTGAAGCAGAGGTGTGGATACAGCCTCTTCAGTGTGAGAGTAATTGTGACTGGGATGCTCACTGTGGAGGCTGGGAACTTGGGCTTCAACAGCTTCAGTGAGGGAAGGGTCTCCTATCTCCTGGCTGAGTACTCTAAATGCTTTGAGTTATTTAGGCATCTTCTTTTAGGAAAAAAGTTCCAGCTTTGGAATCTGGAATGAAGGATGCATCTGTCTTGCAGCCTGGTTTAGAGAGAAGAGACATGAGGTGCTGCTTCCTCCCTCATACCTGCCATGCTCGGTGTTTTTTAAGTGGTAGGCAACTTCCCACTCATAATGCAAAATTGGATTGTTTTGTTTTACTGTTGTGGTATGGCTCTTATCTCTGTGTGCTAGGTAAGATGTTTAGCTATCAACTTTGGACTTGGCCAAGTCCTGAAAGCTGCACGTTGTTGCCTTTGGAGTCCCCTCATGCATCTCTGCATGAAGTGCTTCCACAGACATGAATGGAATGATAGCTCATGGTCCTTTGCATTGCCCATATCCCTCATCTGGGTTATTTTGGGAGTCCTCAGATAAGATAGATCTTTATGCTGATGTATGCAGGCTAGACATGAAAGGTTGCTTTGGGGGTGAGCTACAGCATTTCAGGATGGTTTCTGCATGTGACTGTGGGTCCATGAACTGATCAGCAATACCCCCCACTGGTGGGGCAACTCGCATGAAGATATTTGGGCTGGAAGGATCAGTTGTAGTAGCAGGGAAATGAAAATTATTCTGGGGGAAAGAAGGCAATCTGCTCAATTTCTCCCCCTCCCCCCGAATTTTGTAGTACCCATAAGCACAGACCTTGCGTAAGTGGATTGCATTTCACACCTAATGTGCATAATTGCATCTTGCAAACAGTTTATTAATGGATCTATAATCACAGAGTAGCTTGTACATACATAAAGCTGGTGTTTGATTATACTGCAGCTGCCATAGATCAATGGATACACAGGAGTCTGCCTTATTAGTGTCTCACATGTGCGAAGTCTAGAGAACAATGTAACACCGGTGCCATGCAGTTGTTCATCAAATGCTGCTACCTAGGGGAAACCAGAGGTTTTAAAGACGTGGTAAAGGAAGGTTATAGAAAGAACAGTACATACCAGGACTTGGAACTTGAAGAAAGCTCCCTTTCTCAAAAACATTCCATCTGTAAATCCTTCAGTGGTGCTCTGTCTCAATTATCAATGCACTGTAAACATGTTAGATCTTATTTTGGAAAGGGATGTGTTCTGAGAATTCACTCAGAAAGCAGCATGCCTACAAGCTTGACCACTTCTGTTTTCTGAAGGTGACTCACCCGGAGGACTGATGAACAGCCTAAGTTCTTGTGAATCAACAGACCAGAGACTTACACACCGAGCTAAGCCCACTAATATCTAAGCAGCCTGAACCACGGTGAAACGGTTTGCAGAGATATCACCAAGACGCCTTTGGGAAGTAGTTGCATTTGGTTATGCACAAGGAAAAAGCTTCTAGCTTGTTTTGGTGTGTTGTGCTAAAAGCAAAAAAGATTTGGTGAGCTGCAGAATTCCCATGAGATTGTATCCCATCTCTCACACAATAACCTCAGTTTTCCCTCTCATGTCCCCCAGCTACCACCTGCGAAGCAGCCTCTGATCTATGTTGACTGTCTGGCTGGTGGCCAGTGACTCTGGCCAAACAGGGTAAATAACTGCACAAATTATGCTCTAGCCTTTCGTGCTGCAAAGACATTATTAGTTTGTGTGCCTCTCCTACATCTAGTTAGGAACAAAAAAATAGGAACTTCACTGTCTTTAGGACCTTAATTGTCTTGTTAAATGCTGGGGGCTGAGAGAGGTAGAGAAAGGAAGGGCTGGTGCAATTTTATAGCTTTTCTTGATGACAAAACATGTCTAAAATAATTGTTTTCTTTATATGACTATGAAATAATTGGTTGCCTTTGCTAAGAAGGTATTCTTCAGCAGAAAAGATCTTTTGTGTGTGTGTGTGTCAGCTAGCTTAGTGTAGAGAAACTGGATAAATTCAGAGGAATAATATGATCCTATACTACTACATGCTCCATCTCATCCCTTCCAGCTATCCTGTTTCTGCATCAACTAACTGAGGCAAAAAGCACAGGCAGTGTCTGATCTCTTACAGACTTTCTGATAATACTGACTCACTTTATTTAAGAGAAAAACTTTGGAAAGATGGAAAGTGCAGGATGACAAATGCTAAACAAAGAGCTGCACGGGGGAAAGCAGTCGAAGTCAATGTTGTTTCCAAAGTCTTGAAAAATACATGCCAAGGTCAAAACACCAAACTCGCTAGGTGATTACATCTCCTGTTTCTTATTTTAGGGGTTTACAACCACTCATCTCGCTTTCGACCTTGGTAATTTTTTTTTTTGCAAACTGTTGTTTGGAAGGAGGCACAATTAGTTTCGGGGATGAGGAGGTGGAACTGGGTGAGGTAGCAGCAAGTAGTGAAAGATTATTGGAGGTCAAGAGAGCAGATTTCTACCTTATGAACTTGGCAGTTCTCCTGCAGGCCTACGCTCCCGGTATTGATCTTGCTGTAAGATGAATAGTGATATGGATTTTTTTTTTTAATGTTTTATTTTGGGACCTTTTATATGTGGCTGACATTCACGAAGATTTCACTTAAGGGTGGATATTAATCTAAATGAATCAAGACAATACATAATATTTTATGTTTTCAATCTTAGTGTATTTTCTTTTCAGGTTGAAAAAAGCCTTTTAAAACAGTTCTTTTAATGCTTTTAACTTCTGAATTCATCTATATGTCTGCATTACAGTAACATACCAAAAATCAGAAGATACAGCTTAAACAGTTATCTTCAGTTTTCTTTTTGATCAGAAATATATTAAGTTTCTCGTAGTATATTTTCTACATTTAGAAAAAAAGCCTGAAGATTTTTCTATGAAGTCTGTATACAATTAGTTAAGGGTTGCAGTTACTTTGCTCATTTTTTTATTATTTTGCTCATACTTGATTCAAATCAAGTATTCTGGCTAACTTTAGCATTGCTGGCTTCAATTTGAATGAGTATGTGTAAAGTTAAGATTGCAATACTGAGAGATTAGAAAACCTCATTTCTTTATAAAAAAAATCTAATATGCTCTAATATTTCAATATTAGCAACAGGTACTCTAATACCTGTCTGTTTTTGGCTCATGCTTCCATCCTTATGATGCTCCAGAGCTGCTAAAAACCTGGGTGAGTGGTTGTAGGAAAAAAAATCCCAGAATACTGAATTGGAAGCGACCCACAAGGAACATAGACTCCAACTCTCACACCTGCATAGGACATCCCCGAGAGTCACACCACGTGCCTGAGAACATTGTCCAAGTGCTGCTTGAACTCTGTCAGCTTTACTGCTGTGACCACTTCCCGGGGGAGCCTGTCCAATGCCCAACCACCCTCTGGGTGAAGAAATTTTTGTTGACATCCAACTTAAACCTCCCCTGGCACAACTTCAGGCCATTTCCTTGGGTCCTTGTCCCATTATATTGCCCCTCCACTTCCCTCATGATGAAGTTGTAGACTGTAACGAGGTATTGAGATATAACCAAAGTATGTATGAAAAAACGGATTTAGGGCCAGGTGATGTATGTCCTGCAGTGCTCTTTGATTGAAGTAGCTCCTGCAAAATGCTTGTTCATGAAGGATCAAGAGTTCAGGCTACTGTGTTTCTAGCATGAAAGTGAACTTTTCAAGCACTGGTGCAGTGAAGTGCTGGGTTTTGGTTTTGCTCTAGACTGACACCACGACTTCAAAGACAGCAAGCCACATCCTGAGGTGGTGAGGGGTGCTCCTGCTCCCCTCGGGAACAGGCCCCCGCCTCGGTCAGTGTGGCTGGGCCGCTGCTGCTGGGCAGGTGGAGGGACTGACTGATGGATGCACCGCGTTCGGGGCGGCAGCCAGACAGCGGGCTGGCTCCTGTCAGCGGCGGGGCTCTGGGACCACCCTTGGGCTCCTCCAGCCTTCACGCTGACCTGGGGGAGGTAGCCAGACGAGGAGGTGTGAGGCCAGCGCTGTTCCTTCCTATCTGCCCCATCCTCGCCGCCAGCCTCGAGGCGGGAGGACAAGGCGCGGCCACCGCCTGCTCCCCACGCGAACGGGCCGGCGGAGCAGGTGCGGGGTCCCCGCTCTGAGGGGAGCGCTCCCCATCGCCACCGAGCCGCGGGGGGCGGCCGCTCCCCGCCCGCCGCAGTGCTGGGGCTGCTCCCCTCGCAGCGGGGAGGCGGAAAGCGCCGCGGTGACCGGGGGAACGAACGGGAGCGGCCCCGCTGCGGGCGAAACACCGCCCGGCCGAGGGACGCAGATGGGGGCTCTGAGTCACCCCTCGCCCGCTTCCCGCCTCGCGGGGCGCATGCGCGGCAGCGCCGGCGGAGTTGTGAATGGCGCGGCTGTTCGGGCCGAGTTTACGAGCCGGGAGGAAGTCGGAGGGGAGGGAGCGGGCTGGGGGCGGGAGCGGGCGGCGGCGGCAGCGGCAGCATCGAGCTCCGGCGGCGGCTGCGGCTGCTCTGCCTGCGCCGCGGGAGGAGGAGGGACGGGAGGAGGGAAGGGGGGGCGCCGCCGGCGGGGGCTAACAAAGGGCGAGGCGAGCGCTGGGGCTGGGACAGCGCGGGGCGGGCGGGAGGGAGGGAAGGAAGGAGGGCAGCCGGCGGCGGCGGCCCCACCACCATGCCGCGGGTTGTCCCCGACCAGCGGAGCAAGTTCGAGAACGAGGAGTTCTTCAGGAAGCTGAGCCGCGAGTGTGAGGTGAGGCGGCGGTGGCGGTGGGGCTCCCCCTTCTCTCTCTCTCCCTCCCTCCCTCCGCCCGTCGTAAGGAAAGTTTCCGCGGGCCGCGGAGGAGCCGGGGCAGCCCCGCGCCTCCCCTCAGCCGCGGCGGGAGCCGAGCCGGCGGCGCAGGGAAGCGCAGTCAGTGCACTCCGCTGCCCCCTTATCGCCGGGATTGGCCCCTCCTGATTGTGCGCCCTGTTCCCCGCAGATTAAATACACCGGCTTCAGGGACCGGCCGCACGAGGAGAGGCAGGCCCGCTTCCAGAACGCCTGCCGCGACGGCCGCTCCGAGATCGTAAGTGGCGCCGCGCTCCCCTCGGGGCCCGCTGGGACCGGGCCCGGCCGCGCTTGGCTCGTGAAATAAAAGTTTGAGGGACGCCGTCGGGGCAGCGAACGCTGCGCGGTGCCCAAGCCCAAAGGCTTGGGGCCGGCCGTGCCGGGACGGTGCGTGGGGCCGGTCGGGGCCGTGCCGTGAAGGAGAGTTTTCCCTACGGAGCTGAATGACATCGGCTGCCTTTCAAACGCCGAGGGAAAGGAGGGTTTAGTGAACAGGCAACATTTCTGTCCGCCTTAGGAACAGCGCTTTTTCGCTCAAAGGTGTCGGTTCGCTCCTGAGCGGGGAGAGTGGTTGTCTGGAGCGCCGGGGTGACAGGGAAGGAAGGAAAGTCCCCCCAGCAGTGTGAACGGGCTGCACTCCTTCCCTGGGCACGTGCTACAGCTACAAGCTTCTTATTTCAATATTCAGCTTTTTTTCTTTTCTTTTTTTTTTTTCTTTCCGGAAACAGTAGCTTTGAGAAATGAGTAGCATTGTTCAGAAGGCGCTAGCTTAAAGTCCTGAGTGAGCTGTTTGATGTATTTGTGAACTAAATCAAATGCTTTTAAAATAAGGCTTTGAAACTTGCAACTTCAGCTCCGTTTTTCTCATTCATTAAGGTTAGTTACAGACTACTGTTGCCCTCTGAAATAAGAAGTGAGATGAAGTATGGCTCGGAGTAGTCAAGAACTGACTCGTTATTTCCTGGTTTGATTTCTGCTCCAGGTTGCTTCTATAGGATCAGTATCTCATAGCATTGTTAAGTTTGTAACGCTGTACTATTAAAAAGCAGAAGTAACCTCTTTTTCTTTAACAGTATATAGTGAAAGAGAAGGTAAAATAGAAAATAAATCCCACTTCCACCAAGTTTGGTTTATGAGCATTCTTTAATTTCACGTGGTGTACATACTGCTAGTCAGGTCACAATGAAATTATTCTTATGCACAATGAAATTACTCTTATGCACTATCCAAAAATAGTTGAATACCAGTTACTGTAACTGATCTTGTTCATTTGCATTTGTCAGTAAAAGGATACTCACTCAAGAACATGGTTACCTTTTACTGAATAACTTTATTTTAGCTGAATCTTATCCCTGCTTGTTATCTCTTGTCTTAGAACCTGTAATATTATTTATGAGAGGCCCCCTGTAGACAGGTTCTTAATTTTACTATTTATTTTACATTCATTTTTCATTGTGCATGTTTGCTTCCTTTAAGAAATCACCAGGGAAACAATGGGTAGGTAAGGAAGACATAGTTTGCCAGCATTGGAAGTTCCTGCACAGGTGAAAGTGCAAAATATACCTGAATCCCTCCCGAAAAAAGAAAAAAAGCGCCATGTAGCTTATGAACTAGCTTTCTAATGTAGCCTATGCAGTCATTTATGTAAATGGGAAATTGCTGTAGTTTCACCTTTGTATTTCTGAGCCTGCTGCTGCTTTTTTTTTTGCCAGAACTTCATCCCTTGGAAGCAACCAGTGATGACTGTTCTACATATTTTCACTCTACTTAATTATAAAACAGGCTCTATATTTCTTCATCTGAAACATCTGGTTTTGTTTTGTGAACAGGGCATGAGTAGTCAGGTTTATTTAGAAATGTAGTGTGTGTAATGACTGATGTTAAAAAGAGCTAGTAATTTTACTTTTTTTTAGTCTTGAATGTTTTTCCAGACATCAAGGATTTATTCTTTTATCTCCAAAGGGAGCCTTTGCAAATGACCTTACATATTTTGAAGCAGACAAAAACCCCCAGAGAACAGCTCAGGGGTTTAATGTAGAACCAGCAGTAGGTTGTTGGTTACGTATGTCAAACAGCTCTTGATTGAATAAAGGAAATAATTGCCAATATTACTGAGAAGTAACTGGGAAGTGTATTAAATAAGATTTCACGTTTACTGGTAATGCTTTGATAACTTAAATAACCTTACATGTTTGGATGGCTTTGGAAGGTACTTGTGTTTATGTTGTCTGTGTGTGGGTCAGGTTGCCCTTGTACTACCTGATAAGCTTTTCATAAAATTCAAGACATAAATGTCTGATAGCTTTTCAGACTGGGCTTTAAAAGGCTCTGCAGACAAAACTAGAGTTTTCTTACTTTCAAGTTTAAAACCATACCAGTGGTGTGATTTCTTTTTAAATTATTTTTAAAAATTTAATTTGTTTGTTAATTGACGAAAATTGATGGCTTTCATGTAGTCTTGTGTGGTTATTAGCAGGACTGTTCTCAAGTTTTTCATATTGACCTATGACTTGATTTGAGAAGCATATGGGTACTTTAACCTGGATGGTTTTGTCTGTTCAAAGGGAGGGAATAGACTTCAAAATCCAGAGAACAAATATCTACATAGCTTTTTAAATAGCTTATGGTTTAAGTGGTGCCTGCCTGACTCGATGAGGGTGTGGAATATGTGTACTTTAATCTTCTTCTTTTCTCTGATATTTTCCCCCTGTTTTTCACGGCCTTCTAGCACACACTGGGGGTGGAAACAGGGAAGCATGGACACTTCGCTGTCTTGCTGGGTTTCCCACAAAGCAAGTACAGTCCTTTTGACCCAGTACCAGAACTGGACTGGTCCATAGGGCTTCAGTGGTCACCTGGTTTACTCTCAAAGATCTCACTCCTGGATATTTTAAATGTATAAATTAAGGAGTATGAAACGCATATTTACTAAAGATGCTTGGAGGTAGGAAAACAGTTATTGAACAGACTAAGTGGTGAAGACTCAGAGTCACAAATATTTGGAGATAGGTGTAATTTTTTTGTTGATATGTAAATAGCATCCCTTAGAAAAGCAAAGGGATAATATAAGGTAGTCAGGCTGATAGTGATGGTCTGCAGCTCTGACAGATTTGATGCCTTCTATTTGTGCAAGTGTATTCCTGATGCAACTTCTTTTACAGCAATTGAAATGTTTGTCTTTCTGTCTTGTAAGGCAAACAAATATTAATGCACCAGTACAGGATTCTTCTGGCATTACTAGGACTGATTTGTTAATTTTAATGACATTGAGAATGTGCTTACAGGAGATAAAACATGCAAACAAAAACAACAACAGCAAAAATTTTAAAATCTGTTTTTAAGGATAGCCTGGAAACAAGCCTGTTCGCAGAGCATTGGCCTCCCTTGGTGGAGGGGGAAGAGTCAAGACAAAGCACATCTACTTTCAAAATGGGGGGTATTCATCCTGTGACAGCGTTGCAGTCCATGACTAGAGCTATCTTAAATAACATGTAGCTATTGTGTCACAGGTAGCAGTACAGTTCTACCATAAAGTGGCTGAATTCTGGGTTGCTTTAAAGAAATCTGCTTGTCAGGAAATTCCAACTGTTAAACTGTAATAGTTGTATAGCTTTTAAGAAAAGCTATATTCTGGATTAATGACCATTTAAATCTAAGTGATCATGGTAATAAATACAGTCATTTGATTGTAACAAATTTTGTTTAACTCTGGGATTTTGAGAAGAGTGATATGCTGTGAGTCTGTATGAATATTCTCATGCTTACAGGACAACATGCTCACCTGTACCAGAGAAGAGTATAAATACTGTGAATCTGACTTCTGCTTGCAAAAATATTATTTTTTATTTCATGGCTAGGAATTGCTCATCGTGGCTTGGAGTTAAGATATGCAAACAGAGAGTTTTTATAAAGAAAACTGAATCCCATTTTCATTTGAAATTGTAGGAAATTGTTTGCTTGAAAGCAGTGCGTGCTTTTTTTAATAGGTTTAA
Organism: Coloeus monedula; assembly: GCF_965178545.1. NCBI lineage: Eukaryota > Metazoa > Chordata > Aves > Passeriformes > Corvidae > Coloeus > Coloeus monedula. The sequence goes on along the minus strand of NC_138793.1, from coordinate 12,510,978 downwards.
ACCAGTACCTTTAATAGTTTTACAAAGGGCTGCAGCTGAGAAGAATTCCTGCACTTGCCTTTTCTCACTGACACAGCATCTGCTGATCTGGGTATCACTGGTGTCTTAATGTGGCGTGAGGACTTTGTCCTGTGAAGCTTGATTGAACTCTGTATTGATGCTGCATGCCAGCAGATGATAAAATAGGAATGTTTACGTTTCAGTTAAGTGTCTATCTGGCTGTAAGTAGATTGTTAAAGGAAACAAGTCCTTTTCTTTTGAAAAAAGTTGTCCTTAGTAACGGGTCTAAGGAGTTAATTTTCCTTCAGCAGTGCTTCTTGTAGAGATATGCAGCCTCTTTAAAAAGCATGGGCAGTTTTTAATGTTGCAGGTACTAAGTTGGTGCAGGGTATCCAGACAGAACTGAAAGGACAGATTCTAATGTCAGCAAAACTGATTTGAAAGAGGTATTGATTCCATGTTGTATTTTATATCTGAAGCAGCCAATGGCAAATGTTGTCAAAATGGAATCAGATGTTTGTAACTTAATACTTAAGAAAAATGATGAGTGCATGTTTTTGACTTTAAGTATTCTCTATGCTGCCTGGCTTAAGACATAAACTGATGTAAAAATAAATGACTGCCTGCATAATTTATGTAATGTCTTGCTCCCTGATCCTGTTTGTATTGATTTTTCTAAAAGGCTTTTGTGGCCACAGGAACCAATCTGTCTCTCCAGTTTTTTCCGGCCAGCTGGCAGGGGGAGCAGCGACAGACACCGACCCGGGAATATGTCGACTTTGAAAGAGAAGGAGGCAAGGTAAGGAGGAAATTGTTGAAACTGAAAGAAATTTTTATGTTGTGCTTATGATCTTACTAGTCTGGATTACATGTATGATGTGAGATTTCTAATATTTCACATCTCCATGCAGGTAGGTAGTGACGTGAGTACAAGTGAAAGCTGGTAAGGTAAAATATTGCTTTGTTTTAAAGCATGCTAATGTTTAGGCAAATGGAAGAATTGGGAAATGTGGGCAGTAGTGGTGGCTTTGTATTATTTTGAAAAACATAACTATTTCTGCTGTCATGCAAAATAAGTTTTGGGGAGCAGTCTAAATTTGGTGTTGTGTAGGTACTTCTAAAGGGGTTCAGAAATTAGACTTTGGCCTATGAATTGTGGTAGGCTAATGAAAATTTGCACTTTCAACAGGTTATTTCATTGTGTCTTTGGCTGCCAGTTGGTACAGCAAGCAGTCATTGAGCTCTAAGTGGAATGACGCTTTTTCTCAGTTTCACCATCAGCTATAATACAGAAGCAGCATCACTTTCAGAATTGATTTCTGAATCTCTTTTTTCTGAGGTGGTTGTCCCATAGACTGATATTGAAAGCTCGAATTCCCTAATGACAGTGATGGTTACTGTGAAGCTGTATTAGATTCAAAGTCAGAAACCTTGCTTAATCTCATCAAAATAAAGTTACTGAAATCACCTACAGCTGGTTTTGTTTCACAGGAAAAACATACCTTTAAAATATAGATGCTGTCTCCTATCTATGCTACTGTAGGTGCTTTGGGACTGGTCCAAAGATCACTGAATTCAATAGGAGACTTTCTGCAGAATTCAGTGGGTTTAGACCAACACTTAAGCCCTCATAGTTTTTCTCTTTTGGGCTAATTTTTGTGTGATATTTTTTATTTTTAAAAACTTTTAATGGGCTACAAAATCCTTCCTTTTGCCTAAATTTTTTAACCTACCCTTGTAACAAGAAACAGCTAATGTTACCAAACCTACCAAGCTGAAGGAAATACTTGAAGCATATTCAGGTTTAATGGCATATTGGGTCTTTTAAATGCTGCTAGGTGGAAGATAAATATTTCCTATAGTGGGAAAACTTGATTGGAAGAAAATAAATTCCTGAGGGCAGTTATGGTATGTGGAATTCAAGTTAATGAGTTTTTTTGGAAAAAATTGTTTTCCATTTAGTCCTGTGAGGCTTGCAGAAGTTTGACAAATTGGGGGAGAAGTGAAGTTGGCTGTCTGGGTACTGACTGCTTTGCTAAGGAAACTGAATTGAATCTGGCTCTTACTGAAAAATATTGATTCTGGCTCACAATTGAATGAGGAATTTTTCTTGTAATGTGTAAGAAGACTGAAGTCTCTCTTCTTGCCAGTTCAAAACTAATTTTATTTACTCCTATGATTTTTTTTTTTAACTTTGTTTTCTCTGAATGAATTCTTAAAGTACTGAACTACTTCATCCATTTTCTTATGTTGTCTTAATCATGTAAGAGCATGGTAGGTATGCTGTGTATTAAAATAGAACATGAGCCTCATTAATGAATGCCACTCCTTCTTTTATGTGTGTTTACAGTAAATTCTAGACTGCTTCACTGAAATGTTTAGAAAAATTCCTCTGAATGAGGCTAGAGGTGGACAAACTGATAAATGGGAGTAATGTTATGTTCTGGTATGGACAAATCACAAATTCACTGTTGTAATCAGCCCTTACTAGTGTAAATCACACATGAATGCAGGCTTGCTCTGTGCAGAATTAAACTTCTCTGAAAGTAAGCCACTCCCATGATTGGAGCAGAGGAGTGAGCAGAGTGGGAGAGTGTTTTACCTTATCAACGGAAACAGTTAAGAGTTTCATATGAATTGTCTGAGATTTTGTTCTCTCTAGATTTTTGTCATTTAGTTAAATTAAGAATTTCTTTCATAGGCTTCAGCAGTCTCTTAAAGCCATGTGACTTTTGTAGCTCTGTGCATCATTGTTTTATGAGCTTTGATTCTTGAAGCAGTGCATAATGTGTGTTTGTTCATCACTGGATTTATGCCAGCAAGGCATGTTTTTAATTATATGAATAAAAAAAGGCTATGGGGGAAGCTGTCAGTTAATAATTATCTTAGGCATTAGTTTGAGATCTAGAATGTAGATAAACTTACCAACATTAGAACTTTTTATTCTGGAATTCTGCTTTGGTGTTTGGCTAAACAAATGATGGCCCAAAATAGTTTATCCAGGTTTGAAGTATGTCACTATTGTGCTAAAGCGGTTTTGTACACAGATTGACAAAGCTACCAATGCAGCATCTGCTAGAATTGCTGCTTAAATGATTGAATTTCAGAAAGAGCAACACTCTTGTGAAAGTTGGGATTCTGAAAATACATACTTCATAGGCTTGAGGTTTTTCAATCTGGTATTTCTTAACTGAGGGGGTTTTTTTAATATGCTTAATTTGCCTTTTAATTTGATGCATCTGATATTCACAATGGGTGGGTAGGCCTCTGGTGGATACCCTGTCTTCATTAATCCAAGAATTGGATGGCTCAGTGTACACTTAATGTGTCTACTCATTTTAAACTCAAGTTTAACTTTTTTTTTTTTAGATAGCTTTAACATTCTGTGCTGTCTTTGACCTGCAGCAAATTTAATTGTGTATTTGAGCAATTTTTCAGGTTTGTCATAGCAAAAGAAAAAGCAGCACTAAAAATAGGTCCCTAGATCATAAAAATGATAGAACATTGTATTTCATTGTGATTGTGGGTGTGTGTGGGGTGTGTCAGGTGCAGCGCATGTCCTGTTTCTGGGGAGCTGAACCATACTGGGGCTTTCTGATCCTCTGTTGTCAGCTAATGTCCAGGGTTTTTTTAATTGGTTTTTTGGGAAAGAATAAATGAATAGATGTTAAGAAATCGAAAGGTAGGGAGTGTAGTAGGTTAATATATTGTCTGAAATATTGGATAATTAAACTTGGCAATTAAATGGACAGCTTTATTTTCACCTTGGTTTTCTGGTATCATGAATGACTTAGGCTAGTTTTATTGTGGTTAATGAAGTTCTTTAATTTTTATTTCAGTTTTGTGCTGATGACATACGAACTTAAGGCTGAGCTGTGTATGGACTTCAGTGCTCCTTAAAATCTAATCTTTTTCAAAGTCCCTTTGTTTTGTTAAGAACTATGTGGTCAACTTTCTTTGCATGATTCATTTTGTATACTTCTTAGAGTAAGATAATGTCCCCAGTTTTCATTTGTTATTCAAGATGTTTCTATAGCTCCGTTCTTTCTTACTTGAAAGAACATTAGTTCTGAGATATTATTTTTTACTGTTTAAATACCAGTCACTGATGAAGTCTGTGAAGTTGTTTTACTTCCCCTCCCCTTTATAATACTATTCTCCATCTCATTCTAATGCAGCTTTATTTCCTGTCTGCTCTTTGGTGGCAGCTGCTCATAAACCAGAGTCTTCCACACAGGCTTATTTCACTCTAATACCCTATGAACTCTGCAGCTTTGGAGGAAAACACATCAGGCATGATTTAAATTGATTCAGAGTGCCTGCTGTGCCACATGTGATGTAGCTAGGATTTCTACTCATTAACCATTAACTTTGTTCTAGCCATAACTAACGATTGTCAGTTTTCTTCCTAAAGATGCTGAGTTTCTACTTGCACAGTTTTTTGTCATAACCAGATTTTATTTTGCTCTAAGTTGGTGTTAACTGCTTGGATGAGTATTAAAAAAAAAGGCAAATCTCTGTTGTGCTGCAGGTGTTGCAGCAGAAACAGAACTGTAATGAGAAATAGTTTTTATTAAAATACAGCACCTATTCAAATGGCAGCCAATAGAACCTGCTTTCCACTTGTGTCCTGTTTTGATTTTTTTTGTTTGATAGATAAGACTTTGCTGCAAATTAACTTTCTGTTTTCTGACTTTAGCCATTAAATTTCATAGATTATTGGGATGGTGTATTGGCTGCTCCATTTTCTGAGCAAATGCAATTTCCAGTCAAACACAGGATCACAATGTACCTAGTAGAATTTGCTTGGAAGGGGAAGGCTTAATTTATGAGAAATACCTTAATTTCTGTGCTAATCTGTATTGAATCAGCAGTTTTACTTTAATTTCTTTGGTCGCCAACATTTCCTGAAGAAATTAGATGTAACATTACTTTGTCTTCCAGACAAGGTTGAAGTAGCAGCTTTCATTTTCCTTTCTTTAGGTATACTTACTTTTTGATAAAAGGTAATGGTGCCTGGGAAACCAATTTACAGTTTCAGCCTTATTTTACTCTGCAGTAGTAATAACCATACTCCTTAAGTTCCTGTATTTTCAGTCTAGTAGTATTTGGGGTTTTTGCATTGTCATAGTTGAAAATATTCTCACAGTTAGCAGTTACTTGTATGTGTTCCCTGAAATCCATTGAGTCACTGGACAAAAGGATTTGATTTTTTACCAGATCAGTGAGAAAGGATGCATGATGTTAGGGATTTAGGGGGGAAAAAAAGGCAAAAAGCATGCTAGAGCCACAATATATTAATTAAAGATCATACTGTGGTGTGCCACCACATAGGGTGAACTATAACAGCCCTAAGATGCTTGTGGTCTTCCCAATTATTGAGATTTCATCATTCTGTTTGTCTGTAGTAATATAATGCTTCTTCAAATTATTGTGAAGGTCTCCGTTTAAAGCATTTCATGAGACGGTGCTGCAACCCTGAAGAGCTGGGCACCACCTAACAAAAGTTCACAGAGCTGTCTGTGTGTGGTGGAAGCATATGGACACGTAAGATGGATCTTAGTTAAAAAGCTGTCAACTTTAACCTCTAAGGAGTATCTTGGAATTCTTTGTTCATCCTCTTTTATATGCGAGGATATTTTGTTTCCAGTGATCTGTGCTACTCATAAATGCCTTCTTCAGAGTCTTGTTTCGAGATCCAAGATCGAGGAGAGGTTCGTTGCATGGCTCTGTAAAGTCCTTGACCAGTCCCTTTATGTACTGGTGGGTTAGGAAAACATTATTTTGGGGTCAGATTTTTGTCATGTTTGCCTGTTGTTCTCTGCCTTTGTGCTAGCAGAATGATACGCAATTCCTCCTCTGGCTTAGTTTCAGCTTGCTTCAGGAATGCAGAGCAGGGAAGATCTGACTCGTGCCTGTCCTCAGAGCTGGTGCTTTTCCTGAGCAACCTTAAACAATTGTTATCCTCTTGCTCATGCCTGCATGATGACCCCAAACCCCAAAACCTTGTGGTAGCTGGGAGAGATTCTTCTGTGAGAAGCAGCAGGTGGTCAGTGAAGGGACATCAGCTGCTGGACTGTCTGTGTGCTCTGGGCGTTCGAGGTACTTTTGCCTGCTTCAGCCAAGGGAAGTGGTGTTGTCCTGATGAAACCCACATCACTGTTGTTCCTTTTGATCTTTCTCAGGCTCTTCTGTGAGCTTTAAACAAGGAGGTCAGTGTGTGGTTATTCTCACAGCAGACAAATGGGTTTGGCGGTGTATCCGGTTTGTACCTAGCCTGGCTAAACAGCTTGATATATATTTTTTTTTCTTGGAGTTGCTTGGTGGGAGTCCTGTAAAGGCTTGGTGGATGAGAAGAATCCACTTTTCTTGATGATCCCCCTTGATCAGTTTTCATCCAGGATCATCTGTATGGTTTGAGTAAAATACTAGTTTTCTATAGATGCTTGTGATTACAGAATTTGTTATTGTGTTTGTGCTTAAGAGACCTTTCACTGGCAGAGACTTCTCAGTTTCTTTTTCTTTCTATTATTTTTTTTTCTTCCCAGCAACATCCTTTTTCATGCTCCTAAATCCATTTTTGCTTTAGAGGAGAATGAAACCTTTTCCCTTTTTTTTTGCCTAGATACTTGGAAGTGTTCTTCATTATGCTCTGGTGTTGCATAGAGGAGAGCTTTTTAATCCAAATTCCATCTGAAGCCACAGTCATCGTGTACCTGTGCTTATTCGCTTTACCTGACAATTAGGAGATGCCTCTATGTGTATACAGTTTATACACCATAAACAGTTAGGAACTCGGATTTTGGGAAGAGAAATCTTTAGAGGACATAGACTGGACACGTTGTCCTGGCAGGCAGCCACTGGCTGGGTTTGGACAGTTGTTCCTGCAGAGTGATTTATCATCGGGTGCCCTCCGCCACTGCAGCGTGAGTCACCCCAGGCACCTCTCATGTGATGAGTATCCACAGCCTTTCCCCTGGAATCCTTTCACCCCCCCATCCTCCAAATATTTCTGTGACTGCCCACAGCCTTGTCTGAGCATTACAGTGCAGGCAGTGACGATACCATTTTGAAACAATGCTTGGGAGCAGTATTGCACCACAGCTGTGGAAGTACTTAAGGTCTGCTGTCAGTAAACCTGCTTCTGCTTAGCTTTTATTATGTATTCTAAAAGCAGTTATTCAGTCATACTGCCTTGAACTCTTTCCAGTGGCTTAAATGCACTCGTTAGAGTTGTATAGACAAGATTTCAAATATACCCATGTCATCATCCTAAAGTTTCCCAGAAGAGGAACAAAATTGGAGTTAGTGAGCTAAATTTTGCATTTGAGAAGCAGCTATATATAAGAACAGATGAGTGCTGTGTGGATGAAAGCAGTACTTGAGATCTCTGCAGCATAGATGCTGGAAGAAGTCCAGGCATTTGGGTTGTTGAATCCTCTTGTTTGCATATCAGTCTCCACTTACTAAGCAAAGTTGCTAATATTATGCTTCTCTCCTCTTCTTATAAATGAATGAGAAAAGTAAGAGCATCATTGTTGAGAATGTCTGCTTCTTTGTGAAAATCGCTTAATAATTCGTATTAAAAATCAGAAAAGTTCAATAAGATGATGAAACATTTGCTTCAAGAAACTGTCATTTTTCTGAAAGTTACTGAAATGGTTCTTCAAGCTTTATTGTCCAAAGCACAAGTACTGAAATGAGCTCATTAGCTTGCAAAATTGCAAGTTTGATGTTACTCTGTTAAAGAAGATTTCCAGTCATTGCTAAGGGTGTTTTCTGCAGAAGCTGATCGTTTTCTACAGAATAATTATGACACTATGAAATTTTATTGAATGATGAAAGCTGAATAGTTGTTATAGTATACAAAAGACAAAAAATTACTAGCATTATTTTAAGCCTTGATGCAGCACTACTTCTTGAGTAAATGTTTGAACAGTTTTTCCAGACTTGAATCCTGTGTAAGGGGAAGGGTGAGGCTCTTGGAGTGCTCAAGAAGGCAATGAAAGCCAAAGGGTAGAAGCAGCAGCTTTTCTTGCTCCTCTCTTGCTTGGGTCAATTCCTGGATGTTTTTATTAGTTGCTTCCCCATATTGTCAAAATCAGGTAACTTCTATTTTGTATAGTTGAGTATATTTGCATTATATGTTTCAAAGTTTCAGTCCAAAAGTAGAAGATTAGTAGGCTGTTTATTTGCACCCAGGTAGCATGGTGTGCAAGTGATGTTTGAGATAAACCTCTCTTTCTAATCCTCTGTGGCAGTTGCTGGTTGTAACTCCTTTTTGCTGTGTGATTTTCTAAAAGCTTGAAAAAAACCAAATTTCACAACCAGTTTTGAAGTTTCTGCCTGGAAAATATTCTGTCAATGTGGCAGAAAACTGTGTGTGTCTGTTAGTTACTGGGCTTGTGAGCAGAAGCATGCATGTGTACTTGGAGCCACAAAACAAGCAGTGATCTCCTGGCAATATTTTACTGCAAAAGCTATTCTTTTTAATTGTTGCAACTGGGTCCTTTTAAAATGCATGCCTTCTCCATTAAAAGGGAGAGTAGATTCAAAATCCAGCCATCTTACTCATGTAGAATCTAGCAGTAAAGATAGGCTGATAAAAGACCCTGTAAAGTTTCACAGGAGAAAACCCCAGCATATATTTGCCTTTCAGATTTTTCTTGTTATGCCCCTTGCATTTTTGTTGATTTTCAGTTCCAGCTCTGTGGTTGGTTTTGTCTTTTGAAGGCAGAGGGATAGAGCCTGAGCATGAGATGCATTTCCCTTTGGGAGGCATTAGTCCCTTCTGTAGTGACAATGTGAAAACTAGAAGCTGTGTACTTTTTGCTTTGTATTGGGGTTTTTTTGGTGGTTTTGGTCAAGTCTGGTTCGTGTTTTCTGCTTAGTCGAGAAATTGCAGTATTTTGGAATGATGAACTGTATCTGGAGACTTGGTTATTAGATGATGAGTATAATTTCTGTGCAGTAGCATTTTAGTATTTTTCTATGTGAGCTTCTAAGCATAAGTACTGACCAGTGATCTTAATCCAGGAATAAAATGCTCCACAGATTTTAATCACATTTGTTCTGACATCCTTACTGCTTCATATCTGTTCTTAGTTATAGACTTTTTCAGTTAAGTGAAATAGCAACCTGCATAATTTAATGAAACATCGATCTGCTTTCGAAAAGGAGTCATAATTACATAGTTGAGCTAACTATGCAGAAAAAAGCTAACAAATGCAACCAACCAAAAAAACACCAGGTTTTCTACAAGGGAATTTTAAAGTCTGGCTCTCCAATAAGGTAAGGAAAATTCTTCAGCTATTCTTTTTTTGATGTTTTAGAAACCAGACCCTATCATTGTAGTATTTCAGTAGTACACAAAGCATGTTGAGAGAGGTTTTGTCACAGCTCTGGATATTACTTAGAAAGATATTTTTGAAGTGAGTCTGTACGTGGGTATTTTTGCTACATAGAACTGTAAAAATGCGTTATATTTCATCTCAATCTTTACTGATATTTGTAATAAAACCTGGTGACTTATATAAGCATACTTTAAAATTGACCAAAGTACATTATATCAGACCGCCAGGTTTTGCTATGAAGTTGAAAATTCGTATCATAGGGAGTTGTGGTATGTTCGGAGGTGTTTTTCTAGTTGTGAATTGGAGTGCATTCTTTCCTTAGTTGCAAGTGAAATGTCTCTGTGTGATCAGAAGGAAGCAGAGCTGAAGGAACAGGTCCCAGGCAGAGAAACAGTAGTGCTGGGCCCAATGGGGTGTCCCTGGGCAGTGCTCGTGCCCTGGCCAGAGCTGTCCCAGGAGTCCCACCTTGCCACCTGCTCAGGAACCAGCAAGGACCTGTTGGTGGTGGTGTGGTACAGCTGTGCCATAGGTGCCACCCTTGAGAAACTAGAAGCTGTATTCATCTTGAAAGCCACAACTGGGTCATCTATGTACAAGTGTTTAGGAAAGATTCTTGTTTGGTCAGAAAGTATCAATTCCTGTACATTTTTGCAGAAGAGTATAAGGTTTGAGTTTTAACAAAACCTCGTTCTCGTATAATGGAAGAAATTCCAAGACGTAGCTTTTAGAATAGAAGACATTTTCTTTGTGCATTCTAAGAAAGAATAATATGTTTTGAGGCACAAGACAGAAGGATTGATCCAAATTAAAAGAACTAAAAGGTCTTATTTCACTCAGTTGCTTCCTAAATGGGATTCTTTTCAGCTGTTTCTATTTATGTTTCATTCCAGTTTAAATTATGTTACAAGGTTAGTGTATGGGAATTAAACTTATAAAGTCAGATAAATGCTGTAAACTGTTCATGACTTGGTTGCTTGTCAATATCTGAAAGTGTAGTGTGAAACCTTGCCTGAAGTTACCAGCTTTTGCTGTGACTTCAGTTGTTGTTGCACCAGTGAAGTTACTATTCTGTTTTGTTCACCAAATAATTGAGGGTTTTAGTGTATAAGTTCTGTTGCAAAGTTTTAGAAAAGCTTTTTTCTTTTTTTTTTTTTTTTTTTGCATTTCTTGCTTCCTCTCTCGTGCTTTGCCCCCCTCTCTGAAACGCAGGCTAGAGACCCCTGTCTGTGATATGAAAGTGTCTTGGTATTTTGGGGAGAACACAGGCATGGGACTGATGCAAACTTACATTTCAGAGCAGTTGTGCCGCATCTCTATGGCAAGACTGCAGCATTTTATTTTTGAAACTGTATATATAATCATATGCTGTTGCTGTTAAAGGAAACAGTTGAATACATAATTTCTCATTTGAACATTTTGTACAGGTTGTTTCCTTTTACTTGCTAGTGTATACAGATACTGTTAAGAGAAGCTGAAATGATGAGGTTAGCCTTACCCGATTTAACACCTTTCTTTCTTGGAGTAAGTGTTCAAAGCTGTTTCTTTCTTAGTGGTCAGTGTTTCACATATGAAATCACCAGGGAGACTGCTGTTTAAATACTTAAAAGTGGGGTATGATTCAGGGGAAGGTGGGATCAGAAGTGGGATGGATGGACAGATGTGGCTCAGCCGAGAGGGGCCGCGGGGCCGCCCGTGTGAGTGGTTATGAATGGGCAGATGTGTGCGTGATGAGGCAGAGGGTGAGTCAGAGCTGAGCCTCTTCTGAAAGAATGCATTTTGCTCCAGTGTGCTGGGAAAATGAAAACAGAAGGGAGGGGACTGCACCACTTCACTGGGGACTGGTGTTTCCTGGGGGGTGAAGTTGATCTCCCTGGCTCTGGCTGTTGTGAGCATGCTGATTCATTAGTTGGTGGGTGGTGAGAACAGTGTGCAATCTCTGGGGGAGGAAATGGCTTGGTTGCTGTAGGGAGAAGGAGCATTTTCTGTAACTGCAGGATGTGTGGATGGAGCATACAGATAGCATACCTCCAGCAGATCAGTTAAATATCCTGCTGTTGTGAGATAAGGGTTTACTAGATGACTAAAATAGGATGTGAAACTGAGGTTTTTTGTCTTGTGCTAAAATAAAGTAGCTTTTAAAAAAGTTATTGAGAGTTGTCCTCTATTTAAATAGTTTGGATTTTAAAATATGAATGAGTGGTGTTACAGGAGCCATGTCCCTGCCTGTTCTTAACGAGAGATAACTCCCAGTTAGTTGGAGTTGGGGGAGAGGGTTGCTCATTTAAATGCAGATGGAAAGAAATAACAGATTAGTTGAAAGAGTACAAAAGGGAAGGTGAGATATACTATATGTTGAAGGTGTGGCACAGAGGTCTTTGAGAAAAGCCAGCGGGGAGGCACAAACACAGCTCAGCAACTTAAGAGCCCAACTTAGCCTATTCATGCAGCACCTTCAAGTTTGTGTGTATTTATTGTGCTGTTTGTCCTCTGTCCAGATAATCTGCCAGCAGATAGAGTGTTTACTCTTGCTGGTTGTTCAGTCAGCAAGCAGAATATTTGTTCTAATATGAAAAGCCTGTTTCCAATATTAAAGTAACATGTCTATGTTTGTCATTTAAAAATTCTAATGCTGCTTTGGTCTGTAGTAGGAGTTTGAGATCGAAGATGTCATTTGAGATTAAATCAATTCTGTAATAGCCACCTGAACAAAAATTCAGCTGCTATAAAACTAGTAAAAATTCCATATTTCAATATGTGAGTGTTTACCTAAGTCTTGTAGTCTAACAAAGCTTTGGCTGTGCCAGTATGTGGAAAATGAAGGTGCAAAATGGGAGAGAACTTATTCTCATCCTTCAACATGTGTACAAAAATTTTTAACTTATTTACACAATTGTCCACTGTCAGTGGCAGAAAATCCATACTTCCCTTGGTTTATAGGATGGACTTTATTCTGAAAAGAGGCTGCTGTATAATTTAGCTGTTCCTCTTGTGTGTCCTGTAATGGTGTTTCTTTATGTAGCATTGAATTTGTCCACTGAATATGAATGTGGTAATTGCCTGACTTCCAACCTTTCCTCCTTCCTTCTGTTCTGTAGCGCTTTTCACCTGTCTCTTGAATTTTACAGCACTGACTGCCAGACATTATTATGAAAACCACCCAGAGGTGTGTGGAGGATTTATAAATTTATTTAAATGCAGGTAATCTGGGATTAGCAATAAAACCTTGAAAGAGTTGTTCTAACAAAGACATGCTTTTATCTACTTCTATAATATTAGGGAGGGGGGAATTTTGGGTCTTTTTAGAAATAATGCAGCTTTTGCCCTTGGTCTCCTACCATGACTGTCTTGAGGCAATTTTCAGAGCAGACAATTCAGAAATTTTTAAAAGACCACTTTGCTGGATTTTGAAGTGCCATAATCATGTGTTCACAGACAGAGCAGTAATTTATTAATAATTCTGTTAAGTTCAGAAGTTGAAAGGGAACCAACATGGCTTTATCTGAAAAGAAGGAAATGTGTGGTTAAACGTTTTTGGCTATAATCTTAGGTGGTTTCCATTTTCCTGAAAGAAGAGAGGGGGGGAAAAGGAGTTTAAATTCCTTTCTCTAAAATAAATTAAAAAGTACCAGTGTGCATTATTGTGTTTTAGTGAGAGAAAAGTTCTTGCATAAGCTCATGGGGTTTCAGGATGAATGATTACTACGTTTGAATGATTATGTGGTAATTTCAAAATTCTGAATATCTTGAAAAGGAATTCATGCTTTCAGAAGTAAAAAATGTTTGTTTATCAGAGTTTTGAAGACCTCCTGAATCTGGTGGTGTAAGGCTTCCAGGGCTCTGATTCAGGAGCAAGGGCAGACTACTTTATCTGAAAGGTCAGGCTGCGTGCCAGGGGTTCCCAAGCTGCTGTGTCAGCAGCTCAGCTGTTGGCTGGTGTGCTCAGGGCAGATTGTAGGAATCAGGAATCACATCAGCTCTGCCAACTTGTTTCCCTTTGACTTCTGAAGACTTTCATAGAATTTGCAGCACTGCTCAGGCTTCCAGGTGATGCTTAAGGCATTTGAAGTATTGAGCCCTCAGCAGCTGCATCTGAGCTACCTGCTGTTTGCACTGAGGGAGGAAGTTTGCGTGTAGTGCACTGGCAGCTGCAGTGACCAAGGCAGTTGAATGGCCACTGAAATGAGTTAGTGGCAAAATAATACTCCTTATCAAACAAACAAACAAAAAGTATTCCTGGACAACTTGGAAAGCTGGTTTTGTCATCTGTGGGAAGGCCTATGTCCCAGGCTGCTGTTGTGGGCCAGAAGGATCAAGGAAGTTGAGTGAAAGGTAAATTCTAAATGAAGATCAGCAAAGTGCTTGTTCGCTCCTGTGAAACATAACCAGCATTAGAGTACAGGCTGTTTTGTCTTTACAGACCCATGGTTAGCTTATACTGCCTTTTTATTTCCCCTCTTGAATAGTCTTCATTTTCCTTAGAAGAGAATGACAGTTTCAGTAGCCTCTCTTATCTGTCCTTCACTTCTAAACTAATTAAACACATTTATTAAATTGATGCTGCGTCCTTCATTTGTTTCTTGTGAGATGAACGAGTGGAGGCTGTGCTGAAGGGCTGCAATGTATTTCATGTGTTTGAAATGAGGGCTGTGGGAGGTGGTTTCCTGGTAGTCCACATCTTACTCATGCTGGTTCTGACATCTCTGCTCACAGAGGCTGTTGGCCAGTAGATGTGCCTGGTGTGCTGTCCCCACGCAAGGCCGAGGTGTGATGACTCTCACAGATAATCTGTGAGTGCAGGCACAGAAAACCTGGCTGTGCTCTTAGCAGAGACCCTGCAGTAGGAGTGCTGGTGGGAAGAAGATAGCTCAAACTAACATTTATTGCCTCATTATTGAGCTGCTGCATGCTGTACTAATTAAAAGGTCTAGAGTACATCACTTCATACCGAAGTGTAATAAGTTGTAAAAATCGGGCTTGGAGATCAAATGTTTGTTTTCTTCGGCAAATAACATTACATTGTTTGTCAGTTCGATTCATGTTATTTGTTCCTTTTCTTCCACCCATGGGTTGCCTTTCATGTTGTTGAATGCTTAATTCTGCCATCACAGCCTTTGCATAAGGGGGGCTTGCCTTCCTCTGTGCCTCCTGCTTCTTGAGCCCTTTCTTTTTTTGCTTGAGTGGCCTTAGTTGGTAAGTGTGGAACTGAGCGAGTAGGCACTGTGGGGGCGCTTTGAAATGCGTTATAGTGCTAAACATCAATTACGCTTTGATGAGGATTTGCCAGAGGATTAATTTAGAGCTGTTAGAGGAGGCACTGTGTGAAAGTTCCCCTACCTAGCTGAGCCTGAGCTGCTCTTGAAGGCTGAAAAAACTCAAATGGAGTTCGAATGTCTAAGCAGTCTTTCAGTCTGAAGTGGGTGCAGGTTTGCCTCTCTAGTGATTCAACATGGACAAACTCCTGTTCCATGAGAGGTTTTGAATTGCCAAGTAGGCTGAAATAACTACTGAAGGTTGATTTTATTTTTTAATTTTTTTTTCTTTTCTGTACAATTCAGGTAATTTTGCTGTGACTCTTTATTTTATTTAAGCCTGATGTCATTAAGTTTAACATGCCAAACTCATTTAGGGCTGTATTTGCTTTTTTTTAGGTTCTCTTGTGACATCACTGTATTGTCTACTGTTATCTAGATGTAGGGCCTTACGATCATGCATTATTCTGTGCTGCAGCACAAGGCACGGTGCACATTGGTACTGTACTTGGGTTTCATCAGCTGATGTTGCTTCTTTTTAAAAGCCTTTCACACATGCTAGAATTGACACAGGAAGACTTCCTTATTTTTAGCACAATGTGTATGTGGTGTATTTTACTGAACTCTGAGTAGTTGGTAAATATGAGGAGGACTGAAACCAGTGCTCGCTCTTTGTTGAAGTCGCTCATTTATTGGGATAAAATATAGTGTTTCTCAGGAGTAGGAAGGTGTGTGCTCATTTAACTAATTTAAATGTGCTGTAAGATCCTCCCTGTCTGGCAGCATGCCACTTCCTTTGTGATACAAAGGTAAGCTGACTAGAAAGACCCCTAGTTTAACTGCAAGCAGTAAGAATTCTAACTAAGTCCTGGTGCATGCCAGTTTATAAAATGAGAACACAGCTTAAATTTATTCCATCCAGTACAGTAGGCAAAAGTTAAAGCACTCACTTGATTAAAATGAGTTCTTGGAAAGGAAGCAGTAGAAGCTGTTAAATGGAGTCTTATGTTACCAGCTGGTTTGGATGTTCTTCTAAGAATACATATAGAAACTTCCTGGATCAGTATTTTCATTGTGCAGGCACATGTGTAAGAGCTTGCAAATTCATAGCATGTGTTTTGCTTTTATTCCAGGTGTACTTGAAGGCACCTATGATTCTCAATGGTGTCTGTGTAATCTGGAAAGGCTGGATAGATCTACAGAGACTGGATGGTATGGGCTGCCTGGAATTTGATGAAGAGAGAGCACAGGTAAGACAGTCTGCCCTTGGCTACTGTGCCATACATGTTTGTTCTTCTGGAGGGAAGCACAGTTTTTGCCTTCATTTTGAGTACAAACTCCAAATAAAACTCACAGTACAGAAGTTCAGAAACGTGTTTGTAGCTAAACACTAGTTTAGCTACATTAGGTCAAAATATTAGGGGCAGGAATCATTTGTAATTTACAACTTTGAGTGATTTTGCACTGTTACTATGCTACAGAATAATAAAGCATTTAAAAAAACTATGCCTGTAACTTGTAGCAATAGAACTGGAAAGTCTATTTTAGCTGTTTATTTTAGGGTGGTTGAGGGGTTTTTGGTAGCTTTTTGTTTTATTACATATGAGTGAGAATGAATAGAGTTTTTTATTTGTCCTTTGGCACTGATGGACTCTGCTCTGTTAAGGTATGGCAGCTTTCAAGAACTCACTTCCTATCTACCTACTTCCTACCAGCAAAATTACTGTCCAGCCCCTGAGTCTTTGGACAAGAACAAAGTCAACACAAAGGAAATGCCTTTCAAAGTGGATATCACAGAGAAAAGGTTCACTTGCACAGCTGTAGGGTTCTTTAATTTAGTCAGACTTGAGATATGTCTTTGCTTTTGAGATGTAGTTTGGTAACAAATCCACTTAATTAATATTAAAAGCTGCTGCACCTGGTTTGTGTGAGCTTCTGTGCAGATCACCTGCCTCTGTATTGGAGAGTAAATTGGATGTAGTAACATCAGTTACCAGAGTTATGACTTACAATCTATATTTTGTGACAAACTCAGCGGTTCATTTCTGTAGCAAATAGTTGAACTGGTTTGTGTGACAGTGGTGATTGTCTTTGTTATACCCCGTGTGTGTCATACATTTGGGTGATTTTTGCAAAAACTTAACATTCACACAAACTGTTTTTCCAAAGTACCTTGACATTCCCTTTGCCCCTGTGAGGGTTTGCTCCTGGCAGTTGTGCACTGGAACTGATATAAAGAAGGAGGCACTTTGTATTTCCACTGTTTGCCTCATTCTGAGCCCTCACTTCCTTGGAGTTTCCCTTTTAGTCCTTCTGCAGCCACCATTGGTCACTATGTAACAAATAGAAACCCTTTGATTCCTCCAAAGTACCAAGAACACACTCTGTTGTGCTTTGCCTCTCCCTAACTTAAGAAACTAATTTGCACATTAATGAGGTGATGTTAATGTGACTGTGTTCTTGATTAAGTAGAAACACTTTGTGTCAAAGTGTCTTTGAAGCAGTCACAGCCCTGCACGCTTCCATCATGGTGCCTAGAAAGACAGAAAAGTCCTGCCAACCTTTGTCAATCCATGAGAAAAGCCACAGACCGAAGCTTTTAACTTGAAATCCACTCTTTGCTGTGCATTCACTACTTGCAAAACTGTGTCAGTGACTTGAGCAAGCTCAGTTCCAGCTGCAGCAGAGTCACTGCTGTGGACTCCATGGATTAGGAGGCCTTCAGGCTGTACTGCCTTACACGGCCAGGACAAGTGTAGAGCCCTGAGGAATGTGCAAGATAAATTCCAAGGTTCTTGATCTGTAGTTATTAAGTTTGATACATAATGCTAAGTCACAGGACTTCTGAACCGAGAGCAGGCTGATGGGAACATGCCCTCAAGAGGAGACAGTGTCACTCTTTCCAAAACTGGAGAGTGTCTGAAGAAAATGGGTACCCTTCCAAAAAGGAGAGGGGGCAGATGACCTGTGGGTTTGATTTTTCTCTTCTTAATTTCCCAATAAATGTTTTTGCAAGTGCTTGGATTATTTTAGTTTCCCAATGTGTATATGCTGTCTCAACAACACTTAACAATTCCCTTCTGTTGTCTTCAGAAAATGTTTGTGCACTGAAGTTGTGATTTACCCTTTTTGTGTGTGAGGGGATGTGTGTATGCTCTCAGGTGTCAGTGCTTTCCTGAGTTGTGAGTACAGGGTGCTGAGCTGGAGGTATAGCACTGTGTGGATCAACAGAGATGTTTGCACTCAGTTACAGGTGTATAACTTGTTGATAGTTTATGATTCTTGGCGACTGTGAGGTCATCATTGGTCATTCTATTTGCTACAGTAGTAGTACTTAAGGGTACCCAGTGTCATAAGGAATGGTACAGACACAGGAGTAGCTGCACCCTTATATGTGTTAGTATTGTAAACATTCGAGCAATCTTTTACACTCATCAGTTTCCTTTTTCCTGTATCTGTCGCTCTGCTTCCTTGTTTAAAGCTGTTGTAATGTTGGTAGTGGCAGTTGACCAAACTGCTGACTTTGATCCTAAAATCAGAGGGGGCTTAAGTGCCTCAGATGGTATTGCCTGTGTACCCACTGTCCTTTGTAAGAGCTCCAGCCACTCTTCACACCCCCCTCACTTTTGGAAGCTTGTCTTATGCAAATATAGTGCTCTTGCATTTTCCTGTCTCTTACCAATTTGTACTAATGCTGGGATCAGATAAAATTTTTCTTTGCTGTCATACTTTGGAAAATATACTACCCTTCACTAGGTAACCAAATATTTTAGGTAGAGAATGCACATGTGCTAACATTGAAGTATTTTAATTGTACCTGTTAAGCTACTGGTTTTTCTACTTAATCCACAGCCTATCCATGTCTTGCTACTAAGCAGTCTTTTTGTTACTGAAAGCCTTGATTCCACTGCTTGCTTCAACTTTGATGGACCAGCACACACAAAGCTGTACATACGTGCTTAAATATCTTCCCCCTTTGGGGCTGAAATTTCCTTGGATTTGATATTTGAGTGTCCTTAAGAGACTGTTTCTGTCTTCAGTACTTTTGCACCCCTTCCATAGTAGGGCATTTTGCTATCTCACCAAGTCTTTTCCTACTGGGCTGCTGTGAGGATTCATGTATAAGTGTGGGTGTTTGTAAGCTTCTCTTTTAAAAAAAATTTTTTTAAATTTATTTTCTGGACTGGGAGGTTTGTTTTTGTTCTGTTTTCACTGATTTTTTCCCATAAATTTCTAATTTAGTTTCTTTGGGTTATGACCGTTTCTTTAAAATATTCTGTCTGAGGCTGTATGTCAGCCTTTTATTTCATGACCACTCTAAATGATGGTAAAATGCAAAAACCTTTGATAAAAAAGAATCTGCTTCTATTTAAGCTTGTTTCTTAAAAAAAGGTAATAAAGACATACATATCTTTTGTAAACTAGAACTAAGGCAGCTTTTCTGGAATCATCTGGGAAACAAGCTTATCTGTTTTCTCTTTAACCTTCTGCATTATTAAGAACAAACTTACTTTCCGCTCTCTGACCCTGGCTTCTATGCCTTGTATGAACATTAAAATGGCTGTAAAGGGCCAAATTCTGCTCTTAAAAATAATAGATGGTGGTAAAATATTATCTTGTTGGCAGCTTTAAACATTCCATACACGTCCCCAGAAAGCGATGGCAAAAGGCAGAGTGTGGGATTGGCAGCTGTTTGTATTTCCCTGCCTTGGGCCACGAGGGAGCCCCTTCACATCATTTCACAGAGCAGCTCCAGGGCCCACGATTGTGCCCTCGGCAAAAAAGGCAATTTAACATTTTCTCAGGCTGGGGATGCTTTATCTTAAATTGAAAAATTTATGCACTTAGTCCCCAGGTATATTAAAACTTAGTTGTTCTCTCTATGTGTTTATGTCCTCTAACAGTCAAGGTCAGCTTTTTTAAAATTATCAGCTTTAAAATAACATTTGCATGTATGTGGGAATTGTAAGCAGAGTTAGTAGTAGTTATAGTTGAAGAACTAGAAGGAGGGAGAACCAATATAGTTGATCCCTTCCTGGATTGTGCAACCTCTTCAGACATGACTCTTCCATTCTGAAAATTTTAAAATTCTGACAGGGAACAGAAAATGTGTTAAAAGACACTTAATTTAAAACATTTTCTAGTAGAAAATACGGTTTGAAGGGGTTTTTTTTTTGAGTGTTAGTTTATTAAATCTGTTTCTGTGCATAAGCCATTGTTGCAAATAAGCAGAAGGGCTGTTGAAAACCTGCAGGTTTCTCCTCCATTGTATGGGAATGTGTGCAAATTGGTGGAGGAATAATTTCTGCTTTGCATCTTCCTAGGCATCTAAATTTAAATAATACAAATGATACACAAGTATTAAGAATGTTCATACTGATGCACCTGCAGCAGCTTTTGATAAAATGAAGGATTTATTTGGCTTGTAACTTTGATAATGCTTTCTTTTAAATGCCAGTGAATTAAATTATCATGGTTTGTATGGTGATGCTAGTGGACTCTGTCAAGCTATAGCTGTAAATACTGTCTTCAAAATGACTTTTGTAAGGAGAATAAAATATATTCCCTTTTACATATAACTTCTGAGAATTCCTAGCCTTAAAAAAAAAAGCAGCATTTAAACTTTGGAACAGCAGCTCTCCTTTGAAAATGTATTTTAGTAGTAGCTGCATTCCAGCTTTGGTTATCTCTACTGCTGTAGTGAAGGTGAGTAATATTTCATTAACCTGTATTGACATTTGCTGGAACTCGTCTGTGTTCTAGCAGGTTCTGCAGGACATACTTGACTTTGCTGCCAAGGGATACTTAATATTCAAAAGAAATGTGATTTGGTGGAAATGAGGGTCACCTTTTGTGTCACTCTGTGTCATCTGCTTTGGTAGCAGGAGGATGCATTGGCACAACAAGCCTTTGAAGAGGCTCGACGAAGAACTCGTGAATTCGAGGATAGAGACAGGTCTCATCGGGAGGAAATGGAGGTGAGGGTTTCACAGCTGCTGTCAGTAACTGGTTAGTACTTTCCCAAAACTTTAGATTGTTTCTGTTTATTTGTCTGTTTGTACAATATTGTGTATTTTCTGTTTGTTCAGTGCTGTTATATAAAAATTGCAAAATGCATTGTTTTTTACTCTTGCAAAACAGATTTCAAGTTTTTAAAGTTTTGATAAGAATTCTCTGATCCTGTATTTTCTTCCTTTCTGTAGATGGTCTTTTCTGCAAGTTCTTAAGCTGTAAAGACATATTTACTCACAGAGTTACCATTTCTCTCTGAAACGATACTTTAATAGCAGAGAGGAATCTTTTGCCTCGTGCATTTCTCATGAACACAAGAAAGGCTTTGGGAGCTGCGGGGGCACAATTTTGGAGCTTGTTATCCTGTATTGAGGGAAAAATTACCAGCCAATTTAATCAGATGCCACAGTCTGCTTTCTTGTACAGGCTAGTTTTATTGTCTTCTCACCTTTTTCTTACTGGTGGGAAGTCTCACTCCTTCTTTTCACTGGTTTAGTTTCCCCGTCTTGTTCTTTGCTTCTTCAGGGCCCCAGAGTCTTGAATCTTGTTCTTTCTTGATGAAAGCAGAAATTACTGGGATTGAGAAAAGAAGAGCCAGGAAAGGGAATGGAAACCATCTGCTCTGAGATGTCAGAAAGGCAAGAGCTGTAAGAGGACGAGTAATAATACATAAGGGGAGTTGGCAAGTTAAGGCAGGCTGCAGGTCAGGAGAGAATAGGGAGAACACAGAAATGCTTTGAATTTCTTTCCCTTACTAATGCTGTTTCTTACTTCCTGCTTCAGCAGTACAGCCTGACTTAAGTATAATCAAATATGATCAGTCTGCTGGTTCTACGGTTTTTAGAAAATTTGATTATTGTTATTGCTAAGCTACTTTTCTTTTGGCATGCTTTCTGGTAATTGTGCTGATCAGACAGACTTTCTTCCCTTCCAACGACAATTGGAAGACACTGAGCATGGGAATGAGAGGGAGCAGATAGGCACAGAGGATAATATCTCTCACTTTGAAGTGGCTGGAGTATGTCTCCTTGCAAACGCTGCTGCAGCCAGGTCAGATGTCAGCTGTAACAAAGGTAAAATCCTTGCCTTGGAGGCCTTGCTACCACTGTATTCTGGGAGCAACAGCTAGATTACCTGAATAATTCTGTCACAGCATAGCTAGAATCTACTTGTAAATTCAGTTCAGAAGGAAGGTAGAATTAGCTTTAAGCTGTTAATGAAGACATGTGCCAGCCTTCTTTAGTTTTAACAAGACAGTAGGAACTTTAGGTACAGCCTTATGTGTTTGACTTCAATGTACTTAAAACTTTTCTTGTTTTATTCTCCTTACACTGTGCCTGTCATCCCCACTCCTCTCATTACAGAGAAGCTATGTGCATGCTGAAGGTTAAAAAAGAATGAGGCTTCCTGAAATAACTTTTGGTGCTCTAAGAGACTTAATTTTTCCACCAAGTGTAGAACACACTTACTTGCAGCTAGGCTGTGCAAAAACACTCTTTCAATTAACAGTGAGATTGAGGTAATATTGAGCATCTGGAGCTTTGTGACGGACATCAAAACTCATGACACTGAGACACAAAAAACAACATCCTTGGCTGTCTGCAGGAGCTGGATTCAATAACTTCTGAAAAGACTCTTGCTTTTAATAAGGCAGAAGGCAGTTGCTGTTAAGTGATGTCCTTATTAGCCGCTAGTACCCATTTTCTCTTGAAACAACAACAGTTGTTGTCCCAGGTCTAAAGCACTGGTGTAGATCACCCACAGAAAGGAAGAAAAGGAAAAATTACTGACTTGAAATATGTTTAAGCAGCATAAAAAGTATTATCAAAAGTTATTTCAATTTGTGATGACAAATACAAATCTTTAATAATTGCAATACATTGTTTTGCATACTTTCCTATTTATTTTACTGTGTATGTTTAATATGTCTAACCAAGAGATTTTTTCCTCCAGTACTTGTAGGTCTATAATTGGTTTTTACATTTCAGTTTTCATTCCTGTGTTTGGGATAAGATGTCCTGAACATATATCTAGAATGTTTACAGACAAGCTTTTGTAGTCTTGATCTTAGGACTGCACAAAAATTAGGATCTTTTGGGATGAGATGGAAGAGAGCAGAAATAGACTTACAATGCATTCCTAAAGAGGAATCAGGTTTGCAAATCATTCATTGTTACCCTTACGTTCAATCTAATGCAGCATTTGGGCAGAATCAAATGAACTTTGATCAGTGAGCACTTGGTATTCGTGATCATTGTAGCAAGTTCTCAATAGAAAGTGATGCATAAAAGTGCATTCCCATGTTTGTTGTATTTGTGGCCTGTATTGAATTTTCCGATGCTGATGTGCTCAGTCAGCTTGGAAATACAGTTTGTCAGTGGCACCCTTCTGATGATTGCGTTGCTGACAGCTGCAGAAACCTTAATCCAGGCTGCCTTGTGTTCTGTTTCTGTAATTTCAATAGGGCCAACAGCATCTTTGGTTTCACTACAGAGATGGTACTTGAAGGCTTTTTTATAGAAAAGGCCAGTTCTAAGTGTGCTGAGTGAATTTTTATGTATGTTATGCTGCACACAAATTAAGATACTTTCCTCATGGTCTTTTTAATATGATTTCTATACAGCTTTCATCATTACTAGAGCTTTAGATTTTTCTTTTCTGCCATGCTTGGCACGGACAGTAAAACTCAGAATTGGCAGATGTGGAACAGGATCTCATCAGTGTTAATGATGGTTTTGAGAATTGCAACACTGTAGAAAATCAGGATTTTTCTGACAGTAGAATTACAGCTGAAATGCCTTTAATAGGGACCAGATTCTGCTTCAGTGGGGGAGGGAAGGGGAATCCTGCAATATTCCACCCACTCCTACCCAAAACAGAGGCGCCAGCTCTTTGGAAATATTTATCCATCCAAAGCCTGGCAGCATATGAAAATGATCAGATTCAATTCTTTATTTATACAGCTTTCTGGGTAAAAAAGATTCCCTATTCTAAGTTTTTCTATAGACTTAAAATAAAGTCTGTAGACTTAAAACTCAACTCCTCACATAGGAGTGATCAGTGATAAGTTGTTGAAAACAACATGTTAAAGTGGCTTGTGTGTGGCAGTTGGATTTTAGAATGGTGACACCTTGCAAGGGGAAAAAATGGCGAGTGCAGTAACAATTTAGAAATTATCACTTTACTAATTTTCATTTTTAAGTATCCTAAAAAACCCCATAGCAGTTAAAAAAATCAACAAAAAAAGTGAAAAAACCCCCTTCGGGGTGTTGTCAGGTTTGTTTGCCGTCTTTTCATCATATAGAATCCCTTCAATTCTACTTTAGTACACCAAATCTTTATTTTAATGAACATATTCTTTGCAACTGAGGGCATCTGAGGTAGGTTGTGCTTGAATTTTCAAAGATGATTGTGTTTTTGTGCAATTACAGCACTCACTCCTCTGATGTAAATAGGGTGTGAGTGGATTTAGGAATTTTCATTGAAGTTTTTAAGCACCTCTGAGTTGAACTGAATTCTGTTACGTTTTTAACATAGTTTGTTTTGAATACAAGATGCTTTTGAGTTTTTATATCAACTTGTGTAGCTCGGTTACATCAGATACCGCAAATCCAGCCCCACTGTCCAGGATTCTTTTGTTTCAAAGATGCTTTTGAAGTCAGTGAGTGTTCATAGTGCCTTCAAAATTAATAATGTATTCCATGGCTTTTACTTTTATGAAAATGTTGGAATGCTGAGACAGTGAATGTTTTATAATACACATGAAGAAAGACCTTATCCCCAGTGAAAGATTATTATTAAAAAAAAAATGAGGTGCATGAACTTGAAGTATTTATTCGTTCCCCTTTGCCAAACTAGAAGAGTGAGGAGACTAAAGGGGTTTTGGTGAGGCAGATGTTTAATTTTCACTATCTTTATCTCCTTGTGTCGTGGTTGAGAGAGTCAGTACGAGTGTCTCTGGTGTGGTTTCACTATGAATGACCAGAGTTCAGTGTCAGGATAAGAAGCTTTCTGCAGAAATGACTGTGAAGTTGCTGCCTAGACGTGGATTTCCAGTAAAAACTTTTGCTTGTTTTTCAGTCTTCTGGCATAGTAGCATGAATCAAAAATGTGTTACACTGTCCAGAACGGCTTGAAGAGATTTAAACAGCCCCTAGTTGGTGAAATTAGCACCTACTGGAAGTAATGGCCCGTGTTCAGTGTGGAAAAGCCGCAAGCAGGTGCCTCCTGCCACCTCTTTGCTGGAGCAGATGGCACAAAACGGTGGATTTTCAAGGGCTTGGTAAAGACAAGAGGCCCTCTGGTGTGTTGCTGTGTGCAGGTGGGGGTATTTTGTGAAGGTTTGTTTTGTACAGATGAACTGTAATTTCAGGCTTGCAGTGATCTGTTTCAGTGCACAGTTTGTCCGGCTGTGTTCCTCTGGAGCTTGGCTAAGGATGTCCCAATGGCTTTACTTGGGGATGGCTTGGATCTGTTCTCAGTCTTCCAATGTAATTTCTTCAACCAGTATTTTTGAAATGTCATGTTTTTCTACTTTGTGTTCATTTCCTATGTTACTGCCATGCTCTTTATTTTAGCAACACTATGAGTAAAGAGACAGAGTGGTTTGCTCTCCCTAAAACAGTCTAGTCTAGCAATCTGTCTGTTTGTGGTCTTGTGCTAAATATAAATTACATTAATGGCTAAGCAGAGCCATTTTGGGAAACTGCATGAAATTCCCATTTTAAAAACCTTCATTTTGCTGAAAAAAAACCCTGTTTTGGAACTTTTGTTTCTTCCAGAAGCAATCCCTCTCAATACAAAGCACCAAAAACCCCCGCCAACCCCACCCTTTAAAAAGTGCTGGAGTCAAAATTTGCCTACATTTTAAATACTGTGTCCTGCCCTAGGTTTTTACATATTCTCGTTGTTTGTTGGGAATTACCAGTTAAAAGGGGCAAGATATGTTTCATTTAATTGTGCTGAAGTTGGGAACTCTTAAAAAACAAACAGGATTTTGTTACACAAATGTAAACAGTTTACAGTTGAAAGAAAATAAAGTAGTTGGACTGACTTTCATGTTCTTCCCAAGGTTTCTAGACAGTGAAATTATTCTCCTTTTCTTAATTTTTTCTAAGATGAAACTCCTAGTATAAATAAATGGTCTAACTAATTATATTTTCTCAAGTATAACTGGCTTCAGAAGAAAGTATAGTATTACAATAAGTGTTTGGGAGCTTTTTTGTTTTTAGTTTTGGCTTGGGTTTTTAAAATTTTTTTTTTCTCATCAGACTCTGATTTTAAGTGGTTTTTTTCTTATTAATCTGAAATTAATTTAATTAGTGCTTATTGTATGTACTCTCCAAACTGACAATGATAGAAAACTTGTATAACCTTTAACACAGCTTTTTGGATATGAAAGAAACCCACGCCGTTAATTTTTCATGTGCAGTGGGTAGCGTAGTCTTGATATATGCTTGTGTATGACCATAAATAATTTGTTTAGATGCAGGATGGATACAACATAACTTAGAGGCATTAGAGTGGGAGTGTATTGCCTCAAAAGGTTCTGCAGTACGAGTAGGCCAGTTAAGTTATGACTGGTTTGCTTCACAAGAACTTAAATAGTTGGTGGTTGTGCAAAAGTGCTACGGAATGCATAGATCAGAAAAAAAATGTGTGCTGTACAGAATCAATGCTGACTGTAGGATGGAGAAGATCAATCTTGCAAATCAGGGAATACTGTAATATAAGCGTCTTCTTTCAGTCAATGAAGGTTAGAAAGGGGCTGAGCAACAGAGGAATACTGTCTGGAGGCAATCAATATTAATTATAAATTTATAACCTTTAGACCAGCCTTCAAACAATACTTTCTAAAAAGGAGCACTTCAAGCTTTTTTTCCCTTGGAAAATAAGTTTTAATAAGAAAGTAAAAATTTCAGTGTCTACTCAAAGCTCTTCAGAGCTACCTGTTTTTGCTGTGCTTTTTCCTTCCTTGGCTTGCGGTGACCTTGATCCAGTTACCAGTTTGGGGCAGCAGAATCATTACCTTCATAATTGCTTTTAAACAAAGATGCAACCATTGCAAAGATTTCAGGTGAGGGGGTGCATGGGGGTTAGGAAGCAGATGTGCTGCTTGGCCTGGTCATGCTCTGGAGCTCTCTTGCAGCCCATGGGAGAGCAGGCTCTGCAGGTGACACAGTTCATGTGTATTTTCTGTAGAACACTGTTTCTAGGAAGTAGATAGGAGTTTGAAATTGAAGTCCTGATGGAGGCAGGTGCTAAGTCACTCGTATCAATGGCCTTTGTTGGGAAAATTTTTTATTTTGACTTTCAGTGAGCTTGAAAGACAATCAGAATGGAAGTAGGAATAAAAAAGAGCATTGGGTATAGAATTCATGGCATTAATAGTGCTACAGTTACTTCAGTCTAGCAGCCAGATCTCTTGCCAAGTTTGAGAGACTGTTTTCCATTATTTGCATAATTTAAGTGCTGCTTGACATTATAATTAAGAAAGATCAAGGCTACTTCTTCCCAGGTTCAGTGAAAAGGAGAGCTGATAGCAAAATGGATGTTATGGGCAGCAAACAAAGCAACTCCAGAGACTGGAGCCAGGCCATGAAGTCTAATGCTGATAGCTATGCCTGCTAGGAATGTGGTAAAGATCATATCCCCTCTGTCTGCCAGTGGCTCATAGATGCAGTATGTAGTGGTGCTGCTGTGGCTGACGTTCTGGGAAGTGAAGATTGAGAGTCTCTGTGCAAGGCCCCCAGAGACCAGAAAGCACATGGGCTGCTTCATCAAGCTGTGACCAAAGAAGTTCTATTATATAAAAGTTGACATTCTCATTATGCTGTAGGGCCCCAGTTTTCCTGATTCTAATTCTGAGAAGGCTGAGTTTCTCCTGCCCTTCTATTGAATAAGGTGACAGGAGGCAGGGCCAGCATTTTGAACCATGTTCAAATGTGTATGGGAGAGGCTGTTATTAACCAGCAACTTAAAGAGTTTTCAGTTCATTGCTTTTCTTGCTGTGGATCTGCCTCAGATAACAGGACTAAGGGAAGGGGTTCTTGATTGTAACTGGTCATTTTTCTGAGTATTGCTCTCTTTGTTTCAGGGTTTTTTCATTTGGGTGGTTTTTATGCTGCGGTTGTATACTTTTTAGAAAAGTATCTGCAAAGTATTCTCAGGTTTGGTTGGTTGTTTTGTTTTGTTGGGGGTTTTTTTATCCCTTTTCAGGAGGTTGACCGTCCTGAGAGAATCCAAATGTTCAGTGTTTAGTTTTTCATAGCACAGCCTGATTTTTCACTTACTTAGTAAATTATAGATGGCAGATGCCAAGGCACATAATGCATCTGCTCTGTCTGTTTCAACAGGATAGAGCTGCCAGAATCCAATTAAAGAATTGCCGTGGAGTTGTCCATGAAGAGACTTTATTTTGGCTATTCTTTTTGTGACAGCCCTTCTTCAAATTAGCTCCCTCTTCCTTCCCTCCTCTTCACCATTGTCCCAAGTTGTATATGCAGTGGATATGGTTATACTTGTCATTTCACTGCCTGGTATTCAGAGGTCCAAATTTTCCCTGCTGCTTTTTTAAAATGATTCATTGAAAGGAAGGGCCATCTTCATGGCAGCCCTGTCCATACTTACTAAATTTGCTTCCAACTTTCTCAGTTCTGCTTTCTCAGAGCTATCATGTAAACCACATGGTGGAACTGCATTATCTTTTTCCCGATGAGCTCATGTGGTAAGAGGAATTGGTTTCCTTAGGTATGCCTGAGGCCTCAGAACATGCACAGGAAGGGGGTAGGTAGAGATGCTCTCTCAAAGTCAGTTTAAGGAGTTTTGTTGGCACAGTTGGAAGCACAATAGGCTGCAGCATGAGGCAGGATTGAGTAGCTGGAGGAGGAGGAGGGGTTCTGACTATCTTGGCTGCTGGAAGAACTGCTTACATGCCATCTTCCTTATCGCTGATTTGTTCTTCCTTTGTGCCCCAGTAACAGATGTTAAAGGCTCCAATGTGGTTCTTGTTCAGAAAAGTTAATGATAAAAGTTACTGATTTAATGATTTCAAGCTATCTAGTTTATTGAAAAGAAAAATAATGTAATACAGTCATTACTGCGTCATACTCTTGATAGGACTTTCAGTCCATACCAGTTAGCCTGTGTTTAGGCTTGGGAAAAGCTCAGACATTAGAGTGTTGAAGAGAACATAGGTGTAAGAGGTCCTGCAGGGCACACTTACTGTGTCTCAAGTCAAAATGTTTTTGTTAGTAACTCTTCTCTTTTTTGTCAATGTGTCATTACCCCCATGGTACCAGCATTATGAGTTCAGCATGAATAAATCTCGAGTAGCATGTGATAGGAGGCTTTGAAATGGTTTTTTTTCCAAATATGTTCCTGCAATTCTTTCAGTTGGTCATCACACCCTCTCCAGGGTTAGAGGTTTTCAATGGCTTGTGGCCAGTTATAATTCCTTCTGTATTGCAGAAGATTTGCATGGCTTCATGTGCTGAAAGCTGAGTGCAAAGTGTTTTTCAGTGTTGAAATTCCTGATGTGTCCATTGCGTTAACTCTTCTGTTCCGGGATACTTGGAAGAATACTGGCAATGTTGGTTAAAATGCATTCATTTTTAGGAAAATTGCAGTTCTGGTGGGATCTGTGTACTGATGACAAGTTTCTCACAAGCAAGTATTTGTTATCCTTTCACTAAATAACAGGTGAAGAGCATGTGAAGTAATGCTCCTTCAAACTTGAAATCAACGTTTGACTGAAAAAATGAAATACACAGAGAAAAGATGAATAACTGCTGTTTTCTCATGGCTTATTAAGCATGACTCATAGCAGTGTATTCCATTTACCAATGGCAAAGATAGATGCATCTTTCTTAATTGAAGCAAGTCTCCTTAATCCTTGAGAAGCTGAGCCCATTATTCACTGAGAGTAATGTCGGTGCTTTTGCATGGCAGCAAAAGGTATGCATTTCAAAAATTACAGCAAAAACTGCAATTTAGAGGATTGATTAGCTATGCTGGGGAGTATAGAACCCCCAGTTGAGAGAAGTCTGGAAATTGGTTTTCCAGAAGTCTGGTTTACATCTATAAAAGGGAAGTTTCAGCTTCCTGTAATAGACTGAGAAGAACTAGCAGATAATACCCTACTGATCGTCACACTCTTCCTACAAGGGAGTGTTAAGGCTCTCGTGGTATTTCTTATGGAAGTTGTATTTTGCCAATTGTCAGTGGAGAAAAATAGCACCCACCCAATGCTTGTTTGCTCCACAGTGTGCTTCCTGTCTTCATACGAGGTGATTTTTCTAGTCTTTACCAAGCATCTTTTATTCTTTGTGTTTTTCTTTCAGCATGTGAAGCACAGTTGTAGTTGTTGTATACTGTGCACGTTGTGCCCTGGTGGGATGGTTGTGACTGGTAGAACAAGCCTGCTTCACACGCTTGTCTTTTTGCACAGTAGTAGCACAAGGAAAGGAGGGTGCCTGAGTCAGAGCTGTCATTCCAACATTTTGCAGTTGCTTGTGTAAATCCCCACTTACTGAATTGCAAAATTACACCTTTATCCACGTACACTGTTGTAAGATATTGTAATGACTGCTTTTGGTACATTTGAGGGTCATTTGTCATGCCTTTTGCATATAACTTGAAAGGGCAAATCTGGTAGTTGTTCACTAGTGGCTTCTGCAAACTCTACAAGTAGCAATGAGGTCACGAATCATGCAAATTCTTTCATATGCTTTGAAAGAAAGGGCCACTTTAAGCAAAGCATAAATGCAACCATATGCTCATATCTTGGAGCCTTCACTGAAATTTGACAATAAAATTGCTGTGCATATGATTTGTTTTCTGAAGAAGAAACACTGTTGTTTCTAGAACAGTAGTATAGCAGCAATTAACTTGCTGGTCTTTTCTAGTTAGGTGTAAAAATGTTTATTGAGTGCAAAATTGGTAGAAGTAAGATTTTGGTAATTCATCAAGACAGTGCATGTCTTTGTTTCCTTTTAGAAGAAAGAGGCAGCAGGAAAACCAGAAAAAAAATCTCGTTACAGGCTCTTCAATAGAAGGGTATGCAAAGTAGAACTGGTGCTGTTTTGTTAATCTTGGTACAACTCTTAAATTAGCCTGAAAGTATCTATTTAGACTTGATGAACAACCATTTCATATTAAGAAAAATCTTTACAGCAGAGTTTACATTTCTGTTGAAGGAAAAGGGAAGTGCGGGCTTTCCCTCAGTGATTTTGATAGTCAAAGCTGAATGATTTGGCTTTTGGAAATAATGTAAAAAGCTTAATTAAATGCCATCTTTTAATACTTTGTATCTCTACAAAGAGGACAGTTTGCAGAAGTTGTTTCAAGGGCCTAAAGGAATATGCCCTTAAACACTTACAGTCATCAGTGCTGTATGTGATTGGAGCAGTTTGCTTTAATGTGATTCCTCAGAACGATTACTGAGAAATCTGTGGCTTTGTGCACCAGCAGTGATGTTGATTGTCACCTTCAGATCTCTTCTGCAAGCAGGAGAAGCAAATTGCTATTTCAGAGCACAACTAGTGCAGATAAAACAGAGCAAAAAGATTGGCTCACTCCTAATTATCTAAAGTGCAACCAACACTGAATACATAAACGTAGTAGGTAGCAATTGTGATATTTAAGTTAGTGGGGGTGTTTCCAAAGCAATAATGGCAATGTGACCACTAAGGAGAGTGCAGGAGGGACTTGTCTCCTCTGGAAACATGCTGATTACTAGAGGGATTTATTGAATGAACTCCATGTGCATCAGAAAGGGACTGTTGCACATGAAAGGAAAATGTAACTTTAAATTGGCTTTTACATAGGAGAAGGAAGCAGCAGTTCTCTGGGTGCAGCCAGCCTAGTGCACTGGGAGCCTACAATTAGGCAGACAAGAAGAATGGTAGATGAGGGAGGAAGAAGTGAACAAAGAAAGAAAAGTCTAAATTGGAAAAAGTGGTGTCAGTAGTGCATGGCAGAGGGTCTGAGAGTCAGCAGGCTCTGCTTGTTCACCCTTTGGAATGGGAGCGCAGCAGCAGCAGCACACCATGAGCTGGGGCAGCTGCTATGCTGGTGGGAAAGCTTCCTCTCTGTCAGTAAATGTGACTCAGAAGAGCCCAGGGAACACCAAAGAGCAGCACTTGTGCCCCTGTTAGTCACAGTTCTGTTGAAGTACTTGTGTTGTTCAGTGTGATGGTGCAAACACGGTAATTGCTTGAAGGGTATTTCAGTGGCACAATGCCTGCATTGAGGCTATTCCCCAGTCTTTCAAAAACATAGGAAATGTCTTTCAGAGCAGGGAAGTTGTCACTGGCTTTGCATTTTTTTAAAGCCCTGAATGTGGCAGGTTATTGCAGCTGGTGAAGCTGATGGAGCCACATGGAATAAAGCCTGTGTCATGATACCTTCCACCAGCTGAGAATGTGGCCTGAGACTGTTTGGGTCATGTGGCAGTTACGGGCCATGGTGCCAGCTGTTCAGTCTGTAAACCTTAAATAAAAGTCGTGGTACTAAGATGTCTTAAAAACCAGCTAGCATGCATTAGATGTTCTCAGAGTTGAAGTATGGCTTTAAAATTTTAAGGAAATCAATGTTTTTAAGTACTTACATGCAGCATTTGTGTGTGCTGTACCTGTGTACAGGTAGAGAAAGTAGATAGCCATGTCTTTTGGTGTGACTGACCATACTTAATTCCCTCTTTACAATGTCATTAGCTCAAACTGTTTAATAGAATCGTTTATTTAAAGAAAAACGTACATTACTTTTTTTTAATACAGGGATGCAATCATATGTCACAGAGTTTTCTCAGTTTGTTAACTTTGCAGGTGCACCAAAGAAGAAAGTAGTTAAAACCCCCACTTTTATGAGGTCTTAAAATGTGTGCCCATCTATAGATTAAATTGTGCTCATGTGTTACTATAAGTCTCTTGATTCTAGAAGCTAAAGTAAATTTTTCCCTCATAAAATTATTTGGAAATTATCTGATGTACTCTATCTTGTATTGTAGCCTTTCTCCCTAAAATTGACAGAAAAGGCTAACAGAAAGGAATTTCACAGGAAAGAACATTATTTTTGGAAGAAAAGACACAAAATTGTTACCTAACTATTGTGGGAGTCCCCTGCTGATCGCTAAAGCCATGTTTAGAACCTGGCACTGTGAGTGTGCACGTGTGTGGGCACGAGCACAGTCCCTGCTGGGAGCTCCAGGCTGGGTGGGGAGGCACAGCAGACTCTGAGCCCCTCAGGGACAGGGCAGTGCTCGGCTGCCAGGCCCACAGCCCTCCTCTGAGAGCTCAGTTGCTACGGGGAATGAACCGAATCGAGGGCAAAAGAATGATTTTGATGTTAAAAATTAATGCTTTGCTTACTGCTTGAGTTGTAAAGTTTCTGCCTTAAATTGGTGATGGTCTTAGTCGTGTTAACATACTGAATGAAATAACTGATAATTTCCTGGTTGCTTATCCTCAGTGTGTGTTTGTTAATGCAGGCAAGAAGACAGCAAGACCCTAGTCCTGGATCTAACCTGGGGAGCGGCGATGATCTCAAACTACGTTAATCAGCGGCAGCAGGCATCCCACGGGTCTGCACACATGCATTGCTTCTACTTGGCAAAGGATTGAATAAAAGACCAGAAACTGTGATAACTGGGTATATTATGGTCTGTTTCCTGACCTGGGGCAGTCGAAGTCACCACGAACTGCCATGGTTTGCACTATGTTTATGTTACAATACCTGCATTTCCCATTTTAAGCATGTAGCCAGTGGCAATTTGAAATTTTGTTTTTCTATGCAAACTTATTTTTGTTGGCACTATTTTAGTGAAATGGAAACTTATGCAGCTATAAAACCATTTTTCTCAACTGTAATAAAAATTGTCACTTAAAAAGAGGTCTAGATATTACAGATTTAGAACAACTTTTTTGTTTTTTGTTTTTTGTTTTTTTTTGTAAACTGCTGGAAGCCAATGCATTCCAAGCTTAATTTTTTTAATATGGGCTTTTGGAATTTTGATTGTCCTTATTGTGCTCCTGCTTTATTTTAGATATGCATTTTTACCTTTCTTTCAGTTTTCTTTTTTCTAAATTTGCAAGACCTTCTTAAAACTGCTGACATTATTTTGCATTATTTCCAAGCTAAACCCAGTGAATCAGAGCTGTTGGAATCAGTTTTCAAACTTTGTGGGTTTGTAAATGTTACAGTTGCAGTATTCTTTTAACTGCTAACAATTCATTGGTTCCACTTTTTAAATGATAAAAATCTTAAAATATATATTTTCATGCATTAATGCATTCTGCCCCATTATCTGTCTTAGATTTTATTCTGTACCAAGTGAGTTTGGTGGCTGTTATACCCTGTATATAGTGCTTTACTGAAACTCAGAGGAAGTCGCAGGCTGGCTTCTGTTTTATTCAGGGATTTTTTTTTTTTTAACTAGTTCTTCAAAGGGATACTGCAACTCCACAATCAGATTCAACAGTGTTTAAACTGGGAACAAAAGTGATCAGCTGCCAAGGTGATATATATTAAATCATGTTTAAGATAACTGCTTTAAGTATATTTTATATCTTGGGCTTTTTGTAAAGTTGTGCTGAATGGTGAAAAGCTGAGATGAGCTTGTGTGCAGGAGTCTTGTGCTGCACATAGGCCCCTTCTATTAAATCTTATGCAAATTAAGACTATGTTGCAGTATATATTGCATTTTCTAACAGGGTAAGATTTGGGATGAATTAATGTATGAATTAATCTTGTTTTATTTGGGGTGATGGTGAATGGACTTGCTCCAAAGTTTTCATTGCATCCAATATTTGAAGAAAATTGATTGGAAATGTGATGTCATTTGGCTTTGTTAAAATGTGGTGCTTCCTGTACAGCCTGATTGATTAAAATGTCACTTAAATACCTTTTTAAAATATGGGATCTGAATTCAGTATTTTAAGAATTATTTGAAAGGTAGAAACTCTATATGGTTAGAACAGCTAAGTCTTCATTAAATTCTATAATTAAGACAATTATACATTCCTCATTAATGGCAAAACAATTGATGCAAAAGAGGTCTTGCAAAAATGTAAGCAGATGTCAATGTGAAGGAGAATCTTTGTATGTTAATAATATGAATATTTAACATTCACTTAAAAATATCATTAACTGTAAACTGTGAGAATGTCATCAAATAGAAATATTTTGATACTTCAATTTAAATGTGATTCACCTGAAAGATAATCTTTTTCACTCTGTGGCCACATATTCTTCTTGCTCTTCTTCCCCCAAAGAAATAATTTTTCTAAAGTGTTTCTGCAAAGAGTTATTTAAGGGACACACGCATGCATCCGCACGCATCCCTAGCCTTGGATCTTCTCTGCCATCTGTGTATTTTTGATGGAATAGCCTGAAGATTTATTTTAAAATGTTTTCCTAACGTTTCAGACAGTGGTTTTAAACCATAAGTACACAGGAAATGACGCTATCAGATATTAACGTTGCTATCTCTGTGTAAATACTGAACTTTCCCTATCATCATTTAGCATTCTGCTGCTTTCCATATCTTAATGCTGGCATTAAGATCACAGCCCTTACCCTCTGCTGGTTAGTGCAGACTTTTTAAAGTGCATTTTAAGTTATTGATGCAATTTGATATTTTTCATAATTTCTATTTAAACTGAAGTTGCATCATCTTTCTTGAATTCATCTCCTGTAAGAGTTGCCTTAAGCTACAGGATTGCTTTTGCTACTTTTTGTGTTGTATGTTTAACTTTCATAATAAACTTCTGTGTAGTGAAAACGAGGTGCTGTAAGTTTATTTGACTCCTTGGTAGTCCCTGCTGGCATATTTTGTTTAGATGCAAGGCTGCCTTGATGTCTGTGGCTAAAGCAGTGGTGACATCCAGTGGTCACTTACCTAACTGACCTCTCTCCTTCGCTGTGTTCAGCTGCTGTCTGGAAGGAGCCTTTAATAAAAGGGTCTGCACTGGGGAAAATGTGGATTTTGCTGCCCTAAAACACCTAAAACAGGTGTTTCTTACACCTGATATGCCCTGCTTACTCTGAAAGCATGGATCTGCTCCAGGGGCCCTGAGCAATGAGCTGTGTGCGGTTACAGAGCCTTTGTGGGCACGTTGTGAGAGCAGCTGCCAAACCTCGTTAATTGTGCTGCTTTGGGCGAGGGGGGAACCAGGGGAATGGGGAAATGTGGTAAAGTTCTGTGGGGAAAATATGAATGTCATATGCTACACCTAAAACCTTCTGAAGCTGCTAAAATTTTAGGTGATATAACTTCAAATAGTTAACACTGACTGAATGACAGTGGTTAGGTACTGAAATCAGGCAGAGAACTGCTTGCTTCATAACTGGAGAGCTGCAGCATGCTTTGGGAATGTTTACATGCAAAAGGACAGCGTGTAACCTTATTTTAGACTTACAATCTGTGAACAGACCAGAGAGCACCCAAGAAAAGCAGCAGTGCTGTGACATGTGGCTTTCCTGGAGGTGTTCAGTTTGAAGGGAGGTAGTTTTTAAAAGAGACATAAATGACAAACTGTTGCTCTGCTTCTGTTCTGAGGGTAGATGGTGTCTGTCAGCTGCTGCAGGCTCTGCTGTCCAGGCAGAGTTTTAAAAGGCGTCTGTAAACAGCTGTTCATAAACCCATTAGGTAATTTGTCCATTTACCTGCAAGCTTGTGGAAGGGTTCACTTTTCTGCCCAAGGTACATCACAAGTGGATGAGTACAGTACTTGTACAGCCTTTTCTTGGCTGAAGGCTTTAAAGGACAGAGGCACTTTGTGCCCTGGCTCTTCCTAGATGGAATTTACCTCTCAGGTGTGTGAGTAGCAAAGGGAACCTGTAGGTCTCCCTGCACGAGGCACATACAGCAGAAAAGAATTTTAAGTGTTACAATCCAGTGCCTTAACTAGCATGACTTAGGGATGGCTGTCCTTGATGTGGGAGTGAAAGACCACTGGAAATACTGGAGCTTATTGGAATTGAGAAGGATGTCAGTGGCCTGGAGCCCAACCACAGCAGGTGAGGTATGGTCACTTCCAGCTGTGTTTTTTAACCTCCTGCTCTTACATGACCTCTTCTTAAGCCAAGAGAATACAGAGCACTAACTGTTTCTCAGAATTCTGAAATGGTTTGGGTTGAAAGGGAGCTTAAAGCTCATCTGGTTCCAACCTCCCACTAGACCAGGTTGCTCAGAGCCCCGTCCAACTTGGGTCTTGAATGCTTCCAGGGGTGGGGCATCCACAGCTTCTCTGGGCAACCTGTGCCAGGGCCTCACCACCCTCACAGGGAAGAATTTCTTCCTGATACCTAATTTAAAGCTCTCCTCTCTCAGTTTGAAGGCATTTCCCCTTGTCCTGTCAGTCCACGCCCCTGACCAAAGTCCCTCTCCAGCCTCTTTGGTTACTGGGAGGGCTCCAAGGTCTCCCTGGAGCCTTCTCCAGGCTGAACAGCTCCTGTCTACATAGGAGAGGTGCTCCAGCCCTCAGAGCTTCTTTGTGGTCTCCTCTGGACTTGCTCCAGCAGGTCCATGTCCTTTGGTTGTTAGGGACCCCAGAGCTGGATGCAGCATTGCAGTGCAGGTGGGGTTCTCAACGTTTAGTCCCCTTACTGAAGTCCTCAAAACCTGGATGAGCAGGTTTCCTAGTTTCTCTTGAGGGAGACAGCAGCTGTCCTGAGCTCATGGTCCCCTTTCTGAAAGCAGAAATCAGAGAAAAAGAACTGTGAGTGAAAACAGCAGCTTTTCTGTTCCTGCAGATCTATGATGGTTTGTCTAATAACAAGCCTTGCTCAGGTAAGGGCTGGGAAGTTTGATGAAGATGTGGTTTCAGAGAACTCTAGAACTGCATGGCCTGGGATGATCTTGGCAGGACTTGTGTATATTCCTTTGTTTGCTGTTAGTTCAGGACTCCCCTCTGTCATAGATGTATTAAGGAATCCATCCTGTCTGCACAGAAATAGGACCAATTCCTATGAAGTTGCATTATTTTGTTACTACATTTCCAATGCAAATAAGAGAATGACAGAAATGGCTTCAAGGATGGGAATTGCAGTGAGAAGTTAGAGCAGAGTGAACATTTGCATGGGCAACATTTCTCATAGCTCATTTGCTTGACATCCTGTCTTCACACTGCCACCAAATGCAAATCCTAGGCTATGCATATTCATCAACTGCTGCATGCTCAGCGCTGCTCCGGGTTTAAGTAACTATTAAATAGGTTTCTCAATTACAGGTTGAGATAAGTGAATTTTCAGAATTGCCTTGGGCTCATTTCTTAAAGCTCAGGAGTGAGAGGGGGGAAAAGTGGCACAGAAGAGCTGAGTGCTGCCTCTCTGGTGCTGTCACCTGGCACAGCGGATGGCTGAGGAAAGATGGGGAAAGGAGTGGGAAACCAGAATGCTTCTTGCTCAGTTTTGTGCCTTTTACTGAGCCTGGTCCACAGTTTATCACAGCTGGTGAGATTGCTGCCAAGTCTTTGTTGCTTCCCACAACTCTTCTGACGTGTAACACTGTTTTTCACCCTGTTGACTTGATGATGGGGTCTTGGAGGACATGGGTTTTCCCGGTGCTCCACTTCCTCTTGTTCCACATGCTGTGATTCTCTGCTTTTCATAGGAACTGGTGGCTTTGCCACCTTTCCCCCTTTTCAATCTTCTTTCTTCCCTGGAGCAGGTGTTGGGTTTAACTTGAAAAGAGAAAAGACCTTCTAGAGGTGGAACAAAGTTTACACTTGAAAGCTCCTGGCTTTTCCAGCTGTAATCCACTGGCTTGCTGAGAGAGTCTGTTGCTCTGAGCCTTTCCCACATGCATGCCCAACTCTTTCAGCTTTTGTTATTCATACCTTACAAAAACCCAGCGACTTCTAATCATAGAGAAACAAGCAAGCTTTTCAGGAGGTGGCTCTGAGCCGTGAGAGGTGCTCACCCCAGGGTGAGCAGTGCCAGCCAGGGACAAGGTCCCTGCTCAGAGGCACTTGCTGCTCACATTCCTCAAGGGTGTTGGGCCTTCGGTTGCAGT
Organism: Coloeus monedula; assembly: GCF_965178545.1. Lineage (NCBI taxonomy): Eukaryota > Metazoa > Chordata > Aves > Passeriformes > Corvidae > Coloeus > Coloeus monedula. Next base: position 12,472,351 of record NC_138793.1, on the reverse strand, counting down.
CGGTGGGCAAAAGAATTGAGTGAACTGCCCAGGCTCGTTCCTGGCTTCTGTGGTTGACTTGTTCATTATAACTTTACAATACAACTTGTGGGTTGTGTTCTGTTCAGTCTTGGTGCTGTTCTCAGCTCTCGGAGGATGTGGGGCAGGAGAGGTCAGTGGAGTTCAATGTACAGCTGTGGGTTTCTCTTCTGCAGTACGTGAGATGCCTCTTCTAAAATCCTGCCCATCTGCATGTTGAAACTGCCCTCAAAGATGGACACCTCACTGCTTCTGCAGCCTTCTCCTATGGCAAGGGTTTCTCTCCAACCCCTGTTTCTAAATGCATGGAGCTGCATGGGCGAAGTGGCCTCCTGATGAAACCCCGGGAGCTCTAAGCTTGGAGGAGAGCAGAGAGGTTGGTGAAGGGAATGTGGGTTTGCTGCTGGATTGCAAACAAAGCTGTGGGGGGAACAATTCTTATCAGAAGGCAATCCTACCCAGAAACACCAGACTGGCCATCACCTCAGAGCCAGGAAGGCTGCCAAGTATCTCACTTCCCAGAACAATGTGCCGGCTACCCAGAGGAAGCACCAGGTCCCCTCCCACCCCACCGAGAGCTGAGCAGTCCTGTCCTTCACAGCGCTCCAGCCCCTGCTCCCCGATGGCCCCTGCACAGGGCAGCACTGCAGTGCTCTAGAGGTGAGACACTGCAATCCCCTTCCAGCACCATCCAGCTCCTCACTGGCCTTCCCCAGTTGCCCCAGTCTACCCTCTGGCTGCTGCCTGTGACTTGTCACCAGCCTGCAGATGCCTGGGTAGCCTGTCCATGGAGCAGGAGCCTGTGGCCACAGCTGCAGCAGCCCAGGAGTAGGAGGATAGCTGGGGATGCTCAGCTCTGCATGAGAACCTGCTGTGATCCAGCTGCAGATCATAGAGTCATAAATGCTCAGGGCTGGAAGGAATCTTAGAGAGCATTCAGTCCAGCCCCCTTGCTATGGGCAGGGAACCTTTCAGGTCATTTGTTCTGGCTGTGTTTGAGGTCTGGGGGCCAGGGCAAGGAGGGAAGAGAGGGATAGGCAGAGTTGTGTGCACAGGCTGTTCTGAGCTGCCCAGTAATTGCCTTCTGCTCGGGTCAGAGCTGCTGCTGAGGAACCCCCAGTCACTTTCTGGGCAGCAACAGCCCCAGCCCAGAGCCACTTGGTGAATGCTCCCACACAGATGAGAGGACAGATCCTCTTTTTGGTTCTGCTTTCAGTGCTTCTCTGCAGAGCATGTCTGGTGTATGACTGCTGGGACCTGGTGCTGGCGGTCCCGTGGGGTGCGTGACTTTCTGAAACCACCAACCCCAACAAGGTGCCCCATCACCAGCTCCTTCACACCCTCTCAACATCCAGACCTCTACATCAGGGGCAGGATGTGCCAGCAGGACCACAGGGCACTGCATTGGGAGAGAGGCTCAAAGAGCATCTCTGTTGCTGATTTTAACCACAGCCCATGAGTAAGATTCAAGTCACCCACAAGGTGCTCATTCACCAGAAGTCAGTGACAAAATGGGCAGTCAGAGATCTTCAGGGGCTCTGAGAAGGCCCCAGCAGCTTTGGCTCATCTCTCTTTAAATGATGAAACCCCAAGCACCAGGGCTGGAGCAGGCTGGTGTAGGGGGCTGACCCCTCTCCCTCCTTCTCATACCATGCCCCATGGCCCTTCCTCATCATCAGCTGTGACACTCAAATGTCCGTTTTGGAAACATCTCTGGAGGTGAAACTGAGCCCAGGTGAAAGCCCTGCCATGTGTGCAGCACTCCTGGGTCCACAAACCCTTGCAACAGGGGTTTTGGGGATTCTGCAGAATCCCCAAATCTATTTTTTTTTTAATAAAACCTGTGCTTTAAATTACTTTATTTTTACAGAATCCCTGTGCCCACACACCCCCCACGGTGAATTTTCCCACCAGTTTTCAACACATGATTAAAACCCCAAGTGCCTGGCTGGGCAGCAGCCGAAGGCAGGATGCAGTGGCCAGCGGCTCCTGGAAGGACAGATGGTCCCTCGCACCAGCTGCTGACGCCGCTGGCTCCGTGCTGACTGATCCGGGAAGGAGCGGGTGACCATCCCCTGTGCCGCTGCCCCTGCCCTGCCGCATCCCGGCTCCCTGCCCGGCACCGCGGCGAGCTGGGCTTCGCACCCTGCCCACGCCTGGCAGCGCCTCCCGGGCTAAACCACCCCGAGGCAGAAGGAGAAACCAGCGCATCTGTTTCTAATGAAGGCGAAGTCAGTTTCGATCTAGCCCTGCACGAATCAGAGCTTTGAAAATATATCTGGAGTTCTGTGAAATGCACTTAAAGCGTGCCGGCCGCCGGGCGGGGAGCGCTGCCCTGGGGCGATGCAGGGGAGCTGCTGCCCTGTGGTGAGCAGCCCCTCCCACGGCCAGCTTTTACTGCTGCTCTCTTTCCTTCCCGGGAATGCTCCATGCCCATCCATCCGGCCCTCCTCCTCAGCCCCTGCCCTCGCCCCAACCCTGTGAAATGCCCTGTGTGGTGGGGCAGGGCTGTGCCGGCTGTGCCTCTGCCTGCTCAGTGTTTAGGGATCATCTCAGCAGCATCCGCGCTGAGCGCTGGGAGCCTCCCGCTTCTGCCCATCTCCAGATACCAAGCACGGTGCAAAAAATGCAGGGGAGCTTTTGCAGCTGCCGGAAGCCCAAATCTGGGATGTGAGAAGTGATGCTGGTGACCACCGTGTTCTGACTGAGGACGAGCTGTAGCCTTGCCCTGCTCCCCACAGCCCATGCCAAGCATACACCACCTTCCTACCCCTGGCCAAGCACAGAACCACCTCCAAAATCTTTATAGTCGATGGGCTGCACAGCCGTCAGTCCAGCACACCCAGCAGGGAGGAGGATGCTGCCCAGGAGCATGTGAACCCCAGCCCAGGGAAGCTCTGGACAAGGCTCAGGACAGGCTGGAGGCTGTGTGTGCAGGCAGCCGGCCGGTGGAAAAAGGCACTGCCCCATGAGGCAGCTCCTCGCACCACGCTGGGGTGCTGATGCTGCACATCCTGCCCGTGTTAGCCTTGGCCGCCGCTCCAGCGGGTTTCAGGGCGACTGAAAACCATCCCGGCAGGGCAGGGCAGGGCAGGGCAGGGCAGGGCAGGGCAGGGCAGGACATGCTCAGCGCAGGCGGGGAGGGGAGAAGTGCTGAGCCAGGGAAAAACGCAGCCACGGGTCTCCCCTGGGAAGCTCCGGGTTCGGTACTGCCAGACCCTGCTCGCCCGGGGACCCCCAGCCTGGCACCGATGCGGCACCGCCCAACTCGGTGGGACCCGAAACCCTTGGCTGCGGGATAAAAACCCCTGAAGAGGTGGGATAACCCCCCCTTTCAGAGTGCAAGGTTCCCTCCTGGAGCTGCCAACGCTGTTTGGATCCATTCCTAAGTGCCAACCCAGAGCCCCGCAGCAGGAAACGCACCTCCAAAAAAATCAGAGCAATTTCAGAGCTTTATAGCAAATAGCTTTCCTCCGACTGAATCAGTGCTGCCAAGGCTGGTGTCTTGCTTCCAAGCCATTTGTACGAGCAGCCCCAGGGCAGATTTCCTTACAGACCCGATCTGTGCTGCTCTTGAATCCGATCGGGAGAGGGCAGCTCTCCTTCGCTCTGCGCACGGCTGCATCCCACGCCTGCGAGCCCCGGGGAGTTTTGGTCCCTCCTGGTGACTTTTGCAATTTTCCGCTTTCTTTTAACCGACTGGATTGAAAAGCCCAGCTCTTCTCAGCGAACATCGCCCCGCAGATGCGCGGAATTTGTAAAAAAATTAAGTAAAAAAAAAAAAATCAGAAAAATTTTAGAAAATGTCGGTAAAAATCCATTAATCTCCCACAGCTGCTGATCTCACCCCAAAATGTGATAGCATTGTAAGGCTTTGGTAGAGGAAGCTGGGTTGTCTCCGATGGATGCACCCACTGCCATTCATTCAGTCAGAAAGGTTAACAACTGAGCTAGGCTTTAAAAATTGATTACGATTTTCAGAAAGCTGTGCATTGCTTCCTGAGCCCTGGGGCTGAATTTTCCAAGAAGTGCTCCATAATCTGGAGAGTGAGAAGGGTAATTTTATTCTTTCAAAATTTAAATTTTGGCTGTCATGAGCAGTTGCCAAAATGATGGTGCTTTGCCCAATCTGCCTTAAAAGTGCCACCCTGCCTGGAGTCACTGGGGAGCTCAGGGGGCTCCTCCAGTCACTCTGGGGGGTTTGATTTCAGCTGCCCGCATTGGTCCCCACTTGGGACTTTTGGCACTCTGGCTCTGTGGTGGGGACACACAAAGAACCTCCATCCCAGCACCCCTGTGGATACCAGCTGCTCCCAGCCCCTGTGTCCAAGGGGGAAAACATCCCTGTGTCCATGAGCAGCTCACGGGTGCTTGATGGGTTTGGGGAAGAAAATGTGTTGGGGGATCTGGGAATTTTCATCATGGGAATTTTCTAACTGCTGGCTCAGCTGTGCAAACAAATAATTACCTAACCCCGCTTGCAGCTGGATTTCCAGCTGGGAGAGGTTCTCCAGGAGACAGGAGCAAGCCAGGAGGGATGTGTCCAGCAGAGATGGGGCTGACCCTGGCTGGGGGTTTCTAGCTTCTCTCTGGAGCTGGTGATCACCTGTGCAAACCACCCACTCCCACTGCTACTGAAACCAGAGGCTCAAAGCAACCCTGGAGCTGCTCTCCTTCGGTGGTACAGCCAGACAGCAGCCATGCACACAGCCTTGGGGGGGGGGGGGGTGGTTCTGCCTTCTGTGACTTGGGATTTGGTTTCTTCTTTACTTGTCTTGGCTGATAGAAGGAGGAATGTGGTCTGAAAGGGAACCAGCTGGTCTGGAAATCCAGGCAGGATGCCCTAGGTGCATGGGGGGAGATTTCCTGCGCCCAGGAAAGGAGGGGGCTTGAGCTCCGTGGTGGGCATGGGTGCAAGGAGGTGCTCCATCTCATCTTGCACTTGTCCTCCTTCAGGGATGGATGATGGGATTTTCAGCCAGCTGGGATTTATTGTTCATCTGTGCTCCTGCCTGGGACTTCCCTCCTCACCCTGGACAGTCACTGCAGTTGACCAGAAAACACCCAGCCCTGTAGGGTGCCACTGCCCTTTACTGCCCATGGCAACTGCGCTCTGCCGTCCCCGTAACATCAGGGCTGTATTTGAAGCTCGGGGATGAGGTGACAGCCCCTCATCAATGCACTGGTGAGTGTTTTAAAGAACAAACCCCCAGACCTGGCAGCACCCAGCCTTTCTCCACTTAGTGTGGGATTTGGGTTGATGCATGAAAATGGGTGGCAGGGGAGAGGCACACTCAGAAATAATTTTTTTTCTGCAAGTGTACTTGGCCTTTATTCTCCTTAGTGAATTCAGCTTGTACTTGTGGTACTCTCTTACAAAGGATGCTGAATCTTCTTTAATGAAAGCCCAGACTGTTGCATCCCCCAGTGTGCAGTACTGAGCATTCCAAGGGCATCACCAAACACAGAAATGAGGTGGAGAAGGGTTTCTGCAAAGCCCAGTTGATCTGCACCCACCTGTTTTCTACCCAGGACCTCAACCTGAGGGCTGCATGTGCCATGGACCTGCTTAAAAGTAGGTGCTGTGCTTTGTGTTCTGTTAAATGAATGAGGTATGCAAGATTTCTAGCTACATGTTTATTCTCTCAAGTACATTCGTTATGGGTGTCACAATATGAATTTATATATAAATACTGTATATATACAAGTATATATATTTCATACCTCTATAGTGAGCTGGAGAGAGCCAAATGGCTCCTAAGGATTAGCCCCTGCTCCCCAGAGAGGAAAGGCTAATTTCTGTTTTTGAGCCAATAAAGATATGTCAGAGGGCTGGAGTGAAGGGGAAACATTGGCAGCACCTCTGTGCTTTTCAGCATATTAAGATGTCACGATGCTTGGATCAAAAAAACAAAAGCAAGCAAGGCATGAATAATAAATAGAGCAACATGCAGCTGACTTCAAGGGAAAACTAATTTCCCTGGGGCTTGCTCCACACCATGTACATTAAAATCTCACCTGCTTTGACAGCTCTGTGACCTGAAGAGAGATGCTGAGAGGTGTGGTGTTCAGAGCAGAGCCTGGCCGAGGTCCTGCTCCCAAACGTGACTGGGATTTCTTTTTAATGCTTTGATTCCCCCTGCCAGCGATGGCTTGCTCTGCCTGTGGGAAGGAGCTGCAGTGCAAATGTAGCTGAAATTACGTTTGACTATTTTTTTAAAAAATGTTCAACCCCTAAACTTCTGTGTTGGGCTGTCTGTACTTTACTGATGTTTTCTGTCCTGCTGTGGGACATTCCATGTGATGGGGTTGCCCTACTGCAGACCTTGCTGGGACATGGTGGGCACAGGGATGGGGTGTGGGGTCACCACCCGGAGGGATGCAGTGGAGGAGAGGAGACAGAAGATGGGTATTACCCAAGGAGACACTTTTCTGCTACCACTCTCAAATAAATATGGAAAAAATGCATCTCCCCCCCACTCTCTGCCCCTCCTGGAGCCTCAACCTGCCAGCAGAAGGAGTTACAGCTGCTTCCACACCGTCTGCACCCTCTTGAATTTCCATCACTTGTGCAGCCCTACCCCAGGGAGGTGTCACTTTGTGTGAGCATGGCATGGGTCCATATCCTTAGTTTTTCTCTTTTAGTTCTCTGCTTATTTGGGCAATGCTTGACCTGGTGCCTTTCATCTTGGATCAAGTTTCCACCATAAAAACGAAGGCTGGTCTGATGTGGGTTGTCCCAGGTGGTGGCACATCCTGGCATACTGGGAGAGCTCAGTTTCCTCCCCAGCTCTGTGGGTGTTTCTGGCACCCGGGGTCTTTGGGTGTGACCAAAGCAGGTTCCTGCGCGGCGAGCCCTGTCCCAAGGGAAATGTGGGCTTTCCTAGGGTCACAACTCTGGGGTGGCAGCGCCCCTGTTTGCTCAGACAACACTGCAAAGCCAATGACCTCGTTACTCCTTTCTTCCTTACTGAGTCATTCCCGAGCTCATTCCGGTAACTTTGCTCGTGCCACTGACTAATTTCTCCTTAACTCCTCTTTGCTGCACTCTGGCCTTTCAACTGGACAAACTGGATGCACCTGGGCTGTGGCTTGGGTTGGTTATTTTGCTCTGAATCCCGAGGTGCTCGTGTCGGATGTAACCGGGGCTGCTGCTCTGGGTCGGATCCTCATCTGGCGGCGAGGCCGGGGCGGGACTCGAACCCGCGAGCTCCCCCTCGCCAAGCCGACGCCTTCCCCCCTCGCCCGCGGCCGGGGGGCGGGGCGCACCTCCCCGGCCCCGCCCTTGCCCCGCCCCCGCGCGGTGGCGCCTGACGACAGCTGCAAAGCACTTTTTCAGCAGCCGCAAGTGAGGTGAGTCGCGGCCCAGCGGCGCGGGGGGGGTCGGAGCCCCCCCGGCCCCTCAGGACGGGCCGGGGCCGCCGGGACGAGCGGCGGGGCCGCAGCCGCTCCCCTGCCCCGGCGGGGCCGCGGCCGCCCGCGCTCCGGGACCGGGCGGGGCGAGCGGGCGGGGGGCGCGGGCGGCGGGGCCGCGGGGCGGGGAGGGGCGGCCGGTTGGTTGCTGTAGCGGCGGAGGCCGCGCCTCCCCCCTCGCAGCCCGGCGCGGGGGCCCCGCTGTGACCCGGCGCTGCCCCCGGGGGCTGGGGGCGGCGAGTCCCCTCAGGGGGCGGTGGCGGGGCCGGGCTCGGGCTGCGAGCTTCCCTCCCGCTTCCCTGCGCGTCCCTCCCGCAGGGGTCCGGCGCAGCGACCCGGTGACCCGCCGTGCGAGCCCGCGGCCTCCGCGCTACCTGAGCCAATGCTAGATCTGGAGGTGGTGCCCGAGCGGTCTCTGGGGAACGAGCAATGGGAGTTCACCTTAGGTAAGTGTGTTCCTTCCCCCCGGCCCTGTGCGTGAGTGGGGTGATGCGGGTCCTCTCGGCATCCGGCGTCCATAAGGATTCTCCCAGCGCTTTCGGGGAGTTGGAGAGAGAAAGGGAGCGAGAGCCAAAGCTCACCCTTCTCTGTCGCTAAAAATACCAAAGTACGAGCTTTAAGGATTCCCTTGTAGTTTATAGTTTCATCTTTAGCTTTTGCGTGCTAGCTTGTGCTTTATCTGCTTGTGTGCTTTCATGTGCTCGTTTGCTTTCTTTGTCTTGCCACCTAAGACTAGTCATTCTTTTAAATAACTCCTAAAAGAGGAAGCATGAATGTGCTGATTGTCACCTGAATGTGTGTCAGGTGATATTGGCAGCTTCAACTGTGCACTGATACTTACTATAAATGCTGTGCTTTTCTGTACAAACCCTTCATAAACATGAATCGAGTTTCACAAGTTCTTTTTGTTGTTGTTGGGCTGTGAAATAGTGGAGAAAGTTAACTTTGGAGATACCTTGTCAGGGTTAGATAACAAGTGTTTTTCCCCCATATCATTTGTATTTTTCATCTCGCTGAGTAGTCCTTCCCTACCAGTTATTGCTCTGCTTACTGTGATGAGCGAGAACTTTCCCCCAGCTGATGCAAATTTGGCTGGTGCTCCGGCAGGACACTTAAATGTGCAGTTGAAATGAGATGGTGTTGATTCTTTGGGTGACCTGTGTTTTCAAGCAGATATTGGTAGTCCTTAAAACTTCCAGAAAATACCGTAGGTGTCACCTTTTCTGAGTGGCTGTGTGACATATCAGTGTTGGACTCTTTATCTCCCTATCCCATCATTGCTGTAGCTCTGTGTAAAGTTAATGGTCATAGGAGTTGGGCAAATGTAAACAAGGCACTGTGTGTCAGCTGTGTCTGCCTGAACTTGAGTTACATTTGGGCTGCTGCTCTTGTCACCTGTGACAAGACAGACTGTTCCTTAAAGGGAACAGAGGGGACAGACTGTTTCTTGAAGACGCTGTTACACAGTTGCCCTGAACTAGGGTTGGACCAAAGGAGTGGTGCTGTGCCGTGGAGTAATTAATATGAAACCCATCAAACACAAAGGGCTGTTTATGCTGCTGTGACTTCAGTCAAGTACAACTTGGTGGTTACAGACAAGGCTAAATGGCTTTTGGAGGCTAATTATAGCACCTCAGGTCCAACCGTTTGAAATCTTGGTGAAATCCTTGTACCCTAAACGTTCTGTGCTCTCGGCTTTGTGTGACCTTCTGCCATCCTTTAGTGCCTGTGTTACCTGGGGAAAATCAATCTCCAACTGCATATCCTGACAGTCTTCATAAATACAGAGAACTGGCTTCCCTCCATTCTCCTTATCAAAACAAAAAAAGGAAAGAGAAAATGTTTTTCCTTTTCCCAAGGAAAGCCTGTTAATGCAGTCTCATGGTTAAAATTTTACAGTGTCTCTGTCTATGTGCACGCACACACACGCATAGATGTGAGAGGGAGGAAACTCCGCTGTATTTCTTGGAGTAAACATAGCCACCACGTGATGTGTCTAATATATAATTAGCATGACCTGCTGGTGTAGAGAGGCTGACTAGGTATTAGGATACTTAACTTTGTCCTGCACCAGCGATGTTGTGTGAAGATTGTCCCTGCTGACAAAGCTGGTTCAGCTGTGTTCGTGGCAGCGGGGCTGGTAGTGCTGGTGTAAATGGGACTCTCGCTGCCAGCAGTGTTCTACTCATTATTTGTTTAGCTCTGCTCTTAGCAGAACTAATGGCAGTATTCCTGAACTGCTGCTGACTCTGGCTTCCAGTACTGTGCCCACAATGGAGATGACTGAAGGGAAATGCCAGGAAAATTTTGTACATGACTTTTTGGATTCTGTTTCTGGCTCCAGTGTTGACTCACTGTGTGACTAGAGCAAAAAAAATTTAACCAAGACTGAGTTTAGATACCTGTGCCACTGCACCTCTTGGGCTACATTCCTGCTGTTTTAAAGGAGAACAATTAAATACTTGTTCTGTAGTGCCTGTAGCTGTATTGTTAGTGCTTGAGATGTATAATTTTTAAGGCATACTTGCATTTCTCTGGCACTTTATACTTTCTTTTCCTACCGAGTTTCACTTATCTTTATTTAATGCGTTATGATTCATCTTAGATTTTCTTGTATTTTTCTCTTAATCTTTATTCACTGCTCTACCCTCATCCCTTCAAGACACACAGTCTTAGCATAGGCTGATGCTTCAAGCCATGATGCTCCTGACCAGTGTATGTGAGAGAACTAACTGTCTTGTGCCGCTTGTATCAATCCAGCATTTAGAAAAGGGAAAGATCGGTGATAGAAGAGCCCTAGCACTGGTCTTTGTGGGCATTACTGCCATGGCTCAGTTTGGTTGACTGTCTGATGTGCTGGAAACCATGTTTGCTTCCCCATTCCCCCTGACTGATGAGCAAAGGAAAAAGAATTCTTTGTTTTCCTCTTTGACTGCAAAGGCTGACGAATGTTGAGGAAAAAGGGGATGTTGTGTGTGAGAAGACTGAAGAAAAAGAATCAATTTTTTTATTCCTCCTTTGACTTTCTGCAAATGGAGGCAAAGGGAGGATACTGGCTGTTCAACACATTTTGGGTCCTGTAAACTGTTCTTGGAGAATTTGGGTTGCTCACTGTAGCTTTGCTAAGCAGCTGCATGGCCAAATCTGCTTGATTCTCAGTTGCTGAAAACTGGACCAAGTCAGTCCATGTCCATTTGCTTGCAGCCTGAGAAAGCTGTGAGTAAGAGAGTCACATGAGCCATCTGTTTGCACACTTACCAGCTCGAGATTGCATCAGTTTGCATCGAACTACAGCCTGAACTTGGTGTTTCTGCACTACTTGAACCGGGTGCTTTTTTACTGAATCCTCATGGGCTGCTGGCACTGTCAGTATGGACCCTGTCAGCTGTGCTGGCTGGGCTTCAGCCTGTGCCACTGGTTTATTTTTTAAATGAGCTCGTGGTCTTAGCTCTGCAAGTCTTTTATGAATGCTGACTGACGACATGGGTTTTATACTCTTCAGTCAACCTTACTCTTTTTCTGGATTCATACTTTTTACTAGGTTAAGAAATGTGGAATTTTTACAGCAGCATCTTTGATCATAGCTCCTTGCTGCCATTTATGTTTCTGTTCCATTTTGAAAATATTAATACATAATAACTGTCATCTTCAAACTCAGCTGCCTGGACTACAAGGCAACTGCTACTTCCTAGATAATAGGAAACAGTGCTGCTTTATTATGTGGCTCTACATTTTAATTTCATTACTGTTACTAAAATAATAATTCTTCTTTTTGTCTTAATATCATCAACTGATGTATAATTTCTAGCTGCAAACCAAATTGTCCCCAAGATTGTGGGATGAGGTGAAAACCAGTTTTGCAGACACTTATATATGGTATTTGCAAATTGAATCATTGTAGTTCTAATCTGTACATCTGTTTCACCAAAACTTAATTTCATCATTTCAGCAAAGCTGCACTATATGGACACGACAAAGAGAATGATATTTTTGGGGGGTTTTTTTAGTGTTATGGTAGTATTACTTTAAAGCAGTACCCATGGTGAGCTAGATGTGTATGTTATAAATAGTTATAAATGGAAAGGGAGAGAGTTTTCTCACTTTGATACTGTAGATAATATCTAAAAGGTGCTTTGAAACATGACATACTGTCTGAGTTTGAGAGGTGTAGCTAGTAAGTAAAAGTTTTGAATGTATTAAAAGTGTAGAAGTAAATTTTCCCTAATCAAGGCAACTTTCTTAACATTTAAAAACTAGAAATAGAAAAGGACAGGGCAAGGAATGGAAATAAAGTGTCAGATAACTGATCTAAATTGACTTGCAGCAATTAGTATGAAAATAAAACTTCACAATTATGAGCTCATAACCCCGCTTTGTAAATGCCTGCTTTGAATCCAGGAATGTGATCACATTTCACTTGGAAAGGCAACGAAGGTTTTTAGTGTGATAAATGATGGGATGGTGTGGTGCTATTTTTTCTGCAGAATCAGCTGTTCCATTCTGCTTTCAAAAATTTATAGTTGTAAAGATAAGATATACACTGAGGAAAGAAAAAAAAAGCCCTTGAAATTGTATGAGAGGCTGAATGGCTGTAAGTGTGTTGCCTCAATTGAACCAAATTTTTTAGTATGTGTATCTTGTCTGTAAACTGAGAAGATAAAATTTCTTCCTTGACATAAATACAACCATATCAGCAGTTAATGTAGCCTGTTAGGTCTAAGGAGAATCATTGCTCTATGTTAGTATTTGTATCTGTCTGGTATGGATACCCAGTACTTTATCAAGGTTAATAAAAGTGTGTGCCATAAAAAGTGTTTCAGGAGCCTATTGAATGTGTAGAGGAGTGCTCTAGCCAGCTCTAGTGGAGTTTGATATGGGCTGTGTTATCAGTTATTGGATTGTAGACCCCAAAAAGCAGAAAATTTTGTGCCCAGGCTCTGGCAAGCTCTTTGTTTTTTCTGCCTGAACTTTGCTGTTTAATTTTGTGTCTAGAGATACTTTTTTCATCTGTGCCTAACAACTGGTAGACAAACAATGACTGTTCTGTTTCCAAACACCAGGTCTGTGCTGATACCATGAGTTAAGTCGGCTTGTTTGTTGACCACATACCTTTCTGTTGTAACTCAGTGTTTGCTGACGGTGGTTTGGTTACCTCATGTGTAACCTTGCTGTTAAAAATCTCTGTTAGCTGCTCTCTGCACTGAAGAAATGCACCTGTTTTTATTTCCAGGAATGCCGTTGGCTCAGGCTGTAGCAATTCTTCAGAAACACTGTCGCATTATCAAAAACGTCCAGGTTCTCTACAGTGAGCAGGTGAGTAGTGCATTGGCTGGGCAGGAAGTGCACCTCATGGTGAATTAAGACATGCTTTGTGCTAATGTACATATTGTATGAGTTGCAGGGCTATTTGAAATTGAATTACACCAAATTATTGCCACCACATCAGAGATGTAGCTTTTATAAATTTCATGTCAGATGTAATAATCCTCAGCACAGCAGCGCAGTGATTTAACAGCTGTCAGTTTTGTATATGCAGTGGAGGAGTGGCATAGTTTTTCCTTTAAGAAGTGAAATGTTATGTAATTAGCTGGACAATTTAATTCTAGTCTATTTACTTCATCATTTTGAAGTGTTGCTGCAGTTTAAAGAACTGAATCACTCATTACTTTCTGCTTTTGTGTTTGGTCCAGTGGTGATGAACCCCGTGAAAAACCTTCCATACCTTTTCTCTGCATCTGCAGTATTGTCTGCAGAAAGTAGATGCCGTGATTTAAACCAGCTGTAGATGTAGATTTAATAATTCTTCATAAAGCAGCATTATGTTCCTGATGTTTGACTTCCATCAAGAAGGGGACTAGAAGCAAAACCCTTCTGCTAGATCAAGTAAAATGTGTTATTCTGATGGAAATGTAAGGGGAGGTAGGACGAAGGAGGATTGTGACTCTCCAGATGTTTTATGTGCAATGCATGTTAATAAGGGGATGATATTCATATGTTGCAAATTACAGCTCTCTCCTTTAGGAAAAAGGCATAGTCTGTACAATGTTAGTTTGTATCAAAACAAGGATTCAGGCCTTGTGCATTTGCAGTGAACACTGAATGGCTAAGAACAACCTTGACTCTGGTGTTCAGTACTGGATACATATTTCATGTTATTAAATGAATTATCCTTTTTTTTGTTTCACTTTATGTGGATTTATGGGTTTTATGATGACTGAATTGCAAATCTGGCTCCTTGTGATTAATGCATGGGAGCATCCGTCGGGCAGTGAGCACATTCCTTGTTTTTGTATTCTTTGGAGGTTTTTAGTGCACCACAGTGCATTTGAATTATTTCTAGGGTTGTTTAGATAAATGATGAGATTCCTGTTCCAGTCAGATTGTAGAATTATGGAAGGATTAATGGTTCAGTGCTAGCAAGCAGAGGTGGTTTCTTATACCTCTTGGGAAGTTACATTGTTCTTGACTGTGTGCACTGAACTTCTGTCTGCCAAAGGCAGGTTTAGTGGTTTGGGTTTTTTGTTTTCCCAAAATGTAATAAATATAAAGATGTTTTAGCATCTGCATAGTGTAACAAAATAGTAGTTCTCAACTTTCTGGAATAGTTCTACTGGTTATATTTTTTTCTGTATATTATTGCAATTCAGTGCCTGATATTTTTTTTCACACACCACTCAGGGCCTGCATTTGACTGTCTGGCTCTGTCCTCACCCTCATGCAGAGTGCCATGCATTTCATTAGCAGCTGAGCACAAAGAACTCAGCTCTTAGAAGATTCAAAGCTTTAAAATTAACTTTGCCATGCACAACTTCTATCTAGCTAAACTGTACCTGAACAGCCTTCATGTTTTTCCTCTTTGCCTTGTAAAAGAATGCCTTTGAGCACAGTGATCAAATGTTATTTAAAGCTGTTGCGTCTAAAGCACTGAATTTCTGATCCTGGAACTCCAGCAGTGAGTATTTCCTTTCAAAAATTTATATGGCAATTAAATGCAATTAGATCTGCCCACGGTGCTCTCTTTAACTTGACATAAATGGGATGCCTAAACTGTGCCAAAAAAAGCTTGATGAATCCTTTTCTGTGAATAAAAGAATTTTAACTCCTTTTTGGTCAGTTTAAGTGGGGTACTAATTGCCTTTGTTTTCCTAAGCTTCTTCCTCTGGATTTTGGTTGATGGGATTGTTCAGTGATAACAGTTTTTCCTGCATCTTTATGTTGCTTAGCAATATAACTGCACATCTGTGGTGCTTCCTTCAGGAAGAACTCTCCTGTTGCTTCTTGGCATCATCTTTCATACTTGAGGTTCTATTTTGTGTATTAAAAGTCACATGAACTAAATTTGTGCCCTTGAATCTTTCCATGTATTAGAAAATAAGCTAGCATAAACCAGAAGTTATTTGCTGTACTAATTATCAGGCTTTTCCTCAGATGTTTGGGGTTTTTTTTCCACCCACTCAAAAGTACTTGTAATGCTCTCATTAATTTTGGAATAACCTCATGAAAACTTTGTTTAGAAACCAGTGAAATGCAGAGCATATCCCATAGCAGAACAGCTCTGCTGGTGTGTTTGAATGCAAGATTACAAGTTTTTTTTGCTCTATCTGTAGCCTTTCTAAATGAGATTTATAAGGGATTAGAAAAAGACTGTCAGGATCAACATTAGATCTTTTTATCTCAAGCTTATAGTTCTGTTGCAGTGCTGCTTCAGTTCTATACAGAACCATAAAATTTGTCAGCAAGAGTGAGGTATTGATGCCACTGTGTGAAATGTTGTGAAAGTTTCATTTAGGAGACAGTTTACCCACTAGATCACTGGTGTTCAGGAAAGATGAGCTCAAACTGAACCAGCTTCAGGAAAAGCTACTGCAGTGATCCAGAGGAACAGGAAATCTGCATCACAGGGAATGGAAAGCCCCATGGCTTGTTTTCACCTAGTGTTGTGAAGTCTAGGATCTGATTACTTCAGTATATGGTTTGGGAAGGGGTGGGACGTGCACGTGAAAATGCTCAGAAAGTGTCAAGGCTAGAAGACAGTGCTGATGTGAGAAAATTGAGGATGAGAATTGGACTTCTGACAGTCAAACCCCACATCTTCTCCCAGTAGAGCAAAGTAAGGTAGCTTATGCTTAATTCATGAAAGGGCTTGTATGGTGTGGCTGCCCACTTCAGAAGCCTTTATTTGCCCCAGTTGTCCGTCCCTATTCTGTCTTTTGCTAGGAAACTGCCTGGTGCAGTTCTAGGCCATGAATCTTGCTGCCTGCCTGCCATTCAACCTTTTTTCTCCTCTGAGGAGACAGCTGTGGGGGATAGAGCATTTTGAAGCAAATGTGCTTTAGATGGTACATGATCAAAAAGCTGAACTGGGGCCAAGTGACTGTGTCTGTGTGAATTGCACTGGTTGAGCAGAGAGCAGCTTCCCCAGTGACCCAGCAGACTGAGAGGGCGCAGAGCCTATGCAGACACCAGGAAAGCCAGTGGAATGTCTCCTATTGACTCCAGCAGACTGCAAATTAAGCCTTTAGTTGTTATGATTCACAGTAACTAAGGAAACCTAAATTCACAACATAAGAGTCTGAAGCCTTCCTTTTGAGGCCTGAAAAAGACTGTGACAGTTTGAGTTTTGAAGTGGAAAGCCATCTTTTTGTCAAGCACATGCCTGGTTCTGATGTGAGACTTGGTATTTTTGTGCACCAAGAATGCAACAGAGGCTGTCCCTAGATGATGTCTCTGATGCTAAACTGGGAGTGTTAATTTTCGGGGTGGGGTTTTGTTGGTTTCTGGCTGGTTTGTTTGTTTTTAATGGGATTGGGAGTTATATTGTTTCGAGTTTTTTGGTTTTGTTTTTTTGTTCTTTCCCCCACTTACAGTAATGGACAAAGTACCCTTGTAGGAGTTCTTGCAGGGCACAGATATTACACAGGCACTTCTGGTTTTTTTCATAAGGAAACTGAAGGGGTTGAGAGGTTTGGCCAAACATATTTTAGTTATGCTTATTAATTGAACAAATGATTGTTTTCTGAGACACTTTTGTTTTTCCAAAGTAACCAGTTTATACTTTTACAGTGATACCTATCTTTACAAAGAAGTCTTGAAATTAAAAGCCTAACAGCTTTTCTTTGTTTTACAGTCACCTCTTAGCCATGACCTCATCCTTAACCTGACTCAGGATGGAATCAAACTGCTGTTTGATGCTTTCAATCAGAGACTTAAGGTAATAAAACATCCCTCTTGCAAACAGACATTGCAAACCAAAACCCTGGGATATATTGACACTTAACAGAGCATAAGTATGTGGCTCATTTAGATATTTAATTAGTCTTACATAAAGTGCTCTCTTGTGATTTTGAACTGCAGTTCTTCTGTGGGATTTAAATCTTTGTTTATGGAAGTAAGACACCTTACCTTTGTTCTGGGGACTGTACAAGTGCCACAGGAGTGTGATGGTGCAGTGTGGTCTCGCTTGCCCATCTTGTCTCAAGGTGCACAGGAGCTGCACGAGGCCCTTACTAGAGCTAGGCCTTGGATTTGAAATCAGATCATCATTAATGGAAACCAGACAGTGTTGTTTTATGCCCAGGTTGTTCCTTTATGTGGGCTGCCATTTTATTTATGGAGTTGAACTTCCTCCTATTCATAGTTTTCATTTAAGTTAGCTTTGCAGAGTACTTCTGTGGCTGTGAGTGTGTGATTCCCCCCAGAAAGCCATGTCCATGCATCTTGTGAGCAGCTGCCTCCTGCACTGATTTCAGTTTGTTCTGGATGAGTTTTGGTTCCTGCAATTGATGTCTTCAATTCTGCTTTTATGCTTTTAGGTGACCAGGAGTTGATCTGCATCTCTCAAGGATGCTTAGTGTAGTTAAGATGCAAAATAAAAGGCAGGCTGGTCACTACCTTCCCGTGGCATTTATCCTTGCAAGGTATCTTGTAATGGAAGTGGTATTTTTTATTCATACAAAATGGGCAGCTGTGGGACTGTAGAAGTATGACTACATGAGTACAAAATTTTGAAAACCTCTTAACTGAAGCCTTTAAAATATCTGTGTGTAACTTCTTAGTTATTCAGGATGATCCTTTCAGCCAGACCAGCTGTGCTGAACAGTTGTCACTGGTTCTCACCTGGTGGGTGTAAATTTCTCTGTGACAGAAGTGTTTAGGTGTTGATTGGCTAATTGGGTGAGAGTGAACTGCTCTAACTGCTGTGTTGCATAACGCTTGAAAGCGGAAGTGTGGAGTTAAATGTGATACTAAAAAAATTGAATGCTTATCGTTTAGGTAAGTCTGGAATATGGTGCTCACATCCATACTTCCAGGGTTTGGAAGAGTGGTAGGTGGAGCCCTCTGCCCTTTACTCACATCTAAAATAAAACCAGAAGAAAAATATTAGTCTCCAGAGTTCAGCCATTGCTTTATCCCCAAAATTACCGTAGGAGAGTAGCATGTGCTATCATCAGCTGAAACTTAAGCTCTTTGTGTACTTCATACATATGAAATTGTTGAATAGCAACCCAGATTAGTTGTTGGAAGTACTTATTTCTCTAAGAATAGCCTGTAACACCATGGTATGCTTGTATTTTTGTAAAATTTTTTAATATTAATTATAAAATACACATTTTGAGGAAAATTCTCAGTTCAAATTGAGCTCAGCTGTGGGACAACTGAAGACTTCTTTTCCCAGATTTCTGTTTGTAATTGCCTTATGGTAGTTTCTGTTCATGAAGTCATTCTGTAATAATGGTATTCTTGGTTTTGACATGTTTTTGAATTTATTTATTCAGACTGTGTATGTGCATTTACAATTTTTAAGAGAGTATCTTGAAAATTCTTTGTCAGCTGTATGAAATCTTTCCAACTGTATGTAATTCTGAAGGAGACTGAACTCAAAACTGGCATAATCATTTCTAGTATATGGCTTCCTTACTGACTTCTTTGGGAAATGTTGCAATCCTGCAGTGTTTTTGAGGTGCTGTAAGTAGTGTATACCTTGTCTCTTCACCTCCAGTTTCTGAGGGTCTGATTTTGTCACACCCAGTGTGCTAAGAACTAAGCAAGAGCTTTTCTCGCCTTTCTCCATAATGTGTTTAAAAACTAGTTTAAAAGAAAAAATAGAACCCCCAAACTCTTCTGGTGTGTGTTTCTAGGTTTGTTTCAAAAATAAAAAAATACAGGAAAAACAATTTCTTCTGTTATGTTGTGGTTCAGTGGTCTAGTGACACTTCTGTTTGTTTGAAATATGAATAGTCAAGCTGTGTAAATGCATACAGTGCTATGAAAACTTATACTTGTAAAAGTGTTCAGAAAGCTTTCTAGAAGAAATTCGATGGGATCAGTTCAGAGGTGAGCAACAGGACTTGTTAAAGGATACTGTAGGTGTAAAGTAAGTAATGCCTGTTTTTAAGATGGTGTGACTCTGTGTTTTCAGTGTTGCTCAGCAGCAGCAAAACTGGAAAAATCAGGCGGGCTTTCTTGTCTTTGTGTGTTGTTTTCTTAAAACACACTTGCTAGTAAATTTGGCTGTGAAAGAGATTGAAGTACAGGCTACTAAGATGGAAAGTCTTGACAATTCCAAGGAAGCTGGTGCAGGAATAAACTTAGCAATATTCCTAAGAAGTTTCCTCCCTTTTTTCAGGAAGAAGGGGGAAAGACTTGCCTTCAGTAGCCAAAGCATTGCAGGAGGTGTTGCTAATGTGAATTGGTAGATCCAGGATCAGGTTCTGGAAGGAATTTTAGCATCAAGGTCTCTCACGTGTGCTCCTTCTGAGGTGGAGAAAGAGTTGGGTTTCACAGCATTGGTCTGTTATTGCTGGTCATACACATATGAACATTTTTATAAGTCTTAGTAGTAATTATCAAAACAGGGAATATTAGGAAACATCAGCTGTTCCTCATTTAGAGCAACTGTCTTCTGCCTGTGTAGTAAACCCATCACTGAACAGTCCTTGGTCTTCTCAGTTTATGTTCTTTGCACATAGAATCACACTGATCCTTTTGTCAGCGTAGCTGCTGTGATTTAGAAAATAAATTTTTTTCTAGTGCTCTGGCCTATTCTTCATTATGACTCTCATGACTTACGAGATCCTTTGCCATTAATTTTTGCTAAGTTGCACTTGTTCATTCCTCTGATGTTGGTAAAAAGAAATGTTGACCTGAGTTGATCTGAATCATGGGAACAGGACTGTTGGCAAACTGGTGCCTGTTGGCTGCTGTCAGGGTGTTTCTCTTGGGGGGGAACCACATTTGTGCCACTGCAATTCCTTGTGCACTGCTCCTGGTTGTTCAGCTCATCCTTTTGTCTTCTGCTGTGCAGTTTGTTCAGTAGAACTTCAGGAGGGTGCCCAGTGTACTTCAGTAGTGGCTGCAAAACAAGATCTGGGGCGGGGCTGGTCCTCTCTATTTTCAGAAAAAATTTTGTGGAGGGAAAAGATGTGCAAGATCACTAAAAAAATAAAGTAAAATCAGTCCTAGCTTTTCATGAAAGTAGCCTTTGTTTTTTAATAGGCTTTAACAGTGAAGGAAATCTGGACATGTCAGCTGCACTTGATTTAAAATACTAGATAACCAGGTTTTTCCAAGAAGCATAATTCCAAGTGTATTTCATTAAGAAGACAAATGTATTTGTTCTCTTATGTTGGTTCTGCCAAATTTAAGTTTGTTACTTGCTTTGTGCCCTACTTGTTGCTTATATTCTGAAATGCAATTAAATGTTGACTTTTTTTTTTCTAAATATATATATAGAGGTAGTGGTTTAAACATTGCAAGTTGTTTTATTTAGGGTTATTTGCTGGGCATCTCCCAAAACCAAGACTTCCTTCTCAGCTGGTGATATTTTTAGGCTTTAAAGCCACACTTGGTAGCAAGCTCCCTGGGAAGTTCTGCTTTATTCTCTCACTGCAGAGTGAGTCCTGTCAGAATTTGCCAATGATTTGTTGGAGGATTTTACAAAACAAAATTGTGTTTTACCTTTTCTTTAGAGTGGTTATGAGCTGTACGTATTTTCTTTTTCTGCTGACATTGGAACATGTATGTAGGATGGAAGAAGCTTGCATTTGTCCATGGCTACTTGCCAAAAATCATCTGCTTAAAGCCCAGTGTAGCCTCAAAATCCAGTGACAGTCATAAAAATCATATGACATCAGTCACAGAGGCATGTTTGCAGTGATGTATTCAGAACAAAGGATCCGTATCTAATATTTTCTGCGGAGAGGAAGGCTCCTTGGAATATTCAGTAAGGTCTACAAGATTTAGTAACTATCAGAACTGGGTATGATGGCTTGCCCTGATTCTTTGTGGCCTGCTCTTCTGATTGTCCTCTCTAATGCTTGACGAGGTTGCAAGATACCTTATGTATAATTGAAATTGAATACCACTACTAAGTCTTGCTGTGTTCATCTTTTACTTTAGAAGAGCTGGAAAGTTACAGCAGTGCAGTCAGTGTTAGAACTTGGTGCCTTGCACAGGCATTCTTCAGGGTAATAGGAGCAACCCAAGGAATGGCCCACTGTTTGACATTAATCAGGGGATTCCCTAATTAGCTAATCCTTGCTATTGCTTTTCTTTGAATTTAAGAGTAAACTTTGTAGAAATCAAAATACTGATGTGTCAGTGAAAATATTTCTTCCTGGAGGCAGTGCTGATGTACATGGGATATGGGGGTTCTCTCCTGAACCCAGAGTTGTTCAGTCCTTATTTCAGATGTGCAGTTGCTGAGTCAGTTTTTGAAGTTTGATCTCTGACACTGAGGTTTATCTTGGCAGAGTTCTATAAGAAGGGGAGGAAACAGCACTAGCTAGTCTTGCCGTTTGACAAGGATTTGCCTCTAATGATTTGCAAATGTCTGAACTATGGCAATGTTTCTGTTTCCTGTGTTTCAGGTGATTGAAGTTTATGACTTGACTAAGGTGAAGTTAAAATATTGGTAAGTGATTTAAGACCTCCCATGATTTCCTCTTGGTTAGAGTGGCTGGTTTTATTCCTTTTTTTTAAAATCCTGAATTCATTTTTTCAATTATTCTTTTTAAAAATCAAAAATAGCTGTTATAAAGTAATGTGCATAATCATTCTTTCTTGAACATAGCACTCAGTTAAATTACCAGTTTACTCTTCAGTCTTGGAGACTTCTTACAATTTAAATGTGGTATTGCCATTAGTAAATGTTTGTAGCATCTGTTTGGTTTCCTTCAGGCAGATTAATTTTGTTTTCTTTTTCAGTGGTGTCCATTTTAACTCTCAGGCAATTGCTCCAACCATAGAACAAATTGATCAGTCATTTGGAGCAACACATCCAGGAGGTAAGCCAAAAAAATTCTGAGAGGCACACCTAGCCTGACAGACTTCTTTCTAGGAAACCTTTCCAGTATGTCTGCCTAGAGCAATGTGTAGGCAGTTCTGTTGTCATAGGATGTGAAGCTGTGTTCCAGAATGGTCGTATTCTTATAGCTGGGAAATCATGTAAAATGTACTGTCAGTTCAATTGTGACTCTCTTTTAAAAGTGGAATGGTGAGGCAGAGAGTCACTGGCACAGAGTGGTGTATTCAGATGTCAGTAATGATCTGTTTTGAACTGCCAGTACCAGAAAACTGTGAGCTTTGTTGTTGATGCTGTTGTTGTTACACATCCTTAAGCACGGTCAGCTCTCAAGCATCCTTAGGCATTGTGTATCCCATGAGCACAGACATTTGAGCTGATCTCTGTGCAGAGTCACCCAGGGCTGTTCGCTCAGTCTCCGTGCTCTGTGAACGTGGTTATACCCCTGCTAGGCAGGATCAAATCTGAGCTGGGGAGGTGTGAAGTCAGTCTATGTGCAGCATGAGCAGAACCAGGACAAGTTTGTTTAACCTGGCTGAACCCACGCTGACTCTTGCACAGCCACTTGGCTGTTCACCACCTCTGCAGCAGGAGAAAGACTATCTTTAAGCTCCTTGTTTATATATGAAAATAAAGAGTGTATTTCAGGGGGTTGTTAGGCTATGAAAATAAGCCAGTGGTGAAACTTTGAAGAGCATATTTATAATTAAACTGCCCGGGAACTTTCAAGAAATGGAGCCACAAACTGGCACAGCAAGGAAGAACATTAACTCCATATAGTCAAGATATCATTTTCAGAGCCTCATTTTCTATTTTTAGCTTAAGTCTGCCCATTTGCAGTAGTCAGGCTGATCCCAAACAGGCGAGTGTTCTTTGTGATGGATGGTGACTGCATACCCAGCCTTTGTCTCTGCTCTCTGCAGACAATCTCTTGCACATTACAGAACAGGATTTATTAACTGGGGAGGGCCATGTGGGTAGATCAGTGTCACTGCATAAAAGCCTCTAGTAGCACATGAATATCAGATTGAGATAAATGAAGCTTGGAGCATTTCTAGCTGTAATACCCCAAGGACCAGAATTAGCCTTTTTAAATTTTGGTCCTGACATTAACAGTTCCTCTTAGACAGAAACTCTGAAATGTATGGTTAAATTGATTATGGAAATGGTATATACAAGAGACTGTAGAAGTTAAGAAGGGTAAAAGTGCTTCCATGTCCTGGGTGGCTTATAGTTTTTATTTGTTCCATGATGATAGTTTATTTGCAAATATTTAGAGGTGGAGCACTTCCAAAATTGTGATATTATGAGCTTTAAAAATACATATCTAGCCATAAGCATTGCCTGTGGTAGTGATAGCATGTTTTATTACTGCATAAAATAGTATGCAAGCACTTAAAAACATAGTTTGGCACCACGTGTCCTTGTGCTGAATTTGCAGATCTTGTGCACCTGTCATATTCAATTAAGAAAACTTGCACGCTTGCTTCATCTGGTGATAGTTTTTCATAACATCTTTTCATCTAGTGACATGTAGATAAGAAAATGTATTTATTAAAATGTTGGCCTCTATTACCATTTCACTCGTGCATTTGCTTATTCAAGTTTCCTCATTGGAAAAATACTTCTTGCATTAACAGCCTACTTAGCAGAAGTAAATGCTCTGTATTAAGCTGCCTGTCACAACCAGTTTGAACTGTATTATGCAACACAAGTTTTTGATAACTCTTTTTTTCCTTTGTGTTTTCTGAAACAGAAAAGGCAAAAAACCAGAATGGTTTTCAGCATGTGGGAGTGATGGTGATTGTGTTTTCATGTCCCACAAAAATTGGAGGTGGGGTGGGAGGAGAAACCTTCCTCCTCATGTGACCAAAGTACCAAATGTTTTCATGAATGAAGGGAACATAACCATCCCTTTACTTCTCTGTCCAAACCCCCAAGCACTTCAAAAGTATTTTGTTGTTTATCTGTTAACCTCCACTAGAATTTCACTCAAAATGTTGTCTTTCACTTAAAACCAAGGTGGTTGCAGCAGAACTTTCCTGCAACAGGATACAGTGGTAGTTTCAAAATAAATTTCAAAAGGTTAGCAACAGTTTTGTGTTGAAACCGACCTTCAGTGAGCATTTTTGGTTTTGCCAGATCAGTGGTTTTAAAAAAGAAGAGTCATCAGAAAAATCAACCAGCTTCATTACTTTTTGGCTAACATTAGTTTGAAACATTGCAGTACCTTTGTCATGGGGCTTACTGAAATACAACCACTTTGGAGGTCAACAGCTTCATCAAAGCCAAGATTTTTATCCCACATTTCCATGATTTTCTGACCTGACCTCCTGCTGGGAAGTGCTTGCTTTTGCCAGTGGCTCTATTGAAACCACATCCTGTCCTGAGTCCTCATGGATGTGGCTTTGTGCCGAAGTGCCGTTCAGCAAGGATCAGGGCTGTGGGGTTCAACTCAAGTCATAAGGTAGAAGAAGAAGACCTCCTTCCCTCCTACCACAGGGGCCTTGCAAGGCTGGAGGGGGTTCCCGTGTTCTAGCTCTCTAACTCGACTTCAGCAGTGGCCCACGCTCCCCTAAGGTGCCAGAAAAGTCTTGTGCTTGATTCCTGTAAGAACTGACTTTTGGATCTGCCTCTGCTTTTATTAAAGCTGTGTCCATTTTGCAGCCTTACTGCTGTTGGTGGCTTTGTCCTTCCAGCTCTACAGAAATATTTCCCAGCTGGTCATACTCTGCTGCCTTCCTGGAAGGCAAACCTCCTCCCTTTCCCCCACTCAGAGTGCAGCAGCAAAGAAGCAGTCTTTTTGCTTCTATCAGCAATTTTGAATGGAATTAGCAGGGTACCTGTTTGGTAAAAAAATGTTAAAAATAATAATTAAAAAAAGCCTTACTTGTTCAGTCATGTGGTTGTAATCTATGGTTTTGAGGGAGACATGAGAGAACTTCCCAAGAATAAAAAAATTCCTTGCCCTTTAAACCTAAGCATCAACAAACATTGCAGGGGATGGGAACTGATGCGATTTGTATAATCAGATATCACGCTTGGCATGACTAGGGGAAAAATAATTCTCCAGCTGGCTGTGGCCTTTGGAAAAGATGTATCATAATTTATCACATGACAGCGATTTGTGTAATTTTCCTGCCGATCAAAACATTTTTCTCTCTCCACACGTTTTCCTTTCAGTGACAAGCGTGGAAAAGACTCTTAGCCAGCACATTCTGCAGAAGAGGCAAACGATGTCTTTTGAAAGCTTAATGCTTATTGCTCAACTATTATTTTTCTATCCTGGGTGGCCTGGCACTGTCCAGATACCTTGTGATATGTCTTTCAAGTTGAATATTTGAAAGACACTGTGGGAGGGAGAGAATAAAATATTTCTTTATATGCATTTTCTCTCTATGCTATGTCATTTTAAATATAACATTTTAAGAAAAAAGGGAATGTTGAACCTTTGGTATTCCTTTGGTAAAATGGAAGAAAGCAGCTTCTCTTGTTAGAGAGTTTATTGTTTTTAGCCCCTGGTGTTTTCAAGCTGTCAGCTCCTGTGTGTTATGAGAACAGTCTGTTCCCCCAGTGGCTACAGGGCACAGATTGAAATTTGTAAAATCAATCCCAAAACAGTTCCCAAGTTCTCAGTCTTTGGGATTGTTTTTTAATCTTTCCACAGTCTCAGAAAACAGTATGTCTTGTTAGAGTAAGTGCTGTGACGACATTTATTGTTGTTTGTAGTTGATGTTGTGCAATTGATTGCAATGAATCAGGACATCTCGTGATGTGGTGACAGCTGGAAGTCTGTGCGTGCTCTAATTTATTAGTGCTCTTTTTCGGAGCTGACTGGTTGGCTGCTGTTTCTGGTGATGCTATTTTTAATTAGCATTATAAATGGCCCAGGACCTGTGTGTCTGAAGCATTTCCTCCTTGTGCTGTTACCTGGGAATGCATGGAGCTGATTGGGGCATGGGAGCTCCTCTTGGGAGGAGAGGTGGAAGTGCAGGTCGCAGGGTGAGCTCTTCTTTGAACTCCCGTTTTGTGCTGCCCCGTGGTGTGAAAGAGGAAATTATCAGTGTTCTGTGCACATCTCTCTCAAAGACTTTCTGGTTAATACTGTACAATGTTTTACATAACACTGAACAGAATTGTTTTGTACTAGTAGTGGCTATTTAAACTACTTTAGAGATATTAAGGTATAATTGATTCTGTCATACTGTATAATTGTGTTGTTAGGGATAGGGTAGTGCCTGCAGGCTTGCAGAGGCAACTGTAATGAATTTATGGTTTCTCTTATTGCTGTGCTTTTACTGCATCAAATTAAAAGTAAAGCTGTTACTGTCCTGTGTAATTTGTGTTCCTCCTGCATTCTCAGATGTAACAAATTCATTGAGGTGATGAAGGTGCTGTTAGATATCAACTGGAGAATTCTTAGATTATTTTGGTAACTCTGTTTTTTCTTTCTTTTCCCTTTTAGTGTATAACTCAGCTGAGCAACTCTTTCACCTCAATTTCAGAGGACTGTCGTTTTCTTTTCAGTTAGACTCCTGGACTGAAACCCCGAAGTACGAGGTGAGCAATCATTCTTAGTTAATGGATGGTCTTTTTGCAAGTACCTCTATGGTACTTGCAAAGTATCACCTAATTGTGTTTTGCTGTCTTTTGCAAGCAAAAGAAACCAGTAATTTGGAAGGAATTGAACCCCTCAGTTGTGTTCTTATTAATGCTATGTAACCATCTCAAAGTTAAAAATTTACTTCCTGTTGGCAAAAGGCATGTGCTCAGGGGTTTTGCTTGCATCATGAACTGTTGGTGAAGGGAGTCCTCTAAAAATATGAGTGCTGTCTATGCAAATACATAAATATTAAGCAATCTACTGGGAGGCTGTTCTTTTATCAGATGTTTTTGAATCTCATCAAAGTGATTATGCAACTAAAGTAGGATAGACTTCATAAAACACATTTTCATCTTAAGTGTCCTTCAGTATGAGTGCTTTTAGCAAGCCAAATGAGTGAGGTTTTTTTGTAATGCCTGTTTGCATATTCACCAAATGTTTGGATGAGTTACTGAATAATTAAATGCATTACTGCATTCTCTGAAATCTTTGTAAATCACTGTCTAAAATGGAAACAAGATCAGGTCCTGTGTAGTTTTCTTCTGTACTAACAAAAATGTATGTGTAACTTGTTTTGTGTGAGGATGGAAAAGCTCTCAGTTGTATAATCTGGGTTTATCAGTTAAAAAGCATGGTATTAAAATAAAGGAGCATATAAAGAGCCAAAACAAAGGGGAAGAAATCAACCAACATGATGACACATGTTCTTTGTCACAGCCTAGTGCTTTAGTGGTTGTGGCTGACATGTCACAGGGGTAACCAGGGGAAGTTATTGTTTAGCAGTAGGGGAAGGTCAGTTGGGTTTCAGATTGGAAGGTGAATAGAAACCTAGTAAACCAAACAAAAAGAATGACCCAACAAGGAGTAGTTTCTTTTCATGCAAGAGTTCCCAGGGCATTGATGAATGAAATGGCCAAGCTACTGAGGAAGTCAATTGTTACACCAAAGATTTGGAAAGATCATAAAATATCTCAAGTTGGAAGGGACCTGTAGGGATCATTGAGTCCAACTCCCTGCTTCTTGCAGGACTACCTGAAAGTACAAAATATTAAAACAAAAGTGCTAGAACAGTGGAGAAAATAATTTTGCATTCTCTAAGTGTCTCATTCAGTGTTCTGGTCAGATTAGTAAAATATTGTTTGCAGAGTGTAATGCCAAAGTCTCCCCAGGAATAGGCAGCAGTAGGATTGTTTAGGAAACAGAGTAGTATGAAACAGTCCCTAGGAAAGACAAGTATTTGTGGAGATTTTTAGAGACAAACATTAGAAAAGATTGCAGAGTGAAGTCAAATTTGAGTATGTCAAAATCTGTCAAGTTCAGGGAAGATTGTATGGGAATGCTAAGCTACTTAGCTTAAGTAGCTTACACTAAGTGTAATCTTCTGCTTATGGAAATGGAAAAACTGAAGAAAAGTTTAGAGTTTATTGTATAGCTGGAAACAAGCTGCAAGTGAGGAGAACGTGAAAACCTTTTCTCACTTCAGTGATTTGAAGTCTGACTACTGTAAAAAGCAAGAGGTATTAATGTTCTAGGCAAATTCAGGAAGAGAATTGAAATCGGGACATCTCTAGATTTACTAAGTAGTGGAGGTTCCCTTCTTAATACCTACAGCAGTGAAAGTCATTGTTCTGGGTTAGTTTTTTTCCTAAGAATTTTTCATGTGTGTGTGTTTACCTTATGTGATGTCCTGCTAAAGTAGACCAGGTAACAGTTTGCATATTGTGCATCTTGTTTTTGTTGACTACTTGTGACAAAGATAGGTTTTTTTTCTTTATGATGTCAGCAAAGTATATTATTGGTCTTGAATGTCCTGTCACTTTCAGAATGGAAAGAAATTCCTTCTTCTAGTGCAGTAAGAGTCAGTCTGACTTCCTTAGCCTGCTTTCTACTTGATGAGAGCACTCAAACCCCTGTCAAAACAGTATGTGTAAGAATGTGGTGATAAGGAGAGTGGAAAATCTATTTAATGAACAAGTTTCAGTTCATCAGATAAGGGCATCTTGCAAACCAGCAAAAATGTTAAAAGGCTGAAATTATTGCAGTGGGAGACAAAAAAGGGAAGTTTTCCTTTAAGACAGATGATTTCTTAGACCTTAAATACAGTGTATCAGCACAAATACTTGGAAATTTCTAGCTGTCGGTGATCAAACCAAGGAAAAACTTGAATTCTCAGTACGCACAGTGGCTAATTGTCAGACTAATGGCATCTTTTGATGAATAAACATAGTGAGTGTTTCACCCCAGCTCAGGAATCCATTAGTGGTGAAATATAAAGAAACACCACCTAGAAGGTTAGATTTTTCTGTTATTTTGCCCCTTTGTCTTTGGCTGGAGACTTACTTGAATTGGTAAGCATAAAGTGCATCTCTAAAGCAATTTCTGACCTTGAGCTGAAGTGTCTGCTGTGTTGTATAACAAGAATGATTTTGTGTTTCCCCAGCCTAACTTTGCCCATGGTCTGGCCTCTCTGCAAATTCCACATGGCGCGACTGTGAAACGCATGTACATCTACAATGGAAACAGCCTGCAGGATACCAAGTACGTGCAGCTGCTCGTGCTCTTCTGATCATTTATTTAGTGTTTTGCCATTGCTAAATATAATTGTATATTTCTTTAGTTCAGTTTGGGTCTTCTGTTTATTTGGTAACATGTGGAATGCCTTAAGATACCAACGTCAGTCAAATTTCTGTGGGTGTTGCCCTCAGACCTTGTAATCAAATGTTGGTTTGATTTATGTTGCTGTAAAATTAGCTTGGTTCAGCTGTAGTAGGTAAGTTCAATTGACCTGAAAATGAATTAATTAAAGTAGGAAATATTGTGAATTTAATAAGACATGTTTAGGCTATTCTTACTCTAGATTTTGTTTGTGTGCTAATGACCTCTCCCTAAGCAAATCAAACTTGGTGGAGGAACTCAAAGTTTGTAGCATATTGATAATATGTATGTCATGGCAGGGCCCTGTCAAGGGTCTTAAACTCTCTTGCTAACAAAAATAATAAAATATGCCATGTGCATAATCTACCATATAGTCAATGTATGTCAGATACCTGACTGAGCTTACTGTCATAAAGGCCAGGCTGGATGGGGCTTTGAGCAACCTGGCCTAGTGGAAGGAGTCCCTGCCCATGGCAGAGGGGCTGGAATTAGGTGATTTTTAACGTCCCTTCCAACCCAAACCATTCTAAGATTCTGAGATACCTAATCTTAGAAAGACCCAAACTGATAAAGTGGTATTTTTTGCAGAGACAGTTGAGTTTTAAGGCCGCGAGATAAACACATCCTTGGATTACTGCTCAGAAGGGAGGGAGCCTTGTTTATGCAGACATTGTCTCCTAATTAGAAATAAGTGCACTTGAGAAAAATGCTGTTGTCTGTGCCCGTCTGTGACATGGTGAGCTTTAGTGAAAGCACTGATTGTTGCCTGGGGCTCTGTTGTGTGTGTGAGAGAGAGCTCAAAGCCCAGCTTTAAGCTTGTCATTCACCCAGAGGAGGAATTGACGTAAGAACAGTGAATTTTAGGGAGCATATACAAGCTAATACACAGGCCTTTCCATTAAAGCTATCTTACTTGAGGCTGTTACTGTTTTCTAAAATAATATTCTTGTTGAATTAAATTGAGAACTTTCCCAGTAAAGCAGCATAGTTGCCTTTGGTGTACTGGCACAAGCCGATTTCATGTTCTGGGCTATGAAGTACCTTCCCAAGAGCAGTGAGAGCATCATGGAGAAAGTTCTTCTGCTGCATTTGGATGATATGCCTAGTTCAAGGATTTAGTTAGCTTTAAAAACTCCACAACTTCCATTTTCCCCAAGAGAAATCTGAGCTGACATTTCCTCATAGGAGATATCCAAAGGCTAGGTACAGTTTCTGTAATTCCTTAATTCCTGTAGTCTTTGAAACTTGCTGTTTTTTTCATTAATAATAAAGATCTTGCATTTGAGTGCTGTTTTGTTCCTCTTTTTTTCCCCCATGCTTTCTGATCCTCCTGTATAATACAGCTTTTAATCTGCAGTCTCAGTTACACGCAGTTTTGTCAAAATTAATGTGCTCTGTTCCAGTGAACTGGTACTAGCTAGTTACAGGAAAATTTGAAGATGAAGCAAATCCTATGCACATTTTGTGTGATTGGTTTCAGGGCTCCCTTGATGCCTCTCAGCTGTTTCCTCGGGAATGTGTACACCGAGAACGTCGACGTTCTGCGAGATGGAACTGGACCCTCAGGTTTACGGCTTCGCCTACTCACTGCAGGTATTGGAGACAGTCAGAACATTGCACTGGTTGTTCTCCTCAGGAGAAGAGGGATAAACCTGTATAAATTGAGCACAGGTTATTTGTGATGATATAATAGGTGGTCTCAAAGTGTTCTATCTACCTTATTTTGAACTATTGGAAGCAAAACCCAGTTAAATCTTTGTGAAGATGAATCTGCCTGCTGCTGCATTTTCCTGACCCTGGAGAAATCACTGAAAACTGGAGCCCCGTCTTTACATGTTCCGAGTCCTTAGAATCTGTTTGCAGAAATGGAATTTGTCTCCAGGTGTATGTGTAGAAGACAACAGATCACTGTTCTCAGTACATCACTAGAAAACCCCCATGACAAACCTAGAAACCTTGTGTATGTGCATTTTCTGATATTCCAGGGAGCTTTATGATGTTGGTATTTTTGTGATTAAATTTTGAAGGCTTTAAAAAATGCCACAAGTGACTACATTAATGCTGCAGCCTTAAACTACACTTCCAATTCAGTTCTGTTTTCATTTACTGTAGGAGACAGTGGTGGAAGTGAAGAGAGGCTGATGAGTCTTTCTCCTTGTATGTGCTTTCAGAGATGGGGAAAGACATAACAACTACGCAGGAGTCTTGTTCAGTCACCATAACTTGAGACTTGACAATGTTTTTAAGAAAAAGTATTGAGATGTTTTTAACAATTTTCATTAGAAGGCTCAGCTTTTGACCTGTTCTGATTGCTAGCTCTATGTATATTGATGAAACACTTGGAATACATTCACAATATGCAAAAGTTGAAAAAGAGAAAATTATAGATGAAGAATAAAAAATTATGAATTAAACTGGAGCAGATATTTTCAAGCTACTTTGCTTTTCTCATTGCAGAGGAAGATAAGGTAGAGCTGTCTAGTGCAGAGCACATATATCCCCCTGTACTGGGGAAGGAGTTAGCTATAGCATTATAATTATGTAAATGATTTTGAGAAATTGGACACTTTTAAGATAGTGTCAAGTTCTGTTAAAAATGTATATGCATGCAGCTTAAAGGAAATGTTGTCAGTGAGTAAAATAATTACTAAAATATCACTGATGTTCAGACAAACTTGCAGAGAGGCAATCTGGATATGTGCTGTTCTTATCTTGCAAAGTTTGTAGAAACTCTTGTAGAATGTATTACACACCTGTTCTGTCACAAGTTTCTCTGCCCACGTATTAACTTACTGTTGCTTAAGAAATCAAGGATTACTAATTGGATTTTTCTGATTTATTTTAGTGGGTAACTAGCTACATAAATAATGCATAATGAGGAAAGCTAAATGTGTAATTAGGGCACATCCTGTGTTCTGCAGTAACTGCTGCATATGTGTACTTGCATTCTCGTAAATGTAAGATGCTGCATTCCTGTAAGCAAATGGGCTCACGAACTGCAACATCTTTCCATTTCCTAACATCTGGTAACATATGTCAGCAATTCATCTGTGTAATGGCTATTCAATAAGATCTGTTTTTAACCTTGTTTGCACAGGGGCATAGTTGCTATTGATTTAGTCAGTTGTGGGAATCTTGAGTAAATGTCTGTTTTGTGATACAGTTAATATGGACGAGGGATTTTGCTTTATGCTCTTGATGTTTTTAGCTGGAGATAAATCTCTAGCTGCTAAAGTAGAATATTCTAGGGATAGAAATAATTCCTGGCATTTACTGCTAATAGCCAGCTGATCAAATTGAGATAGGCTGGGAACCAAGTCATGTTCATGTGAGTGGCAAGTGAAGGTAGTGTGGCTGAAGTTGGAGGTTAAAGTGGGGAACCATGCAACAGTCAACACATGCCCCACTCTGATAACAAATATTTACACTGTTGCCAAGTAAATGGTTGTCTGAGGAATGCAGCTGTTTGGTTTGTGATAAATAGAGGAATGCTAACCTTTTGGTGTTGATTTACTGATGTATTCTGTGATCAGGAAGGATGCATGTAGAGTTGTTTTCCATTCCTCAGGCTGTGGCCCAGGTGTTTTAGCCGATGCCAAGATGCGGGTATTTGAGCGCTGTGTGTACTTCGGTGATTCCTGCCAGGATGTGCTCAGCACCTTGGGCTCTCCACACAAAGTCTTCTACAAGTCTGAAGACAAGGTGAGGGAATTCTTTCAGGCACGGACTTTGTTCAGTGGTGCCTCAGTCTCATCGTAGTGCTTGTGTTCGGCAAGGTCAGTGAAGTTGAACTGCCAAGTAGCACAAATTACAAGTGCTTGACATATTGCTTGGTAATAACAGACCATGCTGAACCATTATAGAATAGGTTTTAAGAAGCTTTTTTAAAATCTAAATTGAAGCAAATCTGTTTAAAATTTATTTTTAAAAAAATCAAATTGCATCATGTTAACTGGTTTAAGAATTGTTACCAATGGGAACACTTCTGTATCCAAATGTGCCTTAGCAAGTGTGTGCTGCCTATTTTTTTTTAAATTCTAGTTTATATAAAATAACCTCAGTATATACTTTGACATTTTCCTAATGGTTTTCCACAGCACAATGTAAGTAAACCTTTTAATTACAATAACTGAAAAAGCTGATGTGTCACTGTGCTGCTGCAAGCAGGTGATGGTCCTGTCATGAAGCACAGTTCTTACATAGTTGAGCAGAGGCTTCAAATGAGATTATAGCAATTTGTTTGGATGTAGAGATGTTATTAAGGCATTCATCTTTGAGCATTATTGAATGCATCTGAAAAGTGTGTTTCTTGCAGATGAAAATCCATTCACCCTCGCCCCATAAGCAGGTCCCATCAAAGTGCAATGACTACTTCTTCAATTATTTCACACTTGGAGTGGTGAGTGGAAAGCTTCCCTAAACAATTCGTATAAACTTCTGATTTAATTACACAGCAATTCTTTCAGAAGGCTAAAGGCTGTGGGAAATGAGAGACTTCAAAACTCTTGATTTCTGCATTTCATATCTCTGGATATGAAAAGCTACACTGACTTTCCTTTAACACTTACAAATTCAATCAGCAGTGTTTTATCTCCACCAGTGGATGGAGGGCTCTTTGCAATTCTGCAGTCTCTTAGGTTTTCTCGTTTTTCTGTGGTGCCTGATACATAGGTAACAAGTTCTTGTTCCTGAGGTCCATTCCCCTGTCCCACAGAACTGAGACAGGTGTGCCATAGCAGCAGTTGTGAAAGTTTGCTGAGCTGTGGGGTGTTGTTAAATCTTCGTGTTCCTCCTTGCAGCTGTTTTGCTTTAGTCTACGTTCTGTAAATAATATGCAGAAAAACAAGATCTCCTTAGAAAACCTGCCAACATTAGCAAATGAAGCTGCAATTGTGATTGTGTGCTGGAGGAAATGTGTGTTATTTGAATTTACAAATAGTCTTATTTTCAAATACTACTTTTCATAATTTAATTCAGTTTCAGTGAGATAAATACATGTCACTCTATACAGGTGCTATTTTAAGTAATCTCAGGTTAGTTTGGGAAAGGCCGCCTTCCTTTATCCTTATTGCTTCATCTGTCTTTTTTTGTCTTCAACAGGATATTCTCTTTGATGCAAACACTCACAAGGTGAAGAAATTTGTCCTGCATACAAATTATCCTGGTCATTACAACTTTAACATGTGAGTGTACAGAACTTATCTATTAAGGAGTACACTGAAACAACTGAAAAGGAAATCTTATGTTCCCTTTAGAGAATTCCAATATTTTTTCATAAGTCTCTTTGGTGTATCTAGTAACCTGTGGAGGTTTCAGATGTCATTAGTAACATTGTTTTAGTAGTATTTTCTTTTTACTTTTAAATGCCTTTATATATATTGGCAAGTATGTCTTAAAGCAGTGAATGAGGTAAGGTAGTTCTTGGTCCAGGTATGATGTGCAAGTTCTTGATAGAGGCAGACTTTGTATTAGCAAGAGTGTCCTTTTACTGGTAGCTATGTTGCTGGTTTTTTCCTAACATGATTTCAGTTGGTGATTAAAAAATCTCATGCTTCTGAACATTTTTTCAATACTTTCTAAATGTAAAGTTTTTAGAGGAGGAGTATGAGTTAGTGATTGGATGTCTGATTAAAGCAGTTAGTGATAGAGAAATCTATAGTGCTGTTTAATAGCTAAATATTTCTCCACACACTCTGTGTAACAAGAGAGTAATTTGTGCTGAAGGACTTCTTGTGTCCTCTAGGAAATCATATTAGAACATTCCCAGGCTGCTGCCTTTTTGGTGTAGAAGTCTAAGCGAGAACTTAATCTGCTATCATAGATGCTCACTTTCATTTTATTATTCACGTGACTTTCATTCAAGGGGTTATTAAGAGCTGTAAGTCTGTGGCTGTGCAGTTTATCTTGGCTTCTCTGTTTTCTAATAGCTTTACGATTTGCACTTTCTAGTTACCATCGCTGTGAATTCAAGATTCCACTCGTCATTAAGAGAGGTGAGCATTTCACTGCTGTCCTTCTTCAGGGGGCACAGAATGCTCCAAGGGGAGCTGGGATCAATTCTCATCTATAATGGTCCTTCATTATCAGAGGATGCTAACAGTAACAGTCACTGAGACAGAGAAGAAATTTTGGGGTTAGGTTTCTATTTAAGTGGAAAGGACACTTCGGGGCAAGGTAGCAGTTCTCGGATTGTACTTACACTAACTCTTTACTTATTTGGATCACACAAATATTTGGCTACAACATCCTGTAATGCTCTGCTAAAATCAGTTACCTTGTACCTGGAGGCTCAAAATTTGTAAAATAGTGTTGGTCTGAGCTCATCTGTCCAGTCCACTGATATTTAATATAATCTGGTTTATCTGGGAATGAAAAGAAACGTCCAGAATATATTGGCTCTATGTGCTACAGAAAAAGTATGTTTTTGTTCATCTGAAAATCTCTACTTGAAAAAATACATCTATAATTAGTAGTGCTGATTTGGCAAGGTACCAAGATGTTCCCAGCTCTGTGCATGTAACTAATCTCAGCAAAGTAGGGGAGCCCTGTCTGAAGATCACCATGATTGAAGTAGACTTCTTCAAAGTAAGAATACATGTGTTCTGGGAAGGTATTTGGATTATACTGGGAATGCCAGATGCTGGCTAGGTTTTGACCAGGGATGTTTTCCTCATTCTGATTGGTATTCACTGCAAGCACTTTGCTGTGTGAAGTGCAATCCTCCTGTGGCTGTCACAGCAGTTTGAGCATATGGAGGATTAAAAACCTGGAAAAATAATGTTTGTGTATACAGGCTTATATGAAAGTTGATTTGTACTTCAGCCAAGAGAATGAGCATGAAATTTCTCACTTGAAAGATCATTTCCCTTAGGTTATTTTACTTCAAAGCATTAATTTGTTAATAATTTTGTTTACCTCAAGTAGCATTATGAATTTATTCTTAATGTGTCTGTTTTTTTGTTTATTTGGCATTTTTAACCAGCTTTTCTGGCCTCTAGCTTATGTCCAGGACATGTAAAAAGTTGTGAACAGATGTTGTAATAGTTTTGAAGAGCCTGTCTTCTTCCCTCTGGTGGCAGTGCCTGATGCAGTTTTATTAGTTCTCTTTTGTAGTTCGAATTCAGATTATAAATTAAGAACCAGAGTTCAAGTTGCAGACACTGAACTCACAGCACAAAGAGAGCATGTTTAGAGAGGAGAAAACACAGAGAAGCAAGTGGTCTTTAACTTGACTGAAACCTGTGTTGGACATGTTCAGTGTCTAGGTCCATTCCCACTGCTTTGGGAACGTGCTTTCAGTATTTAGGAGTACCCAAATATATGTATGTAACTTATGTATAAAGGTACTTGAAACCACCAGCAAACAGCTTCTGTTTAAGGCTGTAATTGTAAATGCAGTGCTGTCTTTTTGTTATTTAATAGGTAGGCTGCAATTCCCAAGCCCTCTGCCGTCTTTGTTTTGGAAGAGCAGTGTTTTAACTGATTTCAGACCTGCCAACTCCTGAGTCTCCAGATGTCAGTTTTAGCCAGCTTTCTTTCCAAGTGCAGTGGGGTGTTTTGGACTTAGAGTGGCACATCATGTTACCTCCTCAAGTGGCTAACTTAGTGCAAAGAGATGGAGTTTCTTTTACAGTGGTGTTGTGCCATCTAAGATTAAAGCTTAAGCATTATAATCTTAAAGCTGGGACTTGCTGTAAATAGGGAGGTTTGCTTTATCACCTTAACTGGCATTTAGTCAGTGTTACTGACAGTTTTGATTGCTAGTGAATGTTGGTAAATTTGTATATGAACTGATCTAATGCTCCCATGTCTCCTGCTATCTGAATTAACATTCCAAAATAAAGTACTATGTAGGGGACTGTTCAAGCTTAAGCTAGAAAAGCTTTTCTGTTTTTGTTTCATAGATAGCGCTGATTCACAGACAGAAACATGTACAACATACAGCAAGGTAAGCCTGTGTAGAACTGTTTTCCTAATTTTCTTTATCCACCTAAATGATTCATGCCAACTTTACAATATACTTTAAAGAAATTACAGCAGTGGTATCATGGTGTTTTAAAGTGGAATAGTAGAAGACCACAAGTTTGTGTATATCTCATGGTTTAAATATTTTGGTGTGTTAAAAGATTGAATTCAATTGTAATAGCACACTTAAAGTAAACTGAATTACTGCATTGTGACACGGCTTGCATTTCAACACAGCTGCAGGTAGAAATAGTGAAATAAGTGATAAGGGGAAACAGCAGCAGTGGTGGCTAAATGTTAGCTGGAGGCATGTTCCTAAGCAAAATTCTTACAGAGCTATTGTACTAAACACAGCTCTTGAAGACATGTACTATTCAACAAGAGAGCCCAGTGCCCTTCCACTTTCTTCTGAAGGGTGCCAGTAATGGGATATTCCTTAGGCAGCAGCCTTTCAAAAATGTCACTGCCAGTGTGACACCTCCTGATGACAGCAGAAGACTCTACAGCTGTACCACCTAAATAAACTTCCCAACTGGGAAGTTGCTGCTGCATATTTCACAGCTGCATTAAGTTGAAAAACTTCTCAAAAACTGTGTTCATCAGTGCCTCTGCAGTCAACATTCAGCCAAGCTCAGTACTGCTCTCTTGGCTCCTAGGCTGCCAAATGAAGGCTTTCCTTGGTGAATTTTGATTCCCATACTGGGAAGAAAAATTGGAGTCAGCAATCTGGAAGCTGCCATTCTATGCTTTTTGATTTGAATTATTTATTCCCTTCAGTGCTTTGACTTATTTCAGTCTTGTGTGTGAAGAAGCTGCAGCTTCTTGGAGTCTGGTTAGTGAGGAAAACTGTTGGACACTTCCCAATCATTAGATAGTGCAGCCTTCCTGTTCTCCAATCTTGTTGCTTAAATCAAGGAAAGACTTTTGGGAGAGGTAGCAATGAGGATATTATTCCTCTCTCTAAAGGTATGTAAGAGGATTTTTTGTTGAAGTTTCCCAAAGCTGCTTTGGTCTCTGAGGTGCCCCTAAAATGCTACAAGACTTTCCAGCTATGTTTTATCCATAAGACCCATAGACATTTTTATATTAATAATTTTATTTCCAAACTATTTTTAGACAAAAGTGAGAATAATATCTTAAGAGAATTTACTAGCCCTAGCAATGGATAGTTCCATTACTGAGTATGGCTCCAGTCACAAAATACTTTTGTAAACAGAACTTCAAGTTTATTTGACAATTAGGTTTGTCACAAACAAATGTGCATGACACTCTTCCTAGATAAAGAGTTTTCTTATGCCTCATTTTAACACAAATTCGTTGATGTATTTACAGTGGGACAGTATTCAGGATCTACTGGGGCACCCTGTAGAGAAGCCAGTGGTACTTCACAGGTAAAAATCTCTCTCTATTTTGCTTGGCAAGGATTGGGCTGAAAACAGGATGAGGAAGAGTCTTCATGGCACTAGTTACTTTTGTAATGCTTTGCTGCTTAAAGTTTCAGGGTTTTTTGGCCACTAACAAGATGAGATAGCATAGCAGCTCTGAGAGCAGCTGAGTGAAAGCATTTCCAAAATTCCTTGAACTGCAAAATCCAGAGAAGATCTCAGAGAAGAATGAACAGTGCCTTAAAAAAGTCTTTCTTGATGAGTAATAAATAGTTTAGAGGTTTTATACTTTTTATATGCATTTCAATAACATGCCATTATACAACACAGTATATATATGTGTATGATAATATATGTAACAGCAGTCTGTCTGAAGAAGCTTGTCTTTTATGAACATAAATGGTTCTACAGTTCTTTTAGGCCGACTGAACATAGAATAGCCCTTAAATTTGCTGTGTTTCTGCAGGCATTGAGGTGGATGTTGGGTTAAATGGGCATTACCTGTTTGCAGAGTTATCATTTTATGATGTGAAACCATGATTTTTGTCTCAGGACAAGAGTAAGTGATGGGTACTGTGCAAATACTACAGCAATTTCAGATAAATTTAATGTATTTTTATCAGACTTTCGCATGATTTTGACTTTGATTTTTTTTTTTTTTTCTTTTTTCCCTCCTTAATCATTGTGCCCTTTGTTCCCCTTTACTCCTGTGTTATGCCAGTGAGATGATTAGAGCAGAAGCCATGTGAATGAAGTAAAGCTAAGGTGAATAGTGATGTCGTAGAGCCCTTCTATTTTTTCCATCTGTGTTGTAGAGTAGTTCAACCAGAGAGCACTTTACTGAGCACATCTCAAATGGCTCAGACATGCAATTTGAAAAACTGACCAGTTTACAAGAAAGGACAAAAGGTAAATATTCACTAGGGGATTTTTTTGGCTGTAATCTAAAATTCATTGCAGTCAACAGAAATTGTCAATGTACAATCCAAAAATACCAGAAATAACTGGAAGACAAGTGATACATAGATCTTGAAAAACACTGTTTAATAAAACTTGGATTATTCTATTTTGGCATCTTATAGGTTAATCTTCTTAACATGCTAAATCCAGTTGATAAATAGACAGTACATAGTAAATATAAATCATAGACTATATATAGTAAATACATCAGGTAGAGGTTGAGACACAAAGGGAAGGATCTTTCCCAAAAATAATGTGTAATAAGTAACATGGTGCTTCTCTCTTCCTGTGTATCTGGGGTTTTTTAGGGTTCTTCCTGTTCAAGTTAAGTGCAGGAGAGTTTCCATGTAGAGGTCACTACTGGCTTTTTGATTACTTTTTCCCCAAGTTTTATTAATGGCTCTGTGGCGTCAAGCAGAGTTTCCTCTGGCTCATTTGGAGTCTAGCGATGGTGTTGCATAATGTAGATATACTTCCTTTTGATGAAAGCCATGATAAAGATGCTGTAATTTACCTTATGTTACTGAGTACTTATTCCTTCCTGAGAAGTTCCTGATCCTCACCTGTCCATTTTAAAATTTTTTCCCCCTCTTTTCTGTTCAGGTCGTCATCTCCAAACAACACTAACCCATTTGGGTCAACCTTTTGCTTTGGACTGCAGCGAATGATCTTTGAGGTTAGGAAAAAAACCTTTTATTTTTGTCTGAGCATGGGAAGATGAGGAGTTTGCTATTACTATGAGTGGCTTCTTTCTTCCTATTGCAATAAAAGCCAGTGCTTGGCAGTGGTATAATTTTAGTGCCTGTTGGCAGAAAGAGGCAACTGTGCAACCTTTTCTCTGAGGCTGTACATTTGCATGTTAAAGCTGAATCTTCAAGTTTGTCACCTGGAACTCATGCTAGCAGGAGATACGTGCACGTGGCTGGTTGGAGCATGCTGGTGTTGTGTCATGGAAGTCTAAGAGACCATTTTTAGGAACTAGCCAAGAGCTTGTTGCTGTCATTTGTTGTTGGGATTTCTTTCTTCAGGCAGATCACTTCTGTATTCACCTTTTTAATACTTCTGAGTTTCTGTTTAGTGTACCACTTCTTTTAATTTCCTGTTTCCCTGCTGTGCTTTTGCAGGTGATGCAGAATAATCACATAGCTTCTGTTACTCTGTATGGCCCCACACGGCCCAGCAGCCAGTTGAGAACGTCGGACCTTCCCCAGTGAGCATCCCCTGCAAAGTCAGCTAATCTCAATGCTACAGAATTAGTACAGCGTGCCTTGATTTGCTGCCACTTATAATATGGAAAGCACGTTATGATTTTGTTTTTTTTTTTTTTCAATAAGCCTTTCCACCCAAGAGCGGTGTGGAGAGGAAATTCTCTCAACCCTTCATCATGGGGCATGGAACTGTTGATGGAGGAAAGCAGCTTAGGTGCCTGTGCCGTCGTTTATTCCTCTCCGTTGCCCTCATCCTATGCAGCACAGACCTGAAGAGACTGTCCCTCCTTCTCAGCTGGCAGAAGGGGGAAATGGAAGAGGGGCACATAATGACTGCAAGAATTAGAAGCACAAACTTTCTGAGCCTTGGAGCATCTGGAAGCAGGTATTGATTTTAGTCTGTTTGTGTTACTGTATTGATGTGGTGGTCACATTTTAAGAAAACGTGTGTGTATATATATATAGATATAAACACCTCGGTATTTCTGTGGCTTAGGACATTGTACCAAGTGTGACAAGGATGTATATATGTCCATGATTTCAGGCACCACATCTTTGTGTAACTTTAAACCAAGCAAGTAGCATGTGCATAATACTTGGTTGTAACATTTGCACTACATACACTTTAATTACTTGATAAACGTTTATCTTCACTGAGGAGCATCTGTGTACTGGGTGTGAGTGGGGTGTGGTGGTTATTTAATGTACACTGCGCATAAAGCTTATTTATACAGTGGATCAGATTTGTCCACCTTCCTGCACTAATATGTACTTGATATGCTGATACAATTTTTTTCTGTCATGGCTGGTTTACTAATTTTTTTCATATGCAATTTTAAAAGAAAAAAAAAATTCTGGAAGGGGTTATTTCTATGATTGAATTATGTTTTAGTGAAAAGATTTGATACAATTTTTCATACTAGTGAAAAATTTAACGAAGAAATAATGTTGCCTCATTTGCCTCTATTCCAAAATCCTGGATTCCTACTCTATTTCCTCAGAGAAAGAAAAGCTGTATATAATGGTATCTCAGAAAGAAATTCTGGAATTCCGCCATCACCAAGATAACCTTTTCTGTAACTTTTGATGTATGATTTTAATTTATGCCAAAGGTTTAGCCAAAGACATCCTTGTTGTAGTTTCACCGTTTCTGTACATATACGCTAACTGCACACCCCACCCCAGCAGACAGGATATAGGCTTCTTTCTAGTTGGGAGATGCTGCTCGCAACATTTTATCCCAGGAGGATACTTTAGGTTTCTAGTTCTCTTACCAGTCTTATTTGGGAGAAATAGGTGGTCTGTCTTTGAAATAATGAACCCTTTTTAAAAATGGACAAGAGAAATGTATAATTTTATCCCATTTTTAATATTTTGGTGTCGCAACTTGTGATACATAGATGACAATTTTGTGAGTTTTACTATGTGTGTACAGATTTTTGTAAATATGACATTTTTGTAATTTTAACTCCATGTACAGTGTAATCCTGTATAGTTTATCAATGAATGAGAGATAGGAAATAGAATGTTAACTGAAGTTTTGGATCCTGGACCAGTAGCAGGGATAAATGTGTGTGTGTGTGAGACGTTCTTTGCCATTTAGTCTTCCTGTATACTGTGATACTCTAAACTGTTTTGCTAAAACAAACAAAAAAGCCCCATGGAGAATCTAATGGATAAGGAAAAAGTTACTATTTACCTTTATCCCTAGGTGTCACTCCTGTTGAATCCCTGTTCAATCTGTGCTGTCTCCTGTGATCGTTGCTTGCTAAGAAAATTCTATGCCTCAATCTTCCTTTTTATTTCCTCTCTAATTTTAATTTCATTTTACATAGCCCTTCTGTAAATTAAATGGAATAATAATGAGCATGTACACTGAAAGAAAAATAAAAAGAGACTCTCAGTTACTGTTTTTGTGTTAAATACAGTTACTGGGTGTTTTTGTAATAAAATCACGGATATTCTTGCCTTTTTTTTTTCTTATCAATTAGTTCTTTTTATTTTCCTGGTTTTCAGACATACTTGCAGTACCTGACTAGTGTATAGGGACTTTATAGCCAGTTCAGTATGTTCTCCAAAGAAACAGTGGCTAACATAACTTGGTAGATAGGTTAGAGCATTTGGTAAGGTTTTGTGCTGCAGTGGAGAAGGAAAGTCTCTGAGCTGTGGTCGATGCGCTGTGGGTTCTCCACTGGGTTCAGAAAGAGGGGATTGTTATGCTGCTGTCGGCCCTTGGGGATCCTGGAAATCGATCGAGCTTCAAAGAGGGGAATATTGCACAGCAGAAGGGAGGAAATGCCTGCAGTGAAAGCAGCAAATGTCAATTCTTGTACTGCATTTGTGTGCCCCAAGGGACTTCACAGAAAAGCTTTGGAAGTCTCCCTGTCCTGAAGGAGCTCAAAGGTTAATGCAGGGCATAAGGAATGGGCCTCGGTTCCATTCGTGTTTCTCCTGCACTGGCTTGTGTGAGGCAGGCAGGGCACTTGGCCCTCCTCCTGCAGCATCCCTCAGGGCTGGAATGCAAACTGACCTTGCTTGCTGCTTGGCTCAGGGTGCTCTTGCAGAATTTTATGGTCTCTGAACCAATCCTGATGCTAACTTCAATTAATTTTAGTTCATCCTTTTCTAATAAAAGCTCCGAATAAGCTGCAAGAGGAGATAAATCCTTGGTAAGATGATTTGAATAGTGGCTATTTAGATGCCACCAGTATCCCGCTCTTGAGCGTATTGAGTTGAATTTCTTCAGAAGAGTGAGGTCAGGCCTGCTGCTGTAGCATGAACCCTGTAGCATGCCTCCCCCTCCAAAAGGAAATGAGGGATTTGGGCTGCATCAGCTCCCATCTTGCCAGGTGCCCCGTTCCTTGTAATAATTCTGTGTGGTTTGATACAAATCCTGCATGTTGGCAACATGTGTGTTGGTCCATCATTTTGGTTTCATGTGATAAAACTTTGATATAAAGTGAAATACAATTGCATTTTTAATAAAACATGTAGTGCATATGATCCCCTTCTGATGTGTTCCTTTTTCCTTTGTAAAGAAGAGAGGAGTTTGTGTGTGTGTCTGCTTAACTTGAATGTTGCAGTATTGTCCACAGTATTTCATTTGTTTACACTTAATAAAACTATGGTTGTTCCCTTCTTTACAGAGGTGAAGCTGACATTTCTTCCTGTATTCTTCAGGCCTTCAAGCAGTCCCTGGGCTCCTATGAGGGCTCCAGGCAGTGCTGTATAGATCAGTGCTGCTGTGTAATACTAGAACCCTCTGTTCCCCAAAATGCAGTTCCTGTCAAGAAAAAGCAATCTTCTGTTGCCAGGAACTGTCATATTTCTAATTCTAAACAGGTTTTTTTTTCTGAAATAGTAATCATATGGTGTGTGAGAACTGATTCATGTGA
The DNA here is from genome assembly GCF_965178545.1 of Coloeus monedula. Classification (NCBI taxonomy): domain Eukaryota; kingdom Metazoa; phylum Chordata; class Aves; order Passeriformes; family Corvidae; genus Coloeus; species Coloeus monedula. The sequence continues at coordinate 12,428,447 of NC_138793.1, read as the reverse complement.
TCATGATCATTCATATTCCAGAGCTCACATCCAACCTGTTTAAAACAAAATCTTTCAGCGCTACAAGAAGATGGTGATTCATTGTTACTTTGGGGCTGGCTGGAGGTTAAGGGCCAGCTGCTGTTTTCCAGAGGGAAATCAAGGGTGTTGCCCCCTTCACACTGACTTTCTACCTGCTGTTAGAACCTGTTAGTCACTGAACTACTCTGCTAAGCCAGAACTTCTGTTAGGTTTTGTGTTTGGTGCCTCAAAATGTGTGTTGAGAGTAAATCTGCATGTGTGAGTCAGTGTGGCTCTTACTTTGAAAAAAATGTTACGTCCAAGTCCTCTCTGCTTGCTTTCTCCAGAGTATTTGGGCAAGGACCAAGTTCTCTGATTTGGGACAATTTCACATGAGCTGGTTGTGTTCAGAAGAATTTTTGGTGTCGTGATGCAGGAAACATTATTCCATGCTAGTTACAATTGTTCTATGTCAACTTTTGCCCAATAACCTTTTTTTTTTTAAGCCTTGATGACCCCAATGCAAAGCCCCCTCTTCTCTGCCTGACGCTGTCAGGCATAATCTGACCCAGCCCCTGTAGCCAAAGAAATACCTCGCTGTGTGTGTCTGAGGAGTTAATTCTGGGTGGTTTGTTTCATGTAAGCTGTGGACCAGGATGTTTCAGAGAGAAGGTAAGGCTGAAGCAAAATGGGGGGAAATGAAAGATGGAGCTTAATGGAGATATGTAACTCTTCAGCATTAAAATAGGCTCAGTGAAGCAGAGGGCTTTGTTACAGGCCAGGATATAAACCAGTTCACAGGGAAAAGTGTGGGGAGTGTATGTGTTGCTTGGAGGGCTCAGGTGCAACTTAAATACCATATTTTTTGCCTATGTGAATTTTTGCTGTAACTAATAAAGTCACTTAAAATGTTTATCTGCCAAAGCTTACATCCCAAGCTCTTGTGGTGTTTGTGGGGATGTTTATTTTTCCAGCAGGTAAAATAATTTCTCCTCATGATCTCAAAAAAACGAGTACTTGAAACAGCAGGAAAGGTAAGCTGGAGCTTGCAGAGTAGGTCACTCACTGTCGTGTAAGATACCATTATTACAGTGACTTTTATTCTGGACTAGCTGTAATGGTTTAATGTAATCTTTTCTCTTTTATACAGTAATGAATTCCCCTTTAAATTTTACTCCTTTAGTTATTTTAAAGTACTGCATATTGCAATGCTGGCAGCTGGTTTTACGTGCCTCAATGCTTTACACCTACACTCTATATATCTATATATATCTATATATATCTATATATATCTATATATTCCACTGAGTGCATAAGTTTCATTCTGATATTATTATCCTTCAGAGGGACATTTAGTTTAAATACCAATCACAGAAAAACCCTGCATGATTATGCAATGTGCAGTCTAATCAACTAAATAATCAAACCAGCCTGATTTGCTGTATTCCCTTCCCCCTCTGCTCATCTCAGAAAAACTGCAGCCCTGAAATCCTGAGTTTACCCTGTCTCTTGCTGGGTAGCTCTGCTGCATCCACAAGCAGGGAGGCTATGGAGGTTATTCCACCCTTTCCTGCTTCCATGGCTGTAGACACTATTTGTCTTATTACCACACCTTGATTCCCACCCAGCTCAGGCAGCCCCTGGGACAAGGCCACCACTGCAAACCTGTGCTATTTTATGGATTTTTTCGTGGGTTTTAGCACATGGATTGTCGACAGATGGGCTGGGAAAGGGAGGGGGAGAAAGAAGATTCGTGTGCTGGGTCTGAATGGATTGGAGAGAGCATTGGGCTGGCCAGGAATGGTGGGGGAGCTGTTTGCCACTCTTGGAGGGACTCAGTTGTGCTCCTCCTTTGGGTTTTACTTTCCCCTCTCATTCCTCAGTGTGGTTTTCTTACTGATCATTAGCCTAGAAAGTAATGAAAATTTGTATTTAAAAGTTTTACTGGTTTTTAAAACTGTCGCTGCAGTTAGTAGCACCATTAGGGAGATGTGGTGGGCTGATTTTCTGGGCTGCTAAGACGTGCAAGTCCAGCTGGAAGAGGTACAACGCAGGAGATCAGCAGTTTTTCACACTGGGCTTTGGGATAGACTTTTTTTCTCTCTGATCCAGTGGTCTTTCAGCACTCCCCAGGGAAAGTTCTCAGTGCTGATATTTAGTGAGGGTTCTCTGAGCCATTTGATTCTTTTGTACTGTTTGAGTTTGCAGTTGAGGTTTGCTTCCGAGAACTTACTGTAGAAAGATGAATAATTAAACTGCAGACAGGAAGCACAAGATTTTAATACTCAATTGCTTCAGAGTCCTCTTTGGCTTTCCTTTCTATGATGTCTAAGTCTGCAGTGGCTTGACTGAAGGACGGATCTTGGCATTCGCTACCCGTTCATGTGTCCAGAGATGTACTTGGAGGTGCTGAATGTGAAGCTTAAGCCAGCTCTGCTCATTATAGTGACCAAATCTGGCTACTTACATACAGCAGGAACAAAACTTGACTGTGTGTGAATCCTTGGGACTCAATAAAACTTACTGGACTGTATTAGTTGCAGAAGTTTATGCCTGTACTGAGAAAGACTGCTTGCCTTGTTTGCTACTGGTAGAACCCACTTAGGATGTTTTTATGTTTTCTTTTCTTGTCCTGGGTTAGTCATGAAAAAAATTGCCAAGCAAGGCTTTACAGCAAGCCTGACTGGGGTACTCAATTAGCCAGTTAATAAAAGCTACTCAGAAAGTCATTCTGAAAAGGATGGGTTTGGTCTTCTGAGATGCATCAGATAAGTTGATAGAGGGATCTTCCTGCCAGTTCTCATACACACCTGGGGCTTTAGGATTTTCTGAAAAGATCCTCATCTTTAAGGAAACAATCTTCACTTGGGTGAAGTCAAAGCCTTTGCCTACTATAGCAGTAAATAGAATTCAATAAACTCCAAGGGCTGCAGCGCTGCATTAAGCACTTCCCCAGAGCATTATGCTCACATACGGGGTCTGTGAGCTTCCAGCTCAACTGCAGTGGCAAATGGAAGCTTAAAGCCCAAGTCAAATAGGCCATGCAGCAGAGGCTGGAGGACAAAACCAGATGGATCTTTCATTAATAGAGACTCTGGTATTCACTGGATAAAAGAAAAATGAGCTATTCTATAGACTAAGACAATGGAGTAAACAGTTTGCTCTAGTTCTGTTTCTGCCTATCAGGGTATGTGCTGGCACAGACTGTGTCAACACAGATGTTGAACAACAACTTTGATCTGGGACAAAATGCACTCATTAATGCTATGCTGTGCGTAGATTGCAGATCTGAAGACACTATAGAGGGAGCAGCCAATCTCTGAATCTTCAAGTGTAAACGGAAAACCTTAATAAGGATTGCTGAACCTGACTAGCTGCCTCATAGGAAATTGCAAGGTAAACTGTTTATTTTTCTGTCATTGCCATTAAATTAAGTCCAGCATAAGGAAAGACTTACCAAGTTATCCAAAATAATGAATAATGTATTTTTTATGTTACTGTCTTCATGAAAAATCCCAGTGGTTTTAGTCTTACAACATGTGTGCACTTGTGTGTACTCGACAAACTCACTCTTAACAACTAGAAGTACATCTGCATGCTGTCTTTTAATGATGGTATAAATAATTTCCAAAACTGTAAACTACTCACAGGTAATACATTTCTGTACAAGCTATAAATACACAAGTATCACACATGTTAGCAGACAGGGGTAGGGGTGACTTTGTCCCTCTAGTGAGGCTTTGGCTTAGTTCCACACCCTGAAAAGCTCCTTGTGAAGCTCACATGAACGTTTTATATTTCAGGACTGCATCCTGAAAATATCCCAAATGTAGAAATCTTTCAATTTCTATATAGCTGACCTTTCCTTGGAAATCCATTATTGTAAGGCTTAAACTCACGATGAAGATTACCAATGAGTGAGGCTGTTGTCCATAGTCTGCCACAGACACTCCCAGCCTGCTGTTCTCTGCGTGCATCGTTAGTGCCAGTACAGAGCCCAGACTGCTGCGGGGTGGGAGGGAGGTTACACATGGATATGAAATGCAGCTGTGCTGCAGGCTCTGTGCAAGAGAAAGGAACTTTGGACTTCTATGACTGATTGTAGTTTCCTTTGAAGATGTGCCATCCTGAGGGGTTCTCTGATGGATAGGAGTTTTGTTGAGGGGGTAAAAAATTGCAAAAGAATTAACAAACACAGTATCAGAGGTGAATTCAGGCTCTTTGCCCCATGAATTTCATAGCGTTTTAACCTTGATTTAGAGGAATTCACATCTGCTTTGATGTCTGATAAAAGTATATTCTTCTAAGGTAGACTACTGTTGGGAAAAACAAAATGCACCAAAGTCTTGACTACGCTTTGAAAAACTGAGCAATTCAGTGTTCTTGTCTGATGCTTAAAATACTTACAAAGCTCCCAACTGAACCTTGGAAAGTCCAACTGAAAGATTGCTGTGTGGTTTTGATTTCTTGCAATAAATTTAGATGGACTTCTATTCTGAAGTCCTTTTTTCTGAAAACTTTCTCCCTTCACGTCACACCCGCAGCAGTATGAAAGTCCTGGCAGCTCTCTGCAGTTGACCATTCCAAGCAAGAGCACCAAGGTCTGTAGAAACCAGCCCAGTCCATTGTTTGGTTTGAATCAGCTCCCAAATGTGATGCAAGCAGCAGCTCTGTGTGGGGTTACCCTTATAAGCAAAGGCCAAAGGATCTCTCCAGATACAAACCTTCTGAAAATCTGGGTCAGATGGTGAGTGATCAAACACTGCTGGATGACTTCTGAGTTTTCCCTGAATGTCAGTCAGCATAGTGCAGAGAGCCTGAGCTCAGGGAAGTGCCAAAACCTGCTCCACCGGTCCCCTGAATCTTGAGCGTGTCAATGGAGCAGATATTTGAACTGAGAAGAATGATGAAAAATCAAGGCTCAAAGTGATCAACTCAAAGTTCTTGTCCTTTCTCTAAAGGCCCTTTGTAAGTCTGCTCCTTTCTAGTTATCTACTTACCTGTCCTTTGCTCTACCAGCCACGCCAGCCTCAGTATCCAGTTGGATTTCTTGTAATCCGCCTGAGTTGCAACGTGTAGGACCCCATTTCAAAAGCTGTTTGTTGTTGTCATCTTCTTATGAGGCCTGCAGAAAACCAACCAGGCAGCAGCGATGTGACTGGAGTAGACACTAAGGGGACTTGATTTCCTGTACCCTAGTTACTGTTTGCTCATTTTTCAATGAGTACAAGTCAAGTACTGCAGGTTGACAATGGTCCCTGTGCTGCCTGGTGTCTGTTCTTACCCTATGTCTTCTTTCATTTCTCACACTTCTAACAATGCTGAAAAATCTCCAAGGACTGCATTTTTCAATGTGCTTTTACACACTGCCCCACTAAGCACTACTATAATCCTAATAAATAATAATAAATTATATATACTGTTATGATTATTTGGACTTACTAGTACAGAAGGACCCACATGATATGTATGTGCAAATGTGGAATTTGGGCAAATTCCTGCAATTGTTTGTTGTCTTCTCTTAACGTTGTAAATAAGATGTGCTAAAATACTCGGAAAGTTGGTTTGTTGGGCTGCATCAGTTCCAGGTTCCCTTTCTTGGCTGGTTTGCTGCGTGTGCTGCACTCTGCCTGCATTATCTGGGAGGTGATGCTGGTGTTATCTGAGTTTTCTTCTTCCATTGGAAAGGCTTCTTTACCTGCTTCTTCTGAGTGCAGGAAAGCCGTGGGCTGTGGAGCAGGTTCCACATTAGCCAGATCTCAGCAACTTTCAAGCTATGAACTACCATGAGATCTTTGTAAAAACAGGGATCAAACGTCTGTAGGTGTGGGGCAGCAGAAGGCTTGACAATGCCAAAGGTCTTGAATCCTTCGTGTAGAATGGGCTTGAGGTTGATTCTCTGTAAGCACATGCCCAAAAAGACATCGTCAATGGGGAACAGCTCCACCTCTCTGCAAGCCCTAGAGAGCTTCCTCATGGTGCAGCTGGACAGCAAAAACCCTCCTCCTCCTGCGTAGGCGGGGTAGATGCTCAGCCCGTACATGGTCTCTGGGATGTAGTATTTGCTCTTCCGGACACGGATGGGACGGGCATTGTAGATGATGTCCCCAACAAAGAGGTCTTCACTGGGATCGTGTCTCTTGAGGAAATCAACAATGTTCTCAACATTGACAAAAACATCAGCATCACCTTTAAAAATAAATTTCACGTTGTGGCAGAATTCAGCAGCCCAGCCCAGGAAGTGGATCTCCTTCAGGGTCAAGTTGAAGAATGTGTCCATGAAGTCCCAGAGTAAAATGTCCCGGTATGTTTGACTCTCCTGGTGGATCAGGGTCTCCCATGTTGCCAGCACTGTCCTGTTCTTTGGTATTCCCAGGAGGAACACTCGCTGGATCTGCTCCCCATTCACCAAACCCTCCCTGCCCCAAGTTTTCCGGACAATCTCACGCCTGTCAAAGTCTTCAACTACTGATTTGATAGCAATAAGGAGAAAGGGACCTCCTGGTGTTTTTCGGCATTTCCTGGGCTGGTTAATGAGGAGATTGAAGTTCCTGTTATCCTTGTTTAGGAGATAGAGCTTGAAGTTGAAGGCAGAATCAGTCAGCGGGGGTGGAGTTGTAGTTTGGACCCTGTTTTTGGCCACTTCTGTTTGTCTCATGACAGGGGTAACTTGGGGTCTGGGGGCAGTTGCCTCTGCTGGCATTGGTCTCCGAGGTGCTCTGGGATCTGAGAGTATTTTTGGTGCTACTTGAGGCTTGTTCTGTGTTGGCTCCTTCTTTCCTGCCGGGACTAAATGCTCCAGCTGGGAGTAGAGCAAAGAACAAAGCGCTACCAGCAAGAAGAAGGTACAGATCGCATCCCCTTTGAGGCGAACTCTCATTGTCTCTCTGGTGTTCCTGGGACTGTTAAAAGCTGTGTTTGAGCTGCCTGGCACCACTGTCCATCTGTAAGAAAACACAGAGTGTGTCAGCAGTGAGGATTTGGCAGGTCTGAAGCAAGCAGGCAAGACTAACTGAAACATCATTTAAAAACCCAGCAGCAAAGCACATTTTACTCACAGAAGCACTGAGACATTGAGGAACTTGTCAAAAGGCACATGGGGTTGCAAACTTAATGCTGATCCCAGTGCCAGCTCTGTGACTTGGTTAGTTCAGTCACTAAGCAGTCATCCATCATCCTGAAAACCACTCTCTAGGCACAACCCAAAATCCCACATCCCTTACTGCTGAATGTGTTTTGCCATTTCAGAGATTTCATTGGGAAAAGCAAAGTGGAAAATGATGAATGATGCCATTCTCCCATAAATCATTACCTTTTTTTTTTCCTAGCTTGATAACCATTACTTGCTGCTTTTACCCTTTATAACTCAAACCAGGGAGGCCCAGAGCTGACTGCTGAAGGGCAGACTCTCAATGGCAGTGTGTTGCTGGTTTTCCCCTGCAGACAGAGCCAGCTTTTGTTAAACCAACTGTGATTTGTATTCAAAATTAATACATTGGGTACAATCTAGAATTCACACAGGGCCTTTTTCCTGCCAGTATGCTTTATAAAATATTAAACCATTGTAAGTAACTTCCATTAATAAAGTTAGAAGGGGCCATGGGTGTTTTTCCTCTGCCAAATTACCCTAAGTGAAAGGTGGGGAAATAAATCCTGATATGCAGAAGCAAGACAGAGCCTGGTGTTAGGAAAATTTTGTTCATGTATGATAGATGAAGCTGCCTTTTGAAATACAGGATTTTTCCTCACTTACACTTTTCCTGGAGATCTTCTATCTTATTTGATCAGTTCTTCAACTGCAAACAAAATGAGAATGAAAGAGTAGTAAGAAGGCAGCAAGCAGCAGGTAACCATAGTTCAGGGAAAGAGCTGGTCAGGTGTCTGCAGCTGCAGCAAAGGCAGGTCCTCTCACCAGCTTGTAGGTGCAGCAGCAACAGCAGAGCTGGCCAGAGGGCACCCCACAGCTGCTCCAGGAGGAGGTGAGTGACCATCCTAATTCCTACAGTCCACAGCAAAGAGGAAGTTGAGCCCCACCCAAAAATTTTCCCACAAGTGCACGTAAGTGTTTTATACACCCCCTGACAATGTATCATGTTCATCCGTGATTTGTGGCTCTATCGTGCTGCTGCTGTACTAACAGAAGCTACCTGTGAAGGTATTACAGTTGTCTGTCTGGAATTAGCTGAAATCATATCCAAAGACAATTTCTGGGATAAAAAAAAGCTGGAGAGGAACTTTTGACAAGGGCATACAGTGATCAGACAAGAGAGAAGTACTTGATAAGAATTTGGAGGTATCTCTTTTCAGCAAATCTCCTTTTATTGTCCTGGATTGGATCACCTGCTAACTGTTCATTAACCATCAGTTCTGTATCAGCCATAATGTTAAGTTTTCAAACTCAAAATTAGATTGACAAGTCTGTAATGATGAAGTAATAAAATGGTGGCATCTGTGGTATCTAAGCAATATTTTGAGACTTATGAGGAAGAAAAATTATTACACCGGTTGATTTCTTGGCCAGCCCCTTTAACATTTTCAGATGCACATTATTTGGACATCATTATTTAAATACTGTGCTTTTTCATGACTGGATAACTTCACCGCCAAGTTACTGTTGCAATAGAGAGTATTTCATCATCACATGCTATTGCACATCTTTTCCCCAAGTACAGCTCCAAAATGTTTACTGACCTCATCTGCTTTGTCTCCATTATTTATGAAGTCGTTATTTTGGAAAACAGCATATCCATGCCTTGGTGTAAGGCTCTTTGCATTCCTGGTGGATTTAAAATCACTTTGGCCTTGTCCTGATGACCATGGGTTTTTTCCTTAGGCCTTGTTTCTTGCCTTTTTCTGCCCTCTAATAGAGGTTTTCTTCATTTGTTAGCTTTTTTTGTTTACCTTTCACTCTTCTCCTAGGCGAGGCAGATGTTTTCACTGGCATAACTTTGATACTAATAGCAGGATTGAAGAATTTTCTCAGATCTCTTGTAAATTGTTCAAATGTTTAGAATGTTCAGGATCTGTTTTCTGTTTATGTTCCTTCTGCCACATGGCTTGGCTCATAACTATGTTCAGCCTCATGAAACAGTCCCTCCTGACATGTATAGGATGTTGGTTTGCATTTTATGTCTGAAGTCCCATCTCTTTCTTCACAGTAATAGCAAATTTCTTTTTCCTTTCCTATGCAAAAGTTTGATCTTATTTCAGCTGCCAGGCTCCAGATGGTAATTAAGGAGCTGGATGAAAGTCCTGGCTTTTCCTGTGTTTAATGTTATCAGCAAGGGTTTGGAATAAAATGTGTGTGTCATGAAACTCGTAATTTCCATGGCTTACAGATTTATCCTGCCAGCATCTCAGAATCTGGCAATAAGTGCCCTTGGAAAAGCCAAGAAAAACCCTGAACTGTTACAAGCCTGGGCTGATAGCCCAGATTTTCGTTTTCTTTTATTGAAAGCAAAGGATCCGAAAGAGTGATTTCCATGCTGAAATAAAACAGTTCAGTGCTGAACATAGACCTCTCATTTTCAAAAGAAGTTGCCAGCACTTGAAGTGATTCCTTGATCTAATTATATGGATTTTCCAGTCTTTGTTAGATATTTCCTTCTTTGGAAGGAAAATACCCTCGATTATTACACCAGTGCAAGCTCTATCCATGGATGTCAATGTGGGAAAAGCTGTTCTGCTCTTGAATACAGAGGGACTAATGATTCTGGCAGACACTCTGGTATGTCCTAAAGCCAAAAAGATTATTCATCCACCTTGACACCAGGGGAAAAGAATTACAGGGCTATCAAAGTGAGCTGGAAATATCTGATGCCAAAGAAAAGAGATGAGAGGACAGCAGAGTGTTTCTCAGCACAGCACATCCCTGAGTGTCTCTATCTGAGGCAGATGCACCTCTGCTTCCTCTGCAACCTGCGCAATGGAGCTGGGCTTACAACGTGCTGCATCACTCAGTGCCTTGAGGAATGGCTTGGCTGCCAGCACTGCCTCCTGTGTCCTCCAAGCTTGGAAAAACAGGCAGCTGTCCCTCTTTGTGCTGGCTGGCTGGGGATGGATACAGAGAGATGCTGAGTCTGGCTTGATGGGGTCTGAATGCGATAACGGGGTTTGTCTCCCCAGGACAGCGGGGTCCTGGGGAAGGCTGGGGATGTTGCATCCTGAGCTGTGAGCACCACCAACATTAGAGGTCTGAGCTGGGCAGTAGGAAGAAGCTGATAGGTCCCATATCCATGAGGTGGCAAGATGGGGAGTCCATAAATAAGGAATGAGTGGGAGAACCAAGCAGGCACAGCCTGCACAGCCCAAGAGGCAACAAAAGGCTGGAAAGCTGGAAGTGGCTAGGGCTGGACATGGCACCCTGATGAGCATCCAGGAGGGAATCTGACCTGCACTGCTGCACGCTCGGGCAGCGGGCCCAGTCCTCTGCCTGGTTTTCATTTATTTGAGAGGAAGATTCTGAAACATGGCCAAGAACAGCTGCAATAAAAGCAGTCAAATGACAACTAAAAAAACCCAAATTGCTAGCTCTTCATTCCCAGTTGAATGATGTGAAGCCTTGAGCTCATCCTGGAAATCTTCTTTTGCAGCAGTCATCACATCTCCATCACTTGGCACTTCTCCTCAGGGCTAAGGTGGGAAAAGTCCTCTGGATCCTGTCCCCAGATTCAGTCAAAAAGCCTTGGTGATTTTGGCACACTGCTTTGTGCCTTGAGGAGTGGTTATTTGATCCAGCCAGCCTTGGGAAAAGCAGCTGGGATAGCCAGGCAAGCTGAAAACGTGGTACACTGAGCATGGGGTACAAAATCAGCACTGAGCTCTGCTGCCCACTCATCCCAGCCTGGCTCATGGAAGCATCCATCCCCACCAAGCATGGCTGGGGGGTGTCCTTGGATCAACTTGCTCCCTGCTGCATGGGAAGTGCTTCCAGCTCACTCCTGACTCCTCTCCTTGCTCCTGATGCTGGAGCTGCCACTGGTAGGTTTGGGTTGGGCAGCAGAGGGACACTGTGTCACCATGCAATATGTGGGGCTGTGGTTGCTGAAGGAGGTGTCTTATCTTTCTCTGTAAAATGAGCTAAAGAAAGTGTGTGGGATCCAGCATTGATGGGTTTGATGAGGTCTTTTTGTAACCATCAGAGAAGCTTGTATAATTCTGGGTGGTGGAGATACTTGGAAGCAATGCTTCAGGCTTGAGATATCTGTTTTCATTTTGTGTTGGCTGAATGCAGTGCACAAGAACAAAGTCATCTGGTAGCAGCCAGTGCAGGATACTGAAACCTGCCTGGGCTCTGGCCTGCAAGGGGAGAAGTCTGTGCACATGTCCCTCTCCTGCCTTGTTTACAGGAATTTTTCCATCCAGATTCCCTCAGCAAGAGCAAAACAAACTCCCAGGACCCTCCTCACCTTGTTCCTCTGCCTCAGGAAGAGTCCTGACACTGTTCAAGAAACAATAATGGCATACCCTATGCCCATCCTGCAGCTGGGGCTGTGTGAAACAGACGTGTGCAGATGAGCTTTCTCCCACCAGAGCAGGATGCTGGCACCAAGAAGTCTGCATTGCCTGAAGCCCTGGAGGCTGCATTTTCCCACTGACACCCTTGGTCCCTCTGAGGGTTGGGAGAGTGTTTGACTTCTGCGTCTGCACCAGTTTAGTTTAAATGTCTTGCTGAACACGTGGACATGGGAAGCATTGTTTTGGGTGAGGAATCACATGTTTTGCTCTCTTCAAGCTGCATTGGGCTGCCATCCTTCTCCTACCCTTCTACAGGAACCTGAAGTGAAGTGCAAAGGCCAAGGCTTCAAGTTCTCAGTCTTGTGCTTGCAAAACCTCATCTGGGCTCTTTGGGGTACCCACAGGGAAATGTGTCAGCTTCCAGCACTGACACATGTGGGGTCATGTGTGTGGGGTTTGTTCTGCCCCACATACAAAAACTTGCATGAAACAACTTGAGTTTAATCATTTAAGCTGGGTTTGAAGTGTTTAAAGGGGAAAAGTACCCCTGTGTGTTGGAGCAGGGGAAGAAGCCGTGTTCCATTTCTATGTTTGGGTGTCATGTAATGGGTTTTATTCCTGCATGGTTTGGGGTTTTCGGGTTTGTTTCTTTCTTGCTTTCTTTCTTTGTTTTTCTACCCCACAGTCTATGCAAAGCCAATAACCTCACCAAAGTTATTGCTTTAAGTGGCCTTGGTGCTGAACAACTCCTCTCTGCATTTCAGGGTGTTTGTGAAGAGGTCTCATTTGGAGTTACAGGATTATAAAGTGACCCTGAATTATTTGATCTTCTTGATTTGAAGACAGAGGTGGCTGAAACACAAAGACCCCTTTTGGCATGTTGGTAAGTGCAAAGCCCTAGAAAAATAAAGCAACCAAAACACTCACTGTGTTGCCTTACCAGATAAAAACTCATCCTATTCAAGCTTACAAGTTCTGAAGTCTATAAACAAACTGAGAGCAGGCTGTAGGATTTAATTAGCTGAGTGTCTTGAGAGCTATCCCAGGAGCTGGGATCATGAACCAGAACCAAAGGAGCACAGTGAGGGGGGCAGAGGCTCAGTGCTCAACTGCACATGATGCACATGGAGGCAAAAGCTCTGTTGAGTCAAATACTAAGGAAGCAGGTAACAAAAATGCAGGCCCTGCTCCAAAGACAATTTCCAACTTTCCTGTCAGAGCTGCTTTTCAGGGCATTTTAAATTTTTTTTCCAGGCCAGAGCAAACAAATGGATGAGATCCATGCTGTTCCAGGACAGGGTGCCTTATTTATCTGCTTGCCCCAGTCCTCAAATATGTAGTTTGATCAGCTTCCCAGCTGGCTGGTCCCATTTTACTGCAGTTTCTCTGGTTGGCACTGCCAGCCTTCCCTTTGCAATGCCAGTCACGTTGGATAACTGCTTGCAAACGGCTGCTGCAGTCGCCTCCTTTCGCCTTCCACCCCAGTCACGAAGATTTTATGAAGTGTACAAACTCGAACACAGAGGAACAGCACAGCTGCTGTGTGAAGGCTGTTGAGATGGCTGTTTCCATGTGCAGGAGTCCCAGAAAGGACCTTGCCCCTCCTCGTTGGGCAGCGGTGCGGTACCGTGGCAGCTGTGCATGGGAGCGCTGCTGACCCTGGGCAGGACGGCTGCCAGCAGGATGGAGCTCCAGGAAAGGCTGGCTGCCAGCACCCTGCTCCCCTCGCCCTGCTGGCCCAGTGTAAGTCACTCAGGTGCACGTGGCACATTTTGGGGGCTGCAGCTCATTTTATCAGTGCGTGATGTTCTCCCGCCCCTTCCAGGGCAGGATGCGCCACGGGGGCAGTGCCGGCTCAGGACTGTGCTGTGCCAGGCACCCTTGCTGGGCCCCAGCAAACTGGGAAAACTCCATCTCCTTCTGAGCATGGCACCACATCTCTAATGAGAGTGCTCGACTGCCTGCAAGGTAGAAGGTAATGCACAATGACCTTTTGCAGGCTCAGCAGCCTCCAGAGGTACCTTCCTAAATTCAGATGCAGTCTTGCTCATTGGCAGTCTGATTTTCAGAGTGGCAGAGTGCTCAGCGGCTCAACTCACACCCTGAGTGCTTTGGGGAGACAGGCCTCTCCTGAGTAGCCAAGGTGAGCAATCTGCCCTCTCTCTTCCAAACATTAATTTTTCTGGGCCCCAGGAGGAGAAAAAACCTTGCAGGCTTGTGAAGGGGTAAGAAACAGTCCTACTGAAATGAACACCTTCCTTTCCCAGCCCTCCCCAGGCTGCAGTGCTCACCACCTCTTCAGCTCCCAGACTCTCTTCTATTATGACAAATAATTTGCCTGATGCAGCCCAAACCCAAGCAATTGCAGTGCAGTAGCATGGATGTATTGTTACACCCAGGCTCAGATGGGAGAGGGAGAACCTGCTGATGTGCCCCACTAATTTCAAGATTATACCCAACACATAAGTTTCTCAGAATCTGCCCAAAAGTTATTAAAAAATATGATCAGTAACTGCCTATTTCACAGGGGCTAAATTATTTTCTATCTTTGTGACACTAGAGAGCTTGAAAATTCCCATGTTCTGCTCAAAGCATACCACAGTGTAACACGGGGAAGAGTCATGTCCTTTTACTGATGGAAGAATAGCTTGTAAATGTAATGTGCCACCACTGGAACATGTTTGTGGTTGAAACCCTGTCTCAGAGCATTGTCTAAAGAAGCCCCAAACTTCTTTAAAAACAACCTAAACATTCAGAGAAGGTTCTTTGGAAAGTAAAGTGTAAAGCAGATGTCTCAGGGCTGGAGCCTGCGTGTTCAGAGCCTGCAGCCGCCCCTGCTGCGTGTTAACCATCACGGTCCAGGTTGCTGCATGCAACAACGTTCAAGAGCAACAAGGCAAAAAGAAAAGCTGGGAGCAAAGGGAAGCAGTAAGGACAGCCTCCAGTTCACCCTGCTCGCTGCACAGCTCTCCCCAACCCACCCTGATCAAACACACTTAATAGATACTTACATCCCATTTGATACCGCCGGTCCCGTGTCCCCTCGGTAACGTCTCTGCAGCGGGCTGCCAAGCAGGCACATCTGGATGTAGTTAGTGTGAGACATTCCTCAGCCTTCCAGCGGAACCGGGGAAAGCCTCGGGGCGCGGAGCAGCGCTGGCTGCGGCGCGCTCGGGGCCGCTCCCCGCGGGCAGCGAGCGGAGCCGGCCGGGCCGGGGCGCGGCGGGGCTGGGCTGGGTGCGGGCCGTGCTCAGCCGCAGCCTCCGCAGCGAGGAGAGGACAGCGGGGCAGGGAAGGGGCCGGGAAGGAGCCGGGGCCCCGTCCAAGCCCTGACACGTGATCGGGCTGGGGAGCGCCGACGGCTCCAGCGCCCCGCGGGACAGGGCGGAGGTGCCGAGAGATTGAACACACAGCCAGGTTGGGGACTGCCACCAATTCTGCGAAAAGGCTTCTTTTTTCTCCTTCCCCCCCCACCCCCCCCGCCCCAATAATTTTTTTTTCAATAGGAAATGTAGTTTTTCAGAGTTTCTTTTCCTTTTCCTTCTACACTTTGGCTTTTTTCTTTTAATTCCCTAGTGAGTATTTACCTCTGCAAAGAGTCAAATTGAAAAACTGAGGCTGGGTTCAGCTCAGAAGTTAAATCCACTTGGGGGTGGATTTCTTTTTTTTCTGGTAGGGAAATGATGGGAGGAAGTGTGAGCCGAACAGTGCGGAGGCTGAAGACAGATTCAAGGGTCCTTTCCAAAACCTGTAACAACAACAAAAAAAAAACCCAAATCACTTTTTTTTTTTTTAATTTAATTTGAAATACTTCAAAACAATTTTTATTTGAAGTCAAATCTAAATTGCTGATCTGCCAGCTGAGCGCAGCCATAGCCCTTCCCATCCCTGTGGCTGTTTTCTTTGTCTCTGCAGTGTAAACAATGGCCCTTATTCCTCTAACAGAGGCCGAGTGTCTGAAGAGTGCCCAGACCGCGGCCACTTTAGGGAGCAAAGTTTTTCATTTACTTGTCATAAAAGCAGGTTTTGATCTACTCTGTTGTTTTCACGAACACCTCTTTTAAAAACATACTGTAAAATCCCTTTTTGTAAGCATCTGTGCTTTTTTTGATATAATTTTGATTTCAGCTCAGGTGTTGTGCTTTACTGAACACAGTCTCATGAAGAGTGGGTTCCTGATGGGTCACCCTCGGACGCTGCACTCAGGGAAAGTCCTTTCCTCATGAGTGGCAGATGCGTGAACCACAGCGGGTCCCTGCTGAACAGCACAGCTGATCAGAAACTTCAGCCATAGATGTTACTTGGCTTCAGCTTTCCCTGTGCCAGCCCAAGGTACCTCTGTTCTTTTCTTCTGCAGCAGCAGCCCCAGGCTCCTTTTCACCCCTGCTCTGTAAGGAGGCAGATGATGGTCACGGAGGCAAAGACCAGGCTCCTGTCTGCCTTTCAGAGGCGCTGGCTGTGGAGGGAGGGGGACTGCTCCCTGAAACCAACAGGAACTCACAGCAGTTATTTCCACCACGATCCCTCACACAGGTTTTGGGACCTGCCACCCTTTTTGCTTGCTCCCAAGGGGTGAGAGTGAAAACAGAGGCTTTCATTGATGTGCGGTGCCTTTGTAGCTGCTGTGGCTTGGACAGTTACCCAGGGAGCTTGGAGGTGGATGCTTCTACTTGGTGGTTGTCTCCCTGGACCTTGTTCCCTGGGCACTGATCCATGGCTGGTTTATTCTCACTGCCAGCAAAGGTGCCCATGGTCCATCCTGGGTTGTCACTCTGTTTTACAACATTGGGTCAGTGATCTCACTGACCCTCCTCAGTAGGTCAGCCCTGTTGAGCCCAGGGTGGTGTGTCCTTGCAGCTGCTGTAGGGCAGAGCCCTGCTCCCCTCACTGTGTTCCTGCAGGCCATGCAGTTGGGAATACAGCTTTGTTGTAGATAAAGAAGGGCTGATCTTAGGATTTTCTAACAGTGTTTGAGATTTAAGAGATTCAGGGTAAAATACATCTCTGCTCAAGTTCATGGCAAAAGGAATGTCCCCGGATTCAGCTGCTGGGTCAGCCAGGGGCTTCTTGGGCAAAGCTGCTGGAGATTTTATGTCTTAGCTCCTTGGCTCCTACCTACGGGGCAGCCTTGTGGGAGAGCTCACTGGTAGCAAGGCACTTGGGATTACAGTGGTGCTGTGGCCTCAGAGGAGTCCCAGATATCCAACAGTACTGAAAGAAACACAGTGAACTCCTCCAGGTGCCAGGGGTGGGACAAACCTCCTGTTTTGGCTATGCTGGCTGAAAAAGCCTCATCAAAGCACTAACTGGAAACTGAACAAACACGGAGGCTTGGCTTGGTTTCGTAATCAGAGCTGTTCTCTTGCAGGTGGGGCACCAAGCTTGGCATGTCAGTAGAAATGTGTGACTTTGTTATGCATCCAGCTCTGGAGCTGGTGATCATCAATGTGGCCAGAACTTCAGTGACCACTGTTCTTACTACAGTTAAGTGTTCAATGAAAGTCTCTGAGGCAGTTTTCATCAAAAGGATATGTTTATTTATAAAAAAGAATGGGGAAAAAAAAAATATATATACCAAAGTGCTTTTTCTATAAAAGACAATTCCTTGGAGGCTGAATGTCCTAGCCCAGGTATGCCTGGCATTGCAGTCCATAGCTGTAGGTGGCTGATCCAGATCTGATGCTGAATATCATGGGAATTTGGAATTAGAAGGTTAGCAAGGGATTTTTCCACTGAAAACTAAGACACATTAACCACACATCTCATACAGGTTCCTATTAGAGATGTACAGCCAGATCCCTTCAGCGGGTTTAAAATTCAATCCAGAGAAGAAGAAAAAAGAAATGGACTCTAGGCCTTTAATTGCTTCACTGTTTGAGTCCATCTCCATACAAAAGGCACATGGCCAGACCCCTGTCCAGTGTAAAGCACCAGTGTCATGCATACACTCCAATATGTGGGTTAGACTCAAGAAACCCTCTTGACTCCCATTCTTGTATCTCTGTGGTTTAAGGAGTACAATACCAGAGGTTCATGGCTACACCAGAATTTTCAGATAAACTAAGTCAGCAATTTAAGTGAATTTGAGGCTCCTCATTCTGTCCATGCTCACTTCTGGTTTTGGAGTCTGTGGGCAGCTGGCGGGGTGTGGTTCCTTTGGGAGGGGAGACAATGACCCAGGCAGCAGGACAGCTCCTCAATGCTGAACCTGGCTTTGAAATGAATGGCAAAACTAACAGATATTTTCCTTTGAGACAATTTTGTGTCAGGGTATCCTGTCAGGTTTACTTCTGTCAGATGCCTCATGTCAAAGTGTAGCTGGTGAGCATTTTAACTTCACTCTCCTCTTTGTTATCATCTGTTTGAACACTGTAGCTCAGCTATGCCAGAACAAATCATTTGAATTCTCCTTTGGATGGATCTTTTATTCCTTCTGGCAGACTGAAGGAGACTCCTTCAAATCTGAAACATGGTTAGAACTACAAAAACAATCTGTACCACAAAAAAGTGCCCTCTTGGATCTCTTCTTGTAAGCACAATTTGGCCTGATTTCTGTTTGTTTTATATTTTTTCTATTTTAGATTTTATATGCAACTGATTAGCACCTTTATTTGCTTTAAATATTGTGTTTGATTCTGAAACACCACCACCACACCTGAAAATATTTTTTTCACAGATATATCTCAGTATATTCAGAAGAGCAGTTACTGGGATAAGGCCAAATTCTCCAGCAGCAGCACTGCCCATGGCTTATCTCCCACCATGATGATGTCTGGTCATGGAAAAGGAGGCATGAAACAGCCACTGCTATGTCCTAAACCATGCCATGGGCTCAAGACAGTTTCACCATGGAATACCACTGAAAAACCCTTTTCCTTCAAGCCTCTGCAATGAAGGCACCTGTGAATGCTGTTAAAGATTATGATATTCCAGAAAGGTTGCCAGGGGCTCCAGCACTTAATGGCACTTCTGACAGGGAATATGTGAGTAAGGAGAAATACACATGCCAATTGCTGGCAGAAAGAAAATGCACAACGCTTGCATTCAGAAGAAAGCATTCATGGTTAATCCTCTGTAAAAGAGTAATAGCAGCAAAAAAGTTTTCCGGACTTGAAGTAGATGCAGAATAATAAGACTTTCTCATTTTGAGCATTAACAGCTGCTACAAAAACTAGTAATTCTCACTACTCAGTGGCTGCCTTATAACTGTATGTGCAAGTTGTGCACATGAATAGCTGGTCTGAGGGCTTAGAAATATTCATTACAAATGAGACAGCAGGCTATGCATATGACCTTGTTTTCTTAAAAAAGTATTTTCTGCAAAATATAGAGCAAACTCTCTTGCTCTTAAAGTAATTTTCAAGTTTCCGATTTTTTAATTTTTTAAAATATGATTTGTCAGGTGGGTTTCTGCCAAGCAGAGTTCCCCAGCTGGGATCTATCAGGAAAGCTAAATGCTTTGAGGTATGGTTCCACAGCAGCCTAAATTAGCTAAGATCAGCGCCACTGTGCCAGTCCTAAAAGCAAAACAGTCAGAGAGGTAATTGCTTCATTTTGGGAAGAGCACTGGTACTATGGGAAGGGAGAGGGTAGGATGTGGAGCAGGAATGAAGGAGATGAGACTGCAATGGCACTGATATCAAATGGCTTAATAAAAGGTGATGGAGCCACAGTCTTTGCAGAGACGGGGCCTGCATGAAGTCCTGCTTCCTTGGGAGCTAAGGGGAAGATGGAAGCAGATTCACTCACACCCTGAAAACCTTCTCCTCATCTTTAACCTCCTTCCTTTCCTTTCCTGGCTCTGTATGTAACCTAGGGGATTCAAAATCTCCATGAAATGAGTCATGTTCCTCTGGCTTACACTAAGGATGTGGTACTCAGCTCATCTGAGGCACATGGATCCCAGCTGGGTGAAAGCTGGCCATCTAAATCCTGCCCATCCAGGTCTCCAATGACGCTCACAGCAGGTGTTCCAGCAGAAGAAGGGAACATTTCCAGCCCCAGGAGCTCGGATCTGAGCCCACACCTGAATCCAGGGTTGTGTTCCTCCTTACTGAATTACAGCTTTGACTCCAGGAAGGAGTAGGATGTGAGTTGTGGTTTAAAAGGCCATCTGGCCCTGGCTCAAAGTTGTTCCTACCATGACTGCCAGCAGCCCGGTATTTGCATGTGCACACAAACTTGGTGTGTGTGGCCAGAGCCACCCTCTGCATCTGAAATAATTTCCATGGCCCACTGGCTATTCCCACAAATGGGAAGGGCAAAAAAGGATAGAATTAATGGAAAGAGGTTCGTAAAAACCTATCAGGAAAACACTGGGAATATGTCAAAGGTAATGGAGCTGCTGTTGTGCTTCATGGGACCCATGTCATGCCAGACACTTGTTGCTCTGTGCATTTTTACAGCAAAGGTGCAGCTGCTCTCTTGCAGTCTGCATCAGCCATACCAGGGGACACTCAGCTTCTCCCACTGGAACTGAAAGCAGGAGTCAACTTTGGGGTTTGGGAGATTTGTCTCTTAAACCATTTTCACCCTAAGAATCAGTGCAGGTAAATCCAGGCACGGTGGCAGCTGATGCTCGATTGTCACACGGTGACAGCAGCGCCAGGGAAAGGCTCTCTGTAGATCCTGCCACCTGTGGGACACAGCAGTGTGAGTTGTCCCCTCCAGGGGCCCAGCAGGCCGAGGGTGGGTGGTTAGGAAGTGAGTGAAGGCACGAGCAGCCAGCTGGGTCAGGTGATTGCTCAGCTCTGTGGGCTCAGGATGGCATTTGATGCTGCAATGCACCTGAGGGCAGCAGTTCCAATCCATGCTCCACAGGTCACTTGCTGATGAGGAGAGTGTTTTCCTTCCAGCGCTGTGTTTTGCTTTTCATAGCTGCAGGCTCCCTCAGGCTGGCAGGCAATAACTAATTAACATATTACTGTCTACCACAGATGAGAAAAAGTTGACAATCATTGTCTGAATTTGAGTTTGTCCATATTGATTGTTCAGTGCCTGCCACTTGTTCTACAGCAGCAATCTTTTACCCTGTGGAAGACTATGGCTGTCCCAGGTAGAAGGAAAACCTTTGGGTGGTGAGAGGTGGGAAGGAGCTACAATAGAGCAGGGTGGAACAGATACTCTTGCCATAGAAGTTCTTCGTTCTTCAAACAAAGAAGAAAATAATGTAAAATTGACTTTTCCTTACTTTTCCTTTTGTCTTTACTTAATGTCATGGCTGAGGGCAAAAATGTTTTCAGTATAAAAACACATTGCAGCTCTCCAGGTGATGGCCCTGGACACAGCCTGAGAAGCACTGGAATTGTCTGCTTCCCAGAGAAATTCTATGAGAAACCTTGCTTGCTTTTCTCCTCTCCCTCATTCTTCCCTAGGGCTTTCTGTCTGGCTGCTTCCCTGTCACAGTCCTGAAGGAAGTTACCTTCCCTTCCCTCAGTCCTGAAGGAAGTCAGGGTGAAAGCCTCTCACCAGTTCACAGGAAGGTAGTGCTCTATTTCTGGAAACACGATGAAATAAGGAAAGTCAGAGGTCCAAGCTGGCTTCTGCCAACACAGAACCTCTCCCCTGAGCATTCCCACCTAGATGGAAACCTGTGGTGATATTCAGGACTTTACATTCCCAGACACTGGCAGCAGTTTCATACAGTAGCTAAAGCAGGAAAGCCCTTAGCAATGGCACTGTCCTTTGGGCTCTAGGAGCAGTCCTCATTGGAATAGAGGCCCAGGAGCTCCTCTGCCAAGCTGATGAGACCGTTTTCTTCCAGGGCTGCGATCAGCCGCGCTATTGTGGCCTTCTTGCCCTCGGACTGGATGAACCTGAGGAGCATCTGATAGGCTTGTTCATAGAGTCCCTCTCGGTCGTACTCCAGGGCCAGGTTGTCGATGACAGGGTCACGCAGGGCCCGGCAGGATTTCTGCAGAGAGCGACCCACTTGCTTCCACTTCTTGGACACGGACTTGGCAAACTTCTGGTGGTCATCTGGTGTGATTGTTCTGTTGTCTGAAAGGGGCAGAGGCCAGGTAAGACATAGAATTTTCATGGCTGATGTGATGCAGCTTGGGCCAGTTCAAGGTTTGGTCAATATTCTGTGGAGCAGGGAGTCTGAGCTCCCCTGTTCCCTTACAGAAATCCTCCCACAACAACAAAGCATCTGGGCTTGCCCCTACCCTGCAAGCTTGGGAAGGCCTGTTTTCTTTTTTTCTCCCTCAGAACTGTCCTGTGGTTTGCCAGAGCTTTTTTTTTTTTTTTATTTCTGATGGACACCCTCTTCATTTGTTTTAGCCTTTCAAAGGCAACTTGGTAAGGCCTTTCTGACAAAGTCCCGTTTCCTATCTAGGCATCCTCAACATACTGAAATGCTGACAGGAGCTCTCTCCTCAGCTGTTCAGCACTGCAGACTGTACACAGCTTAAGCAAGCTCAGAAATTATCTAGCTAATGTCAAGCTGATATTGCTACGTGAGACTGTCTGAAAGCTCTCTGTAGAGACAGACCCCAAAGCCAGCTGGTGAACTGAGGGAGCCTGGACAAATCAGTCCTGTCTGAAAGTAGGGCCGAGGGTGCCCACAGTAACTTCCCCAGTCTGATCCAATCTACACTATTAACTCACCTCAACTAAGTGACATGGAAGAAGAGAAAAATACTCTATATTCTTCCTTCCAGTATTAATTTTAAAATGTGAGGAACCTGGAAGGAACACAGACTCGGAAACATCTGGTTCTGTGCCACTCCAGAAAAGAAAACAGGTTGAGGCCTGATCTGAAGAACCACAGCAATATCTTTGCACTACTGCAATTCCTTCCTTATGGGATGCTGGGAAATCCTTGGTTTATCTGAGGTAGACCCCAATAGGTAGTCATGATAATTCTCCCTCATGGGCTGTGAGGCAGACCAAGGGCTCTGTTGATCAGTTCTAGCTACTCACCAAACTGTTGTCCCTGAAAGATGAAGGTGACTTGTGGGGGAAGGGAGCTGCCTTGAGGAGAATAAGGCAGAGATGAGCAGTCTTTTCCAGCCACATTGTTGTTGGTGCTCTGGTGAAGCATCAGGCTCTTGAGGCATTCCTCCAGCTCCGTGATCTCCTCATCCGGCAGGCGGTCAGGCTGTAACACAAACAGCATCAGTGACTCCTGCCAGGGCCACCACCTTGCAAAACTGTAGATGCTGGTGTCAAGAGACGAGCAATGAGATATAGCATGAGCTGTCAACCAGCCAAATGAGATGGTCTGTTGGAGCTCTGGCTGTAAATGTGTGGATTTGAATCTGTAATGTGATATGAAATAGACAATCTCTCCCTCCTGGGTTTCTCACCTGCAGCAGTGAGTGCTTACAAGTTGCACAAAACTGTTACTAGCCCATGTTCATTTCCAGCAGCCCTCAGCAAGAATTAGGGTGCCCTGCAGGCAGCAAGGCTTCTCCCAACTCCATAGGAGGGTCAGACCCACAGAACAGGGTGACCTGAACAGCGCATGGCCACCCAAGCAGGCAGCTCCTGTTACCCACATTCTCTCTCTCTGCCCCTCTGCTCCCTAAGCTTTGTTGTTCCTGGGTCCTCACCAAGCCAGTTTTTTTCACTAGCCAAGAGAAAATTAGTCTGACGTCCAAAAAGCAGGTAAGGAGAAAAGGAGTAAAGAAGGCAAAGCACATGGGAAGAGTCAAACCTGGCAGTGCTGTGCCTCAGTCAGAGCTAAACTCTGGTTTAGCTCACTTACAGCAGGTACCCAGCACCGCTCTCAGCAGTGATGCCCCAGTGCCATCTTTCTGCCTGTTGCACTGTTAGGCAGGGGTCAGACTGAGTCACTTCTGGGGAACTGCGAATAAGCCCCTTTCTTTTGTCCAGTCAGCTAGTTCAGCACATGGAGGGAGCAGCAAGCCACAGTTCAGAGTATGTGATATCACATGTTGTTTGGTTTGGGGATGAAAGGTTTGAGTTTCATTCTCTGCACTTACGGAATAGCAACCTGGCAAAACATGCTCTTGTGCCTCATGTTCCTGAGTAGATAGTGAGTGCCTGTTTCTCAGGACCATTTAGAGGAACAAGAGCTAAAGTTCCAGACGGAAAAAAAAAAAAAGAGGAGGGGAACAAGTCAGTGAGGTTAATCATGTCAAGTGCCTTGTAGTGAGATGACAAGATCTCACTGTTCTTGCAAACAGGATTAGAGTACCAGTGACAAAACATGCAGTGAGCCAGATGTTAGAGGAGAGAGAGAGACTTTGCCTTCAGAAGGGCAGCCTACTCCTGCTGGCAGCAGATGCTGTGTGTCCCCACTCTGACACAAGTTGCTGGTGTGATGTGCAGCGTTTGCACTCCCATTGCTCATTTCCAGCTGCTGTTACCTTTGCCACTCTGGGAGGAGGTGGTGTGTGAGGCAGGGGAGAGAGGTGCAGAGCAGTGATGGTTCCACCCAGGACTGTCCTCTCTGCCTGCCTCACAGCTATATTGAGGCACACTTGTGCCCTCAGCTGCGCCGTGTAGAACTCCTTGTCTTAGTGGAGATAACAGCCATGCTAGTGGTTATACACAGAAGTGAGTTAGCAGGATCTTTGTAGGCTGCTTTAGGTAACTCTATTGCCCTTCCAGAAGAGTGCACAGCTCTTTTCTCAGAAAGGGCAGAGCTATTTCTCTGCATTAGTTAAGAGCTGAAAGACAGAGAAGTTTGTTAATCCAACATGCTGCATCAGAACAAGATTTGCACCCACCTTTGCAAGCCCTGTGCCACCCCTCCTCATTGCTGCCCAGCCTCCCTCCCTCTCCCACTCACCTTTTCTCTGTAGATGCACTCCAGGCAATGATCCTCATCCTTCAGTATCCTGTCAAGGTGCTCACTGCCAGCCTTCAGCTCCACTTCGAGAGGCACCGTGGTGGTGGCCAAGGAGAGCTGGAGGTGACTCTGGAGGGACTTCTGGAGCGCTCCTTCCCGGTAACTCCGCAGGAAGCGGCGGCAGTTCTCCTGCTTGCAGAACCTGAGCTGGACTATCAGGTGTGGGTGGCTGCAGTGCACTTTGAGCATGTCCACACCATTCACGCTGCCTGTGGAGTCTGGCAGGGAGAAGTGAGCACAGTCACAATCCAGGCATGAGCCAGCCCACCCAGACCCACGCCCATCCACAACAAGCCTACAATGGAGTAGCTTTTGAATTCTCTTTGTGATAAAGTCCTCTGGGATGGAAAACCTGTATGTAAAACCAAGAGGGAAGGATTAAGTTTACGCTGCCCTGCCACCACTGATCTCCATGAAGTACGGCGTCCAGCTGAAGATGCATGGAACTACATCCCAGGTAATTATATCAACACTGCTTATTAGGGCAAGTTTTAGATTTGAAGTTCCATTTCCAGGGCAGAGATGGTTATGACAAACTGGTAGCACAGTGCAGTTTATTGCTTGCTGGGGTCTCCTCCCCTGCCATGGAGCCCTGGGAGATGGGCCCTGGGGGGGAGACAGGGGGTTTCCCTGCCCCTGGTCAGTCTCATTTCCCATTGGTTGTTCTGTGTTCCCCGGTGTGGCCAAGGACTCTGGGGTCCCATGACTGTGGTTCCTGAGCATACCCCACAGTTTATAGATGATAGCTCAGTTCAGCTCAGTGCTCAGTCAGCCTTCAGTCCTTGTGACTGGAGTTTTATGCAGTGATGAAGGTCCTGGAAAGAGACCCAGTGTTTCCTCTCTAGCCCATGCCTAGAGGTAACTTTTGTCTTTCTGAGCCTTTAACACATCTCACAAACAGCAAATGACAGATCCACCCACAGGGATTAAGCTGCTTGAGATTGGGCCTTGACTTGTTATTTTGCACAGAGAATTAATTCATGGTAAAACCTAAGCCAGGAGAAGCCAGGGATGTACCCTCTAACATTAGTGTAGGAGGAGCATGAGGGATGTGGAAACAGAAATTGCCAGGACTTCATTCTTCCTTCTCCCAGCAAAATTTAATTTTTATTATCTGTGCTCACTATCCTTGTCTCCACAGGATTTTATATGCTGATGATGACAGTTCAAAATATGTGTTTTTCTCTTTTTCTGCAGCAGAGGCCCACAGGAGGCTGCTGTACTGCTTCCAGACCTGACTGAACCTCACGGGCTGTCATTGCACAGGGCTGTGTGGAGGCACCAGCTCACACTGGCACTACATCAGGTATTTCTAAACCACATGTCATGGCACGGAGGACAATCCCATTGTCCCAAGGCAAGGCAGACTTGTGTGCTCCACATTAAGCAGGACAAGTGATCTGGCATTTAAAAGTACAGCATCTAACAGTGGCTTTACATATTTACTAAGTCCTGTTTGCATCTGGTCTAGTTTGGACCAGATGTGTAACTGACACATGGGTTTAGGCACCTAGAAAAGATATTTTAATTCACTGTGGATGACCAGGAATGTCTTTTCATCACTTCCTTCATGCTTTGCTTTTTATGAGTGCTTATTAAACAAAATTTCCATAATAGGGCAAGAGGGCTGGGGAGGGAAAGCTGCAGAGACATGGAAACCTTTATGAATAGTGTACACAACAGTTGTAAAGCTGCCTCAAAAGACAGGACTTTGCAGGCATTTCTGCATGAAACCTCAGATAGCTTCAGATTTCATGTCCTTTTCAGGTCTGAATAAGCATGGTAGGATCTCAGTTTTGTGAGCTTTCCTTTAAATGTGTGAGCAGATTCACATTCCAGTGCCACAAAGCAGCCATAAAGCAAGCCTAATGGGAAAATTGTGTTAGGCTGCCTGCATCCTGTTTCCCATATTAGGATGGAGCTGCAAGACGAGCAGGCCTGTATTGGATAAACTGACCTGGTATGATTTCCAGAAGAAACTGCAGAATGGATAGACAAGCCCAATTAAACAATACAGTCTCAGCCACGTGACAGGTAAAAAACACCACAAGTCTTTCTAGGTAAGTGTGATAAACTCTTCAAATCATTATTATCCTGCAGTGTGCTTGGTGCAAGGGTGGACAGAGAAACACAGTTTTATGGCTATTTGCAAAAAAGTCCTTTTTTGATGTAAATAGGGGTACATACACCTCAAGCTAATGTGAGTCTGTTTATGTCAGAAGTTAATTCATACTGGCTATCACTTGATTTTAAAACCACCTTCTCAAAGCAGAAATCATGTTTCTATGGTGGTAAAAAGACAGCAATTAAATCTTCTTTCATAGCAATTGCAATCTTTTCCCCTCTTATATAAATGGATTTAAACAAACATTAATAAAGTTGGATAATTCATAGGATAGTTCAAGCTGGACGAAAGCCCAGGCAGTGTCTAGCCCAACCTCCCATGCAAAGCAAGGTCAGCTCAGAGGTCAGAACCAGTTGCTTAGGGCTTTATCCAGTCCCATTTTGAAAGCCCTCGAGGACGGAGAATACACAGTCCCTTTGGGCAACTGCCTGACTGTCTTCATGGGGAAAATATTTGTCCTTATATCTGGTGTCTACCCCTCATTTCAATCTGTGCCTGTTGCCTCTCATTCCCCAAGCACCACTATGAACAGTGGTGGCTCCATCTCTCCCTCCCCACAGGTATCAGAAGACTGTTGGTAGGTCCCCTGAAACCTTCTCTTCCCCAGGCTCAACAGGTCCAACTCCCTCAGCCTCTCCTTGGTGAACTTCTGCTGAGCTTGCTCCACTTTATTGCCTTTCCTAAACAGAGTGAGCATGAACTTTCCTTACCCAGGAATGTGAGATTAATGGAAGGCATGGCACTGCACACCAAGATACCAGAGAGGATGGGTACCTGCTAATGCCAGCTTCAGGGCCTTGAACACACAAGGCTTCTTCTGGGAGCTCTCGTAGAGGGACGGCAGAGCGATGGACTTGCACGTCGATTGGAGAAAGAGATAAGCACTGCCAATCCAAGGAGTGGGGCTGCCTGCCATCTTCAGCACCCTACAAAATCACACAGGCAAGCTCAGAGACCATAGGGGAAATGGCCTGATGCCAGGGGAGTGCTACAGCACTGAGAGGGATTTACCCTTATTTCTTAGAGGAGTGCTGATGTCGCTAAAGCAAGTGTAACCTTTGAGGGGTTTACTGTTAATCTGTAAAGCACAGCACAGCAGGACATGGTATCCCAAAGACAGCAGCTCACAAAGCTTTGCTTTCATTTTCCACTGGAGTCCACTCATTTTATAGTCCAAAGATACTCTGAAGCAGAGTTTCAGTCCTTGTGCCTCTGACTGACCAACCAAGCTGGCAAAATGTGAAACGATTGAGGTGCTCCATGGAGCACCCAGCAGTGCTGGCTCTGGCACGTTCCCATGGACTGAAGCCCTATTGCAGCCAGAGATGTTCTCCTCAAGTTCCTGGTCCCCTGGTTGTTCTCAGGGCCCAGAGCTCTTGTAACAGGACACTCTACACAGGACAAGGGTAATGGTTTTAAACTAAAAGAGAGTAGATTTAGATTACATATAAGGAAGACATTTTTTACAGTGAGGGTGGTGAGGCACTGGCACAGAGAGGTGGTGGATGCCCCGTCCCTGAAAATATTCAAGGCCAAGTTGGACAGGGCTCCGAGCAACCTGATCTAGTTGAAGATGTCCCTGGTCACCACAGAAGAGTTGGACTAGATGGCCTTGGAAAGGTCCCTTCCAACCCAAACCATTCTGTGATTCTATGGCTCAGGAGTATCCCTCTGCTTTGTTTATGCCCTTTGTTCTTGTGCCTCTGCAGCGTTAACCCAGCGGGTGAATCTTCCCGTCCAGTGAGCGCTGCCCCATCCCAGTCCCCGCTCCGCGGTCAAACCGCTGTGGGGTGCTTTAAAAAATCAGCCCCGGACGGTAAGTCACGTTTGTGATCATGGTTATTGCCTTTTTTGCCGACTTCTGGCAGGCGTCAGGCCGCTGCTGCTCAATTCCCGTCACAGCCTCGCTGGGAGGGGGCTGTCCCTAAGGGAAAAGCGCTGGAGCAGCCGCCAGCCCCGGTCCCGCCGCGCTGTGCCGCCCGCCGGGCCAGCGGCAGCTCCCGCTGCCCGGGTGTGCGCTCGGTGTCCCCCCAGCCCGGCACCGCGGGGCCCGGAGCGCGGCCCCTCCGGCCCGGCCCGGCCCTGCGCTGTCTCGGCGGGGCCGCCCGGTCCCGGTCCCGGCCCCGCGTCCCCGGCCCCCCGCCCGCGGCAGCCCCGGCCCGGCGGCCCCGGGCGGCTTTACCTCCTCACCGCCGGCCTCGGCCCCGACACTTCCGCCCGGGCGCGGCGCCGCCCGCCGCTCCCCGCGCCGGGCCCGCTGGCGGCTCCGCTCGGCACCGCGCTGCGGGCGGGGAAACGGGAAGGCGAAAGTGATCCCAGCAGCCCCGTGGAATGGCCAGCGGCATCGCACTTCCCTTTCATCCCTTCTGTTTGTCCAGGCCTGCCCGAGCCGGTGGCGGCCCCAGGCCCGCGCAGGGCAGGGGCTGCTGCGGGGGAGCCCCGGCCGGGGCTTGTCGGGCCTTGACGCCTCCAGGTGTCCCCGCCACGAGGCCGGCGGTGGCTCCGCCAGCCGCCCACCCAGCTCGGCCGCTTGGTCTCTCGTGTAGGGCAGACTATGTCAGCTATCAGAAATACTCTGTTGGTGGCTCCAGAGCTGCCCAAGGGCTGGGATTGGGTGTATATCCCTGGAACATTAGGGATGGAGGCGAGTGGGGTGGCTTGAAGCTCCTGCATGGCTTGTGGCTGACACACGCGAGGCTGGTAAGTCACAGCTGGGACTTGTCAGCTTCCCCCGTGGTGCTGCTAAATGAGAGCTTGGATAGGTAGGGAGAAAGAAGCAGCGTTTCCCGAGTCCACAGACAGGTTCTGTGCAAATCAAAGCATGATTTGGGTCTCCATTGCTCAAACTCAGGTAGAAACCTCCTGCCCAGGCTACATCTGCCTTGCATAGGTGCCTTGTGAGCTGAAGGATAACAGCAGCTCCCTTATTTGTCCCCAGCTGGTGAAACGCTGGCATGGGCCTGGGTCCAGGTTTTGTGCCCAGGTGCAAGCTGCCATCACTCTGGCTTGGCAGTGGTTTGTGCAAACTGGGAGACTGAACTACAAAAAAAAAAAAAAAAAGCAGGAAGCATTTCAAAACACTAAAAATACATATATATCTGATGCTATTTTACAACATCAGTATTATGAGGAATTATAATGTCAAATTAAGTTGTGAGCTGTAAAACCTGCCTGCAGAAGCACATGGCAGAACAAAGGAGCACATGGTGGCACACAGAGGCTTGTCTCCACCGCGCCCTGGGGGGAGGAGGTGTCACATGGCAGACCCCTATGGAGAGGAACGACAGACAAGTGAACAGCGAGTGATCACCCCATAGAAGGACATTGAGAAAGTGTGTTGCTGGTGTGGCAACACGGGATAGGTCACGCCATAAGGAAACAGTGTGCCTTAGAAAAGTGTATAAAACCAACTCACTCCTTTGAATAAACGGTTCAGATTCTCTGCCGGTCTGGATCTGTCATTCAGTCGCCGACAAATGGTGCTCCCTGTGTGAGGAATTTATTATACGCCTACCTATGCGTCCGTCGGTGAGCCCCATGGGACTCAAAGTGCTGCTGCAAGAAGCAGGAACGCTGGCCAGCGATAATCCCTACAAATTGTAGATGAACCATGGGGGGCATAGGGGATGGAGTATCCTAGGAACAGAACGTCCCAGAGATGTTAAACAGATTTTAAAGAAACACTGCAGGAAAGTTGAGTCTACAGATTTGAACAGACTCTCGTTCTGGGCAAAAGACGGTAATTCAACTTTAGATAGGACCAATATTTTTAATCCTCGGACACGGGACGCTTCAGATGCATTGTGGAACCGAGCTACACCCGTTAATGCAGCGCTGACAGAGCTTTTGTGTCCGTGGAGGGCAGTGTGCAAGGTGCTCATAGCGCAGGCGGCACCCAGAGACTGGACAAAGAAAGCTGCTTGTGCCACCGTAGCAGCTGGGCCGAGCCCTTCTGCACTGCCAATGAGTGACCGTAAGTCTGTCGAGGCTGTAGGAAGAGAACCAGAAGATGGCCCCTCATGCCCCGACCTGTTTGACCCTGAGGGAAGCTGGTCGGTACCGTAGAAAAGCCCGCGCCGCCACACGGCGTCAGCTGGAGCTGGGTCTCGGGGAGTGGCTGGAGCTGGGGGGTCCCGTCCTGGTAGCATGTTCCCTCTCCGTTCGCTCTCTGCAAAAGCACAGCAGCAGCAGCGGCGGTAGATGTGGCAGGGGGGAAAGCGAGCGCGCGACGCCGGGGAGTACATGCTGGTGAGCGCATGGCGGCGTGGCGCCAGCAAGCATGTGGCAGAGCTGTGCCGTGGCGGCGAGCCATAGCGGTGAGCACATGGCAGAGCTGCGCCGTGGCGGTGAGCCATAGCGGCGAGCACATGGCAGAGCTGCACCGTGGCGGTGAGCCATAGCGGTGAGCACATGGCAGATCTGCACCGTGGCGGTGAGCCATAGCGGCGAGCACATGGCAGAGCTGTGCCGCGGCGGCGAGCCATAGCGGTGAGCACATGGCAGATCTGTGCCGTGGTGGCGAGCCATAGCGGTGAGCACATGGCAGATCTGTGCCGTGGCGGTGAGCCATAGCGGCGAGCACATGGCAGAGCTGTGCCGTGGCGGCGAGCCATAGCGGCGAGCACATGGCAGATCTGTGCCGTGGCGGCGAGCCATAGCGGCGAGCACATGGCAGAGCTGTGCTGTGGCGGCGAGCCATAGCGGTGAGCACATGGCAGAGCTGTGCCGTGGCGGCGAGCCATAACGGCGAGCACATGGCAGAGCTGCACCGTGGCCGCAGCCGGCGGCCTCCCCCATGGCACGGACGGGCGGGATCATCGGCGCTGAGAGCTGGCGGGGCCGTGGCTCCACTCAGCACATGGCGAGGGCTGCGAGTGGCTCTCTGCATGTGAGAAGTGAAGAGACGGGCTGGCGGGGCCTGCACGGCCAGCTGGCCTACTACAGCCAATCTGGATCCATCATTCAATCGCCGACACAGTATTTTAACAATATATACTTAATTTGTTTGCTAAAGGGAAAACATGATTCAAATACATCTGTAAAGGGGTTAATCTGGGCTGGATCTCCTGGGTGCTCTGGTTCACAGGGTCAGATGCAGGGCAACTGGCAGTGCCCACAGACCCCTTCAGGGTCACCAGGCCTAATGGTGCCAGTGCTTCTGGAAACAAAGCATTTACTTGCTAACAGTTTAAGCAAGTGAGTTCAAACATTTAAGGTCTGATGGGGTTAAATGAGCCTTGACATCCCAACATTTCATTACAAAAACGAAACCTGAAGCAGTGCTGCCTCCCAGAACCAGGTGGGAACCACAGTGTGAGTTGCTATGGGGAGCATCACCCACCCATGTCGTGTAAATGTTTTCTCCTTGAAGCCAATCTGCCTACTGTATATTGTGGGGTTAAAAAAAGCATAGGTAGCTGAGCCCCAAGTTTCTCCTCTGCTAACCCTTGCTGAGTGTGTGCCTTCTGGGAGCATCCCACGGGGTGAAATCAAAGTGCTTAATGGGCACTTGGAGTTTTGTATTGTTGTTTCCCACTTGGGAAGTAAAGATGGCAGTGAGGGCAGAGGCTGTGGCTCAGTGGGGCTCAGCTGGCACAAAGTTGGGGTGTCAGGGTTCAGTGACATGTCTGCCTGGGGGGCTGGGATAGGACAGGCTGCCCTGAGCTGGCAGCAGTTGGCAGGCTGAAAGCACACTCTTACTGTCTAAGGGATTCAGGATCCTTCTTAGTGGCTCCAAAGGCTTTAAGGAAATCATAAAACGAAAAGAGCTGAACACATGAGATCTCATTTTGCCTTAACATTTTGGCAGATGTGTGTTAGAGACACTATTAAAAGCAGCTAAAAGTAGAAAAGCAGTGTCCGAGCTGTCAAGGCAATTGTCAGAGAAAATGGCAGAAGATGCTGAGTTCCCAGGAAGGAAGCAGGATGGTGTCACTTGGCTGCTGTAGCTGGGCTGGGTGGGAAGGGGGTTGTCGCTGATGTGATGGTAGATAAGATAGTACAGCTGCTGTGCTGCTGCCACCTCACACTCAAAGTAACAAGTCGCTTCAAAGCAGCACATTCTAGAAAAATGTGCAGTTGTGTTCCCCTCTGTGTTACGCTTTTGGCGTTGCTACTCCATACTTGCTTCATGGGTTTCAGCTCTGACCCTACTTCGAGGCTCTCTTGATGCACAGGTTTTCATTTAAATGAAACCTGTGCTGCTGAGGTAATGCTGCGACTCTGGGACATGGGGCTTCCACAGCGAGAGGGCATGCCATGAAATTCAGAGTGAGATTGTGCCACTTGGCCCACGCTCCAGTGCTGGCCTGGCAAAGGGAATGTTTGCTTTTAAAAATCTCTTGCTTGGTTATGAGAGGGCTGAAAAAACATGTCATGGTGGTAGTTTTGTTTGTGCAGAAATCTAGAAGAGAGATGCAACATGTTTTGGAAGAAGGTGAATGGAAAAGTTAGGTAATGGTCTGATGCTCTAAACCTTCTTCACAGGCACTTACTTTTCTGCATTATTTCCTGCAACCACAGGTTGATCAAAATACACTTCTCCCTTATTATGTCAGACATTATAAGTGCAGTTTCTGCAAACTGGAGTCACAGTCATAAAAGGTTTTTTTCCCAAACTGCAACATCTCATCACAGGCAAGGACCACTATCATTAGCTGGTGGTTTCTACTCTAGGCCTTCTGTTGCACTATCACTAAAAAATGAATATGTGAGGCTGTTTTCTGTGCAGAGCTTCTGCTTGCAAAGAGGTTTTTCCCCCACAGTTTGAGAAATCTGTCTCAGCTTTTTGAATACGAGTGCAGCACTACCAGAAAATTCCCTTGCATTTTTATTACTCAGAGTAGCAAAACCTCACTGTAGGAAAAAAGACCTTTTTTCCCCCAAAAAGCTTTGATCAAACATTTTTAACTCTTGAAAAGTATCACTCAGCTTCTTAGGATTGATTGAAAAAAGCTGTGAAACAAATGGCCAAGAGATTTTTCTAATTTTTTGTGTTCAAATTCAAAACATGGTGAAATTACAAGTTTGATTTTTTTTTTTACCTCCTCTGTAGTCCAGTTTGATTTGTTAATTAAATCCTAATGTGTGTCTGTGTCCCTTTTTTTTTGTTGTTGCTGTTTTGGTTTTCCTCAACAGGGACTCTTGAGAATTAATTGCAGTTTTGGAGATTTTCCCATGTTTAAACCTGACTGAATTGGCAAAATGTCTGCTCCAGTGCCAGAACTGTGGCATTACATCCCAGAAGAAATCCTTGTCCGAATATTCTATTATCTTTCTCTTTGAGATAGATACAGAGTCTTCCAGGTGTGCAGACAAGGGGCTGCAGCAGTTTCTTCCAGCTCTGTTTGGGACTTCACAGGGATCAGCTAAGAGGAATGAGGTCCTCTGTCCAAGCATCTTCGCAGAAATAACCAGATTGTTGTTCCCAGTGCATGTCAAATATTTACTCCACTCTGCTATGGCACTATTGACCTTGTGACTTCTATGTGTGATGATGTTATCTTGCATGACTCACACCTGTTTATATAAAATTTGTGTTACTTGCTGGGTGCAAGTAAAAAAAAAGCAGTGACTTCTTTAGTCACTGATGGTGATTTGGGTTTTAGGGGAAATACCACATTCTTAGGTATATTGTTCTAAGTTGCCCTTTGAAAATGGCAAGAAAAAATTAATGCATTGTTATCCTTATCGTGACACTTATCTTGTCTCTTCTCACCTCCTGACTCTTTCAGTGTTTGGCCTTAAAGGACTCTGTAGGCATCAGGTGAAGAACTCTGCTTCATTTTATAGCAGGAATGTTGAACTTAGCCTTTACAAGTTTTTGCTAAGAACCTCAGGAAAATTTAATGTTGATTTTATATTTTATTATGTTATATAAAGAGCAGTTTCTGAGTTGAAATGACCCTGGCATTAAGCCATACTGCAAGCATGTATTTTGAGCTATCTAAAGCATATATATTAATAATAAAACCATATTGTCTAATAGATTTTATGTGTAGCTGTTTTCAGCGTCCTCTTTTCTCATGCAAGAGCGAAATAATTTCTGTTGCCAAATAACATGAGATCTGTAGCTAAACCTGCTTACAATTTTGGCTTTTCAAAATCTTGCTGAAGATCTGCAGCCCTGATTCTGGCCAGCTCTTGTTCGTCTGTGCCAGCCAAAGTTTAGGACAAGAAAATTCCAAAATAACAATTCAGATGCCTTCACAAACCTGGGATTGCTGTGCCTGGTGTCCCACAGGCTCTCGGCAGGTGGGTTTGCTCTGGTGACTTGCTCACCTCCCAGCATAAGGTGGGCAGCACGTGTTCCCTTTGCATGACGCTGCGTATTTATTCACAGCTCTGCGAGATCGGCTGCAGTGCATTTTCATTCTGTGTATTGTTCTCTGGGGCTGGTGATGCCATCCCATTGTGCTGAGTTTTTAAGAGTGCGAGCAGCACTGCTGATGTGACTCCCTGGACGCCTACTTTCCACTGCCTGGGATAAAATTGGGTGGTTCATTCTCTGTGGGACGCAGGCGCGCCCAGAGCAATGGGGTTAGTGTAGCTGGGACACTGCAAAGCTATGCAGGATTCACCCAGCTCCCTGGTGATGGATGGATACTCCAGCAATGTCCCAGCCTTCCTAACAAAACTCTGGACACTGGTGGAAGACCCTGAAACGAACCATCTCATCTGCTGGAGTTCTGTAAGTACAACAGATGTTGGGTGTCACTAATGCCTGCAACACCAGGGAGAACCCAGGTGTGAGGCCCAAGTACTGCATGGCACAGGAGCTGCCCTTTGCTTGGCAGGTGCTGCCCAGTTACTGGCAGAGGACAAAAACCAGGAGTCAAGTACAGGCACTTTTGGATATACTTGGTATTATTTATCTGAAGTATTGTGGCTTTTCTGTTTCAGAGGGGCAACTGTTTTGTGGGTGATTTAATTATAATATTTATACATTTCACTTGAAACATCCTAGAAAGTGTCTAATATTCTAATTCTAAGAATTTCAGATGCTTTGATGTTTTTCACCTTGCTTGAATTTGTGGCTCCCTAAAATTTTCTAAGAAATGTGCAAAGCCCTGAAAAAGTTTCACTGCTGTTTGTATTATCACACCTGTGTTTCTTAGCAGCCTCTCACAAATGTCTAGCGAGACGGCAGCAGATAAACAGCACTCTGAACTCAGACTCAAACCTATAGTTTAAACAGATCTCAGACTGGCAGCCTAAATTGTTTGGAAAAGCTTTACTTAATTTTTCAATGAGTCTGTGTGATGGTCATGGTGATGTGGGTATATATTGTCTGTACAACTTCATAGGAATAGATTGCTTTGGCTTCTTATTTGTCACAGAGGCATTAATATACTAAATGCAATCACAGAAATAAAATATTTGTCCCCTTCATACAGCACTTTGATACCACATTGTGCTTTTGACCTAAGACTTGCTGCAAATAACATGATTTGTTTTCAGCATGGAGTTATTAGATAAGCTGTGTGCATAAGCTTGTTCTCCAAAATCAAGAATCTAAAACACAAGCAGATTTAAAGAAGGGTGGTAAAAAAGCAGCCTTTCTAACATTTGTGTCCTGTAGAGTTTTCATGCAAAACTTGAGATAGGATTTGAGCTGCCTTGATATCTGTGATCATGGTTGTTTGATGCTGGTATTACATGGCCATACCTCTGAGAACCCCCCAGTTTTGGTATCATGTGTTTTAAATAAGGTTTTTCAATCTAGGAATGATTTTCTAACCTGTGTAAATAGTCCCCTCTCGGTTACACTTAGAACGTTGTTATTTTTGACTGACAACCACCATGCTCTGTTTTACTGCAAACTAACATAGGCTGCAACTACATCCTTGGAGGTTTTGGTAAGGCTTTTAGGTGTCTCATATTCCTGTTGTTGCAGGTTTCCATGTTTCTCATATTCTTCAGCTTCTATACATTGGTGATGTTGGAGCTGAGAGATTGTGTGCATACCTAAGATTTCTGGGTATAATCAGTACTTCTAGAAAATAGGACCCATAAGGACCTGTGAACTGTTCTTAGCATGTAGAAGACATGGAGAGGAAATGCAGTAATGGTTTATATATACACTGAAGTCTGTTGTAAAGTGGAAAGGAGAAGTCTGCTCTCTGTGTCCATGGTAGATTGGACAAAAAGTAATTCAATTAATTTTTAAAATAGAAGATGCATTAAGGGAGAACTGGCAAATTCCTGGACTAGCACTTGTCTTGTCAGAGCACAACATGTCTGTCCTGGTGGTTCTGTCAAAGGCAGTTAAGATAAGCATCTGCCATGATTGCTGCAGAGTAATTTTGCTTTGGGCAGAGAAGACTTCCAAAGTTTCTCTCAGCTTGTGTTCCCTTGTTGTGAGACAGCCAAGGCACAGCTGCGGTGTGGGAACAAACTGACACATGCACATTTCATCAGTGAACACACAGTAACCCCAAAGTCTCCTGTGTCTGTAGGGACCTTTCTGAGTGTGCCAGCTTCTGAGAACATTGTGGCCCTGAATTCAAAGGAATGGCCTCTCATGAGAGGCCATAAGGAGTTGTTGAGGTACACAAAACTCTCATGCTTTTCATTTTTCATCAGTGGGTCCAGCCTGGGACACACAGCTGTGTCCCAGAGTAAAGGGGCAGAAGCACAAGGGAAGCAGAATAAACCAGCTCTGTCCCCGGACAGTGTCTGCAGTGTTGGGAAGCCCTGGTCCCTGCTGTCCTGTCTGCAGACTCTTTCTGTGAGGATAACTCCAGCGTGCAGGTTGTCAGTGAATCGCTTCGGTGCTTGAGCAGCCTTTGCTTCTGCTGCATGGGGTAAGGAATGATGGGAAAGACCCCAAACGTGATCAAAGAGCACCACTGAGGCACAGTCATGTTCAGTGTTTGCAGTGGTGAGTAAGGAGGAAAAAGTGCAGCTGACCCAAAGCTGTGTGTTTGTGGGTGTTAATTGTTAGAGCGGCCAAATAAGCCTGAGCACAGAGGCAACTGGCACCGTTTGGTGATGGAAATGTAGTGGCAACCAGTAGGGCAGCAGGGTTTGCCAGCTGGCTGTTTTCTGGTGGCCATGGGCAGGCTGCAGGCTCACAGCAGCCCCTCTTTAGTCACTGAGCTGTCTCACGGCCCTGATTGCTCTCCCTGTTTTAGGGACTTCCAGACTTCCCTGAGTGCAGCTGCAGACCCCCTGAGAAGTGTATGGCGGGACTCACACACCACTGGTACCCTCCTACTGTGCACCGAGCCTGAGGGCTCTTATGAAACACTGTCCTCCTGTGTCACAAACCAGCCCCTGGGAAATACCCACCCAGGCTGACACACCTGTGGCTGCTGGTCACAGCGCTGAACACAGCAGGAGCATGACTGTGCTGTGCTGGTCTCAGACCCTGCCCTGCCAACATGGTGCAGGCTCTGGTGTCTTTAGCTCTTGTCCCTCGAAACTCGGCTGCAGCCGAGGTAAGTCCCTAATGTCTGCTGATGTCATTGCACTGATGTAGCTGCCAGCAGGTAAAAGGCCAGGCAGGGGAAGCACATGGCCTGCAGTGCCTCTTCTCTGCCAGCAGTCCTAGGCAGCTTGCCTTGTTTTGCAGTCATGGGTCTTTGCAATGCAACCCCAGCAATGGAGGATTTATCTGATTAACAACATGTGTGTTGCTAGCTTGGACTGAAAACATGACTGTCAACATTTTGTGGGTTGCCCTTGTGGCTGTTTACTATCAAAAATAGTCAATGAAATGTGCGTAGAGCTTCTGGGACAGTGTGATGTCTCCAGAGGTGATTTGCTTTTTGCCTTGCTGTGTTTCTTGTGCCCTATCTCCAGGCAGTGCTCCCTCCACGACTGCTGTGCTCTGGAGCAGATGGATTTGGGTTAGACCTGAAAAAGTTATGGCAGGGGTTATAATGACAATTCCGACTTTCAGGGCCTTCTTAAGACTCTAGTGTTTCTGTGAGGTCCATGCAAGAGTGGATCATCACAAACTACCTACCAGCTCTTTGGACACAAAAGTTTCTCATATCCAGGATTCTCAACTAAGCAGAGACAAAAATTTGAAAAAGATCAAAGCTGCAGCCACAGAGGACTGACTGTACCAGAACTGAAAGGAGCACATCTGTCATTGAGGGCTGTTGTCACTCTTCTCAGCTTCAAGGTGACAACTCAGAGAACAAGACTTCCCCTGCTGTAGGACTCCTCCTGGCCCCTCTCGTGGTCAGGGATGATCCCCTGACTTTGCCTTTGTCCTTATCTCCTTTGCAGAATGGCACCAGCTTCCATGTGTTCGACCAAGGCCGCTTTGCCAAAGAGGTGCTGCCCAAGTATTTCAAGCACAACAACATGGCCAGCTTCGTCCGGCAGCTGAACATGTGTAAGTGCAGCTCCCAGTGGAGACAGACACGGTGGTGACAGGAGGTGCCAGTGGCACAGGAGGCATGGGGGAGAACAGTGCTTACAAAAGTTTGGGGTCTCATGTATATGACTTGTGGCATTATTGATTTTGCCAAAGAGGATCTGCTGCTCAGATCCCAGGGCAGTGATCTCCTTGTGTTTGCCTTCAATTCCAGCATGGACTTTCTGTTAGATTTCATTTTAGTATGTGAGCTAAGAACTTTCACCTACCAGGTGTTTGATTCTCTTGCATTGATTTGATGGCCTATTATTATTCATTTTCCATTTTATTCTATATGGAGCTTTATCCAGCAGCCTGATACTGTGGCACCTCCCCCAGAATGTGCTGCTCTTGTGGGTCGTGTGCCCCGAGCTTATCCCTTTCAGCCATGTCACTGAACTAGTGAAAGACAGTTCTTCCTGCAAACCTTGCCTTGCTGGTCGTACAATTTCACCCCTTTAAGGAGGGTTAAGTGTAGCTTTCTGCCACTTCAACACTGTGACTGTATTACATGTAGCTATTTTCTGATAGTTCTTGGAATTTTTTCAACGAATAATTAATTTTCTTAGTAAAGTTTTAACTTTTCTATTCCACTGTAAATTTTAGGCCAGTCCTTAAATACAGTTTAGAAACCTTTTGAGGACTTCAGAGAAGTACTCAAAGCAGATTTCCAAATGCGCATGTGACCCTTTTTTTCCAAAAGTGCCGCCTATTGATGGTCTGTGCCTTTGAAAAACCTTTCCCTGAATTCCTTTGGCTTGCAAATTGAGACAGGAATTCCCTAAGAGCTGGCATTTCGGCTCCTGGCAGACCAACATGCCCATGGTGGAAAGGCTTTCATGGCATAGGCTGCAGCAGGGGTGCTCAGTGGGGTGCACAGGCCTCTCCCTTGCCCTGGGTTTCTCGTGGATATGGCCCAAAAGCATGTCCAGGTCTGAGCACTGACAGCTCAAAAAGTGTGGAGGGAGTGCTGGGTCCTGCTGGCCCATCAGCTGTGTTTTCTCTGTGCAGATGGCTTCAGGAAGGTGGTGAACATTGAGCAGGGGGGGCTTGTCAAGCCTGAGCGGGACGACACTGAGTTCCAGCACCTCTGCTTCCTGCAGGGCCATGAGCACCTCCTGGAGCACATCAAAAGGAAGGTGAGGGGCACTGTGTGGGAGGAGGGACCATGCACCTACCAGACCCTGCTCAGCATAACTCTAGCATCATGCCTTCCTCCCCACACACGTGTGCACCTGGGCTGGGCCTTCTTGGTTTGCAGGGCTTGGCTTGCAGCAGTTTTGTCTGTGTTTTTCTGCTCTTTTGCTCTGTGTCACAAGATATTTGTGTAGTGCTGCAGGGCCAGGCTTGCTTCCCACCCCTCTGCCTTTGAATTGTCACTGCTTTCCTAGAGAAATACGGCATAAATCCTGTAGGGTCCTCAACAGCCATCTCCTGTTCTTATACAAGAGATAACCTACTGCCCTCCGTTTTCTGTCTTTTAACCTGTTATTAATACCCCCAAAGAGTTCTCTTACTGAATTAGCATAGCAACTTCTGAAAAAGGACTTCAGCAAAAGTCTTTTGGAAATCCAAGTGTAGTGTGTCAATGTGAAGCATTACCTCAGACTCATCACTGTAAAACATGAGGCTTGATTGGGTATCTCTGTAGTTAAAGTAGAAAGATTAAATCAATCTAGATCAATTCCTCCCTGATCCTCAAAATACTTTTGTTTTCCCCCCAAGCTGATTTGAAATAGGTCCCCACACTGACAGGGAATGTACTTCTGCCAGCAGACCCTCTGTATGAATAGATTTGTCCTGCACTTTGCTCTGTCTGGGTCTTGCAATAGTACCCTTAGCATAGTTCAGACTCTTTGGCATGTGGCCTCTCCTGGTATTTCAGCTGGTGACAGTCCTGCACCTGAACACCACAGTGACTCTCTCTGTCCATGGCCCTTTTTGTACAGGTAAAATCCACCTTTGGATTTTTTTTCTCCTCAGGTGTCAGTAGTGAAAAGCGAGGAGACCAAGATGCGCCAGGAGGACCTCAGCAGGTTGCTATACGAGGTACAGATACTGAGAAGTCAGCAGGAGAACATGGAGTGTCAAGTGCAGGACATGAAGCAGTGAGTTGAATCCTACTCAGGCTGCTTCTTACGGACATTTGCTTCTCTTGGGTGGTGGATTGTGGGGAATGGTTGAAAGGAGGAGGAGCCTTGCACACTTCCCTCCCTAGGGAGCACGTGGAGCCAGGGACTGACCATAGACCTGTTGAGACAGTAACATGTAGGATTTCTATGCACACCTGGTCTACAAAATATGAATTAATGCTCAGCCTCTGTCTTGTGTGTTTTCCCTTCACAAATGAGGAAAGCACAGAGAGGGTCAGGCAGGAAATATGTGCATAACCTGGGGACTTAGATAACTATTTCCTCCAGATGGAAATGGTGATAAAGATTTAACTCTCCCACACATACAAGAGTCCTTGGCAGAAGTGTGGTGATGTCCACTCCTCCAGATATTAAAAAATTACCTTTCTGCCATCATTCACCTCCAAAATTTATGACTGGACTAAAAAATATAGTATGTTATAATATATAACATTAGAACTTCTATATCATTTAGTCCATGGACTCATCTCCCTGAGACATGGCCAGAATTGTTGGATAAGAGCAAACCAAGCTGATGCAATGCTTCCTGCATGTGGCTGCCTGACCTCCAGCTGTCTGAGACTCTGGGATTTTCTGACTCAGACATGGTCACTAAAAGATTAGGAAGTGGATATGGTTTTATAAATCATGTACTTGGAGAGGTTTTTATTTGCGTCCAGAATTTTAGTCTTTACAGAGAGCTTTGTTTAAAAAGCACTTGAATAATCAAATAGACCCAAAGCCTTTCTTTTATAATGAGATCTGATATTCATACCTCACCAGAGGACATTGGCATTCTGGGCCTTGAGAGAACACTGCATACAGGGAAACTTCATTCCAGTGCAGCACCTTGCGTGCAATGGATACATATTTTTATTCTACATCAATTTTTAATGACTCCCTGACTTAGCACATGCATGAGTTTGCACTGTGAAATCCAGATACAGGAGCAATGAGTTTCTGGGCTTGTATTTGATTTAATTTTAAGGACTTCCAGTATTAATGATTTGGCCTTGATTCTAATTTATTCTCCCTTTTGATTTGCTTGCTTGCTCCCTCCATCTGGCAAAACTGCATTCAACTGATGAAAAGAATATGATTTTTATAAACTAAGACAGAGGAGAAATCCCAGGCTGAATCCATGTTAAGAAATTCACCCTGGTGAAGAACAATTAGGACATAACTCCAGTACAAGCTGTCAGACTAAGGAATGCTGCTTTGCTGAAAATACAGAAAGCTCACTGCAGACATTCTTGCTGTACAAGCTGTTCTACTGTGCTCTTTAGAACTCTGGACCTTACCTTCCCAGTTCTAGCATCCATCCACACTAGAAAGACTAAAATGCAAAAGGATTTATCAGTTTCACCTGTATGATAGGTTTTGCTGGCCTGACAGTTTAGGTACATCCATATACTCTAGAGATAAATTGGCTGGCAAAACCTTTTGCAGCATGGACTTGGCTGGAATCCAGACTTGAAGGCAGCACTGTAAATAAACTCTGCACCTCTCTATCCCACTTACTGAGGCTGACTGTTAAAGGAAGCCTGTAAGCTCCCCTCTGTGCTGCTTCATTTGCAGACAGAAAGTAAATTTTCTCTATGCAAGCTGTACACAGGTCTGTGCTGGGTTAAGTCAGTGACTCCTGGTAATAAAATCATTACCATCCTCCTTGTTCAGGGCTCTGAGATGCAGGAGCATCTTTTTATCTGCTCCAGTCACTACCAAACATGCATTTGAACCACCACTTGTGTGAGGTTAAAGCAGGTGGAATACACAGGGTCTCTGTCCATAGGGTCTCGTTGTCTTTGGGAGCACTGGTGCAGTTGTGGAGAGGTTGGGCTTTCTTGGCTTCCTTGGAAGGACAGTCTTGGTGATCCAAATAATTCAGAGTCACAAATCAGGCGTTGGTGAAATTCTGAGTTTGGCCCAAATGTTCCACAAAAACATGTGTCCTCTTGTTACATTCCCCTATAAATATTGGCTTCTCTTTATTTGTTTTTCCTCCATGCTTTGGTGTATGGTTCTTTTGAGGTCAAGGAAGAAAAAGGAAGGCAACTGTGTGACCTTGTTTGGGAAACCTGAAAAGAGCCAAACACTGCAAGAACTCCGAAGTGAGACAGACTTTGCACAGTTGAATCTGCTGTGCATCATGGCAGCACCATGGGCTGTCGATGTTTCTGTGCTCATGGAAAATTTCTGTTTCACTTTCAGGCAAAATGAAGTTCTTTGGCGGGAAGTTGTTTCTCTCCGGCAGAACCACTCACAGCAACAGAAAGTCATCAACAAGGTGGTGGTCATACAAACTCCAAACTTGCTTGTGCTGCCTGGTCTATGTCCTCCTCTGATTTTTTTTCTTGTCCCATAATCTCCACACTGTGATATCGCAGTGTATGTGTTTTCCCTTCCTTTTAAGTTGTGTGATGTTTTTATGTGTCCTATGGAAACAGGTCATTAACAAAGCACAGACTGTGCCCTTAAGCAAAAGATTTTAATTTTCCTGTCAGTCCTTTCTGTGATATTAGAAACCACTTTTCTGTTCAAGTCCTGAGCAAGAGAGCACAACTCTCACTAATTGCCCTGTGTTGGCTGTGTTCTGGTTGTATCAATGCCTTTGTGCTTCCCAGATCTTCCTCTTCCCTTTGTACAAGAGAGGAGCCCCACTCCTGCCAGCACCGAAGCTGCAGAATTGGCCACCCATTGCCCCACTGGGGGAATGCAACAGCAACTATTACATTTTCTGGTATTACTGGTATAGGCGAGGGATTATTGTATAACCTTTTAGGCTGCAGAACCATCTCCCTTAAAATCTAGCATGACCAGTATAGAAAAGGCCTCTCCAGTGATTCCTAGATGGTGCTGACATGACTGAGCACGTCACATATCCCAGTCCCCATGTTCTGACTCTCACGTGGCATCACGGAATCATAGGACTGGGCAGAAATGCACGAGGCTATCAAGCCTTTCTCCAGCTCTGAGGCTGGACCAGCCACACACTTCATTGTAGAGGCTTTTATGCAACTTTATTTTGTTATATTGAGCAATGAGTAAGAGCCAGCTGTGATATATAATAATAATGCTCTCTTTGTTTGGAGGTCAAAGCAGAGCATTAAGTTCAAGCTGACCTGGGAATATGTTGCTAAGTGATTCCTCTCCAAAGCTACTCTGCTTCCTTTTTAGTGTCCTGTTATATCAACACTGAAATTCGCAGAGCTGAAAAACTCAACTGAAAGAGCTCAGACCTCCATCCAGGCTCCCCTGTAGCGACTTGCCTCTGTCACTTGCAG
The DNA here is from genome assembly GCF_965178545.1 of Coloeus monedula. Taxonomy (NCBI): domain Eukaryota; kingdom Metazoa; phylum Chordata; class Aves; order Passeriformes; family Corvidae; genus Coloeus; species Coloeus monedula. The sequence continues at coordinate 12,384,259 of NC_138793.1, read as the reverse complement.
AGTCTTTATCAGACTTTACAGCACCCCTTCAAAATGTCTCTGAAAACTTTAATGGACCCAGGTCTAACTCCAGGCCTAGGAATGTTTGCATGTGCACTTCACAGGTCTGCTAGGACCAGCTGAAGTTCTTCATGCACCAAGTGGAGAGAGAAAGTGCTGAGCATATGAAAGCCAGGCAAGCTGTTTGAGTTCTTGGACAGCTCATTTTTGTTTCAGGCTTCAATGTCTCATGCAATTTGGCTCCCATATTCTGTGGCTGCTCCTAGCTTTGGGGTGCTGTTGAGAGGGAGGAATGTGTGAGATAAGAATGGCTGTGAGAGCAGGGAGTGCTGAATCACTCTGCTGATTAACACCGGATTTTGATCTCTCCTGACAGCTGATTCAGTTTCTGTTTGGCCAGCTCCAATCAAGCCCCAGCAGCACTGGGATAAAGAGGAAGCTGTAAGTACCCTTGTGTGGTGCACACGCTCACGGGTGCATAATGCTGCCCCCTCACTAAAAGCACAAGCTCAGCTCGCCCAGGCAGGCGGTCACCGGACCGGGCTCCATGGTGATGGGAAATGAATGGGCTGAAGTGCAGAGTCAGACCTGCTGACATGCCCCATTCACGGCTCTTTAGAGAAGCACCGTGTCAGCTCGTGACCTTTATTTGGGGAACACAGCACGCGGTGGGAGATGGGAACACAAACTAGGGGGAGGCTAAAGGGCAGGACCCCACTGCTGGTTCCAGTTTTGCCACTTGACATCAGTAGGAGCAGGGCTGGGCCCAGCCAGCCCACAGACACCTTCAGTTTGACCCACAGTCACTGAATGTGGTGTGTATCCAACACTGGCTTGGTGGTGTGTAACCTGCAGGCCTTACAAAGGGGAAGGTGGGGAAAAACTTTAGCTAAGGGGTATCTTTAGATAGGCTCTCTAAGGCAAGTGAATAGAGCAACTGGAATGAGGAAGCTTAGTGCCTTTCAGGAGAGCAGCTATGCCTTTCTTGCCCTGTGGTGCTTGTGATCTAAAGAAGGGGAAGAGACTCCAGAGTGGAGTTTGCTGAGGGCAGGGACCTACTTTGAGTTCCCACCTTTACCTTGCGGCCTTTGACAACTTAGAAATTTCTCCATGCTGCAGAGAAAGGAGCCAGACCTCCCACAAGCTGCTGCTCAAAGGAGTCAATTTTCATTAAGTCAGTGTCCTTGTTCTTGGCTGACTCCTCTTGTGAGGACTGTAAAGGCAACACAGGATTGAATGAAGGAGCCCATAATCTGTACAAGCCAGCAGGGTATGTGCATCTCTGCCTACCCTCTCTGTTGAGCCTCTTGGAAGGGCTAAACACTGCAGGTAGCAAAGGAAAGAGCTCAAGGGGAGAATAGCAGCTGCTGAGTTGCTGAGGTTCAGGACCGGGGAAATTTTCCTCCAGTAGACTGGGCAAGCAGAGAAATGAGATGCCAGATCTGACCCCTAGTTTCCATAGTCAGGGCTGTGCCCTCCCTGTAAAAGCTTTGCAGCCTAAGAAATGTCTTAGACCACTGCTTTTTTGAAAAAAAGCAAATAATTAGTGAGAAACTGTGCTGAAAGGGGCAAAAGAGCAAGAACGACCTGCACAGCAACTATACTGACCCCCTTATGATGAGGGATCACATTTCATACAACCCAGCTGCAATTTGCAGTGTTGTGCAAGGTAATTTGAGTTCCTGCTTCCTTGGAAACACAAGGGTCTGTCTTCAGAAACGTCAGCTCTTGTGTCTATATCTGCATCCTTAGTGTTTTATCTTTCACAGTTGTGTTTTTCTGCCTTTCTTCTAAACGGCTGCAGCAAAGGATGGTGTGCAGCCTGGAGCTACGTGGTGCAGAGCAGAGTGCTGCCTGGGGGCTCTGGGTAGGTTTGGGCAGGATGGGCAGGTCTGCATCCTTCTCTTCTCTGTTTGGTTAATGCTCTTTTTAAATGGGAACCTCCTCCAAAACTGTTGTTAGCCTTCCTTGCTTGTAACACTGGACAAGAAAGACTCTTACAGCTGAGGAAAACCAGAGTAGAGAGAGCCCTTGGCTGGGAGATGTTTTGTGTGCAAGCTACCAGGAGCCTGTCAGTACATGCTGGAAGACAAACCTGTTTCTCTTCACAGACCTCTGATGCTTGACAATGGGATCTCGGCTCCACCAGTGTCCAAGTTCAGCCGGCACTTGTCTGCAGAGCCCCTGCACGACCCCTATTTCATACAGTCGGTAGGTTCACCCCCGCCTCCGAGCTCTGGGCGATGGCTTTGGCCAGGGGCGAAAATGTTTGAAGCAACAGTAGGGATTATGGACCAAGTCATTTGGCAAGAGTTTGGCAGTGAAGAGATGAGGTTTGCCAAGCTGGGTGATATTTTAACTCCTTCAGCTCCCCAGTTTCAGGGATGCCTGCATGAGGGAGGCCATGAGCTTTGGTGGGGAAAGGCAGACCCTGCACACTGAACTCTCCATGTTGTTAGCCTTGGTAGCCCAGCCTGGTTCATCTCGAGGGAAGAGAAGAAGAAGTGAGTTATAGAAGTCAGTATTATGATCCTTCTGACCAGACCTGGGTTTTTGTAGCCTCTGAGGGATCCCCACCATCATCAGAGCAGACACCAGACACTTCTGTCATGCAGTTAAAATATGTGAGCTGGCATGAGAGGCTCATACTGCCCTGTTGCCTATGTTGGATCTTTCCCTCCAGAGGAAGCTGAGCAGTCTAGGCAAATTGTCAAACATGGTAAAACCCTTTGGTTGCTGACACTTCACAGGGTTTATTTCACACCTGTACCTCTGTGCGGTTGGTAGTGAGAGGAAATTATAATGCTGCATAGTAGGTAAAAGCTTTCTTGGTTTCTGTACAGGGAGGACTCAAGGTCCCATTGAATAAACCCTAACCATCTCAGATAGGGCCTTGGACTTGTTTTGGGGTCATAAGGATAAACCTATATGGTTTTTGCTTTCCTCTTAGCCATCGACAGAGCCTGCCTCTTGCTTAAACAGCCCTGCAATTGCTGGAGGACCCATCATATCTGATGTTACTGAAGCATCCCCTTCCAACATCATGAATATGCAATCCCCTCCTGAAAATGACAGGTAAACATGCTTGTGATTACAAACAGGGAGAGTTGGGTATGAGCATGCTTATGCAACTCTTCACAAGAGTTTTTCGGGGCTGTAATTCTACCCAAGTTTCTGTCTGATTCACAAATCTCTATAGAGATATGGGATGGAATACTTTTTTCCAGCTTGCAAAGTGGGTCAGATTTTCAGGATTAGAGGGGGGTAGTAACAGCATAACTTTCAAAACAAAGTCCTGAGTTTCATGCCGAAAACTTCCACTCACCTCTTTAAGCAATATTCCGTGTTTCTTTATATTTTGTCCTCAAGACAGGGACTGTCTCACACTTAATCAAATAATGAGATACTAACACTTGTTGGGTTTGTTGAGAGAGAGAAAGGAGGGTTTCGTTTTGGCTTTGGCAAAGAAGAAACAATCAAATTGTACATCTATCTGCTAATGAGAACAGAAAGGTTGCATCACAACAACTTCCGATGTTTGACAAGTTTTCTGTGAAAAGGCCCCAGTAACTTAAGAACTGAATGCAGAGGTATTTTAATGCTTATCTCTTCCTGCCACAGACATGCAGTGTATTTAGGGCTAGTAGCAGAATAGCTAAAGCTATGTCAGTGGAAAGTAAGTAGACAGATGAATCATGGAAACAGTTTCTCAGGCTTAGAGGTAAGGCAGTTATACTCTAGAAATTGCCTGTAAATCTGTTGCATAATTGAAACCATAGCCATAAAATTAACTAGAAGCTTGTAAAGAGCTTCAGATTAAAAAAAAAAAAAAAAAAACAAGCCTGGAAGCCATTTCTAAAGCAGAAAATCTTGAATATAACTTTCAAGTTAAGTTGCTTATTTCTACTAATTACTGAGTGCCATCTGGTGGCTTCTGATCTGTGCTGTGTCTGCACGACTTGGGCATCTGAGCCAGCCAAGCCATGGCCCTAATCAGATCAGGTGTGGTACTTCCTAAATCAGCTGAGCTTCTGGTAGGAGTTTGGGACCCATGAGACAAGAAGATGATCTGAAAGGAATGTTGAGGAAAGTGCTGTAGTGTCACATACCATCCCTGTTGATCTCTGTGCATTTATCACTTTGGCTCCAGCTGTGCAGGTTCACAGGGAGATTTAAAGTCCCCTAAAGTAACATAGAGTAGGTTTTTACACACAAAATGCTTCTAAACAAAACTTCATTGTCATTTCTCCCTCTGGAGATAACATGGAGTGCCTCTCCCAATGGAAAAAGGCAAACCTCTGCTTCCAACCAAGTAAAACATCTGACTAGGACTGTCAGATTTCAATAACCTCTGTTCAGGTCCTGCAGGGCCACAAGATCCTGAGCTGTCTCATTGGGATCTTTAGAGTGCTTGCTGGTCCAATCCTAACTCCTGTATGAGATGGTCTTACTGATCCCATTCCTGTCTCTAGGATGAGGCTTTTCTATTTTGGGGGAATCTCTGTAGCCCAGTGACCCTTTAACCTGTCCCTAACACTCACCCAAGAAATGATCAGTGCATGGAAATGTATCTTCCATATTTGCAAAACAATTGAATGGAGCAAATTCATTATAGCTGTGACTGATGAAGTGACTGCAGATACTCCAGCTGAGCATGTTTCTGGAGCTTGCTGAAAAGAAAGAGAGGCTGCTGGCTTCTTTTGCCCACCTGAGGAAATGGAAAGACCTTCTGGGGCAGTTTGATGGGAAGTGGAAGCAATGCCTTGTGCTCCTGCCCTTCCCAGTAGCACGAGGCCTTTGCAGAGCAGCTGTGTGTGGTGCCAAGCCTTGTCTCTGATGCAGGGAGAAGTGCCTCATGCTGATCAAGGAAGAGCCAGTCAGCCCTGGAGTGAAACCCAGCGCGGAGCCCGATGTGTCCCTGCCCGGCTGCCGGGCCTGCTCCGAGCCCCCGGTGCTGCCGGTGGCCATGGTTCAGTCTGTCCTGGAAGGCAAAGGCAGCTGTGGTGCAGCCCCACCAGGGACCTCCCAGCCACCTGAGAGGAGAGGCAGAAGGGCACTGCTGGACAGGTGAGGAGAGCAGGGAGAGCTGTGGCCCTGCTTGCTCATGGCCCTCTCCTCCCATTCCCAGGGTGGGGAGGGAGGGTGACTTCGAGTCGCCAAGTGCAGCCTGGTGAGCTCCATCCTGTACCTGTGGCACCTGCCAGAGGACCCTTGAATCCCAGGGGACAGTTCACAGAGGTAGGGAGCATGTGGATCACTTGCTTGAAGGGCCCAGCAGAGGAAGAGCTGTCAGAGGTTGTGCATCAGAGCTGTGGGAGCAAGAAGAGGCTTTTTGCATTGAGAGGGATTTGCCCAAGGTCTGAGTGACAGCTGGAGCCCAGACCAGCATCTGTGTCTGCAGGCCTGCTCTGGACTGTGCTACCCCTGCTGGGGGGATTGGCACTGTGTCATTAGGCTCAGCCCCAGGGTGGTCCCAGTGAGCCACTTCTGGAGCTGTGCTCTGAGACTGAAATCCCAACAGCACCCGTGTCATGGGGGAGTGTCCAGGAGACCTCACCAGCAGAAGGAAAGCATGGTGCAGCTGTGGGGATGATGTGAAACTTAACTTCAGTTCACTCTCGATAGCAACTGCGGCCATGTAAGGAGGACTGGGAGGGAGGGAAACCCAAAACACTCAATAGAGTTATCAGAAAAGCCTCCATTTTCCTTTAAGTCCTTACAGAGAATCAAATTTCCTCCTTCTGAACCCACTGGATGCTTAAAAACATATTACTAGAAGAAAAATAATCCTTTTTTTAAAGACTTGATTTTAAGAGAAATTTTTAATAGTTTTTGAGGGGTTTAATAACAGCAGGGCCTCACTGTTGCTCATTTAGCTGAATGTCTCCAGTAAATGCAGCCTGCAGGGTGAATGCCTGCAGCTAAAAGTCACTCCGTTAAAAAGCATTAGTTACCAGTAATTCAGGCATCTTGGACCAAGGAGAATGGCAATGCAGCCTGTTCTGGTTCCAAGTACATCTCTAAAAAGATTTCTTCTAAGGAAAGCTTTAATTTTCCCAGTGTTGAGGAGATGTGCACAGACTATCCATCCCCAAACCACATGTCACCCAGGAGAGGGGTTGTCTTACTTGTTTTACCATCTGCCCAGTCCCCTGTGTGCTCTGCTGAGTTGTACTTCTGGGATTAAACCAAGTTACATGGCATAAATCCAGGCTGACAGTGGGCTCTTGATTTTCAAAATGAGATTTAAACATAAACATCCTTCTGGAAGGCTGCTCAGTCCTGCTTTCTGTATGTATCTATGCAAGTTTCCTTCGTGGCAATATTTCCCCTTGTGTTTTCTCAGAACAGATATTTCAGACCCGTTGGAGGGCACCGACTGGAGCCTCGAAGGGCTGCAGCTACTGCTGAGGAGCCAGCAGTACAGCCTGGAGCCTGCCAGCCTCTTGGATGTGAGTGTTGCTGGGAGGGCTGCATCAAACAGAGCTGTGAAGTTCACAGAGGTTCCTTTGGGCTGTGAATCAGGTTGTGCTGCTTGTTCTCGTGTGGCATTTTATCTGCCACATGTAGCCTGTGGAGTCACAGCTCTGTTTTGACCTGCTCATAAGATTTCAGCTTTAAATTATGGTTTGTTTTTTTTTCTAAATATGCATATTTGAACTTCTAGGAGTTCACACAAAACACAGTGCATTTGGTAAAGAAATCAACGTGAGACTTGACACATTTATGTAAAATAGGTTTAATATGACTCTCTAGCTAGTTTGGTAATTGCTTTGTAGGGTTTAATTTATTTTGTGCATATTCTACATCTTAGATATTCCTAGATTGTGTTTAGCTTTTCCTACCTTCCCCTTTTCCTCATATTCTGGGAAGTGTAGCCAATGTAAAATTCTCTCTCTGCTGAGGTATTTGTCAGTCTCAGTGCTCACCTTTCTTTAGAAATGGATGGTGGCCTTTTTCTTAAGCAGACATGCAGAAATAGGAAGGTTTGTTTATTTCTCTGCTGTTGTACATATAGTTGGTATATGAAAGGTTTTTGCCAATAATCAAATAACTCTGTCTGTAAGGAAAGAATCGATACATCAAATACATGCTCCCTTGAGGAGGTGCTTCAGATAAAGGCACATTGTGAGCTTGCGTGGATAAACAGAATGAAAAAGCATTTTAAGAAAATCGATCTTATTCTCTTCAAGTTAGTTCCCAAGTGTCTGTGGTTGATTTTGACTTTACAGAGAGCTTTTCTAATGGCCTGCTCTATCACTGACTGTTGGTTTCTGTTTCTTGTTTCTCATTAGGAAGTGTTTTCCTGTTACTGACACACTTCTCTCTCTGTGCAACTTATGTCACAAGAGTGAGAATGAATCATAAAACTGGCCCCAGATCAACAGCTCCTTTTCCCAAATTGCTCAGACTTCTCAAGAAATTGTCACCAAAGCCCTGATGCAACAGTAACCCGCCCTCTGCTACTAAATTTTGGAATGCTTTTAAAAATCGTATGAATCTGGGAGTGTCCTAGGACTCAAGAGCAGCAGAAAAGGGCTTTGATTTGTGTGTGTGCAGCGACACTAAGAGCTGCCCTGGTTTGTGACAGGACTGTGGCATGGGGTGTCTGTGCTGTCCCTCCCCTGGCAGGCAGCAGGGCTCTTGGACCAGCACAAGAGCCCACAGCCCAGCAAGGCTGCACCCTCCAGCAGGCAGGGGAGGGCATGAGAATCACAAACCATTACACCTTTCAGAGCCCTAACTGTATTTTTCTCCCAACAGGTCTTTAATCCCAATTTATCTTTGAGTGAGTGGAATTTGACTGAAATGGAAGCCAGTCTGCCCCCGGTAAGAGATGTGAGTTTCTGAGATATGGTAATAAAAATCATAGAACACCAGAACGGCCAGGGCTGGAGGCAGCCTTAATGCTCATCCTGTTCCAACCCCCCTGCGATGGGCAGGGACGCCTTCCCCTAGATCGCCTTGCCTAAATAATAATGGAACCACAAAGCAGAGCTTGTGCACAACTGAGGAGGTTATTTCATAACCAGAGGGGAGAGTGGGCTAAAGCACAGCACGTAGGCATCTCCTGAGGGCAGCATTAGAGTGTTGTATTGTACTCTTGACCTGTTTTTCCCACTCAGCCAGGCCTTGTCTGGAGACGAGCTCTGACTGACTGTTGGTGTCCTGGAGTCTTTAATTGCAGCTGGCTGCTCTAAACTTTCTCTTAGTGTGAATGTCACATCCTACTAATACCATAGATTTATAAAGTGTCTTTGTGCCAAATCTCTTTATAAAATATGCCTTTACAAAGTGCAGCCATCCCTGTACGTTTCAGGAGCAGTAAAATTCCATGCAATTAGAACAGAGGTTCCTGCGTGCCCGTACATGAAGAAACAAGGAGAAATTGTTTGGCAGTATTTGTTTGGAATTGATAATGACACAGACAGAAACAGCAGGGTTAATAAACAGTGAAGGAAACCGTAGACTCATAGAAGCATTTGGGTTGGAATTGTTGCATGACTGGGTTCTTTTTCCTTTGTGATGGAGGGTGAATTTTCAGAGCCCTCACTGACAACCAAGTTGGGTGCAGGCTTGGATGGTTCTGCCATCTCTACAGATGGACAAGCCAAGTGTAATCTACTCTAATGAAATGCAAAAGGTCCCTAAGCCTCCTTCATGGTGTCAACATCCTTTTTAGGTTTTGGTAATTTTGAATTTACTAGGTAATTCCACTTCCTGAATGTTAGGAAGGAGAGTGCCTGAAGAAATAGTCATAATAATATAATAATAATATTAATGAGCAAGTCTTGGAAGCAAGGGCTGTCGCCTTTTAAAAAGAATTGCATGAGAGAAAAGGCCAGGAAAGGAGGCTGCAATGTTCAATAGTTCAGTCCTTGAGCCCACTGAATTTCCCAGGAGCTCTTGCTGGTCCTACAGAAAGTCATGAGCACAGAGAAGCCTGGAAGCAATACCTGCAGGAGCTCTCTGCCTAGAGCACCGTGCAAGCCAAAGCTAGTTTTACTTTAAAGACAGTCATAGGAAAATGGAGAGAAAATCCCTTTCCTCTTTGTTACTGCCTGCGGAGGACTGTGGGTTTGCTTTGTAGGGCAGCCACAGTGACATCAGCCTGGCCCCTCATGTGACATGAGCTTCATGCCATATCAGCCAGTGCTGAATAGGGGATTGCATCTCCCACAGCCCTCTCCTTCAGGCAGACCTGCCCTTGAGCGAGCGCATGGTGTGGCTGTTTTAGTGAAGTGCAGTAAGGCTGGGAGGAGAGGCTGGGCAGGGAGGATGGCTTGTGTTCCTGGTGGGTGTTGTGCAGTGGGGTGAAGCACTGGTGCTCAGACACGGCCTAGTTCTAACAAGCTCCCTTGTTTTTGTATAATTGTACATTGTAGTTTATATTTTTGCATCAAGATGCAGCGACTCACAGTGGATCTGGAGAAGAGTGCAACTGAGCTGCCCCCAAAAGTGTTCAACCCACCTTTCAACAGCACCTGCCCAGGTAGGCGCCCCAGCAGCTCTGTGGACTTGGCAGTGGGATGTTGTTCAGGCAGATACGATGTCCAACACTGACTGTTTGCCATTTGAGGGAGCAAACCATGTTTGTTATTTTGCTTTCACCACTGTCAGTCAGCAGTGTTTCCACAGCAGCTGCTAAGCCAGTTCCTGAGCTGTGGGAAAAGGGTGGGGGATAAACTGAGGTGTAAATGGAATTGAATTGGTTTTGCAATGGGTGCACATCATGACTGTCAGTGTCTCCACTGTTTTCTATGCCTGTTCATTGCCACCTCAGAGCAGTGTGGTGATCTCAATGGGTAGGGGTGGTAAGAGCTGTGCAGTCCTGGGTTTCCTCTGGCTCCTGCTACAGAGGAGGTGCCCCAGTAGCTGCTGGCAGCCAGAGGCATGGGTTGTGTGTCTCTTTCTCCAGACCTTTTAGCAGACCTCAAGGGAACTGTCCAGCGGATCTTCTCCCACTTGCTGACTCTGATAAAGTGTGTCATTGACCTTAGATATGAATCCAGGAGTGTTGCCCTGGCTGTGGAATCGTGATGTATGTTCATGTGTGTTCAGCTGGGATAGACCTCAAAGAGAGGCTCTGGTGAGCCCCACTTTGGTGCTGTAGCCACCTGAGCCCACCCCAGTTTTGACTCATTGTGTGTCATTCAAGGACTTCCAGCCTCAGCCTCTTTCATGAGCTCTCAAAGGCATTAAAACCCCGGTACACTGAAGAGAGTCCTTGAGCACCCCGTTTGCAAAGCCTTTCTGGTTCTTCTACAAAGAGGAAGAAAGACAGTACTTGAGTGAAGGAGAAGAGCAGCTGCTCTTATCCTCTTCCCAGTGTCTCCAACATTTGCTCATCCCTCTTTCACTTGTGAGGCATCTCAGCATTCAGGCAGAACCCACCTGGTGACCTGCAGAGACTCCCCTTGGTTTTAATGGGCTTTTGAGTGAGTCCAAGTTTCACTCAGGTGTTTCCAAGTGATTTTGCTGGAGTGAGGCTCCTCAGCCGCTGTTGCAATGGGGATTTGTCACTTTTCATTTCCACATATGTAAAATCAGGTAACCTGCCTTCCAGAAGCTGAATTTTCTGCTGTCCATTCCTAGGGAAAGATGTCATTCTTGAAAGTGCCCAGCAGTTCCTCCTCGACCATCAGTCCATCTTTGGGAATGACCTCATCAGCTTGCCTGAAAACTCATCACTTTATGTTCCTTCTGAGAATATGGCTTCCTACATGTCCTCTGTGGGTGTCCAAGGGGATATCCCTCTAAACCTGAGTTCTTCAACGGACAACAGCCAGTGACTGAGCTTCCAAGAAACAACAATTCCCTCCCACCCATCCAAGCATCCCCAGGTTTGAATGTAAAGAAACAAAACTGACTCAGAAACCCACAAGAGGGTTTCTTTTTGTGCCCTTTTTTTTTTTTTTGAGTAGATGGAAATGGTCAGTAGCTGTTGCATTACCCTCCCTGCACCTGGATTTCAGTGTTTTTTAAAACAAAATACTACTTCTGGTGCTTGCTCCGAGGGGGAGTGAGAACGTGCCAGGATTTTTTTTCCTTAAAAATGCTTTAGAAATTTCTAATATTTTAATAAAATATAAGTGAAGAGTAGCTTGAAAGTCCATCTGGGACTTCATAAAATAGTGATCCTGACTAGTGTCTGCAATGGCAAACTGCTGGATTTTATCGGGGCAGCACAGATTAGCTAAAATGCCTGACCCTTGTTGATGCTGGTTTTTTAATAGGAAAATAGTTCTACATGCCAGTCCAATGCTCTAAAAATATTTTTTATCCATTTTCTGGGTTTGATGGGATGCACCTGTATCTCTCCCTGATCCTCCAAGGGTGAGTAGGAACAAGATCTCTCGGGGTATGTAGAAGATTGTTTTCTGAGTGACCCCACCAAGAATGTGCCTCTGGCTCTTAGGGGAGCGACAGACCATCACAGGCTGCAAAACATCCCATGCTGAGTTGAGAGCATTTGTTGTTTGGGATTTGTTTTGCCCCAAATTTATTTTCTCTTACATAAAGGCAGGGGACTCCATAGTTATAAAATAGAAAAGGGATAGACTTTCCTGCACACACAATTTTCCATGTGCAGAGAAGACTGACTGAGCATGCTCTGGGTTTTGGTGCTGGCTAAGTAATCCACGTCCAGTCCAATGTTTTTTTTTCCTTGGCTTTGACCTGTTCTATTTCCCCTGAAGATGTGCCTGTTGGTTTATTGATGTATAAAATCTGATTAAACAGTTTAATTGATTGGATTCCCATTTTAGAAGGACTCTCAGCTGCTCAGTGTAGGAGAGAGGCAGAAGGGTTAGTCCACCATGTCCCACATACTTTTCTTCTGTCCTTTGTGCATCTGAGACCAGCCTCAAAGGCTGAACTAACCTTCCCCATCCATGTGGTTTCTGACAACTGAGTTTCTCAACAAAGCAGAGCTTTGTTTTTTATGCTGTAGTTCTAATGAGAACGTATTATTTATCTCAGTATCTGCTACCTGAGTTGCTTTTCCTTAGGAAGGTTACCCAAATGCAGTAGGACAGACCCAGGAAATTCAATTAACTCAGGCCTCCTAAGGGCTTAGACAGGGAGGTTTAAGCTGTGCCAGTATCATTTGAAGAAATGCTCTGCCTGCCTTCATTGCCATGACAATTCTTGGTTATGAACCGTATTTCTGAGCATTGTGGTCAAGCAGCATCCACCCCACAGTGTAGCTAATCAGTCAGACAAGTGCAGGCTCAAAATCTGCTCAATAAGATGAGCATTTTTTAAATGGACCTTCCTGTCACAGCCCTTTCCTCCATCCATTTATCACTATGTGAACAAACGTGTTAGTTCAGAAGCATTCACTTTTGAGCACATTTTTGCCCAGCTGATTCCAATGCTGGGAGCTCTGTCACCACCTTGGTGATGTGGTTTCTGCAGGAGTGAGGTTGTGAGAGCTCCTGAATTAATCCTGGCCACTGTTTTTGTGTTCAGGACAAAGGGGAAATTCCAGCAGCCCCCACTGGCCTGGTATTTAGATTATGTGCTTGAGTGTATCCTGGACAAGGTTTTTCTTTTTGACAGATTTGTGCTTAGAAAGTTCACCTACATCAGCCCATTTCCACCCTATTTTGCCCTTTCCAGCAATGGAAAGTCATTGAGTTGCACTCTGTTTACTTCTTTTCTCATAGGTAATTGAAAACTGCCTGGTGTCTCCTGACACCGACAGTGTTATGTTCAAGACTTACATCCTTCTCTGAACTGCCACACTCTAGGCTGCTGTCCTGTTAACACTGAATGTATTGATCCAACAAGGTATTTAAGCACATGCTTAACTTCAAGCTCCTGAGTAGTTTTCCTGTATTTTTATGGAGCCTGTCACATGCTTGAGGTTGGGTGCACACTTGTGTCCGACTGGATTGTCTGGTTGGGGTTGAGAAATGACCCCCGTGGGCAGAGCCAGGTGCAGCTCGGCCCTGGCTCCGTCTCAGGCCGTGTCCTACAGGGCAAGCTCCAGCCTGTGCTCATGGGGAGCAGCCTCTCAGGAGAGTTCGTGGGGTTTTCTTTAGGCTTTTTGCTCTACTATAAACATGAGATTGGAGCTTGATGGTGAGAGAGGAACCTCCAGGAAGAGAATTTGGGAGCCATTCTTGTGAAGAAGGCTTGTGAAGCTTGTGTTCCTCAGCTTTTTACATTGTTAATTTTACTTGAAGGTGATGTGCTGAGACTGCGTTTTTGCACTATGCTGTACATTTGTAAAGTTTTACAGAAGACACTAATTAAACATATTTCCTTTTTCTCATTTAGTCCTACTTTGGCATTTCTCTCACTCCTTTCGTCTATCCCTTACTTCTTTTCTCCTTCCCAAGTCCTCAGTGACAAGCGAAAATCAGTTTTAAACATGCAGAAGATTCCCCCATGAGCTCATGTAGGGCCCACTGGTGGGCTGTGGTCACTGTGTGCACACACAGGGGCTGGGGGGACCTCCCACGTAAAACGTGGCAAAGTAAACACAGCTCAGAAAGCTGCTGAATTCTTCCAACTAAAATGCCAGTCAGGGTGGATATAGCTGGTAAAATCAGGATCACAGTAAAAGAATCTATAGTTCTTGAAACTACTCGATGCTCTTTTTTCCCCCATTTGTCCTATTTTTCTTGCTTTCAGAGGTAACAGAACTCAAACTTCACTCTTGGAATTATTTTTAAAAATCTTTTGTTTGCAAACATAATGTGGTCCTTTCTGCTTACTTGTGTTTAGTGTAGTAAGCAGATACCAGGACAGGCACTAAAAAACAGCATGGAAAATGCAAAACCCAAAGCCCTCAAAATAGTCCTTATCCAGCTTTCTGTCAGAAAAGGAAGCAGGTACTTTTTTAGGATGGAACTCATACAGGTTGGTAGCAGCATTTGCAGCTTTCTGAAGAGGAGATTCCTGTGCCTGTGCTCCACAGGCCCTTGGCTTACCCCAACCTGTCCTGGAGGCTGAGGCTTTTGCCAGCATGTTTTAGCTTGTGCAAGGTGGAAAACAGCTGAAATTGAAAGCAATTGTGTTGTCCTCTCTGAGGGCTTTCACAATTATTCTGTGTTACTGTGAGGTCTGGTTCTCTTGCCACCAGATGGCACCTAAGCCCAGATAATAGGAAATACATATCTTCAACAAGCCCACAGCAATATTTTATTTCTTTAAATTTGCACACCTACAAGAACTGTTCAGTTCTATTTATTACAAATTATTAGAGATGTATAGAAACATGAAAAAAGACATTCACCTAAACTTGGCTACACTCAAAATCCAGATCCTGAGACACATCTCAATGAAAAACAGTAAAAGTAGCAGATATAAGTGTATTTCATTACAGATGCCCTAAAAGGTAAAATCAGATTTTCTGTGCAGGGATGCTATTTCTGCACCTGTTTAGGCATAAACAATCAAAATGTCAAGGAATATTAGATCAGTAAAATATCCCATCACAAAGCAATCTCCATTTGTCATTGGAGTCTGTCCATCTGCTATGATGTGCACACGTATGGACTTAAAATATGAAACACCAAGTTAAAATATATGTGGTTACAAATGGAACCTTTATTTAGTTCAAATGACAGACACAATGAATTATGCTTGAAACTACATCTGTAATGAAACTGATATATTAACATGTCACTAAGGCATTTCTAGAAGGATGCAAAGGCACAAAACACAAGGCTGGAATTCAGCCTCAAAACAGTAGTTTTCAAAGTAGTGAACAGGCAGCTGCCCTGAGGAGCTTGGAGCCAAGGGCAGTGAGTTTTGATATCACAGTGTTATGTCAGTTTTAACTAATGGTCCCATTGCTGGCCTCCATATTTTGGGAATACTTGCATGCAATCAGCCAGACACTGCTCCATATTTGGTCTGCATTTTTCAAAGTGATCAATCCAATCCACTCTCACCATCCTCGTCACCTTGTGCTTTTTGAGGACATCCTTCCCCCTCAGCCAGGCCCTGTGCTTCTCCAACACTGCCATTTCCTGTTAAGAGCACAAAGGCAAAAGGCAAGTGAAACTCATTCGTGGTCTTTAATACTGAAAAAACAAATATAGAGACCATTTTTTTTCAACCATTTAAATGAAACTCAATAAGAAATCTGTGTACAGAAAGAGAAAACATTTTAATTCCTAATTTATTAGGATTCCCACATAAATAAAAGGAAGCAGTGATTGTAACTAACAGTCCTCAACAGGAGATGAACAGATCCTTAGTGTGTCTGTGCCACTCCTGTTTTCTCTGTGATTAATAATGTCACTGTAATCTTACCATCCTCTTCCCACGAGCTTGGGTCATCTGGTTGATGACAGACTGGTGACAACAGTAGATCGTCCTTGGGCACAGTGATTACCTCTTGGATCAAGGGTTTCAAAGGGACTACTTCTTTATCTCTGATCTCCAGGTATCTTTCTGAATTATCAGGCTGTGTAAAGAAGCTTTTGAGAAGGGGTCTTAAGTGCTCCTTTTCACGTGCTTTATGGTTCTGACATACACTTGAAAAAATTGCTGTTGGAACTTCTATTGAATTCTCAAGCATGCTTTTATTGTTTTTCTCTAATGCAGAACTGCAGTCATTTGTCACTTCAGAAATTATTTCAATCTTTGGGTGACAGTCCCGCTGTAAAGGTAAAAATGTAATTGAAAAATTATTCTTAGACATGAAAGCTAAAGGATGGGTAAATATCTCTTGGATCCATGTAACAGTTGTCAGCTTTAATGTGCTGTTCTCATAAAATATATGGAATATATGCTTCACCCATAGCTCTGCTGCTTTGTGGATGAATCTTAGGTTAGCAATTTCTCAGGCATTAGCAACAAACTGACCATAAACTTATTAACAGTTCATAAAAAGAACACCTATTTCAGCAATTCAGCAATGTGTGGGCTCTGTTCTAATATTTTACTCTGAACAGAGGAACCTGACCAACATCATCTGTCTTCAGCTGAGAACCAAGCACCCTTTGGAGCAGGACAGCTGCTAACACATCCTCCTTCACCAATCCTCTTTCCTTGCCTTCTTTTAATAGGAGGCTTTGTTGGCCAAGACCCTGTTATGAGTCTGTTATCAAAAGGGCAAATCAATTCCATGCCTTATGCTGACTTTAGGAACAGTTGGCATTATCTTGGAAAGACTTGTAAGAGCATGTACTATACCAGCCTCTGTCTCCAGCAAGGCCAGTATGATTCTGTGATCAGCATGAGAATCAAAACTGGGCTTTTAAACTTTGTTGTCTTCTTTTTTTCTCTTCTTCTTATAGGCTTGTGCCTAAAAGATTAGTTTGAGCAAAGCAAAACACTAAGGTGGACAAGGACTGGCCTGCAGTGGAGAGGAGGAGTTTCAATCTCTCTGTGATTTCAGTTGAAAAATCAGATTTTATTCAATAGTAGGCAATTTGCACCATATCAGTACTGGTAAAGTATATTTTAAGACTAATCTTCAGTATAACAGTACATCCTATTAAGAAATTAAATTTATGTAACTGTTGCATTACTGATCATAAGTTTTTATTCTACTTTTGTTACACACAAATATAAAAAAATCAGAATTTGAAAGATTTACATAGAGAGATGAAAGTTTGTAAATGCATAAGTGATTGCATCTCCAAACCAGCATTTCACAACTTAGATTATCCTCATTTTGCAAAACATTTGTAGATGTGTTTAGGGAAGCTTCATTACTGGAATTAATGAAAATGTTACCTCTTGAACAAAGATTTCGTCTCCTGGGGGAAACTCACTTAGAACTACATCTTCTAAATCAGGCAGTTCCTGTGAACAATCACAGATCAATAATCAGTGAGAAGAGCTACTGTAACCCATGAAAAATGACATCTCTGGCTCACTGGACAACTTCTTCAAAGCAATGCTCATCAGGGTGTGAGGCCACAGCCAGCAGGACCCCACTGCCATCCTCTCCCAGGGCCAGTCAGCTGTTAAACACATGTGGGAAAGGGAAAATTCATCTGTCTCCAGAAATAGCAAATGGGAAAGCAATAGCCTTAATGTCAGACTGAATGCTGTTTTCTACTATGCTGTGTGATTATAAAGGAAAACAGGATAAAGAGTAAGGCATTACCAGGATTTTAAAAGCAAACATGGTTTATTCTCTTAGCTGTTTCCTATCTATTCAACAGATTTAATCCCACTGCAACCCATCTTTATGGGTAAGTGCCAAATCCAGACCTGCAGTCTTCCTGAAACTGCATATCAGTAAACTCTGTTAATGTAAATACACCTAATAAACCAATGTTTTACTGAGAATGAATTAAGGATACAGAACAGCAAACTTGCTGAGAACTGTTTTTCCTCATACAGGTCCCATCATCTCAGCTTTCCACTAGAAAATATTATCTCAGACAACTATCATTTGCTGACGTGAAAGCAAAACCAGAAGGTGGGAATGCAGAATCACAGGTAGAACCTAATACCTTGTTGCCATTTTTTTAATGGTAGGTCAATACTGGGATAAGCATCTCCTTTTGTTTTTAGATACTTTTAGCACTTAATGACTTTGTAGCTGACTGCTTGGGGTAGTAGCATCAGGTACATCTATTCTGTACTGTTTTGTGTGGTGAAGATTATTACAGAACTAAAATCAAGGAAGAAAATTTCTCCTTCCTGATATGGCTGCAGCTAGCGCAGCATGTCCTGAAGTCACATAGTTTCATAAAAATAGCATTAAAAATGTACAAATTAAGATCTGAGACTAATGTGGAGTTTGATGTCAATAGGGAGATGAAATAGCTGTTAGTGTTGTTTCAGTCATCAGGGTGCCTTTGCAGATCAAGCCAAAATCACTTACTACAAGTTAACCTAGTTTAGGTACATGGGAATGTGGTTCCCACACTGCCAAGGCATGTGCAGCAACAGGAGCTTGTTTCTGCTTGTCACGGGGATGTCATAACCACCCATTGCAAATCCTCCACCACTCTTCTCCCTTTTATTACTCCTGAGACCATCTACAGACTCAGGATATGAAAAAAGACAATGGTGCTGCTCCAGAGCTTCTCACCACCGGCATCTTCCCAGCCATTCCCTGCTATGTCAGCACTAAGATTCTTTGGAATATCTGCAATAGGTAAGTACTGGAGGCTGTTGGGAGAGGCTCCTTCTATTACTAAATGTCGTTGGAAGCATTGAACACTGGAATGTGCATTAGTGCATGATTTGGGTTTGGTTTTTCTTCTGTAGAATTAAAATAGTCCCACTTTTTACATCTCTAAAGAAACCCCACAGATGTGTTAAGAGTTAACTTAAGAGTTACTTTTATACTGCCTTAAAGTTTGTGCAAAGGGGCTTCCTGTGGTGCCATAGAGCATCAAGGGAAAAACAAACACTGAATCAAGGAGATCTTCACATTGTGGGTATCTACAGTGTCATTGTGCATTAAAAACCTTTATTTCAGACGCTGCAAGATCTACTTTTAAGAATAATATTGTGCATACTTTGAATTGCTGCCCATTCTTTCCACTATCTTTTTTAAACCTGTTATTGAAAACAGCTGAACAGGAGGAGGCAGCAGCAAACCCTCTACCAAAGCAGTGGGCTGAGCCCTTCAGTAACAACATGGAATTTTTGCCTGGGAAATTAAGAGCATGACAAAGATATGAGGCTTTTCTGCCAGTAGTTAACAATGCCAGTATAGGGTATCAAAGAGTGTATTAAGTGCTCTGGGAAATCATAAGCTCAGAAGTTTTTATTGCTGATTATATCATAGTCTGACACTGTCAGTTTATCAGCAGAGTCCTAATTAGGACATATTGAACAATTCTCCTTTGAAATGAAGTTGTATTTTTCAGTGGTATGTATGTCCTCCTCATGGTTAAATATGGTAAACAGGTTTAAATGTTGCATCAGATAGAAACTTCAGATAGTAGAAGATCATACTACAAATGTCAATCACTTATTATATATCTGAATAATGTACATTCTGTTTTTCTTGGAAACTGAAATCAGAGTTCTATTTTGAGAATTTCTAATATCTAATACTGCTGGGTGACATTTACAATGATGGGGGTGCTATTTCTTCCCTATGCTTTTTCTGCAGTAGTTCATATTTTCAACTGCATATTTCATTGGAGTGTTGATTAAGAGGACAAATATATCTACTGGATTCTTTTTGCTGTGATTTCTGTTTTTAAATGAGAGCCCTCATTAGCTTCTCCAGAGAAATCACAAAGATAGAAGGTCAACTTCAGGTGATTTACAGGGCAAAAGGATTTATAAGATAAAAAATTTAAGGACAAAATAAACTTTGGAAGCATTCTTTATATATGTTTCACTGGAAAGAATACCCCTGCAACTTTGCTTTTTTGGGTCTTTTTCTTTCTTTCATTTTTCTAACAGTATACCTTTCTTTAAAACCTACCCATATAGTTTTATTAGCCAGAATATTACAAGAATTAACTTGGAGAAGACAATATCCACATGTGAACTTCTCAAAGTCTGAATCCAATACATACATCAAGAGAAAGTTTCTCCAGTGTCTCCAGCTTGAACTGTTCAATTTCAGCATATTCATCCCTCTCAGGAAGCATGGCCTTGTCAGTAGCTGCCTCCTGCCCTGGTAGATTTAAAGAATAATCAATAGTCAGTTGCAGAGAACTAACTGAATAAAAAATATGTCTATACTGCAACAGCAAGCACTGCAAAACCAGACTGCTGGGGACATGACTACCACTGCAGAATTCACAGCTGAATCCAGCACTTTGTCTTTCTGTGATATTCTGGGACTCTCTTATATTGTATAAACTAATATTTGCATTTTTCAATAAGGTGTTCCACTAGTCTATAAAAGCATTTCTCCATGTGTGAAGGTACAAAACAATCTCTAGAGTAATGACCAGCTTCTGTTGGCAGACAGACTGCCCAGTTTATGTGGGAGCAAGGAAAGTCTGTAAACTCTCCTGGCCTGCCAGTAAACCTGGCATGTTTGAGAAGTGAAGTTCCACCTTTAAGTTGCAGAAACTGCAGGTTAAGCCTTCAGAATTCTACTATTTGTTGTATTTAAGGAATATTTTACCCAGTATTCCTTGATTTCACCTAGTCGCTGTGGAAATCGAATGGAATGTTTTTATCTATGAATTAGTTGGCTTGACCCACAGCAGAGGCAGTGCTACACTAAGAGCTTGGCTCATCCTCTCTGCACGCTCACTTTGGTTTGGCTCTTCACTGGGTACGTTACCATCTGTCTCCTCGTTGAAATTTGTGCATTTGTAAGAGTCTGGTTCCTGTGCACCCTCTCGAACTTCATCAGGCATATTTCCAGATGTGAAATCTCTGTTATCGCCTCTATTTGGTAGAAGTGTTATCGCTTCATCACAAACATCAAAACCTGCATTTTTAAATTTCTCAGTCTTTTCTTGAGCTTCTTCTTCTGATCTGTTTGAAGTCTCTGATGTATTAGAATTTCCATCACCATCTTTTGAATTTACAGGTGCCCCTACAAAAGAAATAATTTCATTAAAATTGCTGAGCTAATCTGCCACTGCTCATTTTAAATATCCAAACACTACTACATTGGGCTAAAATACGCAGGAAAAGCTCCTACTTTGTTTGAGCAGCTATTTGTGGATGAGTAGTCTTCCCAAGACTGCAGCAATGCTGTTTTCCCATCTCAACTCCCCAGCAAACAGAAGTTCCCCAGAAAAAAAATCATCTAGAGAAAACACTTAAATAATAAATGTCTGGTATTTCTAATACTTTGAAAAGGCTCACAAGTGACTATGTATTTAAATACATGCTTGAGGACTTTGATGGATGAACAACAAGTGCTGGTTACCCTCTCCTTTGTGCAATCCACTTGCTTGCAGACAAAGTTTTACTTAGTCAATCCAAAGATGTATCAGATAAAGACTCCTCTGCACATTCAAATTGGTCACAGACATCTTCCAAAATAGTAAGCACAAACCTTCTAGGGTATCTGTTGCAACTCCTTCCATGCACTTCTGTCTCCTCTTTTCCTCTGCTCTTTGCCTAATTGCTGCTAATGCATCAATACTATCTTGGATTTTTTTTCTCTCTCTGGTTTCCCATTTTTCCCTTTCTGCTTTCTCAGCTTCAAGCCCTCCAGCAGCCCAGGCTTCTGCACAGGCTCTAATGAAAACACAAAAGCTCACTGTAATACAGCTATAAAAGCTCATCTTTGCAATGAGAGAGAAATTTAAAGTAGCTTGCAACAGCACAAAATAGCTGCAAGAGAAAAAAGCAGATAGTGGTGACAATTCCTTATGCAACAGGGATGCATGTTTATCTCATCTTGTACATGGAACTGAAACAAAAGAAACAGAGATACCCAAATGCTGATTGGTGATTACACCACCAGAGGTTGGTCTGCTATTGGCTCAGCTTTTCCAGACACCTGCTCAGTTTCTGTTGACATCAGAATTTGCCTCTGGTTTACAGACCTGGTATAAAACAATTCTGTTCAAGAATTATTTTGTGAAAAAATACATTGCTTTTTTCTAGGTATGTTAGATGTAGAACTCTGTAGTATAATACTCTTCTCCTTGAGGTCACCCACCTTCAATAAATTATACTGTTCAGTCTTCTTTTCCTTTCATGACAGTATTGGCAAAAATGGAGGAGTGATTGCTAGCACTTGATTTTTACTGCTGTGTAAAGAAGATGGCTGTCTTTCTTACCTATCCTTTGGGAAAACTGGTCTGTCATCCAGATATGTCAGCTGTTTTAGTTGAACAGTGAGTGTTTTTCTATAATTAGCAATTTTCTTTATCACCTCGTTTCCCATCAAATTCAGCACATGCTAGAGAAACAAGGGAAACAATTTTTAAACTTGAGTAGCAAAACCCCCACTCTGGATATATGCACTTTCCCTGTCATTTCAAAAGCAAGAAATGAATAAAACATCCAGGGTGTTACAGGTGATCTACAAGAAACACAATAATGTTTAATAATGTTTCTTTTAGACTGATACCTACTGTGCCCTGAACTACCCAACAAAGCCACTTAATGGGGCTCACCCACACACGACAAACCCTCAGCTACTTTTGGCTTACCAGATTAGGCATCATCTCCAGAATAGCTACAATACTTGGATCACTTAGATTGTTGTGGGAAAGATCAAGAACAGAAATACTTGGGCATTCTTGCAAGTGCTGGATGTCTTCCACTGTTCGTAACTTATTGTGAGCAATCTGCAGAGTCTGCAGGACTTTCAGACAAGCTGCCAGACAAGAACAGCACAATGAAAGGAAAGGTAAGAGTTGCTGCTTCGCAGAGGGTTTTCTGGAGCAAGTAAAAAACTGCATTGTCAAACTAGTTGTTTATATTGAATTTGGAGCTTTTTTCTAAATTTGTTATTCTGTTATATATACTTTTTGGCTAGGCCTCCAAAGCTTTCTTCACCCCAGGGAAAAACAGCAGCTTGGTTTTAGGATGGTAGTTGTTTTTAACTCACATTTTAAACTAATCAGTTACACAAAAGCAAGAGCTTGTGTTTCAAAATTCTCCAATGTATGCAAGTAGTAATGTAGAGAAATTGTTTTTTATTTTCTGCTGAGGACAGAATAAATCTTTTAGCAGATATAAGATTTGGTAATTGTGTCTGCAACTGCCAAAGCACATCTTAACTGTAAAGTAAATGCTGAAAACTGAATTGTCAGCCGGTCTGCAACACAGACAAGTACTGAGATGGTATTAAGACATAAGGAAAAACTACTTCATTATCCTAGGTATCCATGTGAAAGCAGTTTATATGTATTTGCTCTTTCTCAACATAGGTTTGATTCAACAGAAGCCCTGTGGGCTTTGGTATGGATATTGTGCAAAATCCTAACACAAATAAAAAAATCCCTTGAAACCAGTGCCACTAATAAAAGCTTAGTCAGAACTTAGGAAATAGGGCTTGTCAGAGGCTAAAACATGTTGTACCAACAGTTCTTACAGAGATTCTCAATGGTCCTAATGTAGTTGTTACTGATATTGAGGGAATCCAGCTTTTGTAAGGGTTCTAGGTTTTCAATTTTCTCAATTAAATTGAGTTGCAAATAGAGGCAACGCAACTCTGTCTGAGCCTCCAAATTCTCAATTTTTCTTAAGCCATTGCATTGCAGCCACAAACACTTCAGTCCAGTATATTCTTCAAGATTCTCCAGCCGGTCAAATCCTGCACAGAAAAAAAGATATTTTAAAATGAAATGGCACTGGCTGAAAACAGCTCTTTGGAAGAGAAAGTTCCATTAAACCAGAGCTGCTGAAACAGCCTGAGAGAGCACTTGGACTGAAGTTACTGCCAATATTTCCACTGAATTCATGGTATTGTTTCTGGCCCATAAAGGGCAAAACCAGTACCTATCCTGGTCTGTATCTCAGTAGCCCTTAAGATGCTAAATAACACATAGCAAAACCAAGGCCGAATGTAGAAGGTAGCATATCCTATTTATTTGGAAGAATTCTTAGGTTAACTTGGACCAGGTAGCTGCATCATGCAAAAACCTGCTCAGAGACCACAAGAGGATGAGTAATGTTCATTCTAACAATTTTTTTTTCTTTCAGTAGTGTCTGCAAACATGGAGCAAGTCTTTACTGTTTATTTTCTTCTCGACCATTTGTATTTGGCAGTAAAAAAGTTCAAAAAGCTAGAAAAATCTCTTTATACAAACAATTTAAGGAAAAACACGTTTATTTTCCTCTGAATGCAACCCAGGCCAGTATTTTAAGACACTTCTCAGAGGGTCCTGTTTCAGGAAAAGAAACGAAAAATATGTCCCTTGATTCCTATTGATCCTTTGAATGGCGCCACAAAGTGAGTTAGATGTACAATCAGTTTACTTTTCTACCTCCATATTGACTCATTTTGTTTCCCAAATCCAGTATTACATAAAATTGTGCTTCTAATTTAAAAGAATGACTAGATACCTTATTTCAGTGAGCCATGAAACAGATTCTCTGCTAAAATGCTACTTAAAATGATCAAGCTAGGCAGTCATGTTCACATCTTACCTTTATAATGCAAGTATAGTATATCATTTAAGTATGGGGTCCAGTATAATTTCTGCTGTTTACAGATGTCTAGCAGAATCTTTTTTGTCATTCTAAAATAGTACAGGAAGTAGAAGCAAAACAAAAAATGTATATCAGTGCACATTCTGAAATCTTTTGTTTCTACAGATTCCAATGCAACACAATTAACAGTTCTTTCATGCAAGAGAAATAGCTACAGCTTTCAAAATTATATTCCAATAAAAAAGAAGCAGTGAGGGTTTTCAGAGTGGCTTTTCATTTCTACCTTTGAAGTGAGTTACCAGGCCCTTCTGCTAAAAAACTGAGAGTTCATAGGAAAATGGACAGGAAATTAGAGAGTCCATCTTCTTGGAAAAGGGCAGCGTGATTCCATGTTAGCTTCTGGTTCCAATGTTAGCTTCCTCTCCAATTCTTTCCCCCGTTCCTCGTTGCTTTGGTACAGGACCTTTGGTGGCAGAGCCAAAATGCAACATTTTTCTCAGATTAGAAAAGTCAGTAGTTATCAACCCAACATTTTATTGAAATGCTGACTCCAAAATAGCACTCAATAGTTTTGATATACAGCTGTTTGCTAGCTGGGAATGCCACTAGGAATTAACACAATGCCTTGTCTGAACTGATGCAGAGAAATGGTTAAATCTACTGGCAAATGACTTCCACAGGAGCTTGCACAATTTTCTCCAGATCCATTACATGACTACCTCATGTGGTCAGAATATAGTTTGCTACTGTGGCCATAAAAACCAAACATCTGTACAAATGCTGGAAGTACCACTAATACCTGACTTATCCATTATTCTCAAGTTCTCCAGAACTGAGATGAACACACAGAATAGCAAAACTCCTGATGATGCCAACACATCCACAGACAATGTATTACCTTACAGAGCCTCTCTTTTCTTCTGTCCTTTGACTGGATGAGCTGGTTCCAGACTTCTGATCAGTACCTGATTTTTGTTCATTCTGTTGATCTTTTCTGGACATACAGTTGACTTCTTTCTCTTGAGTTTTAATAGCTTTATAAATAAGAAAATTAGTTGCAATTTAACAGCAAGGGTAGGGAAAATGTGTCGTTGCCAATTACTTTAAAGAAATATTGAAAAGCACTTGAATATGAATTTCAAGAAGAGAGTGTTCTAATCAAGATTTCTGTTAACATTTTTAATGGAACTTAACTTTTTTACACAGCATTGTAAAATAAATAGTAGCAATTGAACTGTTGAAATCTGCATATTTTATTTTTTTTTAGATCTGGAAGTCAGATAGTACCCATTATTCTTAAGATTACTATAATGTACAGTGACACTAAAGTATTGACACCAATGTTCCTATGGTGTTAGACATTTAATATGTATTACATTTAATTAACACCAAATTGAGTTTACTGTAAAGAGACTACAGTAATGGTGTATCAGAGTCATCCCAAGCACTGTTAGTCTAGCTCTTCTACAAATTTAGCCTTCTGCACTCCTTGGAAGGTGTCTTTATACTGCCTTTAATGGCAATTTCAGTATTTCTCTCTTCACTTGCCCTGGACCTTCTACTTGTACTTGTAGCTGGTACATTTAAAGAGAGAGTGCAAACAAGATGATTGTACCAGGTTACTTAAATATGACTGTAATTAAAACATAATAATCAGACATATTTAGTAACGCAAGAGGCAATGGGCTGAAACTGATGCACAGAAGTTCCACCTGAACATAAGGAAGAACTTCTTTACTGTGCTGGAACACAGCTGGAACTGTTTGCCCAGAGAAGGTGTGGAGTGTCCGTCACTGGAGATATTCCAGAACCATCTGGAGACAATCCTGTGCCATGTGCTCTGGGATGGCCCTGCTTGAGCAGGGAGGCTCTGGACCCATGACCCACTGTGGTCCCTTCAAACCTGACCCATCCTGTGACTCTGTGACTTAGAGGTCAGACTAGCTGTGTGATTACAACACTGAAGGAAATATCTCTCTGGCAACAGGAAAGTAAGAAATATAGGGAAAGAAAAAAAGGCCACAGGAAGATAGCAATTAAGTATGCCTCAGTTATGTCAGGATTTCCAGTGACTTTGCTGGGAGAAAGCACACACTCGTATTTGCTTCCAGATGAGTAGGAACAGCCGTGATGTGCAGGCTTTGTGTGCTGGCGAGCGAGCCGGAAGGGCTCACCTGTGCTCACTGCGCTGCCCTCACGCTCCTTATGGGCACCTCCGCTCCCGGTGTCGCCCAGCGGCGCCGCCCCTGACGCCTCAGGCGCCGGGACCCCCCCTCCGCGGCCGCTGCCCGGGTCTCCAGCAGGCGCCGCCTGCATTCTAACACCCCCGAGCTGGTATGGGATTTACGCTCTGAGTTTTTCACACAAAATGTCCGCAGGCTTTAGACGGCGGCAGACGAAGGACGGAGCAGAGCCCGAGCCCCGGCGGCCGCCTCAGCCGTAGCCATGGCGATGCCGCGCGCAGGCCCACAAAGCCCCGCGGCCGCTCCCGGCAGCCCCGCGCGGCGCAGGCGGCGGCGGGCGCGGGCAGCGCGGCGGGCGCGGCCCGGTTCTGCGGGCGAGGCGGCAGCGGGTCAGGGCCGCGGCGGGGGTGGGGTGTGTCCGGGACAGCTCGGAACAGGGAGGGTTCGGGTCTTTCAGGGCCGGGGCTGGCCGAGGGGCCGAGGCGCCGGGCCAGCTCGCTGGGGCTGCGCGGGGAGGGCGCGCCCGGAGCCCGTTGTCCCTCCCTGGGCGAGGGGCGAGCGGAGTGTGGCGGTGCCGGGCGGCACATCGGGTCCTGTCGAGGAGAGGACGGATTTGTGATTGTTTAAAAAATGTATTAACTAGTAAAAGCCGTGTGAGGCACAGCAAGCGCGGTGTGCGGCGTGCCTGATGTGCTGCACTGTGCCGTGGTTCATGGCAGATGCGGCGCTTTTGACAGCGCTGGGGACTGACGTTCTGTCTCTGAGCCTGCTTTGTCTCTCATATAGCTTTTTGTCCTTGAAAGAGCCCGTTTTTTCTTTGTGTGTCAGCTGCCTCGTGCTGGTTATCCTTGCTTCTCTTGTAGGTGGTTCTTCATCTTCCAAAATTGCTTTTCACCTGTTCAGCTTCTGCTTGAATTGTTTTATTTACAGAATCGTCGATCAGTGTTGTTGCAGTATAACTGATTAATAGCTAAGCCCAAGAAAAAGGGCTAAACAGTACCTAACCCAGTGAGGATGATGATAGGTGACACCCAAATTTTAGCAGACTGACTTATGGCTTTTCTGTGTCAAAACAGTTCAAACTGTAACATGCTGAATCTCAAAGGTTATCCATACAGTCTGAAAAGTTTATGTGGCCCAAGAGGCAATTGTAATTGCCGGTGTCTTTTTTTTTTTCAGGCGTCTGATCACCATGGCTGCAGTGGATCAATTCTCCCTCTTGTACAGAGAAATCAGTCGCTCCTGCAGTTTCTACATAGAAGCCCTAGCTATTGTTGGAGCTTGGTACACAGTCAGAAAGTGTGTGTCTCTGGCGTTTGACACTTACAGTGCGCTCAGGCTGCACGTTATCCCAAAGCTGACTGGGGAGATTGATCTCGTCAAGAAGTACGGAAAATGGGCCGTAGTCACTGGTAAGAGAAGAAGTGGTGAATTTGCTTGTTTGTGTAACATACTGTGCCAGTACTGTGAAACTTGGTAGCTTGTGCTGCTGGGTGTACTTTATGTCATAAGCTGGGGCCTGTAGTATCTCTGGTTGAAGGTTAATCTGCCTGAGCAGCTGCTGTTGTTTGTTGCCTTTATAAACTAATTCCTCAGGAGATGGGCAAGCTAAGTGAGTTGACTGACTGCTGAGAAAGAATCACAGTAATTGTTGCCCAGATTTGCAAGGTACATCTTGAACACCTGCAAATGTAGACAGCGATGCAGACAAGATCCTTTTTTTTGCTATGAGGTGTCTATATGTGCTCTAGTTCTTCAACAAGGTTTGAGTCCTGTACCTCTGACGTTCCTGCCTTTCGTTAAGGTTCTCCTTTGGGCTCTGTCTTTCTGTCATAGAAAATATAAAACTTTTATGAGGGGAATTGCAGAAGGTGGTTGACAGGGTTGTCTCTACTGTTGTGTCTTTGAATTCAATATATTCAGTGCCACATGATCTCAGAAAAAAGAATAAAGCTCTGATTGAAAGAACTGTCAAAGTAGAAGGCTGGTGTTGCTCTGTTTTCACTTGTGTATTGTATTGCTGTTTTGTCTCGCAGGTAGCACAGGTGGTATTGGGAAGGCTTATGCTGAAGAACTGGCAAAGCATGGTGTCAATATCATCTTAGTCAGTCGAAACAAAGAGAAGCTGGAGGCTGTATCCAGGAGCATATCTGAAACCTATCAAGTGGAAACAGATTTCATAGTAGCTGATTTCAGCAAGGGGCGTGAGCTTTACCCAGCCATTAAGGAGGCTCTGAAAGACAAGGAAATTGGGATTCTGGTGAATAATGTAGGAATATTTTATGCCTACGCAGACTATTTTACTAATCTGTCTGAGGAGATGCTATGGGACTTGATCCATGTAAATATTGCTTCTGCTACCATGATGACACATATTGTGCTGCCAGGCATGGTAAAGAAGAAGAAAGGGGCAATTGTGAACCTTTCTTCAGCAGTCTGTTGTCAGCCAGCACCGATGTTGACAGTCTATGGAGCCTCTAAAGTAAGTTGGGGTGTAGTGTTAAATGGTATGCACTGGAAAGTACATTATAGACTGGTTATGTTATGGGGTTTCTTAACATTCAGCAAGGATGTCAAAATACTTGAATGTTTTCTGGGGATTTGTTTAAATATTGGAGGTGAATGATACATGTATTATGCAGTAAACTCTTCATCCTCACCAGTGCTGGGCTTTGAACCAAAGTCAGTGCTCTTGGATTTTGTGTGAACTGTGGCATAACAGTCATTCTAGGAGAAATGTTGCCTTTCTCAGATGCACAAAGCAGAGAGGCAGTTCTGTGCACCCCGTTGAAAGGGTCAAGAATTTAATTTCTCTTCTTCAGCTGAACTGTGCATATTCCTCAAGCCTTTTGCATACCAGTATTTGGTAGCAAAAAGGGCTATACTCGTGCTCAAGCCACCACTGTGACGAAGAGTGTGGCCAGATCAAGCCACTGCTTCATGTAGTACCAAGGAGTGTTGAGCCATATTTGGGGACAAGTGGAAAGAACTCCCCCATAATTGTCCTTCCTGAAGAGATCCAGCCAGTAATGAATAGGATGGGGCAGCTAGGTGTGAAGAATGAATGCTCATGATGATGGTGGATTTACACTGGATGATGTGCTGCTGAATCCACAAAAGCAACTGGGATTGTGGAAGGATCTCACCTAGATCCAGTGTCTAAACACAAGTGGTTATTGCTCCCAGCTGTCTGTGGCTGCCCTCTGTTGTAGCCTTGCTCCTGACATAGCTCTTGTATTTCCTTTGGCCTGGAGCAAAACCAGCTCTTACTACCCCAAGGTATAGAACTCTTTGCAGACTTTCTTCAGTGTGGAAACTTGCTTAAGATTACTGTTTCTGTGCAGAGTATCTGCCCCTTTAGTTATGTAAGTGTATGTAGAACTGCACCCTGAATTAAAACAATTTAAAGGCTTGAATGAAAAAGAGGAAACACAAATATACCAAAGTTTCTTCATTTAGCTGACAAAATAAATCCAAATCCTAGATCAGCAATCCATCTTTAAGGCTGGCCTCAGAACACAGAAGTGAGAACAAGCTGCTGTAACATAACAGTGAATGGTGTTTGAAGTGGTCGCTTTAGTTTTCCTAAAGCAGCTGTAAGAGCCTTTGTACAAGATGCTTTCCCAGCAAACTGTTGGGAACACCTTTTGCAAGGCTGTTTAGGAGCAGAAAGATGTCTGCTCACAAGCTGAGTTTGAAATGCTTTTTCTCAGGGAGAACTGGCTGTGTGGTACAGCAGTAGCTTCAGCAAGGAAGGCATCAGTGTTGCTGCCCCAATAAGACTGAGCCAGGCTCATTTTTTGGTCTGATTCCAGAAGTCCCAGTTATCAGGCTTGTGCTTTTCTTGTTATTCTGTAAAAGTAAAATGAGCTAAAGGAGGTAATGCAGATACACATTAACGAATGAATAATTTTGCATAAGGTAGTCCCAGGAAATAACTGACCTGGCTTCTGGAGGATACAGCTGAATGCGAAATTCACCTGTCAGTGTATTAAAGATGGGACTTTATTTTCTCCTTCTGACAGTAGTGGGTAGAACTGGCTGTAGAGTGTCCTTGCAATGCCCCCAGACCAAACAAGGTGTTTGTTTTAGATGAAATAAATGTTCTTATATTGTTTTTAAGCAGAAATTGTCAGACTGTGTTAAGCAGTCACTTTGTCCTGCAAGTTACATGGCAAGTTTATAGCAAATAACAACACATAGAAATGTTGGTAATACTTCAGAAATTTGTATTTTTATACTATTTATTAATTTTATATTTATTGAGCTGCTGTAAAAAATATGTTACAACTTTTCTGTAATTTTAATAAAACCTTGCCCTGAGATTTCATTGTTTAAAAAAAAAGAAAAAAAAAAAGTCTCTTTCTGCTTTTGTCTTTCTAGAGCTACTTGGACTATTTCAGTAGAGCACTACATTATGAGTATGCCTCTAAAGGAATTTTTGTTCAGAGTCTAATGCCATTTATAATTACTACAAAAATGGTAGCATTCAGCAGCACTGTATCAAAGACATCTATCCTTTTTCCTACTGCTGAAGAATATGCAAGTCATGCTGTTTCTACTCTTGGGTTATCCATAAGGACCACTGGTTATTGGAAGCATGCAATACAGGTAATGGAATTCACTATAAACTATTTCATGTTTGTCAGTAGAAGTACATCAGCTGTTTACTTTCTTAGGAGTCTAAATGAAAACTATGCCCATTCTGAAAAAGTGTAATATATATTGTAGACTTTAAGCGTTGTGCCGTGTTTTCTCACTAGTTCTGCTTTAGAAAATCATGCTTGGGCATGCTTATTTTTGAGATCAGAGAATGAATCCAATTCTCCCTTGAAATGCACACAAAAATGGGAGTCAACTTTTTACTGAAAAGCACAGAGTATCTCATTTCACCTGGGGTGTTGCTGACTGGGCAAGTGTTTCACTGTCTTCTGTAAACAGAAGCAGCTTTTTTTTGGTCTTAATATATTGAGCGTATTTCTGCTTTGGGAAGGGGTGGGTAGGGAGGATGGAATAATAGCAGGAAAAAACAGCATCCTTTTGTTCTAAGCTACCTGGAAGCAGGTCCTCCATTTGTTTGGGTTTTCATTTTTGGGGGCAGATCGTTTTATGCACATTGGTCACATCTCATGTATCCCACCTAGTGACTTCCTGTAGCATTGGGTTGAGTAGGTGGAAATGAAGAAGTGGGGATTAGTCCAAAAGGAATAAAAGAGGTAGGATGGATTTTGGCAAGATGTGGCAATTAAAGGAAGTGGACAGAATTGCTGTTGTGAACTTGACCAAGTCAGGATTTATTTGCAGAACACTAACTGCTCAGCTGTGGGTGCTACTTCTGAAACAACTGAATAAATGTACTTCCAAGGGGTTGAATTGTAAGGCTTAGTTGATGATATTCAAGCACTTTTTGCCTTGCTTTGGTAGTGATTTGAGAAACTGTTTACTTTAATGGAATGTATCTTAATCTGTCCCTTCCTTTCATTTTTTTCTGTTCTCTTGTCTCCCTGTGCCTCTCCACAGCTCACACTGGGTGAGTGCCTGCCTGAATGGATGTGGGCATGGTTTGCACTGTATTTGGGCAAAATTCTACGCAAGCAAGCTTTGGCAGCCAAAGCTAAATAGGAGTAGCTCGATGTCCCACGTGCCAGTTCTGATCAGAGTGCTGCAGAAATGTTTAATGCAGCTTGGAGGACTTACTGTAACTTATCCGTACCTTGTTAAGCAAGCTACGTAACCTAGACGACAGAAGTCTGGATCCTCTCTGTATCCTTGTATTAAATAGCTCTTCTGCTGTTTTCCTTTATGACAAAGTGCTGATGTTCTTGATGTTACTCTCTATTCACTTTCTCATTGAGATAATTGGGCAGCGCAGGCACAGTGTTATTTCTGACAGTAAGTGACCATCTCTCACATAGTGCTACACGATGTCCATTTGTAAAGTTGAGAAAATTTGAGACTCCTCCAAATCCAACAGAAATGGGACCCCCAAAATATCAAACCATTCAAAATGACAACTGTGAAGTTGTGGAGAAGGTGGGGAGCAGCAGGGGGGGGAGGGGAGGGCATCAGGGTCAGGGACCCATGACAGGGGTTTGTCCACAGCTGGCGCCAGCCTCAGCTGGCCCTCAAAGCTGTTTGCTTCAATTGTGCGGGATAAAACTTGGGTTGCCAACAACGCCTTGCGCTCACTGGCAAAGGGGCTTTAAACCCATACATTTAATTTGGGCAAGGGCTTAAATGCAGCTTGATAACGGTGAAGCTGCCGCGTCCCTCAGGCCCGCCCCTGCCGGCACTACTCCTTGTGGGATATCGGCACTCCCGGGCGCCCTTTCCCGAGGGCTCCCCCCGGGGCCCGGCACCGCCGCGCATGCGCAGCGCGGCCCCCGCCGGGCTCTCGCGAGAGCGCGACGGTAAACAGCGCACAAGATGGCGGCGGGCCGGGCGAAGGCGGCGGCGGCGCGGTGAGCACGGGGCGGGCGGGACGGGCCGAGAGCGCCGCGGCTCCCTCAGGGTCTGGGCCGCGGGCGGGGCGGGGCGGTGCTCGCTGCCCCTCGTCTCCGGGGCTGCCTCGTCCCGCCGCCGCGGCGCGGGGCGCTCCCCGCCGGCTGTCACTTCACCTCCGCCGTGCCCGGGCCGGGAGCGGCAGCGCTGCCCCGTACGGTGCCCGGCCGCGCTCACTGCGGCTTTAGTCGGGCGGGGGCGGTACCGGGCACGGGCTCGCTGGCTCTCTCGTGGCACCGGCAGAGCTCCCCGGACGGGACGGTGCTGCTGCACTCCAACCGGCGATCCTTGCGGCGTGCCCAGTCCTCGGGATGGGGTGCCCTCGCTTCGGGAGAAGCAGGGAGTGATTCCAAGCGTTGCTCTTCTAGGACAGAGGCAAGTTGGCAAGTGTGAGCCTCGTTCAGCCCCTCACGGTATGGGTGTTACACAGAATAAACCTGTGGGCGTGCTGTTCCTTTGCTCTTAGTGTCCATCGTGCTTCGTTATCGTGCTTACATACAACCTGTTATCAGCCGTCAGAGTATTTATTTTGCTCATTTGTATGGTTGTTTTATTTTATTGCTATAGGGGTTATTAACCGATGAAGTGGTAAGTCAGGCAGAGCTCAGCCAAGGCCAGGAGTCAGTGCACTGTAGCTATGTTGAGTTAGGAATGAAGGGGAAACTTTATAATTACAAGCAGTTCCCAGTCTGTCATGGTGTTGTCAGTCAAATAAAAATAGAGGGTGTTTCTGTCCCTATTGCAAGGAAATACTTGATAATGCTAAATAAAGTTAAATTAAAATGAAGTAACAGCTGTCACATTCAGACTTGATTCATCTGTTGTGCTGTGAGGTCAGTCCATCATTCTCCTAAATCATGTGAATCCTCTAATAAGTGTCCTGCTTTCCAGTCCTGTTCACAGCTGCAATGTATAGTTCTGTTCTTCTCCAGGTGCTGTGACAAACCAGACATGAGTTTCTCCTTCTTTATCTTTTAATGGCCTTTTATCTCTCAGTTGCTGGTTGAATGTTTGGAATTTAAAAGAATACAAGCGTTGCAATTTTTCTTGAATGTATTATGCACTTTGGAGCATAAGAGGAAGAGGGTGTCCCTCGACGTGGAAAACACTTTCAACACCTTCCTTTAACTTCACATTATTACATGCTGTAATCAGCTCTTATTTTCTCAGGTGCCCATGTTTTTAGTAACACAAACCCTAGCTCAAAAAAATTTGGAAGATGTTTTTTTTGCAGATTTTCAAGCACAGTCACTGTAGCTTTGCCTCCTCTGGTATCTCTTGTCCTTACCTGGCTTTGGCATAGAGTTTGAGTCGATTCTCCTTCTGTAAAATGATGTTCCGTAGCATTACTTCTATTTGCCGTGTTTCTGACTGGAAAAAAAGCATGCTTTTTTAAGTCTCCATGGACTCTTTTATCACGTTAGTGTTTTATTTTGCACTTTTTCCCTGCCATGGCACATACATGTCATTTTTAGCTCTTTGCTCCACTAACGCAAAGTGTGGTCAAGTTTGGTGGTCGTTGTTGCCTGTTCTATTGTAAGGTTAATACCCAAGTGTTTCACATGTACTCTGGTCTGAACAACAGATGGGCTTGAGTGTTGGTGAAAAATTGTTAAATGAAATATGAGGAACTTTTTTCCCTATTATTTCTAAAACGATCTAACAAAGGTGTCTTTTTTGGGTGATTTTCAGACTATACAGTTGCACAAACATGCATCTAATTATTTTCTATATTGCCCTGCCTTACAGGTTGGCTTGCAATCAGCATTGCTAATTCTTCTAGGGAGTTAACTTTGCCATCAGAAATGGAGTACAGGACTCAGCTGCCACATCCTGAGTGACCGAATCATTTAATGCAAAATGGAGAAGAAGCGGAGAAAGAAATGAGCCTGTTCACTAGGCTTGACCTGAAAAGACCATGAAATCTCTACTTATTTTGGATCCAGCTTTAAGAATATCCAGTTGATCAGCACAGTGAAAGCAACGTTTACTGAAACAAAAATGAACTAGTTTATAAAGAAGAAAATTGTGATTTGAATATATGGAATTTTTTGAATGAAACCATTTTCTTCTATGACCATGAAGTTTGCAAACATCTGGCTTGTTCTGGCTGTTATTTTACTCTGTGGCAAAAAACACTTTGGTACCAGAGTAGGAAATTCTTCTCACGAGGCTCACATATGTCCTGGATGTTCTCGCCTTACTTTGAAAGTGGAGTTCACCTCAACAGTTGTGGAGCATGGTAATAAAGAGTTAGGCAGCAAAAAAATCCATGTCATGTTTGTGTGTATGTTACTGATTTGTGGTGTTTGTGCAATTGTAGCATTCACAGTTTCTGTAGAAGCACATCATCTGCTGAATTCTGTGTATTCGAAAAGAGGAATGCTTTTTCAAAGGTTCTTTGTTTAGCTGGAGACAGTGTTCCAATAACAAGAGAGGGGAGAGGGAAATCAAGATAATGTTAAAAGTGAAAATGGAGTGTGGAGGCTCAGGTGGGCAAGTTTGGTGTGTTTAGTAGCTGTTTGTTTTGACCTGGCCAGTGGTATGCTTGAGGCTCTTTTATGGAATATAACCACAGAGATGAGCCTTGAAGGAGTGAGAAAAGCAAGAAGTCTCTGGATTTGTTAAAGAAAAAGTTTGGAAGCGATACTTGCATGGAAAAATGACAGATAATTGTGAAGGGAGCAGATGAAAGGCGGAGTGAGGCAGATGCTGCTGATGAGATGGCAGAGGACAGCAGTAGGACACCTTGACCCTGCATCCACGTGTTGCCTCAGGAACCTGCAGTATTCCTGCAGTGAAGCTCTGCTGTGCCTGGGTGCTTGCAGGCAGGGTGGCAGGAGTGACATGTGTGCGTAGTTGGCCACAGCCTTAACAGGGTGAATGTGGTGGTGTGAGCTGGGGCTGAGCCTGCTCACAAATCACTGGTGCAGATCAAGGACTGGACTGTTGAGTCCGACTTTGTTTTCTGAGCGTGTCATAGTTGGTGTCAATAATTTGCACTAAAGCTCAGTACCATGCTGAGTCTTTAAACCATACCTGTCAAGAAACACACTGAATTGGCATATCAGTTTGTGACAGGAAATCTGTTCCCTCACCCCTGCTCCTCTCACATCATTTCACCTTTCCATGATATTTACAGTGCTACCTTCCTTTCAAAGGTTTTTGTCATATTTCTTAGATTTCCTGATGCAGCACCCCCATCCCTTCCCATTATGTAGTGCAGAAATAAATTGCAAACTTGTAAAAGCAACAGAAAAGTGCCTCAAATTGTGATTATTTGTTCTGAGTAAAGAAAAGAAAAATTCAGACTTTGCAACATGAATACATGCATAAGCTGCTTAAACACCAGTTCTGATAAAGTTGTGCTCTTGTTCCAGAGTATATTGTGGCTTTTAATGGATACTTCACAGCTAAAGCTCGAAGTAAATTTATTTCAAGTGCGCTAAAAAGTAGTGATATTGAGAACTGGAGGATTGTACCTCGTAACAACCCAGCCAGTGACTATCCGAGCGATTTTGAAGTTATTCAGATCAACGAGAAGCAGAAGGATGGAGTCCTCACACTGGAAGATCATCCAAACATCAAGCGTGTGACACCTCAGCGAAAGGTCTTTCGGTCACTCAAGTATTTGGAGTGTAAGTTATTTTCTGTGTGGCTGCATGAGATCTGTTTTGGAAAAGTGTTCTTAGCCTTATTTCAGACCACCAGCTTAGCATTACACAAATGAGAAGTGCCTTGCAGTTTCTCTTTAATGAACAGAAATCTCTTGGTTATGAAATGATCAGGGTCTTGTCATACATTTGCTGGATGCCTGGTGTATTTCCATCTACAATGTAGAAACATTTCTTTTGCAGCAGTCGGTTACCTGACACTATGGACCTCTGTATCCATAGTAGATAAACCAGCAGCTTTTACTGATTTTTGGTTAGAAAAAATGGATACTCAGTAATCAAAAACTTTCCTTGTAACAGTATGATGTCTTAAGTTTGCATAAAAATCAATTCTTTTATGGGTTTCCTCATGCTGTTTTTAATTTTCTTCATCCTAATTCTACATAGCTGATCCAATGCTGCACTGCAATGAAACCAGGTGGACTCAAAAGTGGCAGTCATCCCGCCCCTTGAGAAGAGCAAGTCTTTCTCTGGGTTCTGGCTTCTGGCATGCCACAGGCCGACACTCGAGCAGGCGTTTGCTGAGAGCCATCCCTCGCCAGGTTGCTCAGACCTTGCAGGCAGATGTCCTCTGGCAAATGGGTTACACAGGTATGCTTCTGCTTGTTGCCTGAGAACAATAACCTTCTTGGAAAAACAAGTGAAGTGTGAGGAGAGGCTAATTGACTTGTGTGTGATAACCTCTCACTGGCTTCCAGGTTGTAAAGGTTGAGAAATTATTTGGTTTGAAATGCATTGTATATTTACGGAGTGCTTGTTTGTGTGTACTGTACTTAGGAGAACTTGGTCATGTTTATGATCTTTGGCTGAATTTCTGAATTGGAATATGAGTTTATTTAAGATCTATAATTGACTTAGATTGTAAATTGTTTACTACATTAAATGAAAGTTCTCTTAACTTGATGGAATGGTTTTGCTATGGAGCTGAATCAGAAAAAGCAATCATTTTCTCTTAATAGGTGCTGGTGTGAGAGTAGCAGTGTTTGACACTGGTCTGAGTGAGAAACATCCACATTTCAAAAATGTAAAGGAGAGAACAAACTGGACTAATGAGAGAACCTTGGATGACGGTGAGTTACTGTGCAGTTTTCCAACTACTCCTGGTCTGTTTTGTTCTTGCTGCTCTGCTGCTGACATCTGTTAAAACTGTGTATCTTGATATTTAAAGCTTAATTTTGCCGTGTCCCAAGCACTTTGTACTCTACCAAATTCAGCAGGGAGTATTAAGGTTCCAAGAGTGTGGTGCTTAAGTCTCCTTCGAGTCATGTGTGACACTCCATAATAGCTGTTGAAAAATGTCAGGGCAAAAAGTTATTGTGCACCTGTGAATACATTGCCAGAGAAGGTGGCAGTGAGAGCAAACCCCACAAAGCTGTTTTCTTTGCTACTCCTTTTCATGTTGCTGTTTCACAGTGGTACATATTTCCATACTGATGAGGGACAGCATTTTCCTTCCTTACTGTGCAGTCCTAAACTGATCGGAGTTTGACAGCTTCCTGTAAAGCTTTTCTGTATAATTGAACTTTTTATTTTCTGCAGTATGTTTGTGTTCCTTCTTCATATGTTGACCCTGACTTGCCCTGACCACGTGCTTTCACAGATTATTAACTTCATACAGTGTGGGTCAGTTGCCCGTTGAATCTCCCTAGAGTTCAAGGTAGATGCTTATATTGCTCAGTCTTGTGTGCACCTCCATAGTTTTTTTTACATATTAATTTCTTTATGTTGTAGCGCCTGCTTTTGTAGCTCTTTCTGTTAGTTCTGTGCCCAGAGGGTTGCTGGACAGGCAGATTAGGAGTACAAAAATATAATGTGGGGAGTCCAATAAAGCAAAAGCTAAGGTGTTTTTTGAGGAGAGGAGAAAAAAGTGTTTTCTTGTCTCATTGGTCATGCTTAACAAAATTTGGTTATTGCAGACTCAGGATAAAAATCCTTTAAAATGTCTACATTAAAATACATTGACTTTGGAATGAGCTGCATTTTCCAAAATACTCTTTTTCTGTCATGATTTTGTTGGTAGCAATCAGGAGTGGATGGACTGAGAATGTATCACCCGTGTTTCATCAGCTGGCTGTCTGGCTACAGCGTGCTGCGAATTCTGTGCCCACTGAGCCTGGTAGCAAAATATGGTTCAAAAAGACTGGGACTAAACCCAGCACTTGTGGTTTGTTGTAAAGTCTGTTAAATTAATGTGATTTTTGCTATAGGTGATGTTCAGTGGTAAAAATCCTTGGCAATGAAATTGTTTGTCTTCTAATGTCTTAATTTTGTTTTCTTCTCTTGCTGATAGGTTTAGGCCATGGGACTTTTGTAGCAGGTGTGATAGCCAGCATGAGGGAATGCCAGGGATTTGCTCCAAATGCGGAACTGCACATTTTCAGAGTGTTCACCAATAATCAGGTAGCTACTTTATATGTGTTTCAGTTCCTGCAAAATTTTCCAGGTTAATGCTGTATTAATCCTCTCCTTTGGGAGTATTGCATACACTCATAAATGTGGACATTGATAAGTGAGAAGGATACAGCTTTCTATTTATAAGACACTTCCTTCAAGATTTCTGACAGTTTCCAAATCTGGTATATTTTTCAGAAGTAGTATGTGGAAGTCTTTTGTGTCACAGAGCAGTCACTCAAATGTACTGAGCACTAGAAATTTAAGACCATTGTCACTTTTTTGCTCTGTTTTGGTGTTGTTTCTCCTTTCTGTCTAAATTCTGTATTGCTATGAAATCACTAGATTTTTTTAATAGTAGCTTCTTCCCTCTCTTTCTTACATAGGTCTCGTATACATCTTGGTTTCTGGATGCTTTTAATTATGCGATTTTAAAGAAGATAGATGTACTGAATCTAAGTATTGGCGGGCCAGACTTCATGGATCATCCATTTGTTGACAAAGTTAGTATGAGGAACTGAAGTGGGCATAATGTTTGTATCTCTCACACAAATGCTGGACTTGCAGAGCTACTTGTTTGTGTCTGGTCCTGCTGACAGTTTCTGCGTTGCATTTGTGTGACAGAAATTTTGTACAGTGTACAGGCTTTTAAGAATATATATAAGGAATGACTTAAAAAACTCCAAGCAAAACCCAGATGTTCAGAGTTATGGAAAGTGCCATTTAACAAAGTGCTTGATAATCTGCTAGGAAATTACTCCCAAGCAGCCAACTAAAAGGACCTTTAATAGAAGACACTTAACTGAAATCCACTCTTGTTTTGTTTTTTTTTTTAATCTCTGCATGGTTAATTTATTTCATGGTAAAAAACACGTATGGCATGATTTTAGTGAATTTAAGAACAAATAGGTAAAAAGTGCAGGTAGTTGATTCAGCTGCGTTCCAATACATGTGGTTCAGGTTAAGATGGAATTAGGATTTTGTCTTTGTAAATGTCGTAGTTCCCTGAATTATTGGTCTGGCCTTCAAAAGCATTAAGTGAATTAATTTACTTTTCAAATAAAGGGATATAGTCTTTCTTAGTAAAGGGCAATTAAAGGGTTTGAAGCATATAAATTCTTCCTTGTTTTTTTTATGATAACCTGCATTGAAATTTAGTTTGACAGTCACTTCACTGTACTCCCCAGAATACTACTGGAAGGGATTCATTATAACTACTTGACTTCATCATCAGCAGTGCTTTGTTACAGACAAGAATTTTTCCTTTGCTGTTAGAAGGTTCTGTCAGCAGTGTTGCTGTCAAGGCTGGGTTATTGCTCACATCATCCTAAGAAAGTTTGAGCTTAATACTAGATGTACAGGGAGATGTATCTTGTAAGGATCAGAAAGAAGTTATGTCTGGTAGAAAAGTCTCTCTCTTGGTGGCAGAGCCTTATTGTAAACATTGTTTTTTGTAGGTTTGGGAGCTTACTGCCAACAATGTCATCATGGTCTCTGCTATTGGCAACGATGGCCCTTTATATGGGTGAGTGTCAGCAACCGCTTCAAAGAGAACCAACTATGTTGTTATGTGGGTTTGGAAGTAGTTGTGCTTGGTCAGGAAATTTTCTCTCCTTTTTTTCTCTAATCTTAGAAAGTGACTCAAGTTAAACTCTTTGCACTGTCCTTATTACTAGCATTTTGTGAAATACTTAACTAAATGTTTTTCTTTGAAACAGTGGAAAGTCAGCAAAAGAAGAATGGCAGTGCTTCCAGCTGACATTTCCCTGTTAGAGTAAGCAGATAACTTTGGGTACTGATCTTTGACTTAAGCAATATAGAAGGGATCAACCCAGAACAATTAGTGGTGTATTTCTAAAATGAATGCCTAGAAATAGATTTGTTTTGTCTTCAAGCTACATGGTTTGATAGTTACTGAGTTAGCAACTGCCTGATAAGTTGCTGTCACCTGTGAAATATAAGTATCTTGCAAAAATCTGATGGCAGCACTTCTGTTACCAGGGTAAACTTATGACTGTATCTTGGTTTTTTGGGTGTTGTTTTAATTTTTTTTTATTCCTGTCTCCCAACTTATTCTAGGACTCTAAATAATCCTGCTGACCAGATGGATGTGATTGGAGTAGGTGGCATTGACTTTGAAGATAATATAGCTCGCTTTTCATCTAGGGGAATGACCACTTGGGTAAGAGATTTTGATGACGGCCACTCATGTTTGCAGCCAAAATAAGGCCCTTGGAAGGGCAGCCTTTTCTGAATGGGCAGTCCTATGTAGATGTGTGTTGGAGTAACCAATGAGAAATAAGATTTCATCAGAGATCAGAATAGTTAGAAATTGTAAGTCTTTAAGCAAGAGGCTTGATGTTCTTCTAGTCCTGACCACTACTGACATTTTTTGAACCACACAGACAAGTCTTCACCATCAATCAAAAGGAACTAGATGTTTTATAAATTCATCAATCTGCAAACACAGAGGCCTGCTCTTGTCTTTTAGTTTAAAAATCCTAGGATTTCCAGATGCTGCATGTGACATTGCACTTACATGCTTGTGGAGCTGAGGTGGTGTTTGCTGCATCTGTGATGTCAGATGGGCTTGCACTGTGATCTTGATGAAGGGGACTGTCACATGTTTCTCTTCATGTAGCCAGGTAGCAGTGTGGTTCTCATTTTGTCAGTGGTTTCATGCTCAGCAGAGATACTGATCAGCAGTAACGTTGGGAACTTGTCCTAAACAGCTTGAGTCCTTCTTTAGGTTAGTTGCTATTCTGTGATGCTGAACCTCAGATAATTTAGTTGCTAATTTTACTTCTGAATGACCTGCAGTTAATTTAAATGCCCAAATGAAGCCATCAATGTTCCTTTACGTTAGGGCAATAATCAATTTGTTTTCTTTCACAGGAGCTGCCTGGAGGTTACGGCAGAGTGAAGCCTGATATTGTTACTTATGGCTCTGGAGTGAGAGGGTCTGGTATGAAAGGTGGATGCCGTTCCCTCTCTGGGACAAGTGTGGCATCTCCTGTGGTGGCAGGTGCTGTCACTCTGTTAGTGAGGTAAGTCTTAGGTAAGAGTCTCTAGAAAGATGCCAATCAGGAGGGTCATAAAGTTCCGTGTAAAGGAATCCATCATGTAAAACTAAATGGTGTTTAGATGTAGGAAAACAAACTTGGAGGATAAAATTGCTGTTGTTCTGCCTGAGACATTACCTTGTCTGGTTATCTCTATGTTTCATAAGAAAAACTTGAGAACTGCTTTGAATAATAGTTAGGCCTTTGAGAGTATA
Organism: Coloeus monedula; assembly: GCF_965178545.1. Lineage (NCBI taxonomy): Eukaryota > Metazoa > Chordata > Aves > Passeriformes > Corvidae > Coloeus > Coloeus monedula. The sequence goes on along the minus strand of NC_138793.1, from coordinate 12,342,263 downwards.
GTTAGGGAGAACAGTACTATGAGGCAATCTTGTCACATTTTTTAATAATTAAGCATTGCTGAGCTTCTTTCAACTGTTGTAAAAGAGCAGCTGCTCAAAGAAGGCACCTTTAGCAGGTAATTATCTATGTACCTGTAAATTTTATAGGATGCAGGATTTTATGGCTGCTGTCCTGTTGCGTCAGTCAGCTGTTGGCACACTGAAGAACAGTGGGAACTGCAAGTCCATACTCTGTGGTTGTCATTGCTACTCCATATGGATGAGAAAAACCTTTATTTGAGAAACATGCAAAAAATTCAAAGTCACCATAGTATTTCCTCAAAAAAATGGTGCATTTTAGTTTGAACAACAGAGCTATTTTTCCCCCTTGGAAGACAGATAGTTTATTTAGCATATAAAGATACTGCCCTGATTGTAATGGCTGCTGGTCGTAGAGCACATTGTAAGGAGAAAAATTCATGCATTATTAGTTTTTAAGAGAAATATATCAGAAACTTGTCCCTCTTCTACATTTGTATCATGAGAAATCAAGCAGTAATAGACAAATACGAACAGAGAATTTTACAACAAACTAATCTTGTGATCTCTTTTTTCCTGTTTCAGCACAGTTCAAAAGCGTGAAATGGTGAATCCAGCAAGTATGAAGCAGGCCCTGATTGCATCAGCTCGGAGACTTCCTGGAGTCAACATGTTTGAACAAGGACATGGCAAATTGGATCTTCTAAGAGCTTATCAGATCCTCAACAGTTATAAACCGCAGGCCAGGTTAATTTTAATCCTTAATTAATCAATGGAACACTATAATTTGCCCTTTTGTATAAGAGAGCAGGTGATGCATGTGTAACTCAGTTGAGCAATCTGTGCTTGTGCAACAGTGAGGACTTGCAGAGATCTTGTCTAATCTGAAGCATGGATTTTGACAAGAGAAGGGATGAAAAGTCACGAGTTTTTTCTGCCTAAATTATAGCAGTGTAGGGGGTGATCATTTTCTCTTGTACCCTTAGGTGTTATGAATAATGTAAGAACAGAGTGGAAAAGTATTTAAGCTTTAACTTTTGAGACTAAGGACCTTCTCCCTGTACTGAGAAGTTTCCTTTTTTATGTGTGAAAATCTTTTCACAAAACTTGAAAAAAAAATAGGAAGGGAAGAAGATTTTGGGACATATTTGGGAAGTGAGGTGAGAGCTTGGAAAACTATGACTGGCATGGTTTATCTGAAACTTTTTCGTAGTTACATGTAGTGGCACGTTCTTCTTCTGTTTATTGATTATTTTTTTTCTCTTCAAATCTTCTCTCCTCTGTCCTGCTGTAGTTTGAGTCCAAGCTATATTGACTTAACTGAATGTCCCTACATGTGGCCCTATTGTTCTCAGCCCATATATTATGGAGGGATGCCAACTATTGTTAATGTTACTATCCTTAATGGCATGGGAGTCACAGGGAGAATTGTAGACAAGGTAAGTATTAACATTGTTCCAAGTTCTGACTGTTAATGTTGCTAAAACCTTCCCAGAAAATACTATTTTAGCTATGATTTTTGTAGAACAAACCTCACTGCTGGGAGCAAGAGATGCAAAATGTTTGATTAAAGGGTGCACCCAGTTTGGAGGATTTGACACGAGCTGTCTACAAGTTTTCAAGCAATGCATTGGTTTCAAGGGTGTGTAACTTTGCAAAACCAGTTTGAATTTAGATGTACTTAGAGATTTCTTTGTATTCTCTAATAGCATTTAAAGTCATCTGGACAGGCTTTCCTAATTTTTTTTTTTTTCATCCTGGAGCATAAATGATCTCAGTAAAGAATCCTGACACTAAATCATGCCTTTTCCATGGGTCAGAGTGACCTGAATCTATCAGCTTAACCAGACTCTGCTGCCAAACCTGTTCTTTCCACACCAGTGGTGTTGAGCATGTTGGTTGGCTAGGGAGACTTTTAATTAAGTAAGTTTAAATGTAGAATAGATTTGAGAATTGATACAAGTTAAACAAGACACCTGTCCTGTAATTCCAGCCAATGTAAATGAGACTAATTTCAACATTTTACTGTGACTCCTGATGTTTGCTTTAGATTCAAGCTTACATTAAAGGACATTGAAGCTCTTACCCAGGACAATTAGCTCATGGTAATACACACAGCTGGTGTAATTGGCCCGTGTCTGTTACATTGCTAGCTTGCTTTGTTACCAAAAGGCAGTCTTGTGTTCTTGCCAATAAATTTTTGCACATGATCTCAGAATGTTAAAGCAGCTTCACTTGGGCAGCTTCTCACAGTCCTGCCTCTGAAAAGCCTCTAGTCTGGGTCATGGAGGCTGTCGCGATTGGGTTGATCCACTGACACAACACCAAAGTTTTGGGCTTGGGGGGCATTTTTAAATTTGATGTAATCTTCAGAAGAGCTAGTATTTGTTACTTCATGCAGAGGAGGAGGGCTGTGTGTGCAGAAAGCAGTCATTGCAAATGCTGTTTTACCAATGTGCTGTATTCTTCATTTCACAGCCAGACTGGCAACCTTATCTTCCCCAAAATGGGGATAACATTGAAGTGGCTTTTTCCTATTCCCCTGTCTTGTGGCCTTGGTCTGGATACTTGGCAATTTCCATCTCTGTAGCAAAGAAAGCAGCATCTTGGGAAGGCATTGCTCAGGGTCATGTTATGATCACAGTATCATCCCCTGCAGAAAATGAAGTAAGTTCTGTGCGTTTTGGATTTTCTGGGTCAAGAATTATTAAAACTGCTTTTTGATATACAAATACCTTGGTTTTGAGGGTTTGCTCTAGCCCTGTCATTTGAAGCATAAGTTAAATTGGGGTCAGGAAATTGAAGACTACAAATAATGATCTTTATAATTGAAGGCAAATTGCATAAAATTTAGAATCAGGCAACCTCTCTTTGGGACCAATGGCATAATTTCATTTGTTTATTCTAAATTTTAAGTAATGTATTTTGAAAAAGATTGCTTAAATATGTTTCTTCTAGAACTGTGCTTAATTGTTCCTGAGAGACTTTTAAGGTTTTGAGCAATTAAACCAGATCACAGTTGTAACATATGTTAAGTATTTTACATTCTGGGCATAATTATAAACTGTTGAGTGCAGAAAAAAATACTGCAGCAATTTAGGGCAAAAGTCACCTCTTTGTCTCTGGAGCTGGTACTGGTGACTAAAAGTAGATTTGGTACCTCCAGTTTTTTTGTCTTTCACAATCCATGGTTAACTGATTCCTGTGGGGAGAAAGGATTTCACTGTAGTTTGTTCTGTCCTTCAGTCTAAGAATGGTGCAGAGCAGACTTCAACGGTGAAGCTTCCAATAAAAGTGAAGATTATTCCTACTCCACCTCGTAGTAAGCGAGTCCTTTGGGATCAATATCATAACCTCCGTTATCCACCAGGATACTTCCCCAGGGATAATTTGAGGATGAAGAATGATCCATTAGATTGGTATTTATCTCAGGTTCTATTAAATTAGTACTTCTTGACTGTGTGTTAATGATATGGGATAACTTTCCTGAATGCCATAGTTCTGGCCTTTTTCAGAGGGGCATGGGATTGTCTTTTCTGAGAAATCCATGAAAAGCACTTGAACTCTATGGTTTTGGTGCAGGATTGTTTTTTGAGCTCTATGGTTTTATTCACATGGTATGAAAAACTTTTAAAATACTCATTTAAGATTTTTGTTTGGCTTTTCTGTCCTGACCTAATTTCTCCCAGGAAGTTAGGGGGGACACTTTATTAACTGGTTCAGCATTCACCTATCAAACAGACTTGGCAATTTAAAAGACAAGAAGAGACCTCCTTGTCTCTTGAGGGAGACTGTCTTCAAAGCAGGGAAAGGCTTGCTGACCTGTTGCCTTTCATAGATGCAGAAGCATCCATAGGAAAAATCATGCAACAGTTTCTCAGTGAGGATTAATTGGGTCAGTGACCAGGATATAAGCTTTTGGAAAGGTGCTTGGAGTATGCAGATGTGGCAGCTTGACAGGCTTTCAGAAGATTGAAAAGGTGGAAATCAGATTTCTGCATGCCAGATCTAAATGTCTTCAACACTCTTCTCTTTCTAAGGAATGGTGACCATATCCACACAAACTTCAGGGACATGTACCAGCACCTCAGGAGCATGGGGTACTTTGTTGAGGTTCTTGGTTCCCCGTTTACATGTTTTGATGCAAGTCAGTATGGTAAGCATAAGTTAATTGCCTCGTTCTCCATACTGTTAACTTTTTCCTGAAATGACCTTTTGTTGGAAGACCAAAAATGTTTCGAGGGTACAAAAAGAAATTCTAATGGTAGTAGAAAAATATTTTGGCAGTGGGAATATTTATTATTCATGTGCTGATATCTAGTTGTGTGGAGTACTGCTGGAGAAGCTTGCTGGGGAGTTCAGTAGAATTAGTGGTATTCTCTGTCTTTATCATGAAAAAGAGAGGCAAAGCCAGCCTTTGAGCGGATTAAAAGCCCCTCTGTATTCCGTCCCACAAAGGCAGAACTGTATTTGCCAAAAGATTTTTGGCGCAGGCAAAATGAAGCATGACCTGTTTAACAGACTAAAATCAAAGGTGTCCATCCGGGTTCTTTTTTTATGCTTTGTGATCTTTGATTACATAGAAGAGTGGGTAAAGTGGTCATCAACCGTATGTGATGGCAAAGCAGTTTGTGGTTTGTTTCTGTGTTAACCAGGAAGGAATTTTGATAGGTTGGCCAGGCAGGGGACAGACCAAGCTGTCTGTGCTCTTTTCTGCTCTCATATGCCCCTTGTTTAACCATGGCATGCTCCAAAAACCCTCTTCTCTTTTGGGCTGTGATGTTCTTCAGTGCACTGTGAGGTGCATTCTCCTGAGTTTGCCAGTTCTGGAACTGTTGCCAGTAGTAATCTTTTGTTTATCTTGATTCTTCAGAGAATATCTCATCACTGCTTTTAGAGTTCAGTGGAAGTGCAAATGGAAACATAAATGTTTGGCATTCAAAAAGTAGCAAAATAGTGTTTCTTCTGAGACCTCTAGTTTTCTAATTGATAGAGAGTAGCATTAGGGGACTTCTCTCTCCTCTGATTAACACTTGGGTTGTACCTCATTTGATTGTAGTTTGTTGGGCTTTCAGAGTTTCCTGAAGAAGAAGTGAGGAGAGTAAAACTCAGTGATTTGTGGTCTATCTGCCACTTGTCCCTAGCTTATATTGTTTTCACAGTTGGTGAGGGTGCACTCTGTGCCATTTCTACAGGATCTTTATCAGAAGGCTTCCAAGTGCAGACTGCCTGGACTTGTGGAATTGGCTTGTTTGCAAGGAACTGTGAGACATGGAACCAGTACTAGTGATTTATCAGATTGCTCAGGGTATCATCCTGTTAAGATTTGCCTTTTCTCTGAGGATGGAAATTCCACCACCTCTCTGGACTCAAAAAGTGGAGAGGCAAAAGGGCTTGGTATTTAGAAGCAGTCTAAAAACATAAGCATGTTTTCAGGGAATAAAAGCATATTCTTCTGGTGGTGTTTTTTTCAATGATGCAGAGAAGGTTGTGCTTGCTTGTTCACAGGAGTGGGAGAGGGTTATGTGAAAGTGGCAGTGGCACTTTAGTCAAGCCTACCAGAACGCAGCTGTAGTTTTCAAGGGGTGAATCAAACCATGTTGCAGAGTAATTGCTGTCTACCTGGTTGCCAGTCTGCAGTAGTGAGGGAAGTGCTTGTTAGAAGTGGAGCAGTGAAACCTCCTTACAAGGGTGCATCTGCGTTAGCACTCCACTTTGGATCAGTGGTGAATCCCCTCATTGTCCAGCTCTGCCACAGTTTGGCTCAGTTTATGGAGTGTTTGGGTGAGACCAAACTGCAAAACACACACCTGACAAATGTGGGCATTCAGTTCTTGAGACCACACAAGCAGGAGTCATAAGTAACTTCCTGTTCTGCCAAACTAATTTTTGAATACATTTGTAAACTGAATTGTCTTATATTTACATTGTTAAATATGAGTTCATTAGGTAAACTGCCGGAGCAGGGCACAGGGACCAGATAATGTGCAAAATGTGCATTTGTGTTGGCTTCTGTGTGGGTTGTGTGAATAGTGATAACATTACAGTGACCAGCCTGGTGAACTCCTGTTTCTGCTTTTACACACAGGGACTTTACTGATGGTGGACAGTGAGGAAGAGTATTTTCCTGAAGAGATCACCAAGTTGAGGAGGGATGTTGATAATGGACTTTCACTGATAGTCTTCAGTGACTGGTACAACACATCTGTGATGAGAAAAGTAAAGTTTTATGATGAAAACACAAGGTATTGACTTATTTCCAAGTTCTTTGGGAAATAAAATGCCGTAGAATTGCACATACTACCCTAAAATCCCAAATGTGATGCGCTGTACTTCAGCACTTGGATGTTATCTGTAAGAAGGTGCTACCTTAAGTAGCAGAACTGACCTTAAGCTGCAGCTTAAGGAGCATAGCCACCTATTCAGCATGATTGTGAAGGCCCCTTTGGTACTGTATTCTACTTTTTACAATTAAAAGAAATAAGAAATTTGAGACAAAACCAACAAATAAAAATGGACATGTTTTTACTTTAGGGGACCAGAATAGAAAGCAAATGTGCATTGCAAGAGTATCACCAGGTTGTGTACCTAATTACTGAAATTATTCCATGTATTGTATAAAGAAAAAATATGTGACGTTCTGCATCATTATAAAAATGAGAAGCAAGGTACATGACTGTCATTTTTAGCTCAGCCAAACAAAGAACATAAGACTGAATTTCTTTTTAGTAAATGATGTTTTTCATGCAGCTGAAATGCACCGAGAACTTTACATCAGTATTACTTAACTTTTACTCAAAAGCATTGTTGTCAGAGAGAACAGCTGTTCAGATGCCCCTGGAGTTGAATAAGGCTTTGAGATGTAGTTCATTATTTAAATGGCTGTGGAAAAGTCCATATGCAGGAAGACATGTGACTTTTTGTTATCCAAACTTTAGGTGTATGTTCTGTATATTAATGAACAGTGTTACACTGTAATTTTTACAGGCAGTGGTGGATGCCTGATACTGGAGGTGCTAATATACCAGCTCTCAATGATCTGCTTTCTGTCTGGAATATGGCCTTTAGTGATGGGCTGTATGAAGGAGATTTTACCATGGCAAGTCATGAAAGTGAGTACTGCAGTCCATTGCCTACAAAGGCTAGAGAGGGGTGTTTGGAAAATGGTTTTCTGCAAGTTTGAGGTTGAGCAAGAGTCAAGGGAACCACTCAAATTCAGTGAAAAGAGTCTTGTAAATGATTTCTTAAATGATTTCTTCGTCTGTAGACTTTTTAATGATGTTTGATTAAGCTTTTCAGTTTAAAAAAAGATAATGCCAACCTTCTAAAGTGGAAGTTTTGAAAACTGTGTGTAAAAGTGAGCCTGTGAAAGCTGTGCTTAGCAATGCTTTCTCTGCAAATACATTGGTTGAAATGTGCAAATTCAGTGCAGTGTTTCTGGGAATGTTTTCTCCTGGCCTTGTTGGGTGGGAAAGAGAGGGAGCATGATTTTTGGTCTAAACAGCAGTTTTGTGGTGTCTTCCAGTGAATTATGCATCAGGGTGCAGTATTGCAAAGTTCCCAGAAGATGGCATTGTCATTGCACAGACTTTCAAGGATCAAGGTATGAGCTTCCTTGTCCTTTTTTCCATGTTTTGAGTAGAACTTTGGGGTCAGTGCACAAGCAAAGTTGCAAAGTCTAAAGGTCTAAAAACTATAAATGTAAGACCACATTGACCAGGTAGGTATTTTTGTATTTTTTCATTTTGCCTAGAACATGTAGCTGATGCCTAACAGGCAGCTACAGTGTGACTCTGTATACAATTGTTATATAGTACAGCAGTATCCAGGTATATATGTGCAGTCCTTTATTGTGATTGCTGTATGGAAACACATCTCCATGTACATGTGTCTCTGGAAGGGGAGGAGTTGTGTCGTAATTGTGTTCCTTGCTCATGTTTCTCACAAATTTCAAGTGCTACTGAAATATATCCCCTGATCATTGCCATATTTAGTATGAGTGTTGTGGTAGCTGTGGTGATCTAAGGATATAAAAAAGGAAAATTTTAGTAGACAAAATGTCACCAGCTAAACTCTCATAAGGGAAAGTTTTATGCATACAGGATGCCTGTGGTCTCAGACTTGAGTGATGTGTTCTCTATGCATTTCCATTCTCTTTCATCATAAGATCCTTCAATTTGTGAGCGGGTAATTCAGAACTGTAATGGCAGCAGGCAGTTCAAAAAATAAATGTTGTATTTGTTGAGCCTTTAGGAAGTGCTGTGCAGGAGTAAATGGCCAGAACTCGTAGGGTGTTGCAGGTCAGTTTTGTGCAGAAGGGTGTAGGGTGTTTGAGTGTGAGAGCAGAAGCATGTGCAGTGCTTCTGATACAACTCAGCAGCTGCCAGAGAAGATCAGTGAGTTCATTTTATTTTTGACTTACAGTGTGCACCAGAGGTGATTACCTAGTGGGGAAATTTTCTGGAACAGTAGAGCTCATCTGTGTGAGCCTTTTGAAGGAAAGACAATATCCCTGTATGCTGATGACTTAGGTGTTTCCTTATGTGAGAGAGAGAAAGACAGAGTGTCAATTTAACAAGCAGCCTGCTAGACCTGCTTTTTCTCTTGAATCCTTTTCATTGCAATTCATGAAGCAGAAGAGCTCTCTGGTTTGCTTCTGCTTTCTAAACACAGTGTCTTAAGTAAATGGGATAAATTTCAAATACAAATTTGAAATTTGTCTTTGTTTTTTGAAACAGATGTTAAAGGTAGAAGACCTTTAACCTAAAGCCAGCTTTCTGTAGAATTCTGTGGAAGGATGGAAACAACATAAAGAGCAGAATATTTTGATTTTAAACCTTTTGCTGAAGTTACTAGAATTTTTCATTCAAGCTTGTTGAAGATAATACAGGTTGTGAGGTTTTTTCTTCTCTACCAAAGAAAGGAAAAAAAATTATTATCAGTAGGAAACTATAATCAGGGTCTTGGAGCAGTTTCATTTTTACAATAACATCATGGTGGTTTTGAAAACTTCTTGCAAAAATGTGTGACATGATGTGGAGCATTGTATTTGTCAGTTGGAAATGTAGGCTGTGTGTTATGGGTAGATTGATACTGATGCTCTGCAGGCTATGAAATTTATTTGTGCTTTGCTTTAGGTCTTGAAGTTTTAAAACAGGAGACTGCTGTGATTGAAAATGTCCCTATTTTGGGGCTTTACCAAGTTCCTTTGGAAGGTGGTGGCAGAATAGTTCTGTACGGCGACTCCAACTGCCTGGATGACAGCCATCGGCAGAAAGGTGTGTGAGCCCTGGCACGCAGGGAGAGTCACTGTCCTACACTGACAGCTGTCCTGTGGGGTTTTACAGCCCCCACCAGAAGTGGATGTATTTTTTAGTGACTCTAAATATTCCTTACTGGGGATTAATCTCAGTTTTGCAGAGCTCTACTGAAATGCTGTGAGGTGCATTTACAGCAAAAGAGCACCCTATGTTAAATAGCCCTCTGATAGATGGGACTGTTTCCCACACACACTTATTTTTCTGTTCCACAAGCTTTGGGGGCTGTCTATTGGGGTGGGTTGTTTTGCAAGAGGGATTTGGTTTGTGGGGTTTTTTTGCTTTTTTGGGGTGTTTTTGTTTGTAGAAGGCACTAATAGTTAAACATTCTTGATCTGAAGTTGTGGAGAGGCCATTAGAAGATCCTTTCACTTTTTCCCTAGTTACACCTTCAGAATGTTTGTATAGAACAGTGGATTTTATCTTTTGAGTTTGCACCTCAGCTTATCTTGTTCCCTTTGCAATATTTCCTGTGAGGATTTATGGTAATGTTCGGTGTTTCGGTTGTGCATTACTATTTTCAGGTTGTCCTACTTTGACACAAACTAAGTGGTGTACATATGTCAGAAAGTAGGAACTTCCATTTGTTGTCAAAGCATTTATTTGCAACTCTAGATAGTAAGTATGTGAGTTGTGTGTGTTTTCTGTGGCTCCCAGAGAAGCCATGCTCTCTGTCCACACACTACGGTTGATTCTTATAAAATCTTTTTTCTAGCAGTTTGTCTGATCTGACTTTCCAAATTTTTAAGAGGTTGCTTAGGTTTCTCATGACATGTAAAGCACAAGCTGGTAGATCTGTGGCTTGAGGGGAGGAAGATAATCCAATATGTGAAGTCTTTTTCTGCATTTCCACTGAACAGAACTGAATTTTCCTTTTGTCATGAAAAGTACATCTATAATTTTTTAAGCTTTTGTCACTGACATTTTAAAATACTACATTATGCAATCCATCCCTTGCCTAATTTATTTAAGTTTAAAGGAACTTGCTGCCTAAGGGAGCTCTCCATCTGTAGCTTATTTCTTTCTCTACCATACATTTTGGGGTTTTTAAAGAGTTCTCTGATTTTTCCTTATCTGCCTTTGGGTTGCTTCCTGTGAGTTGCCCTAACACCTACATATTGGTGCCTTAGTGCTTGCTGTAGGTTATTGAAAGCACATAACAAAAGAGAAGGTACATAGCTTTAAGTAATAGGAAAATAATGCTCTGTGGCCTCCCTAATACTGTTAAATTCAGTGTGGCGTCTGAAGCAAGAAGGAGTGGAATGCTCTAAGGAAATCCTTGAAAATGAGCTTTTAAATTGTGAACCAGGAGCTATGTCTCCTGCAGAGACATCGGTGGCTTTAACTGAGGAAAATTCCTAACATTTGTGAATATAAATCCTTAAAATCTGTTTGACCTCTTTGAAAAATCAAAGATGAGGGTTTAAGGGACACTGGGATTATGAAGATTAGCTCCCATTCCCAGCCAACTGTTCCTGGGGGCAGAAGTTTTGAGAAAAATAGTTAGCTGTGTGGTGGAAATAGCTGATAAGGCATTGTCCTACTCCTGCAAAGGGAAGCTTTAGAGTTGTGATCTGAACTAGCTGGAGTGCTTGTTCCTTAGGGGTAGTCTTGGATTAAGATAGTAATAATTCAGGAGAGAATCAAAGTGAGGAATCATGAGATTTTGAAGTGCAAAGGAAAACCATGATCAAGTGTGTTGTGGTGTTGATTCCCAGTCTGGTCTGTACCACAGCTGGTGTAGGTTATACTCGTACCTTTAGCTGGGATGTAGCCAGAATGTTTCTGCTTTGTTTGTTTGTTTGTTTGTTTTTTTAAGCTTGAGAAAGCAAATGAGTCATATCCTTGCACTGTAAACACTACCTAGATTTTACTTTTCTTTGCACTGTATTCATTCTGTCCTTTCAAAAAAATAGTTGGTTCTCCATTTCCCTGTTAAAAATTGTACCAGATACTCAGAGCTTTCTTTGCTTCCACTGAAAAGCCTTGTGATTTTTGCCAAAACTTGAATGGCCTTGCACAACCTGGAATTCCTGTATTCAGGACCTATTTTTTTATGTCCTGCTCTCCAAAAGAGCCTGGTTTGGTACACAAGGGACGATATTTTAAGACTGAACAGATTAGTGTTGTGTCTGTGTGTTGCAGGGGAATGTGGGGTGTGTGTTGAAAGTTGCATGTTTCTGAAAGTGAGCCTAGAACTTCAGGAGAAAAGCAAGAGCCAGAAAAATGGATTGTAATTCTAAATGTCATTAAAGCCTTCTTAGCAGAAAGATAAGCCATTTTAAATGTGGCATAATGCATATTTTGTTCTGGGGCTTGGGACTGTGAAATCCACAGATTGCTTTTGGCTCCTGGATTCCCTGCTGCAGTACACATCCTATGGGGTGATGCCGCCGAGCCTCAGCCATTCCGAGAACAGGCAGCGGCCACCGTCGGGAGCCGGCTTCTCCCTCCCGGAGCGCATGGAAGGTGAGAGCCTGAATGAATAGCCAAGCACAGCCTGCAGCTGAGCGACTGTCAGGGTAGGAAGGCTGGGGCAGACCCCTTGAGTTACATGCCAGTAAGGTTAATTTGTTGTGAGCTCTGCAGAGTTCTGCTGTTTGGCTGGAAGAGAGTACATGTTGTAGAGTTTTGTTGTGACGATAGTTGTGATTAGACTAAAGAAAATGCTCTGTTCATAGAGTAGGTATGTTTAGGTACCTGATTCTGCTGGGGGGCATTTTAGTTACTAGCTACAGAGCATTATAAAGCATTCAGTCTTATCTCACATGCTGCCAGAAAAACTTATTGCTATGGTAGGTGCAGACTCTTACTTAAGGTACCTTAGGTTAATTCTAACTGATACTTAGCTATGAGCTGTCATTACTGTAAACAGCTCCTGGGTTTACAGCAACACTGTTCAGCCCAGGCTCAGTGTTGGTAACTCTTATCTTGCCTGTCTTTGAGTAAGCCAGTCTCTGTCTGCTGCGAGTTGCAGGTAACCATTTGCATCGATACTCAAAGGTGCTTGAGGCTCACTTGGGAGACCCTAAACCCCGCTCCCTTCCTGCTTGTCCTCATCTGTCCTGGGCCAAACCACAGCCTTTGAATGAAACTGCCCCAAGGTTAGTATATGTCTTTCTTATAGAAGAAGTCTCACTTTTGAGTTCAGCTGAAAAATTATTTGTTCTATCTGCTTTTGAAAGAGACAGCTGTAATGCCTTCTCCTAGAGAAATACCAGATTGCAAAGAGGAAATAATGATTAATACCTCTTCAGTGAATAACTCTGACTCACCTAATAGCTACACTATGAAACTCTGGGATTTTAAAAATAACTTCTCAAGTCAGTGTTGTGATTGAGTGATTCCAGCTTCGAGTGAACAGTCTTGATGAAACCCATCGTCATCGTGTGGCTTGGAAAGAGTTTTCTGAAGCATCTTCTTGGACAGCTCTCGTAGTGCTGCCGTCTCTTGTGCTTTTTGTCAGTCCCTTGAAGGAAAGTGCTCAGCACACAGCCCTTGCTTGTCTGCTGGGGGTTACTTCTGGAAGTCTGTGTGCAAGAAATAGAGTTGTTGGTAAATAGTTGCTAATCTAGGTTGTGTCCCTGTGGTGTCTGAATTGAAATTTGGAGGCCTGCAAACTGCAGAACCTAAAGAGTGGATTGGGTCATCATTCAGGTCCAGACTAGTGAGTTATATGTAGGTTGTACATGTACTGTCACTTTCTCTATATGTTGCTACAAAATTCCTTGCATTAATTAAGTGGGCAGACACCTCTGTCTTTAAATTTCTTCTAGCAACCTTTGGAAACATCAAAAATTACTGTCAATTGACCTTGATAAAGTGGCACTGCCCAGTTTTCGACAGAACCGACCCCAAGTGAGACCCTTGTCCCCTGGAGAAAGTGGAGCATGGGACATTCCTGGAGGTAAATATTGAATAATTTGAAAATGGCTGTTTTGCTTTTGCTTTTTGCATAAGCTTTGAAAAAAACCCAAAACACAGTGCAACCATGTGAGAGGCCACTGTTTATTTTCAATTGAGAAAAACATGCAAATAATGGTATGGCTGTGTTATAAAAGGCTGTCTGATGAAGATTTTTTTTTGCATATGAATGGTTTGTTCAATACAAAGTGTGCATGGCATACTGAGAGGAATATCTTGGTGGGGGCATTTTGATAGTTGAGGTTTTTTGGGGTGCTGTTCAGACTGATGGGTCAGCAGCAGCCCCTGTCCTTGGGAGCTGTGACCATATGCCCACTGCTAATTAAAATTCCTTCTGTGAATGCTCAAAAGCAGAATAGTTTGTCAGAATGGTGCCTTGGGCAAGCTATTACACTAACAAATGATGTCTAGCACTCAAAACAGCTTTCAGGTGGGCAGCTCTCCTGTACAAGCTTGGCTCTGCAGGCCCAGCTGGAAGCAGTTGGAAAGCCTCATATGTGCTCTTTTCCCAGTCTGAGCTGCTAGACCAGAGACACCTGTAAAAATGAAGGGTTTGTTTCTAGCTCATCCTCACCGTGTGCACAGTCTCTGGAGCAAGCAAGCATGAAATCGCTCTCCTTGTTCCATCAGGATTTGAATCACAGCAATTACTTAGTAGTAAGATTATGGTCAAGTGTTCGCATCTCTCTTCTAATGCAAAACAGAAGATTGTTGTTACAGGGGAAATCTGGGCTATGCTTTCATGTGCCCAAATAGGTCAAGGTGGAAATGCTGGTGCTTTTCTGTAGGGTTAGCATCCCATCTGATTTTTGCTAATCAGTCTGCAGCTGTTAATCTTCCTGTCTGAAATGTAATCTGATTAATGGCTGCCTGGGCTTTGAACAAGAGTTACTGGCAGATCCTTTTGGTAGATAGCATTAGCACCACAAAGACATCGTGGCTCACGTGGTAACTACTGAACTGCTGCCTTCCAAACCTCTTTGCCTTTCTAGGTATAATGCCGGGCCGATACAACCAGGATGTGGGACAGACCATTCCTGTCTTTGCCTTTCTCGGTGCCATGGTGGTCCTGGCATTCTTTGTGGTGCAGATCAACAAAGCCAAGAGCAGGCCAAAGAGACGGAAACCGCGCGTGAAACGACCGCAGCTGATGCAGCAGGTTCATCCACCAAAGACACCTTCTGTATGAAAGCTCTGCCTTGCCAAAGATGACCTCCTTTGGTTGCTTTCTGGGGCGATGGATTGCTCCCAGTGGAGGTGCAGCAAATGTGCACCTGACATCATCTCATAGTCTTTGGTTTGTGGAAAGAAAAAAAGAACCTCAGTTGATCATCTGTACATAAAACTGCAGCTTTAAGCAGCTGAAGCTACCAAAGACTTGAATACTGTTTAAATGGCTGCTTAGTCACTACATATCCCAAGAGGGGGAAAATGGACCTTTTTTTTAAGCTGACCAAACTAAAATTTATTTGTTTAGAGGCTATTTTCTATATTTATTGTTGGGGAGGGCGGGGGAAAAGTCACTTTAAGGACCTCTGCTAAGGAAAAACAAGTGCATTTTTTTGGATGGAATGCAATTTTCTAGAATGGTATTATGCTGAAGAGTATAACGTGCACCATTAAAGGAGGAAGGGGCTGAGAGATACCAGTACAAATCAGTGAGGCATACTCCTGCAGTTTATTTTTATAAAGCAAACTACCATGATGTTTTGTAATTTTTGATCATGATTTCACCGTTGTTGGTGAAGCAGATTTTTCAATAAATATGTTATCTATATGAAGCAAAGAGAATGTGCTAAGTGGCTCTTCTTTCCACTGGCAGTCAAAGAGAGCAAATTGTTGAGTAAAGAAGATTTTCATGTCACCTCTCTTCCCACCGTATCTTTGTCTTTACCAGCAGTATTCCTAGTTGCAGACTTTCCTCTGGAGTACTAACTGGGCAGTCATACAAACAGTGAATTCTGAAAACCTTCAAAACTCAGCAGCACATGGTAAGGAGAGAGCTCCCAAAGAGCTGTATAGAAAACTGTCATGGGGATGGCACCTAACAGCACAATGTGGTGTCACAGAGATGAAAACCCAGTCTCTTTTGGTTTGTCCTGCTTGAAAGCCTGTGAATTGTCACTGGCTTAAATAAGGATGCAGGCACAAGTTTCCCCTGTCAATGCAGTGCCAGTAAATGTTGCCGTAATTGAAATAGCTTCTCTCTTTTGTAGTGAAGCTGTGAGGTTTTCCCTGCTGACTGCTTTCATCATTGCTCACAATCAGCCCCTTTTCCTAGGAGGAGCCAGGAGCTGGTGTCTGCCTGTATTTGTGAATGGAATGGCAGCCTGGGCAGGTAAGCAGTGTGCACTGGTGAATGGTCCTGGGTGAGTTCATGGGCAGCTCTGGACATGGCTGGAGGAAGAGGAGGCAGGGACAGCCCTGCTGGGCAGTCTCCCATCCTCTTAGGGCTTACGACCAGAGATGGAGGTGGGCTGTGGGAAGGGCACTGCAGGACAGAACTTGGCTCTATGTAGTCTGGGACAGGCCTATCCAGGTAGCCATGGATAGGGTTTGGCAGTGCATGGGTGTCCTGCAAAAAAAGACTGGGCAAACCAGTTTTCCCTAACTTGATGAGTGGTTGCCTTTTTCCAGCATTTCTCTTCTGGAGAATGCACTGGTAGAGGCAACATCCTGTTGCCATGGCAGAGAAGGCAACTGAGCTTTTGCTTTAAAGCCATTAGTGGAAGCTCTTTGAGAAGATGGTCCCAAGGTTGGGCTGCTTGTGCTGTCCCAGGGGGGCTGGAGCCTC
The DNA here is from genome assembly GCF_965178545.1 of Coloeus monedula. Taxonomy (NCBI): domain Eukaryota; kingdom Metazoa; phylum Chordata; class Aves; order Passeriformes; family Corvidae; genus Coloeus; species Coloeus monedula. The sequence goes on along the minus strand of NC_138793.1, from coordinate 12,326,210 downwards.
TTGCTCCTCCCTTTCTGAACATAAATCCATAATGTTAGGGAGGGGGTTTTCAGCATCTTTACTGTGGCATTAAGGTCTCTCGTAGGACCAGCCACCAGCAGCTGTGCAACTTGTCCAGGTTCTAAAAAATCTATCAGTAAAGGTGTGAAATCTCAAGGGCCAGACCTCACAAGGGATTGCAGGTAGCAAAGCATAATTGTCAGTGCTTTTATTTGTATGCAACAAGTACTGTCCATTTACATTTTTGTACCTTCTACAAAGATAATAATATGTAAAACATTAACAACCCTTTTTCCACTTGCCAGCGGGACACAGCAGCAGCTACAGCTGCCAACCCACAGGGACCCTCAGGTTATGGCTTGCAGCCCAGAGGCTGGAGTACCCAGATAAAAGGGAGAAAGGGGGGAAAATACAAGAGAGGAAGCCCAGAGCCACTGCGCAGAGAAGCAGTCTGGGGCTGCTGTGTTGGTGTGGGAGATGAGCTGCACCCCTTTGGTTTGAGGTTCTTCCATCAGAGGGAGACTGGAAAGCTTTGGTGCCACTTCTCAGGTTGGTGCTAATGAGGAGATCTGCTCCTCATCGCAGCACTAATGAGAGATTATAGCTCCAGTGCAGCCTTGAAACCAGAATCAAGCTGTATCAAAGCGCCAGTCCGAATTAAGAGCCTTTCCCAGTGGCTGGTATTTTACAGCCCAGTGGCCAATTTCTAAGTCATAGAGGCCAATTATTTCCAAAGCCTTTGGTGTGCAGCTAATGAAGGCTTAGAAGGGCCCTTCTAAGTGTTTATAAGCCCTGTAGGCGGCAGACATGTAATGAAGGTGGCAGGCACAATTAGCCATCCATAATTCCTCCTAGCAGCTGATTAAAGTCTCTTTATCTGTCTTACTGAGATCAGAAGGGCACATATTTGGGAAATCAAAAATGTATTAGGGGCTGTCAGCCAATGCCAGGGCATGTGTGCTGAGCCCTGGGGCAGTGGCTTGTGCCAGGAGTGGCACAGAGCTGCTGTGCGTCCCCCATGTTGGGGATGGGCCCCTCATTCCTGAGGGGTGGGGTGCAGCCTCCTCTGTGCAGGTCCTCTGCAGCATCAGTCACCCCATCCTGTTATCCTGGCATCCCCTTTGCCTGCGTGGAGCAAGGGGTGGGATGGGATGGCTCCTCTCCAAGGTCTCCCAGTGCAAAAAAAGCACCACTGGGCTTTTAGCTGCTGTGGAGATACGCAGGGGTGCTGGCCTCACCCTGCGCCCAACGAGTGATGAGGGGTGTGAGCTGCAGCTGCTTCCCTCACCCTTCCCGGGGCACTCCGTAATGCCCCGTGGTGGCAATTTCATGGCTGGGTGAACACAGCAGGATGAGGGAGGCCGCCCAGCCCCGTGGTGATAATTCCGGGGGTAGTGAGAGCGGGACCCCCCAGCCCACCTGCCCCGGCCCCGCGCTGGGAGCTGAAGGGGCTGCTGCGTTCTGTAGGAGCGCTCCGAGAGCCGGGGATGCGGGGCGCGGCCGTCCGTGGGTGAGCTCCTGCCAGGGGGTTCCCACGGCCGCCTCCCGCCCGTCCCCCGGCGCCCCCTCCCCACTGCTCGCGGGGGCGGGGGGTCCGCGCAGCCCCGCGCTCCCCGCGCCCGCCCCCGCGGGGCCCTGCAGAGGGGCCGCGCTCCCCCGCCCGCCCGGCACAGCCCTGCCGGGACGCGCCGCGATGGAGCGGGCGGCGGGCGAGGGCCGGCCCCTGCTGCCGGCGGCGGGGGGCTCCGCCGGGCTCTCCTCGCCCGAGCTCTCCTCCGCCGGCGCCGTCTTCATCCTGCTCAAGTCTGCGCTGGGCGCGGGGCTGCTGAGCTTCCCCTGGGCCTTCGGGAGGGCCGGCGGGGCCGTCCCCGCCCTCCTGGTGGAGCTGGTAAGGGCGGACTCGGGGCGGGGGGACACGGGGGCGAGGGGCTGCGGGCAGCGGTAGTCCCAGAGGGAGACGAGGGGCGCCGGTCCGCGGGGGGGGCGGAGGGAGAGGGGGATCGCCTGGCCTGGTATTTAGGGATCTGGCGGGGACCCCCTTCGTACAGCACCCCCGTTCCGACTCCGGCGAGGTCAGCGGTGCAACAGCCTTAGCTTACTGTGGTGCCGCCTTAGGGATGCTCTTTGTAGCTGATGCCACACTTGTAGCTGGCTTGTAGCGCAACGCAAAGTAAATCGGTGTCTGCTCCCGTACATGCCCCAACCCAAAGTACACCTGCTCCCGTACAACCCAAAATATCACGTAAGGCTGTGTCTCCATCCTTTTGCTGACCTGAGGTACCCAGGGCCACAAGGTGGTCTGGCCGGTGACCTGGCCCCTGGCCCTGCTGGGTCCCCTTCTAGTGTGGGGGTGATGGAGGGTCGGCGTGGTGCTTCTTGCCGGGTCTGTCCCCGCAGGGCTCGCTGGTGTTCCTGGTGAGCGGGCTGGCGGTGCTGGGCTATGCCGCAGCCCTCAGTGCCCAGCCCACCTACCAGGGCGTGGTCCGGGCCGTGTGCGGGGCGGCTGTGGGGAAGCTCTGTGAGGTCTGCTTCCTCCTCAACCTCTTCATGATCTCCGTGGCCCTCCTCAGGGTGGTGGGTGACCAGCTGGAGAAACGTGAGTTGTTTACCCTCACTCTGTTTGGGGCGTGCTTGGGGCCGGCAGCTCTCAGGAGCCGAGGGGAAGGTGGTCCCATGTAGGCTGGGGTCACCCCCCGGGTTTTCCTGGAAATTCTCAGGGCATGGGGCTCCCTAGTCCTGCCATGGTGTGATGCTCCCGATCTCCTTGGGCCATCTTTCAGGGTGCAGCTGACCCCCCACTGCCCCCCACAGTGTGTGACTCCCTGTACCTCAATGGGACACTGAGTGGGGCCCCCCAGTTGCCCCCCTGGTATGTGGACCAGCGCTTCACCCTCTCAGCTCTGTGTGTCCTCGTCATCTTCCCGCTCTCCGTTCCAAGGGAGATCGGCTTCCAGAAGTATTCCAGGTACCACCTGGGCTATCCCTGTGGTGGCCCATGCCTAGGTACCCTGTACCCCAAGTTACCTCCTCCCAGGAGCCTGAGGGGCCGTGGGAGCCCTCCCTCCCTTCCTTCTGGCCGTGTGCTGATGCTCTCCCATGCCCTGGCAGCATCCTGGGCACACTGGCTGCCTGCTACCTCACCCTGGTCATCATCCTGAAATACTACCTGCAGACAGAGAGCCTGAGTTTGACTGAGCCCCCCCTGCCCTCCAGGTAGGAAGGTTGGCCCCATGTCCCTCCTGCCCTGAACTCCATGGCATGAGCAGTGACATGGGGTGGGGCCGGAGGCAGGGCAGGGGTAGCACTGGGCCCTGTGTGTGGTAGGGGTGAGCTGGGGACAACTCACAGTGGATGATAGCTCCCAGCCCCAGATTTCACCCCAGCAATGCCCCTTTCTCTCAGAATGGGCAAGAGATTCCCATAGTGGCATCCAGGCTGCACAGTTTATGACACAAAGGTTCCTTCTCCACGAGAACCTCATGCCCTTTGCTCTGTGCTTCCTCTCCACATGCCACAGGTCCTCCTCCTGGACCTCCATCTTCAGCGTCATTCCCACCATCTGCTTTGGCTTCCAGGTGGGTCACCCTGGCCCTCTGGCCACAGCTGCCAGTGGCAGTGCTGGCAGCCCCCATGGCATCCCAGACCATGGGGATGCTGTCGCTTGGAGGGCAGGTTGCAGGGAAGGGGACCTGTGGCTGTTACCAGGGGTGGCTGTGGGGCAGGACACAAGTGCCTGGGAATGGGGCAGAGCAGGACAGGGCACCCATAGGTGGGAGGGAGGATGCTGGGGGTGGGGGCTGTCCCTGCATGGGGTCCCAGTGCCGTCACCCCTTGCCTTGCAGTGCCATGAGGCATGTGTGGCCATCTACAGCAGCATGCGCAACCAGAGCTTCTCCCACTGGGTCGCCGTCTCTGTGCTCTCCATGCTCATTTGCCTGCTCATTTACTCCCTCACTGGTAACCCCAGCACCAAACCCTTCACCTGCTCTTTGCCCCAGAGGTCCCCTCTCCCCTTGGCTCATCCATCCTCCTCGGGGTTCCTCCGTCCTGCTCGCTGCATGGCCGCCCACCCCTGCCTCCCTGTCAGCAGGGCTCTATGGCTACCTGACCTTCGGTGAGGCCGTGGCGTCCGATGTCCTGATGTCCTACCCAGGGAATGACCCGGTTGTCATCATCGCCCGCCTGCTCTTCGGTGTCTCCATTGTCACCATTTACCCCATTGTGGTGCTGCTGGGCAGGTGAGGGGTGTGGTGACAAGCCAGCTGTCCCCACAGCTGGCGCAGCTCCCCTGGGTGCCATTAGCCCCTCAATCCTCCCTGCCAGGTCCGTGGTGAAGGACCTGTGGGCAACCCCGAAGCGCGGGGCCGTGGCAGTGTCTGAGGCACGCGAGCGGTGCAGCCGCGTGGCACTGACGGTCACCTGGATGGCTGCCACGCTCGGCATCGCCCTGTTCGTCCCCGACATTGGCAAAGTCATTGAACTCATCGGGGGCATCAGTGCCTTCTTCATCTTCATCTTCCCAGGCAAGAGTAGGCACGGGAGGGGAGGAAAGTGGTGGGAGGGTCACTGGTGCCAAAGGCATCGCTGCAGTGGAAGGTGGTCTGTCCTTACCCCATTTTGGGGGTGCAGAGGGGACAATGCAATGGGGCTGGGTGAGGGGTGCTGTGCTAGTGGGGCTGAGCTTCTGCACTGACAGCAGGGCTGTGCCTCGTGTGCATGACTGGGACCCGCAGCCTTGGGCCACGCAAAAGGTGAGTGTCTGTGTGTTCAGCAGCGGCGGGGGCAAGGGAAGGGGCAGGGGCAGGGTGTGGTATCCCATGGGCCATGGCCCAGGCAGATCCCTGGGGGTCACCCTGGTCAAGGTGGGAACCCTGCAAAGAGGGGGATTTGGGTATGGAGGGAAGTGCTCTACTGGGTCTGTGCCTGGGAATGTGCCTGGATACCAGGGCTGCGTCCACGCATCGAGGAGGTACCCAAGTGACTTTAGGGGCAGAAGGGTGGGGTTTGGTGGCACTGGGGAACCCGGTGGGGGCTGGGGTGGAGGTCAGGTTGGGAGTCACAGGGGCAGGGTGCCCCAAGACAGGAGGCCATCAGGTGTTCAGTGTCTGTTGTGCCAGGGAGGTGTGTCCCCATCACCACTCCTGTCTGGAGGGGCTGGGGCACAGCAGCAGCCCGTTTCAGGGGGACCTGACATGGTGGTGGTGAGTTTTGGGCTGTGTGCTTGAGCTTGTCTGTGGTGGCCCTGGGGGAGCAGCAGAGTCTGAGTGAGGATGGAGGTTATGTGGGGGGTGGAGGGAGCACCCCAGGACCTTGGGGCCTTGGTCAGGAGGGTGCTCTGGGGGGCTCATGGACATCTGGGTGTGGGGTGAGTGTGCCCCCAAGGGTGCCAAAGTGCTGGAGGGGCCAAGGCAGAAGGTGAACAGGGGGTCCCAGCTGGGTGACAAAGGCTTGGAGAGGTCCCCTGGGGAGACCTGCCAGAGCATGAGCCCATCATGAGGAGAGGGGACAACCCAAGCTGGTGCGATGGAGACTGCAAGGGGACAGTCCCAGCCTGCCCGGGACAGTTCAGGAAGGAGCACGGTGCTGAGGACCCTGCGACAGAGCAGCAGCAGGGCTTGGGGTGAGTGCTGCATCCCAGGGGCTTAGTATGGGGCTGAGGGGGGCTGTGCGCCTGGGGAGGAAGGAAACAGGGAGGTACAGACCCAGGGGTCCTGGGATTGGGGCTGGAACCAGGGAGGGGACAGAGGTGGAAGTGTGTGGTGATAGGATGGAGCTGGGGATGTGTGGGAGTGGCCGTGCGCGGACACAGGGTGGGTGGGTGTGGGTCTCTGCTCCTTCAGCAGGGCCACTGGGCACTGGCAGAAGTAGGAACGATCTTGTGGTGGCATCTGGTAGCTTTTGACCAAGGTTTGTGTGTCATTGCAGAGGAGACTGGGGCTGACCCAGAAGGGCTGCTGGGTTCTTCAGCCATCCACCGGGAGCTGTGCAGAGGAGCAAGGCAGAGGAGGCTGACCCTGCAGAGAGCTCTGCAGCCAGAGGAGCTGGGGTACAGGGGTGGCCCGTTCCTGAGGTCAGCTCTACCCCAGCAGCCTCTGCTTGTGTCACCACAGGGCTGCTCTCATCGCCTGGGGGGTGCTCTCCGTTCTCGGCGGTGCCTTCGTCTGTGGGCAGAGCGCTGCCCTGGCCGTGCTGGGGCTGCTGCGCTGAGGGACCACAGAGCCCCATCGTGACTCCCACCACAGCCCCCCCACCACCCTGCCCCGCACAGGTGCCCCGAACACAGCCACACCACTGGATCCCATGGCGGTTTTATTTGGCATCACCGTCCCCGTTGTACAGTGGCTAATAAAGACAGAGAGGGTATGGACAAGGGTCGTGTGCCACACACCCTGAGGGACCCCCACGCACGACGGGGTGGGTGTGGGATTGGCACAGACAGACAGACACACAGACAGAAGTGCAGACCCCAGGAAGGAGGGGAGGCAGCCACCCTCATGCCTGCAAGGCACCAGCTGCAGCTGTGCACGTGCAAAGGAAACCCCTTGGGACCCCCCACACCTGAAAAGGACTAAGAGGTGCCTTGGGAGCAGGGAAACCCCGCTCTGCCACCACCCTGACTCTCCCCTGCGACACGGGTCCCCCTCCCTGCAGGCACCCACACACTGCACCAGGCACAGCCTCAAGTGCCCCAGTCTCCTCCCTGGGTGGCCCCTGGGGAGTAGCACAGACCCCCAACCTACTCCCTGCTTTCAGGGGGGCTCCAGCCTCCCAGCTCCCACTTCCATCCCTGCTTCCTAGTGCCTGCCTGCCTGCACCCATCACCCCCACTCCCTGTCTACCTATGTCTGGGGGATGTCCCCCTCCCCAAACCCTGGCAGTCCTTCTTCCCCCCAAGACCACCCCACGCCAGGGAGAGATCACCCAGGTGATGGGGTAGCTGAGGGAGGACTCTGTGGGGTGGGGGACACGCACATGGGGGTTTCCTTCACTGCAGCCAGGTCACACCAACATCTCCCCCAATCACGGCCACCCTGCAGAGGGGACAGGTGCTGGCGGGCCCCCGGCACTGATGGTCACTCTCGGCTCAGGGTGCACCAGGCAGCTGCAGGGGAGCATCACAGGAGGGTCACACCTGCCCAGCCCCACGTCACCCTGCCCCCCACCCCAGCCCAGCCAGCTCAGCCCATGCTGTCCTGCACACCATGCCACCTGCCCACCCTTACTCCCCAACAACTGGAGAGGTGCTGGGTGTCCAGGGGTCCCTGTCCCCCACCCTCTGGGGTGGCTGCCCTCCTACCTGGCACGGCCACGCTGGAGATGGCCTCAGGCTGGCTCAGCGTGTCCACCTTGACGTGCTGGAAGCCCTTGCACGTGGCACTCTGCAGGTGCCTGTGCCCAGATGGGAGAGTGAGTGACACCCCGGCCCCCACCCCAGAAACACCATCCCAGCCCCCCACAGCACCATGGACTCTGGCAGCTGGGTGCCAGCAATCCTGTTCACTTCCCCCTGTGCAAAGCACCCTGCCTCGGTTCAGGATGGACCTCTCATCATCACATCCACAGGCACTCCCAGGTGGGAGGCGTAGACCCACCCCAAACCCCCTGTCCTGTTCATAGGGACAGCCCTAGGACAGACAGACAGCTCCTCAGTCCTACCATCAAACAGGGGACACAGCTTGGGGCTCAGCTTCTCTAACAACCCTCCACACCCAAGCATCCCAATATGGGCTTTTTTCACCCCCTCCCCTACCTCTTCCAGTCCTCCTCCGTCTCCCAGAACTCATAGATGATGAAGGTGACCCCATCAGGCAGCTTCACAGCGGTGACGCTGCCAGAAACAGGGAGAGGGAGTGAGCCCCCAACATGGGGCATCCCTCCCCATGCTGCAGCCACAGGTGTGTTCTAGGGTGGGCTACTGAGGGGGGACCCAGCCCCAGCAGCCCAGATAGGGATAGGGCCCCCATCCCAGCACTCCCCATCCCACGCAAAAGCAGTGTTGGTGGCTTAGCATGACTACATCCCAAATCCTGGCTGTTTTACCTCAGTCCTTCACTTGGTCCTCACTCCAGCCCACCTTAAGCCCCCCATCTCCCCAGCCCCATGATGTGCAGCTGCTGATGGTACCCACTGGAAGCAGTCCCGCTCCCCGGCCACGCTCTTCAGGTACTGCTTCAGGGAGCTGCAAAACTCGCCCAGGTGCTTGTGTGTCACCGTCATCTCGTTCCGCACCAGGAGCAGGTACTGCCGGGCCCCCAAACACAGGGACATGTGAGACCCCGAAAACAGAGAACCCCCCCCCGCCCCCCGAGTGTGGCTCTGTGCTGCAGGGTCACCCCAGCACCCATGGGTGGTGGTCGGGCACACTCACCGTGCAAGCCGTGCTCTCGCTGTCCGACAGCCTCTGGTGCAGGTCAAACCAGAGGGTCTGGGAAAAGGGGAATAAGCAGCAGAGGGGGTGGTAGATCGGCTGAGGCTGCATGTCCCTCCCTGCTTGGTGGGTTTCTGTCCCCAGCATTTGCAATGACTGTGCCCTCTTCTCCACAAGGAATGGGCTCCAAGAGCCACTTGCATCTCCAGTCAGGACCCTTTGCAAAAGTTCCCTGGGCTCCCATTGCAGCCAACATCCCCAACACTGTGTCCTCATCCCTGCCCCAAAACAGCTGGGGCAAGGTCCCTGGATTGTCCCTGGGATGGCAGGACAGCCCCACGCAGGGAAATGCTGGCCCTTACCTTGTCCTCCAGCTTGCCGATCAGCTTGGCCAGCCTGTTGATCTGCCCCTCCAGCCCCTCTGCCTTGGTGTCGGGGGAACCTGCGCAGAGCCAGGACACCATAACGGAGTGAGGGGCACCTGCAGGTACCCCCTGAGAGCCCCGTGCTGCTGCCAGGACCTGAGTGCTCCAAGCCACCCCAGGCAGCCAGCACTTACCAGTCTGGAAGCTCTTTCCTTGTTCCCTGGGGACCATCCAGGTGGTGGGAGAGTAGCTGGGCACGGGGTTGTCATACCAGGTGTCACTCAGGCCGTGACCATCCTTGCTGGGGTAGTGCCTGCAACCAGAGAGCACGCAGGGTGTCAGGACAGCAGAGCTGGGCACGCACAGAGTGACATGAGCCAGCACTGGAGCATCCTTCCTGGCAGCTCTGCTGCTGATCCCTTGGAGGGCAGCAGTGCCCACACTGTGCCCAGGCAGTGCAGGCTTCCTTCCTGCACCACCCTTTGGCATCAGCCAGTGTGGGGAGTGGGTCAGAAACAGAGGAACGTTGTGGGCTGCTCGCAGCAGCCATCACTTTTCCTTCCTTCTTATGGAACAGCACAGCCCTCCTGGCACCACCAGCAGCCCTCAGGGGCTTTTTCTGTCCTAGACAGACACCTGCAACATGGGGCATTCAGGTCCCTGTAGCTGTGCCCAGCTGGCTGGCTGCACCTTACTGGGGCTGGTTTTGCAGTCCAATGTCTTTGGTGACTTTCAGACAGGAAAAGTTGCTGTAACCCAGGCTGCCCATGCTTGAATGGCTGCCCATGAGCAGGGGAAGAGATGCCTGGCTGCGTATCCCACTAACAGACTGCAGCTGCGGTTGCCCTGGAGAATAGAAACACATCCACTGTAGCATTTCTTCCATCCTGCTTCCTTTATCTGGGTCTACAAAGCCCATTTGGCCTGGAGGTTGCTCAAAGCTCAAACAAACTCTCCTGAAACACTTTCACAGATGGAGCATCCATAATCACCATCCAGCCCCAGATCCCCAGTGGTCCTCCCAGGACCCTGTTTATTTGCAAGCCAGAGAGAATGCCAAGACCTGCCATCCTTACAAGTGCTTGCAGCTGCCGTCCATGTGTGTGAGATGGGAATGGGTTTGGGGATGAATGACCCTCTCCTTTCTCCTCCACCGAGAGGAAGCCTGAGCCACAGAGGGAGAGGCTGAGCAGCTCAAAGGACTTCCAGTGTTTCCTTCCAGCAAGAGCAGCTCCGTGCCAGCTGACTGCTGACAGAGGTGCCTGGGAGCCCTGGCTCCTCTTGGCATCTTTTGTTAGTCAAGCAGCTCCCAGCTGGAGACAACACACTGAGCACTCTGGAGCCAATGGGCACCACACCAGCCAGCATCTCCCTGCCCTCCTGTCCCTCTGGCACCCGGATCCTCCAAAGCACAGCTGCCCAGTGCTCTTTCTCCAGCTACCCTGAAAATCAGCCAGTGTGGGCTCCACCATACACACAGGAACACAATATGAGGATCTGGTCCCAAAGAACATCTCCAAGATATGGAAGCAAGAACAACAATAAAGGTGGCAGGAGCGTCCCTTTGCTACAGGCTGTACAATTATCCCTCTGCTGGTCCTGGATAATCCCCTGTCAATAGACAGGAAATTAGGCAAAAACGGACAGAGCTTTATTTTTACCACAATTTAATGAGGTGTCTCAAGCTTGGACCTCTGCCTTCACACTTTGTTCTACAGCCCTTTGTTTTGGTGCTTTTTAGGCCTCCTCTTTGTCTTCACTCGGATGCAGGAGATAATTTTTTGGTGGGATTTATTTTTCTTTAGAGCTGTTATCTTCATGAGAAAACAACTACAATACTCCCCATTATGATCTGTGCCCACACATCAGCAAATAAAAGCCAGCAAAGTCTTTCATGGGCTCTAATTGCTCTGCCTGATGTTGGGTTTGTTTCCTCTTTATTGTTTCGCAGGAGCTCCTACTTCTTTTTGTATAAGGTTTGCCACAAAACAAAGAGAAGAAAGAGATGTGAGATGATGAAACCCACAGCATTCCTGCTAGAAAAGCTGGTGCGATGGTGCCAGAGCTGCCCAGGTCTCACTGTGTTCCAGAGAGTGCTGTCTTAGGAGGCAGCTGGAATTTTCACTCTCCATGTGCCCCTCTGCCCGCCCATGGCTTGGGGAAGCCAAAGCATTCCCGTGCAAGCATCCCGAGGCCTCCTGGTTTGAAGGAATGGCAGGAGAGAAGTTCGTTCCATGAGCGTCTGACAGAATTTCCGTGGCAACCTGTCCTGGTTAGAGCTGGTGACGGTGGCACTCTGGAGAGGTGAGTGACACTGACACCGAGGGGGGCTGTGCTGAGGTTTGACCTCTGCTGCTGGGAACTCCTTCTAGCTTAGCCCTGGCAGCACTCGGTAAACCTTGAAACCGTCTCCCGTCTATTGCCCAAGCTCAGTGCCATGTGCTGGGCTGCTGGGGTGGGGACGGCCCCCCAGGGGACCAGAGGACAGCGTTGCCTGTCCCCAGTGCAAAAGCGCCTTCTTCCTCTGGATGACCGCGCTCGCTGAGTGCTCTGGCAGGAGGGGGAGCTGCCCCTGTGGGCTGTCCCCAGCACACCTCAGGCACAGCCACCCCTCTGCAGGTGCCTGTGCTTTGCCCTGGGTGGGAGCGGTGGGTTTGCTCAGAGAGGCAGCCCCGTGCCCCCAGCGCTGCCCAGCCCGGCGCCAGGGTGCTGCCCCTGGTTTGCATCCCCACACACACCGCTCGTGTTACGGGGCACTGCAGGAGAGTAAGGGACAGGGCAGGAGAGAGCGGTGGAGGAAAGCCCCCAGAGTTCAGGAAGCCGGGAAGGGAGGCAAAGAGAAAGGCAGCCACTCGCCCAGCTCCCCTTTGCTCCTGTGCAATGTCCGCTGCGTCTCCCTCACACTGCAAAAGCTCCCTCCTGCTCCCCCTCCACCCTCCTGCACCAGAGGAGGGCAGGAGTGCCGCGCACCTGGCGGGGTTGGTTTGCTCGTCGATGGCATCCACAGCACTCTCCACGGAGCTCAGCAGCGACTGGGTCTGGTTCGCCGTCTCCTTCAGCAGGAAGCGGGTCACGAACTGGTCCACGTTGCTGCCGCTCTCGTACACCTGCAGAGGCACACAGTGAGCGCGGTGGGTGCCAGCGCCGGCCACGCAGCACCACCAGGGTCCCCAGCCAGTGCAGCATCTGCCCAGCATCCTACACACAAGCTGGTCCCCTCCATGTCCCCGCAATGTAAAGGGGTGTTACCCAAAGCCCGTAGTCGCTCTCTTTAGCATGATCTTAAATTCCTTTGCGATTGCCTTGCAGCCAGTGGGTGCAGGTATGAAAAGTGCATCCTGTGCTCTGGACATCCCCACTCGGAGAGCTTCAGTGTGTTATATACAGCGCCCTAGTCCACAGCAGTACTGCCAAGCCAGCACTAAAGTTAAAGGGGTTTGGGATGATTAACAGGGCTCAGTGTGCTGTTTGAGTGTTAGAAGCTCCCAGGGTAATCCAAACTTTTTCAAGACAGAGGACACCTAAAAATGTTTTAATAGCGCAACTGATCTGCATGAAGCGCCCAGGGCCCCTTTCCCAGCACAGCCTTGCTGAGCCCTCCCCATGGCACCGTGCTGCTCCTACACCTCGTGACAGTCACCAGCAGAGGTGGGACACTGACACAAGCAGATGGACACTGGCACAGCCTGTGCGACACTGACCCAACCAATCCAGCATTCATTCATCACCACTCCAACCAGTTCAACACCAGCCCAACCAGACCAAGGCCAGCCCAGTGGCCACTGACCTCACTAGCTCTGGCTGAAGCCAACCACTCAGCATCAGAGCTGAAAATATTTGCAGTGAAAAAAAGGCTCCTCTAAGCCCAAGCTTGCCAGCACCACTTTTTCCAACCCATCAGTGCCTGCTGGGGCAGCACATTGCCCAGGCAAACCCCTGCTGGGCGATCTGTCCCTGTGTGCTCACACCTCCTGGCATGGGACTCCTCAGGGAGGGACTCATGAATTTTTGGAGCCATGAGACAGGGATGGATGCTCCTGGCTCCCTGCATTCCATCAGCAGTGACCACGCTCAGGGGACCAGAGTGGTCCCAGCAGCACTGGTTATCTGAGCACACAGCAGCACAAAATGAGCACCCCAAGCTCCCCAAAGCAAATTATTCCTATTTTATGAAGCTATTAACAAGGGTTATTTCCATGGCAACTGGAGCAGCTCTGCAAGAACCCAGAGGGCCTTTATCTCCACCTTTATCTCCCATATTAAATCATAAAAGAAGAATGAGCTGATGGAAAAAACCCTTTGGGGAAACTGATCACAGAGCTGATTTCTCACCCCTGGTTTGGTATGGAAGCACTAGTTTCTTGATGGCTTCTTAAGCATCCAATTAGCAGCAGTTAATGACTTCTGTCTAACACAAGAAAACTTGCTCCTCTCCCTGTCCCAGTCACAGTATTTCTGGGGGACATGCACGACATGGTGATCCTTGATGGATGGTGATGCACAACGTGGTGATGGTGATGCTGAAGCCATCTGCCATGCAGGGTGCCCTATCCATCATCTCCTGCACCTGCTCTCTGTACACCATTGGGTGCAAGGAGGGAGATGTAAGGAGGGAAGGATCCATGGGCTGCATTGCTCATTCAGCACAGCCTGTCCCAGGGCACTGGGCAAACGGAGACAGGACTGTCTCAGGGCACTGAACAGGCTGCAGCAGATCTGCATGAGAACCAAGCACTGGGATGCTCCTCAAGTTTAGGGGATGCATTTGGCAATGCACAAGTGGACCCTGGCACCTTATGAGTCTTTGTTCAAGCAGGACCATGCTCCCCTCCACAGCCCTGGTGCTCTCCAGCCCAGCCCAGCCCAGCCCAGCCCAGCCAGCCCACTCCACCAGCATCTTTATCTGATAGCCAGGTCAGAGAGAGGAAAGCATGCCACTGGCTGGTTGGACTATGCCTTTAGTTAAGAGTTGGGACCTTCTGGGACATGATTTTCCCTGATGTGAGCTGGGGCTGGATGGAAGCATGGGCTGGAGCAAGGGGCTGCACCCATGCCCTGAGACCCCCAGTGCTGCTCCAAGCAGTGATGCACTGCAAAGACAGAGTAATTCACCAGAGTGTTCCTCCCCCTCTCATAGCATCCAACCACACACCACAGCTCCCACGGATATTCCAAGCCCATCTGCTGATTTTACACCTGTTCTGTGCTCTTTATCCCACACTCCATCTCCCTTGCAGGGCTTTGAACAGTGCACCACAGCTTTTCCATTTCAATCCAAGCATCAAATAAACAGGTAGCTATTTACCTCCACTGCTCTGCTGCACTCCAGGACTCTACAGCCTGTCTCCTGCAAATGCCACCAAAAAATATCCCAAACAACCCTTCCCATGATTCAGGTCAGCTGACTGCTCTCCCTAGCAAGGGAGCTTGCTCCTTTTGGAAAATGGTTTTTATGAATGCACAGGCTGTGCCGGCTGCTGTCCGATCATTCTGACTGGCTCTGGCAGCTGAAATATAAAGCTGTGAGAGTATGTGTAGTTAAATGTTGGATGTTTTATTACCTAACCACAGCCTATAATCTTGGTTCAGCTTCAGGAAAAAATCAAACAGGTGATTCCCACATGCATTTAAATCAGCTTAACTCCCTACATACAGATTCAATGGATGGATGGATGTCAGGTACAAAGCTACTCCAGCCAGTGCAGAGAAAACTGGGGTGTTTATGAAGATCTGATACTTTTTGACAGGCTGGTAAGTCAAATAGCTCAGACATCAAACAACAGTGATTTTTTTCTCCCACTTAACTAACTGGTCATTTGCCAGCCCAGCTGTGACATTGGCTCTTGGGAGCTGAGTCAGAAACACATATTGCTTAGAGGTTTTTTCATCAATCCCTCAGGCTCTCCTCTAGCACATGTCTTCTTCAGGGCTGCAGAAACAAACCACTAAAAGACCAGCTATAAAGGAATCCTTCCCATTGTCTTATTAAAACATTTGTCAGACTGTCCTAGTGAGATTTAATGAGGTTTGGTCTTATTAATTCCACCCTGAAGAGTTATTTCCTCCTTGCTTAGCTTGAGAAGTTAAAATATTTATGGAGATAGTAGAATAATAATTGCTGCTCAGTGAAGCTGCTTTGTGCCAGAAGCTCTTGTACCTCTCCAAGCCTGCTCTTTTCCATCCATCATTTCCAGGCAAGCTCTCTGCTGAGCTGCCTGGCCTTGACTTGCTGCTGCAAACAGGTGGCTGTGAGTGTTTGCAATGAGCAGCAAGTGTAAAAACATCATTGAAAGAATGGCCTTGAGATTTCTGTGTTGAAGGCTCTCAGGAGAGCCTCAGAAAGCGTAATGGTTTGACAAACCAGGACATGAGACAGAGACATTCAAAAATGAGAGAAGAATGGGAAAAGGACAGCTTGCTTTATTGGGGAAATATTGCCCAGGGTTGGGTCTCTGGTCAGTTGGCTGAGGTCCAGGCCCCAAATCCACCTTCCTCCTTCACATCATGGGCTTTTTATGTGTCTGTAAGGCACTTTCCCACATACAGTGGCAGCTAACATAGGGGCACAGTCTGTTCAAAGCCCCACCACAGTCCTTCCAGCTTTTCATTTCCACATGCACCCACCCAAAATTGCCCAAATTCTGGCACAGGTTAATGAAAACACTCCTGGGATGTGTTACCTGTGCAAAGCATAGCTGGGATTTTGATGCTATTGAGTGCTTGAATTTGCCAACCAGTACCAAGTTTCCCTCACCAGACATTGCAAATGGATGCCTAAAAATGGGCTCTCATGGCCACGTCCTTGTGGGTATCAAATACTGGGGAAGAAGAGTTTTGATGTTGTTGAACATCTCAAAGCTTCTTTGCTGGCATTTTTAAAGGTCACTATTCAGCTCATTAAGACTACAGGATGTAAAATATAGATTATTCTGCACCACCCACAAACTCAGAGACCCACTGTGACATCCCCACATCTTCCCTCTGCCTCACAGGGTTACACCCTGACCAACAAGGCTTCCCAGTGCTGGCTTTCAGTGAGACTGGCCAAATTGGCTGACAATTACCACTCCTGGGGACACTGATGACTTCTCCAACTGTTAATAACCACAGTCCAAGCCCACCCACAGAGTGATGCCACCGAACTGAGAAGGCTTTTCAGTTGGAAACCAAAGGCAACTCTGTTTCACCCACAGTTTCCCTCCAGTTAAAAAAACAAAACCCAACAACAAACCTATTGCCATGCCATAAAACACCCATCAGGCCTCATCCTGGGATGATGGAGGGGTTATCTTCCACCCACCCAGCCCTTTAAAAACCAGGCATGTGTTGCATGGTAATCTCTGAGTGGCTGATTTAAATTCGTTGCTCATAATTGCCTGTTTGCTTCCAAGAGATATTTTCTTATAATTAGAATAACAGACCTGCCTCTTTCCCCTTTCCCTCCCCCCGACTTTTAAATCCCTTCCAAACCAGAGACCCAAACCTGATTGCTTGGCATATAATCAGTAGGAGAAACCTGAAGAGAACAGGCATTTAAATAGTTGATAAATGAAAGCATTACCATATGAAAGACCCTGAGCCTTCCTGAAACAGCTCTAAAAAACCAAATGAGACACCTGTTCAGATTACAAAACTGACAACAGCATCATATGGACTTTAAAAGTTTTTTGCTATAAAATCCTCCTTTTGCAAAACTCAGCGTTGGACCCTTCTCATCTCACGCTTACCATGTCTGGTCCTGAAGGTCTCCTCCTGGACCCTTCCCAAGCAATTTATCACAGGACTTCTCTATTCTCACTGTTAGAGAACCTCCCTGCTGCATTGGGATCCCATCATTTCTTGTGCAGCCACACGGATGTGAAGGGCAGGTATCTGCTGGCCCACACGTGTGCTGTGCTGCACATCCCTGAGGTCACCTATGGATCCAGAGCTGGCCCCTCTGCCCCCTTTCCACTCACCCAGCAGGCAAAGAACAGGCTTGAAAGAGTGGCCTCTTACTTCTCAACACCCTGGCTATAGCCTTTTGCTTCACACAAGTTCCTAATTAGATGTATTAATACCCACAACGCAGCAATTTAATACATATTTATTTCAGTTTTCCAAGGGAAGTGCAGATTTTGTTTTCCAAACAGGACCTACTCAAAGGACCCTGCAGATATAGCCGTGTGGGATGGTCAAGCTGCTGAAGGCTCAGCCTGGCTGTGCCAGCTCTTATGCTTTGACTTGCTCCCTGCCCTTCCTTTTGGTGGCTCCTTCAAAGCTGCTCTCAGATTATTTGGCAGCGCAACAGCACTGACACCTGGGGGATTTTTTCCCTTCACCATACAATTTACCTAAATTCACCATACATATTTACCTAAATCCCAGGAGCATAGACCTAAAATGGAAGGCAAGAGGAGGAAAACTATGTCCTCCAGGAAGTCCATGAGAGCTGGAGCCAGGACAGCACAAGCAGGACCTCCAGATACTACACTCTTCCTTTTCAGAGAGAATGGAGGGACGTGAACTTTGCAGCAACAGACAAGAAGAAGAGCAGTGAATGAGGATCTTCTTCTAAAAATAAGTTCCAAGAGAGGCCTTAAGATTCATCTCCCTGCCAGTCCCTGCTCCCCACAGTCTGGCAGCCCAGCTGGATATCATGCACAGCCCTGCAAAGCTGGCAAGAAAATCTCTCCGGATGGCATTGCACAGAGAAGCGGCTTTCTGGTCTGGAGTCTGAACAGAAAAGTTGGGTAAAATTCAGTTCTTGCAGAACTGAAGCAGCACATTTTGTTTTAATTTGTGGTGCAATATTTTCTTAAGTCAGTTTCAGAGAAGAGTTGCAGGAATGCTTTCTGGGAAGCTAAACAAATGCACCTCCTTTCCTTTCAGATTATTCTTCAACTATAAAGTTCCATAACTTTTCCAGAAATCAACATCTGTTTTTTGCTATCAAAATTGATACAAAAATTGTTCGGAGATGTGTCATTCAAAACACATGGAGAGTTGACTCAACCTTTACCAATTCATTGACCCATCACCATGCTTTTCTTTTTTCAGACACAGCCATTCACCTTGATTACATCTTTAATTGCATCATAGGAGTGTTTCAGAGCTGTCGTGTTATAAAATCACCCATCCAAGAATATGAAAAGAAAAGCAGTTGATAATCCCCAAAACCACTCTCTCCCCATCAGAGCAGACACTGCAAACGTGAGGATGGATGATGCTCTGAGCCCCCCAGAAAAGGCAAACTGGTCATTTGAGCAAACAATCTGACCCCTAAAGAAGAGCCAAATGCTTCCAAGGGGGAACATGACAAGTTGTGCAGGATCTCCTGGGGTTCAGGCAGGTACAAAGCACCAGGAGACGAGCTGTTCCCGTGTTCAGCAGCAAGGAAGAGAGAGCAGTGTTTCTCCAAAGGAGACACTGGCGTGGGATAGAATATGAATCACCCAGGAGGGAATATGGAACAACTGATGTGCTGCACTGGAGTGGTACCCCCCAGACTTCAAACCCAAACTAAAAGTCTTCAGCTGCTGTTCATGTAACCACCACGAGCCAAGGCCAGAACATGAGATCTGTGAGAAGCCATGAGCAGCTCACATTGCTTGGGCTGGGTACAACCCAGAACAGCCACCATTGTGCTGCTGTTCCACCCTGCCACGGGTCTGTCACCCGACACGGCACAGCCCTGCCCCAGGAACCTGACACCCTCAGTGTGAGCACCACGTTCATTCAGCAGAGCAGGAGAAAACCTACTCAGGTTAAATGAAAGGCTGAGATAAAGGATTAGCTGGAGGATGGAAGGCAAAGGTTCTTTTTGAGTATTAGTTCTACTGACTATTTTATCTCGAGGTGTCATCATGCAAAAAAGAGCAATATCACTTTTGGCAAGCTTTAGTTTGGCAGGTAAGAATGCAAATAAGAGCACTCTAAATTGCTGATCTTGGCTGTGCTATGAAACAAAAAATACCATCCACCATTTTTAGCATCCAAGACTGCTGGCAGATGGTTCTTGCTCTGGGGCTGTAACTGAGCTGCTCAAACAAGCACAGTTTGCAGTTTACTGCTGGGGGCTGAAAACTGGGGGAGACCCACGGCCAGCCTGGCACCAGCAGCAGGGAGAGTACATCTGCTGCAGCACCTCCACCAAGCCCCAGGAACTCAGCATCTCCTGCTCACTGCAATTACATCTCACAAAGCAGAGACAAGAAGGGTGGATTGATGCAGGAACAATTTAACTCACGAATAATATGCAAACCTATTCACCTGTGTGTAGACACCTCTGAGCTCCCTACTGCTGCTGATGGAGCAGCAGCAGCAGCTGGTATTGAAGGTCAGTGCACTCAGCTGTCCCTTTATGATTTACATATTCTCTCATCTAAATAATGATTCTCAGGGGAAAATACATTTGCAGCTGCTTTGAGTACAGTGCCAGCCCATAAGACTCGTGGTGTTTGTCACCCCGAAAGGAGAAGGCTCTCAGGGGGTGTGTTGTGTCACCACTTGGTCATATTTCCTCTCCAGGTCCATTAAATGAGATAACTGATAGACTGGCAGTGGAGCTGGCAGCGAGCAAGCGAGGAGTAAAACTCTTTGCTCTCTCTCCAGGACCAAAGGTGATGCTGAACACCAAGCAGAGGCTGGTCCAGAGCCACACTCAGATGCTCAGGCTTGCTCCATAAATCCTTCCTGCTGTACCCTACTCTTCCCTGAAGCCAGTCTCATTCTGGCATGTGCAGGAGGGTTGCAATTTCAGCTCCAATTTTGGGTAATTTTGCTTTCCAAGCACCCACCTTCCATCTGGGACAGGGAATGCCCCGAGGTCAGCCACCAGTGCTTCTTGGACCTGTCTGCTGCCCAACAGGAGCATCCCCAGGAAGGAATGATTTGACTTTAAATCTGAGCTGCTTCATCCTTGAAGATGTTCATCACTCAGCATTTTTTTGATTTCTTTGCAGCTTGCTTTTAAAGTTTGCCTCACCAGTTAAGGTCAGCCTTACTGATGCTTGCATGGTCAGTCCTGCAAAATGCTTAATTGGCAGAAGATGGGAGCAGGAGCAATCCCAGTGCAGCTGGCAGTGGAAGCTGGACCTGACAGGAACAAGGATAATTGGACCTCTCAGGCTCCAAAACCCACACTGTTTTTTTACCAAGCTAAGTCACATTTCCAGCTGGGGCTGGGTGAGGATGTGCAGTGGTAACCACCACATCTGCCACCCCCGGGCACTTTCCCTATCACCCTGGAGGCTGACAGGGATGGTGGAAGCTTTGGGTGGGCATTGTCCCACACTGTCCCCTAAGGCAGGGGAGTCAGGGGGAAGGGGAGGGACAGCAACCAACCTGGCTTTGCTCTCCCAGCTCCCACCATACCACGCATGCCCTCCAACACTGGACACAAACCATGTCCTTCCCAGTCATGTTGGTTTTGATATTTGCTGACTGCACTATACACAGTAAAAGAGAATTATATAAGAACATCTCCTGCTGTCAGCTTTATTTAGAACCCGAAAGTTCATTTCCTTTCTCTCCAATTTAACTTTGCATTTCCTATTGTCACTGGCAGTCATTTCAACGCGGCACGGACATCACTGTATTGGAAAATAATTACAATGACAGATTTTGTTTTGCTGTGTGAGACCTTCCACTACCGAATCTAATTACTGCTGATACTTTAGGAGCTCTTCCAGCATGAGATAATTGCTGCTTTCTCTTTTTATGAGCAAGAAATAATAAGTTGTCTTTAAAGGTGAGAAATATAAACAGCAATTAAATACCATGGTTCTCCATGCCCTCTCATCAGTTGGCACTTCTTCTCAGAAAGACAGCACAGAAGAAGGTTGGGCTTCATTTATCATTTGCCCCAATACGTTGTTTGAAAGGGAGGAAATAGGAGCTCTCCTAAATGATCAATAGTGTTCTCCAGCTTAGGAAATGTGTATTTTATTATGGAGAAGCAGGAGCATCTCAGAAGCAAAACAGTTTGCTCACAAGTCACAATGCTCAGCATCATCACCCAGCCCTTTGCAGGGTCTGGCCACAAGAAAAGGTGTAGGGACAGCAAGAGGCTCAAGCATCAGGGGGCACAAAACCATGCTTGACTCTACCAAAACCTGCTGCTTTGGCCATCCTTCATCTCTTCCAGTGTTTATAAAAACATATATTAAATGTATAAATCTTTTAAACATCCTGCTACCCCATCAGCATGGGACCCTTGGTTACAGCATCACATAGGGAGGACATGGGGTGGAAGGAGACTGCACCATGCCTGAAGGTGTCCAAGGCCAGGCTGGGTGGGGCTTTGAGCTCCACTCGTCTACTGGAAGGTGTCCCTGCCCATGGCAAAGGGGTGGAACTTGATGAGCTTTAAGTTCCTTCCAAACCAAATGTATCCTGTTTGGACACTGGAGACGAGTTTCTCTACCACTCACAACAGCTTGTTCTCTGTTGGGTTTTATTTTCCCCTGCTTCTTTACCTGAACAAAAGTGCCTGCCTTTGAATAATTCATTGATGAGATTTGTACCACTTTGTTCACAAAATCACAGCGGGGAACAGTGTTTTTCATTAAATACTTCTTTGCCAGCTCCTCTCTGTGATGGAGTCTTGCTCTGCTTGCTCCCTTGCCAAAAATCTGCCAGGCAGGGAAGAGCAGTGCACCCCACAGGCTGATAAAATGAGGGGATGGGAGGATGCTGGGGCAGCATTCCCTCGACTGGCTTGGGAAATGTCTGCATTTGAGATGAAGTGTTGTGATCCTTCAGTGTCACGGGAGGAAGGTGCCTTCAGTGCTCCAGATCTCCTTGTTTCTCTCCACAAAATCATGATGGAAGTGACCAGCTCAGGTTTAGGTAAATGACCTTGACCTGTTGCAATTAAGGCAGATGAATCCTGCCACAATTTGCTGAATCAAGGAGGGAGAAAAATGTTCTTCTTAGGAGTGGACTGGGATTATGAATAACCAACCGCCCTACTTCTGCTGCAGATGTCTCATGCAAGGTAATACCCAAATGCTCAGATGCCTAATTTATAAGCAGGGAATAGACCATCTTCCTCTTGCAAAATATTAGGAAGAGTTAGTCATTTATATTCACATCACATGAAAAAGCAGTGGTGGAAGGCATCACGAACAGCAAGCTGGAATGAATTACTAAGACCTCTATTGGCATGTTAACATTTATTTGAAATACGTAGTTGGCAAACCTGATGGTCATGAAAATTGCTAATAATGAATATAAATGAGACATGAACAGACACAGAAACTTAATTGTAAAAAATGAACTATTACTGTTGTCCTGATTTTTTTCACCCTTTCATAATGTTGATTAAAAAATCACTAACACTTCAGACAGATCTGTGCTTGGCCAAAAACTTTTGTCTTTAATTTATTATGGCAAGACATCAACATCTTAAATATGTGCCTTCACTTTCCATATTGCCTTCCTCACAAACATCAAAAGGGATGGATTTTGATTAAGCAAGGAAATAAGGCTCTTTACTCAGCAGCAAGAGGGGAGAGAAATTTGCCATTTCCCATTCTAACTTCTAAAACTTCTTATCATTGTCACTTCTTTAATGTGGAGTAATTTGAGTTTCTCCTTTAGCTTCAAAGATAAATGGAAGGGAGATTTCAATCTGGATTGCTTGCAGGAGGGCTGTAGTTGGATTGGGAAGTCCTAAAACTCCTTTCTCCCTGGCTTGGTCCTCAGCATACCACCTTACTGCTCACCAGTGAAGAGGAAAAATGCTTTTTATTCATCGTGGCACAAAAGAACAATGCAAATGCGGTTGAAGGTGGAAGTGGGAGAAGGGATTGATTGTCCTGAGGCAATAAATACCATTGATACAGCCCAGTTGCACTATTAAGTGGTATGGAAAGACAGGGAAATTATTTCAAAGGAACTAAACCTCTATGAACACTTCTCTCATCCTGGTAAGACAACAAATGAGCGGTGCACCTCTCTGCAGGGATGTTTATATGGTACATCAGCTCAGATTTTCTAGGTATTTATAAATGAACTTCAATATGCTTCTTGATCACTGTCAGTGTCTATAATAGTCCAGTATCATTAATATACATGATGGATTTTTTAAAGACTTAGGGCTACTTTGCACTTGTAAAACAGGGCATTATATCTCGGTTTTGGTGCTTGCATGATTCTTCTGTGGTCCTTCAAACACACAGCCCTCTAGTTTCTAATACAGCAGCTTCACACATGAGCAACTGTATTTGGAAAGCAGGATGCCTTCCAAGATGGAAGCTGGGTTTAAAGGCAGCTCTATCATGTGAAGTTTCTAAAAGCCCTGCCAGTGATGCTAACAGCAACTCATGCATTCAAAATCCCACCCCAGAGACCAAGAGGCCACGTTGTCTGCAGAGCAGGAGCACACAGCACTGCTGAAGAGGATGAGGACCTTTCAGATTTATGTGCTCTTTAATGCGACATTTACAGTGCTCACTCTGTGCCTGTGAAACTTGAGGTGCAGGAAGGAGAACTCACCCGTTTGGTGTAGTCCATGGCCTTCAGGATGGAGAGGTTCAGCATCTCCAGGGAGGCCAAAACATCTTCATAGTCTCCCATATGGTCAGCAAAATAGTCTGGGAAAACCAAGAGAAACATGATGGGAACATGTTAATGTAACTTGAGGCCACACAGCACAGCAAGATTTACTATTGGTGGTAAGATAAACCTGAGAGGATGGTTCCAGGTATATTTTTATACTCTTTATCTTCAGTCAAAGTCACAATTTGTCCTGAAGGGATGGGAAGTGGTGTGATTCCCATGAAGTTTGGGACCATTGCAAAAAGGAGATGTAAGACCCAGTAATTCCCACTGAAAAGAATTCATCAGGGTCTTTATTTCTACACCTACTTCTGCATTTGATTTTATATGGTCTCTCTCCCTCCTACTGCTGGCATGGAGGGAGAAGTCTCAGAAGAAATCCCCCTTGACATTCTTTGCCACTCAAAGCATCCAAATACTTCCCCGGTTCACCCCAATTCATATGAGCTGAGACTGGCCTTACATCGTTCCCTACATTCCTATCACATTTGCACCTCAACCCACCATCACAGGTTGAATAGGCTTCTGAGAGTAAAATATGCCTTGAAAGGAAGAGAACAGAGCTGCAAGCTGGGCCCGAAATCACGTGTTCTCCACAGAGAAGGAGCCACACTTTCTCTGTGCCATCCTTATCCTTCCCCTGTTTCTGGTGATTGACACAGAGCACAGCAAAAAGCTGCTCCTTAAAAGCCGCTGGGGCCATTCCTCAGCACTAGGACATGGAGCTTCACACTGAGGTGACATCTCTGTGGAGTGCAGAGACTTCAGGAAACAACCCCACTAATTAGGTTTTCTTGGCTTAATTAGAAGTGCCTATAGCTATTTACAGTCTGAGAACATATCCAAAGGGAAGAAGATTTTGGCAGAAACCAGAATGTCACAGCGTGTCTGACAGCAGCTGTTCCACGATAAGCCAAACAGCTTATTCTCATTGCAGCGTGTTTGTTTGTGTTTTCCTTCCTACCTGGGAAAGAAAAATCGAGCAGGGCTGAAAGGTAAAGACATTTTCTAAGTCCTGAAACAACAAGATGGACCCATCCATCTCAGGAGAAATGAGCTGTTGTGGGCACAGCACAGCCCTTGACACTGACCAAGGGGCACATGGGAGGAGAACAGAGTTGACTTTAACAAAGTGTTCAGCTCTGCTGCTTTAGTGTTATTCATTCGTGCAAAGCTGCAGGGCTCAAGAAATGCCTTTTAAGATACTCTCAACATCTTATAATACACAACTCATTTCAAGAAAGACACCACAGCTCCCATTTAGATAAACTGGGAGTTTATGTTTAATACTTAGAAGAGAAGCAAGCAAATAAATCACAGGCAAGGGCAGGTATTCAGCAGATAACAGATCTAGGCAGGAACTTGTGCTGATTGATCCTTTCTCTGGCTTCCCCCAGCTTTCCACAGGAGGTGATGGTTTATCTCCCCTCTGTCCTGGCAGCTTCACCCCTGGGAGAGGCAGCGAGATGGGATCACGCTGGGTGACAGCCACGTAATTTTCTGATTTTATCAGAGTGATGGAGAAAGCCAATTGGGGTCAAACAATGCCATTGGTACCGCTGGATTTCCTGGCAAAGTTGATGGTGCAAGCTGTGGGGGTTTGATTTCTTGGGTCAGCTGGCAAGGAGACCCAGTGCAATAAGAATGGAGTGACGGGAACAAGCCCATCATATCATCAGCAGACCAAAAGGATTTTATGGAAATCTTCGTTTCTTGCATACCCAAACAAGGACAAGCAGGAATAATCAGTGGAAAGGGGAAATGTTGTTGCTTTTGCTGCCAGCTTGGATGCTCAAAATGGTGTGGGCAGGGGGTGAGTACACCAGCAGAGAGAAACCCTGGACAATGTCCTGGTGCAGACACACCTATGGACAGAGAGGTCTTTAAAGGATCAGGAATGAGGAGTAACTGCCTGGTGCTGGCACAGGCACCCAGTAACCCCATCTCTGTCTGCACAACCCACTCCCAGACAGACTTCCAAAGGCTATAATTAGTGGCAAAGTGATGAAGGTAAATGGTGAAGACCTGCTGAGGTGATTTTACATGTTCTGCATCCTGGCACAGGAGGGGAGGAGAAGAGGTGGATCAGCTCTCTGCAAGGCCACATGCCTCTCTCCCTATTTCCTCCCAAAAAGCTGGGGTGAAGGAAACATTTCCCAATAACAAGCATCCATAGCAAAATACACCTGAGTGAGCAGCTTGAGTCACCTCCTAGTGAGGCAAAGCCCTTCAGAAATCCCAGCAGGAAATATTCTCTTTCTGGTCAAGGTGTGGGACAAAATATTATCACAGATTTTCTGTTCAGCCTTTAATTTTGGCAAGCTGTGGGAGGTACAGCAGAGGTATTGCACCCCTCAGGCAGCCTGCTGGGAAACATGAAGGCTGGCCTAGGGAGAAACATGTTACAGGTATTGCAGAGGGAGATGGGTTTTTTGAACTTCAGAGCGAAGCTGGAAGCTATGACATCTCCAGAAATTAAACTCCAGCTTGTTATTGAACGGGATCCATGTGCTTCACTTAGCTCTGACCCCATTTGTGCTGCAAGAAAATGAAAAAAGTTTTGCCAATTTTCCTGTGGAATAAGGGGCAGAGCAGCAGCAGGGCTGAGATCCCCCAGCTCCACAGCTGCCACAGCACTGCAAGCTCTGTACTGGGTTTCACACATCCTTCGAAGGCCCTCGTGCACACAGTGATTGCTTTTGCCCAAAAAGAGGGACTGCACTCACCACACAGCTCCTTGGTGTCCACATTGCTGGAAGAGGGGGAGAAGGAGGCAGGGGAGGAAGCAGAAAAAAAAGAGAGAGAGAGAAAGACAATTTTAATGTACAGGACAGATGAAGGCTACAGGTAGAATTCCCATGGGCTTAACTCCAGATGCCCTCCTGCAACATCTCCCGCCCCCTCAGCATCCCCCAGCCACCAGTGGGGACAGCCTGTGGAGAAGAGAAGGGTTTGTGCCACTCAGAGCAACTTCAGCATCTGTGCAGCTGGAATAGGTTCACAAGTCATTTTGGCTATTGCCTGAGGGGAAAATGGGTACTTGTACATCCCCCACCACAGGGAGACCTTTGTCCAAGGAAGACCCAGCACACCTGGCACATCAACTCCTCTGACTTCCTTACAAACATCCAGCCTGGCAACACCCTGGTGAGGCACTCAATATGGCAAGGAATGTGTTTGTTCCCATTTACTCAGAATAAAAATTTGCAAAATGTACTTTTCTTGATGGACCAATTCTCCTAATTCTGTCCTTACGAAGTAGCTCTTGCCTGGGACTCCCTCCAGACAAAATTGCACGATTACTTCTTAACACATGAACACTTAGTTTACATAACAACATCTCAACAGACAACCTGCTTGGGAAATAAAGATTCCTGCTAATCTCTCTGTGCCTCCTATTCCCACACAATCGTTAGTGCCATTCAAGGACTGGAACAATCTCTTATAGAATTATATTTTATCAATCCACTTATATCCTGGAATATAAATATCTTTATATCTTTAACTAAACTCATCCCTGCTCTGTCTAACCTGCCAGCATAAGTGGATTAGGGCTTTCATTGACAGCATCCTCCTGCAGCCCTGCCTTGATGTCCAAATGTCTCGAGCTCGTGAGGTGCTGTTTGACAGAAGTGTGCCACCTGCCTTGTGTCCTGCTGAAAAAGCACGAGGTGCTGAATCACACCCCCTTTTGGGTAAGTGATGCCTGTCATGGTGTAAAGAAGTCACCTCTTGTCTCGAGTGCAGGACACTGGTGGTGCAGGACACACCTGCAGGGGTGGCTGCTGTGGCAGGGGCGGGCAGCACACGCCTCTCTCCGCAAAATGAGCTTTTGCACTACTTTATCTTCATTCTCTTGGAGACTTATCATCTTCCTCAAACCCTGGAATTACTTCCCTGAACCCTACAAAAGCCTCTGGGGATGCTGTGGGCTCAGCTTCCCTGACTAGGTGTTCTCATGGCCAAATCCACTGAATACACAGATACAAAACACTGTGCAACAGAGTCACTCCTGATCCCAGGAGCTTTGGCAGAGCACAGCACTTTGGCAGCAAGTGACTGCCAGCACGGAGCTTCAGCAATGCAGCAGCAGAGGAATTCAGGTGAGACCCCCAGCAGATGCATTTCCAATGCTGGCACAGCCTCAGGACCACAGCTGGTTGTTCACCAAAGCTCTCTCAGCACACAGCCTGGGAAGTCAAATGCTGCTTTCAGTCACATGCGTAAGAGTAGCTTTTACATCAGCATCACCCACAAAGTGTTTCAATAATATCTTTCAGAAGACAGTTATTGTTTATAAACACCTACTGACGTGGTTATGGGTTTGCAGCTAGGGCATGTTACTGAGAAAAAACCAACCTATTATTGTATTCCCTGTGATTCTGCATTGTAATAATTGATCTGCTGCTGCCAAAATTGGTCTTTTATTTCCTCACATCTTGCCAGTGTATGATTTAACTTAATTGTGCTTGAATGTTAACTCGGCTGAGAAGTTGCTTTTAATTTTAAGTCATCTTGCCTTCAGAATAAGCCTAATGAAAGAAATTACTGAAGCCACAAGCTGACTTAATAAGAAATATGATAATGTTCAGATGAAAAACTGTAAGGAGAAATCAATGGGTACTTGAGCAGGCTGTTTCCATCCCCCAGGAGTTTGCCTGCTGGGAACATCGCTGACACAGAGCCACATCCCCACCGCTGTTACAGGGGGGTTTCTGGCCCAGCCTGGGAGCTGCATAGCACAAGCCATGTGCAACACCTGGCTACAAAACAATTTACAAGCTGATCTGGTGGTTTAATGCTTCAGTATCTAACCCCCACCATGGGTTATGCCAGTAGGGATTTTTATTATGCAGATATTCAGGATCTGGGGTTCAGGCCTTGTGAAATGGGAGGTTCTGGCTCCTGACGAGCTCCCTTGTCATCCCCAACCCTTCATCCCAGAGCTGCCCTTCAGAGGGTATTTTTGGAGCAATCACATATCACAAAACCCTTCAGCAGAATAATATTTAGGTGAGCATTAGTTACCACTTTTTTTTCAGGTGCCAAACATTCAACATTCCTGTTTACAACAATAAGTTAAAAAGAAAAATCACAAGTTGTTCTCATGTTTCCAGGAAAAAAATGAAAGAAGCCTTTCAAGTACCAGAACACTTGGCTGTGAATTAGCTTTTGATTTTTTTTGTTGCATCAATAATATGACTAATTCAGGGGCTTATTGAAGCCGTAACCCAACTAACTAAGCAGAATGTAATGAAGTTTAAGTAGAAATGAAAGAATTATTAAAGCTTTCTGTCTTTCAATTTTTTCTGCAAAGTAGAGACCATATCTATCTGATCTCATTCCAAAACAAAAGTCTTCCTTTCAAAGGAGAAAAAAAATCAAGAAAATCCAAGTCTTTTTGAAAATCCAGGCCTTTTCTCTATTTGCCAACCAATGAGGCTCTAGCATGGAGCAGCACCACCCTGCATCCCCAGTCTTGCTGGGGATGTGCACCCTTTGAGGTTACCTTCCAAGGCAAAGATATACTTTGGAGATCCTCCATTTGCCATTTGGGACCTAATTGCTCCAACAGAAGTAGAGTCAAACACAAGAGCTCAGATTTCAACCTAGACCACCTTCTGAAAAGGCAGAACCCAAGCCATGAACTACTTTGGCCACAAAAAAGGACTGTTTATTGCTCACCACTCCCTCCATTTAAATACACTGGGATCATTTGACCAGATAAACATATTGGCAATGGGGAAATAGTTTTCTCTCCTGGTTCATATCCAACTATTTCAAAGAAAAAGAAAAGACCTCTAAGCATGATACTCCTCCTGTGTATGCAGTTTAAAGAGCAATGACCATGCTGCGAGAGCATCCCCTCAGTGGGATTAATTAAGTGAACTTGCTGAGGGAGTAATTACTGATGCATGACTTGTAGGAGCAAGAGGCTGCCCAGAGTAATGGCTGTGCCTCCTGCATACTCCAGAAAGAAATACATTTCTCCCCACAAAGCCCCACCCAGAGTTAAACTGTGGTTTGATGAGCACTAGAGCTAACGAGGACCCCTGGCAAGTCACATCAGTTTGTAAATCTTTTTCATTCCTGTACCCACCTTTCTTGAAACATGATGCCATCTTTGAGACTTTATCCCAGGAAGCAGCACCTTCAGGCAGAGGACCTGTGTCCAGCAGGTGTCCAACAGCCCAAGGATTATGGCCTCAAGCTGAGCATCCCAGCAGCCAGACGTCTGGGTGGGTGATGGTACCATGCAACATCCAGGTCTTGGGTCAGAACATCCAACTAATCGATCCAGATCCAGCCTAACACTTTGCTAAAGCAAATCAGTGTTTTCCACCAGGAAAATGAAATATTTCTGGAAATTCCCCATGATGATTATTTGGATTAGCTCTTAATAAGCAAGCCCAGGGGAGCACAGCACAGGAGGGGGTTACCCAGAGAACATCCCAGGAGGTCTCAGCATGGCAAAGTCAGGGATGTCCTGGTCCAGTGCTGCTGCTGACCTGCAGAGGTTCCTTCCAACAAACACAGCCAGGAGTCTGCAATCCAGCCTCTCTCCCTCTCTTTCCCAGCATCTCCCTGCCTCCCTAAGGCTGATGGTCTCTGATGTGCTGTCATTAACATATTTTTCCAGACTTCGAATAAAGAGAGGAGAGAAAAAGTTATCTCAGACTGAAAAAGATAATGTGGAGGAGTGGGGCATGAAATTCCCTTCCTGGGTTTCAGCTCAGCCAAAGGAAAGGTGTTTCAGTCACTCCCAACAGGCAGTACAATCAAAAACATAATGGGAATTCAGAAGTTGCAAATACATCAAAGTCTCATCTTCACGTTTCTCATGCAAATATCTGCCTGGATGTGCTGCTCAAATGCTGCTCGGTGCCCGATCAGCTTCAGCTGAAGATAACAACCCTTTTCCTTGGGCAGATGAAAGGTTTGCATCAGCAGCCACACGGCTTAGTCACTTCACCAGCACAGAAAATGGATGGTTCCTTCCCGAAATCACGTTCTACTTTTATTTCCATCTTTTATTTGCAGCTTTGGGTTTGCCACAAGGCTTCAAACGAGCACGGAAACAAATTATCCTCTAGCATTAGCCACCTGCAGAACTCATTTTCATTTAGGAAAGACTAAAAAACAACAAGTGCAGCTGGAAAATATTATTGTATCTGATGAAAAGGCTTCTAGTCCCATCAGCAACAGTGCTGTGGTATCTCAACACCTCAGAAGTGGCAGATATGCATCCAGATGCCTACTAAGGGGTCACAGATGGTCACTTCTGATCATTAGTTTCTGACTCAATGAAATATTTTTTACACAAGCCCCACAGAGAGAGAAATTATTCCAGGCAGAGCATGAGAAATACCAAATACTGGATGCCAGTCAAGAGCTGAATAACTTTAATTCTAAAGAATTAAACCACTTTCCAAGCCCATCTTGTATCTTCTGGTGAATCCTGGTAAATCCTTCCCAAGACCAATCCAAGTACCTCCCCTTTACCCATCTGCTTGCTTAAAAAAAACCCCAAACCACTCTTATGGTATGACTTAAAAAAGGACTTCCAAAGTCTGGTGTGCCACATTGCAAAGAAACAGCAGAAACCATATGCCAAGGCTGTCCACAACCAGAAGGACATCCAGCCACCTGCAGCTTCGAAAGACAGAGGCAGAGAAGGATTCAGAACATATATCAGGTTTGGCTTTAATTGCTTTAGCTGTGGCAAGCTGGCAGCTGGGGCTCTGCTGCCTACCTGGCTTTACTTTAAGGATGGTCTTTTTCTGCTGCCAAATGTCCCTGTTTCTTGCATGACATAAATTTGTGGTGTGCTTCAGCAGGAATAATTCTAAGGTGCACATGCTGGTGCAGGCACTATTGCCCTGCTCCCTATTCAGTACAGCAATAAATAGAGTGAGCAGTGAGCCTGAAATAACCCAGCAGGTATTTTCTTTTTCCAGCAGGGCAGAAAGTACCACATGTTTGAACTCCCAGAGTGGATGGAGGAGAGCCATGAGGCAAGAGATGACACAGGGGTTATCATTTACTCCAGAGGTTTCTCCCAAAATCCACATTATATGAAAGAGGAAAAGTTTTGCAGAGTGCACATGGATCACCATCTAACCAGGACACTTCCAGCACTGAAGCACAATGATTTAGATTATAACACCTGTGGAGAACAGCTCCCATGGGGGCTCCTGCAGGGGAGAAAAATGCTGCCTTCTCTAAAGCAAAACTAACAACTTTATTTTCCCTTAGCATATGCTCCATCACTGAGCACCTGGTGAGCACAGTAAAGGCCTCTGAAAGCCCAGCAACAAAACATGTTTTTCTCTAAAGCCCTGATAGCACAGAGGAAAAAAAATAGGGACAAAGAATTGCCCAGAAATACAGAGAAGCAAAAGGAGGATTTTGTATGAAGTTTTCACATATAAACTTTGATTACAGTCTCATCACCTGTGGTGCAGGTTTGGGGTTTATAACACATTCTGCATACTTTGAGAGATGGTCGCTTTCCTCCTACTTGCCCTTGCTATAAAACAGGATTTTCACTCACCATTTGAAGGCTGAAGTCTAGTGTCCCCCAAGGATGTTCTGCTCACCTAAACCTGGGGCTGGCTTCCTTCCTGCTCGTTGCACATCTTTCCTTGGGATTTAGGCAGATGAGGACCAAGACAGGGACAGTTTTGCTTCTTTCCACACTGTGTGATGAGCATGGCTCTCTGTTCAGCAAGACAGAAGGTGAGCAGCACTGGGGCTGCACAGCACACCTTCATTCAGGTCCACTGGATAGTAATGTTTCAGTATTTAAAACATTTTAATAGTAATATTTTCACATGGCTTTCTCTGCAGCTTCTTGCCTTTATAAGCCATCTGGGTTCTCATTAATTGAGACACTGCCCAGATCCACTTTCCAAACCACACGCCCACGTTCATTGGAAATGCTGGTGCCCAGAGCTGTGAGCTCTGCACCGAGTGCTCTCCTCTGGAGCACCAGGGCAGCAGAGCCTTCATTAAAAGCCAGTAATATGGAAAACACTGATTTTTCAAGGTAAACTGAACTGACCTTCAATACAAACAAGCACAGTAAACCTGGTAGGCTCAGGATAAAACACGGTCCTTTGTTCATCCTGCTTCAAGGCTGTTCCCTCCCTACAGAACAAGACCCTGTGAAGCTGCTGCAGTCACACAGGGAGTCCACAGTGGAATTGCTCTGCCTGTAGAAGCACAGAGAGAAACCAGGAGGTCTCAGTTCCCTGCTGAGGTCTGGCAGGCAGGGCTCCCCCTGCCCAAGCCAGACAAAAAGCATCTCAGATACCCACATCTGTGGTTTCAGCATCACCAAAGATGCTCTTTTCGGTGATCTTCTGCTATGATGGGGGAGATCAGCAGAAGATCTTTACTACCTTCTCCTCCTCCTTGATATGGAAGCCTCACGGCAGATCCCTGAGAGTGTCTGGTGGCTCTCCTGGGGACAGCCACACCCCTCAACAAAGGGCCTCAGCACCCTACAGCCACTGCACAGCCCAACCTGCAGGGTTTACAGGCAGACCTGCCCACTGGCATCCTTCCCACAGTGCCAGAGCCTGAGTTTAGCTCAGAAGTGCTTTCATACACCCACAGTAAGGTGCCTCTTTTACAAATCCTGCTCCAGATCTGATTGCAAAAGAAAAGGGGGAGGGTGGGGAGTAGGGAAGGGTGGTTAGCACTGAACACTGACTCCTAATTGATACGTCATGAGGCTGAACTTCCCAGATGGGTGGCACACTTTGGGGCAAAAATGCCTGGATCTGCTCCAAAAAAGCCTGTGATACAGAGCACAGATGCCCTGCAGAAAGGCAGTTGCCATAGCACTCCACACAAGCAGTAATTAGGGATGTGATGAGAAGATGTCTGTTCTCTAGCCAGTGACCTGCAAATACAGTTGCATTCATCTTGTAGCAGTAATAAACGTTATAAAAATGACATGAGGAGGCTACTGAACTTGCTAAATACAATCCCTGAAGTCCCAAACCATCCAAGGGGAAGTGTGGATGCAGCAGCTGAAGGTGCCTCTGCCCACTGTGACCTCATTAGCTCAGCTGATCAGAGCATGGTGCTGATAACACCAAGCTTGTGAGTTTGATCCTCAAAGAGACCATTCACAGAGGAGCTGGACTCAATAATCCCTTCCAACACAGAATATCCTGTGAAATCTCAGGTGCTGGTCTTCTTTTGGATTCATCCCCACTTCTTCTTGCAGAACCCCTTACTTCCACCCCAGTTTTACACTCATCACAGTCTTCAAGGAAAGGGTTTTGGTGTGGGTTTTCCTGGCTTTGAAAAATGGGGAAACTCTTCTGCAATGACAGCTCATGTTGTCTCAGAGGCTCCCAGGGGTGACCCTGCTGACCCCACAGAACCTGGACCATGTGCCTGCTCCCCTCCCCGTGGTGAGGGTGAGGGCTGAGGAGCATGGTGAGGAGCAATGAACACAGGCTCCACACACACACGCTGGGCTTGGTGTGCCTGTGGTGTGTTCACAGGAATATTCCTGCTTTTGCTTGTGCAGCTGATAAAACCAGAATGGGCACGTTGTCAGGGGGAGTGGGGAGGATTAGACACGGCTTTTTGCAGCACAACTCAGCTTCCATTTCCTTTCAGGGACTCAATATTTACCATAAAGATGAAGGCCATCACAACATAACATATTATTCGCTAGTTTCACATTTTCAAAGATTGCTGCTGTATTTCAAGGCTGGTTCAGCTCCTCACTCCCTTGGCATACTGATGCATTCTGCAGCCACAGACACTTATGAAACACTGGTCACAGTAAGCCAAGCCTCCAAGTAACCCAATTGCCTCTGTACAGCCACAGGTTGGTGTCAGAAACAGCCCAGTGAAGACCCCGGTTGCCTCTCCACCATTCTCAGAAAGTCCCAAGCTTCAAACCCTCCCTGACACAGACCAGATGCTTTCTTTCATCAGTAGTTTCAAGACAACCAAAACAACATTTTCTGTGTGGTGAAGTGTTTGACAGAACAAAACACATGGCTCTAATCATCAAGGGCAGCAGGAAAAGTGACTGAATATGGATAAAAATGAAACAGTGGTCTGGATGCTGTTGAAAAGCATGCTCAAAGCTCTTGCTAGTTAAAAGAGAAATAAATGTCATTTTTAAAAAAGACAGCAGCAATAAACTGGCACCTGTGAAGTACCAGACATTTGTTAGTTCATTCATCAGGAACTGCAATATGGCGCTTCAGGCTGCCAGTCTGTGCCACACCCTCCTGCTTTGCCACACAGCTCCAGAACTGGGGTTTGGGTACCACCAATGAACCAGGCTCAGCATCCATGAGGCTCTGCCCTTCCTGCCTTATGACTTCTAGAAAATAACATCCAAAATGCAGCATCAAGGGACAATTTTCCACAGAGGCCTGATCATGAACCCAAATCCCTGGACTCTGGGGAGTGCAGGAGAAGCCCAAGGCAGACCAGCCCCACTGCTGCCCTTCACAAAACCTCTCACCTCACTGCCTGTGGCTGGGGCACCACAGCCTTCTGCAACTCCACTGTGGGCAAGGGGAGGGATTTTCCCCCTTCCATATCCAGTTGGGACCACCCAGGATCTGTATGTTAAGAGTAAAGACTGGTGGAGTTGTTTCTGCCCAAGGAAGAAAATTTTGGGTGATTAAGGCAATGTCCTCTTGCATCATTCCCTGTACCTGGTAAAACCATTTCATGATTTGCTGTCACAGTTGGCCAGAACCTCTAACCACTCACTCATAAACAAAAATCTCTTGAAAAGCTCACAAAAACTCTGAACAAGATGATAACACAAAAAACCTGTTGCTAACAGCACAGTTAATATCCTGAAAAATATATCAATGCAGCACACTAATTTACTAAGCTTAATCCAACGGCTTCTAAGCACAGTCACCACCTTCAGTAAAACAGACATTTAGTACAGTATGAAACATTTTCAACTCTCTGCATGTGCCAAATTCCTAATAAATTACATGGAAACCCTCCTTCTTTTTTTTTTTTTTTGACGGATGACTTCTTCTTGAAAAATATCACTCTGCCCACAAGTGCACCAAAGAAAAGAGAAGGCAGGTTTAATTACAGCCTGCAAGTAACTTAGGTAGGAGGGATGCTAGGAGGGATGGCACTTTCCAATTTATTAAACTGATGATTACTGTATTGATTATCTTCATCGCCTGACAGCGCCAGGCAAAACTAGGACTGTCGTCCTTGAAAGGATGGGCTGGACACGTCATGGTCAGCACAGAGGCAGCACAGGCAACTTCTTTGCTCTCAGGGTCTCTCAGGGTCCCCACCAGCTCCATTTTGGAAATGTAGCATGGTTTTCTGGGATATTATCATCATGTTGCATTGAGATAGCTGATTACTTAATTTTGACGTCCTGGTCCCATGCAGCGTCTTCAGCCTGCATCCTGCAGCACAGCCTGCTTGTAAACCCAGCTCTTCATCTCCCAAAAAGCATTTCAAGAGCAGTAAATACAGCAGTTAACGGCACATCAATTTTGCTGTCAGGCTTGTTCAAAGTCATCAGCCTCAAGACAGACTTTTAAATGCCAGCTGTTTACGGTGCATTTGGACTGCTGTGAATGTAAACTCTTTCACAGGGATAGTTGCAGTAACTATTTCGGTTTTGTGCAACGTGGGTTCCCTTTTTGCAGAAAAATATCAAATAAGTATCAGGAAGGAAAAGAATGGTTTCAGCCCGTGATGCTCATTCACAAAATCACGGCGTAGCCCTCCTGTTGTGGAGTGCTCAGTAAAGTGCATTAAAAACCAAAGGAACAGAAAGTTGTCCGGAAGGGCTCCCACCCACTGCTCAGGGAACTACTGAGAGTTTTTTCCAGCCTGGCCAGCAAAAAAGCAGCAACACGCACCAGCATTACGGAGCGATGCGAGCACTCGGGCAGGGCTGCTGCACCCCGGCACACAGGGAGCGATCCTGCCGTATCCCGGCACACAGGGAGCGATCCTGCCGTGCCTGGCACACAGGGAGCGATCCTGCCGTATCCCGGCACACAGGGAGCGATCCTGCCGTGCCCCGGCACACAGGGAGCGATCCTGCCGTGCCTGGCACACAGGGAGCGATCCTGCCGTGCCCGGCACACAGGGAACGATCCTGCCGTGCCTGGCACACAGGGAACGATCCTGCCGTGCCCGGCACACAGGGAGCGATCCTGCCGTATCCCGGCACACAGGGAGCGATCCTGCCGTGCCCGGCACACAGGGAGCGATCCTGCCGAGCCACGGCCGGGATGCGGAGCCCCGAGCAGCTGCCGGTCCGTGCGGCGCCTCCTCTGCCCGCAGCTGGGATGCTGAGCAGGGCTGGGGGCTCAGGCTACCCCCCACCAAATGCCACTGCAGGGACCTTGGGGGCACTCGCAGAGCCAGTGCTGTGTGTGGGTGCCCAGCACAGCAGGGACAAGAACAAGACAGGCACACGAGTGCCGTGATGAGCGAGTTACAGAGGTGGAAAGGGTGTAAGTATTCATAACCCGAACTGGAAATCACTGCCTGGATTTCAGAGCGGTTCCGTGCTGGAGCCTGCAGGGCTGAGTTACCCAGAAAAGAGCCATTTCCATCGGTCTGACTGACCCCCTCAGCCCGCTGTGCCGCGGTGCTGCTGTCCTGCTCCTCCCCGCGCAAGAAAGCCAAGGGATGCTGTGAGTTTTCACCTTCACAGGGGCACGATAATGGCACAAATACCTCTGGCTTGCAGCAAAGCTACACTTCAGATGTTTTTTCCACACACTTCCCTCCACTTGTTGGCCCTCTCCTTTACATCAAAAGAAGTAATTTATCCATGTTTTTAAGCTCTCATTATTTCTTTTAGCTCAGTTTTCAGAGCAAACCACTAAAACAAATAAATATTCCTTTTTGGAGGGAGGAGATGATCTCTTACGTTTCTATGCACAAACTGTCAACAGTATGAAACAGTCAGAAATGGCCTCTTTTGATGAGTGAATATTTAACATTTTGCCTATTTCCACTTGATATGGAAGCCTGGGCTAATCCAATTTCTATTTGTAATATCTGTAATATTGAACAGCAAAAGAGACAGGGATTGTTCAGAGCTCAGCTGAATGGGTTGCTAATTGCCAGAAGCAAATAGTGAGATATTGAGAGCATGAGGTAAAATTAAATCAGCCTTCTTCTCCTTTTAGATTTTGCAGGTATCTTGTTTACTGCCAAAACTGTATGTAGGAGAGGAAGAAATTAGAGCAACAAATGTGCAGGTTTGGATATGTAACATACAACTGGCAGGGAACTAGTAAAAGAATAGTAAAGCAAGAAATCCCTGGATTCTGTTGCTGTATTTTCCCCAATATCTTTGTTTCTCATTCATTCTTTTCTCCTGCCATTGAAAAATTATCTAAAAATCCTCCTCCCAAATCCAGTCCCAAGGCAGACAGCTTGCTCTGCCTACCAAAGAACAGCTGGACACGTCTGCTGCTTGATGCTGGTGCCCTAAGTATATTTACCAAGAAAAAAAGCCCCATAAATTTGCAAGATTGGAGCTGAAAGCAAAGTCTACAATCTCTTTGAATGCCTCAAATATTACTCAAACACAAGTGGTTGGTTAGAATTAAATATCTCAGTCACTTTTATGGTTTTAACACAAGATCTTGTTATCTTTCTATTCCCTAGAACGGAAAACCTGTGAGGCAGAATGGCCCTGAACAATCCAAAAAATAAGGTGCTGAGCCCCTTTCCCAGCTAGAAAAGTCTCTGATGTGATATTTCTTCACTCCATTTGTGCAGATAAACCCTCCCCAATCTTCGCACTCTGCAGCAAACACCAGCCAGCTGCTCCCAGAGCCAATCTCCTTCACTACCAGACAGGCTCTCCCCAGGGACCCAGCAGAGAGCCTGCCTGGGAAAACACCTGGGAAATAGGATTAGAAATAGAAAAATGTTCTCAAATGTTAGTTCAAGCAAGATTCTGTGCAGTTTTTCAGCTTTGTGTTTCTCACAATGACCTTCCCACAGAGTGATTTGTTTTTAAAGCCCCTTTTCTTTGGTGAGCCTGAGATGTTTTGTGTCTCTATCTACTTGCAGATGCTGAGCACCAGCTTTGGCACCAAGTATTTCTTCACCTAAAAGAAAAATAGAGCACAGTATAGTTTAAATGACATGTTTAGAGAAGAGTAAGCTGGGACTCAAAACCATCTTCCACATAAACAAAATCCACCAAATGCCCATGCTCTTGAGAGCCAGAAATTAGAGCAAGACATGTAATTTTTGTGCAATCATTTTGTCCCTTTCAGAAGAGACAAGAACTGTCTCTTGAATCAGTTAATCAAGATCTTGGCTGATTAAACCATCCGTAGTTTGTTTCCCAGGGAGCTAATTGAGAACATTCCATATTCAGAAGTGAAGCTGGTTTCAATGGGCACAGCCATCTCTGTTGTGCAGGCTTCAGACAAATCCAGCATGCCACTGAATCAGGTTTGCAATGCAAATAGCCAAGATTAGGGAGGGAGAGAGAGGGAGGATCAGGAAAAAATATTCAGTCATAATCATCATTGTTCTTGCTAAAGAATTAGAAGCACTTTCTGATCAAATTTGAGAGGACTGGACTGCAGAAACCCAGGGAAAAGCAAGGGCAGCAGAGCACTGCTCCTGAAGTCTCCCTACGTGCAGGGATCCTCTCAGATGGAGACTTCTCACCCAAAGGACACCAGACCTGGGGTGAGTAGGAGGAAGGCAAAGCACCTCAGAGTAGTGCCTGGAGGGACTGTGGCATCCAAACAAAGCAGTAACAGACCCTTTCCACCAGAGGAAAATAAGGACTGGAGCAGAAGGACAGCAGGCTGCTGTCCAGAAGGCCCTGAAGGTGTTCAGGTCTGGAGCAGGACTGTGTGCTGGAAGGAGGGTGTTGAGAAACTCATCTTCACCTTTGGGTATTGACACATTCAAAGTAACAGAGAATCAAAGTTAATCTGTGGAAACTGTAAGACTCATTTTGAGAGCTTCTGGCCCCACAAATGCCCTGCTGATGCCAGTAAGAGCAGGGGCAGTCCAAAGCTTCCACCCTGTCCTCACTGGCATTGTGGGTCCCTCAAAGTGCTGGAGCTGAATGCACTGCTGGAAGCAGCACAGCTGTGTCGGCAGAGTGCTCTGGAGCCCGACACACTCTGCTCCACTGTGGGACTAATTAGTGCAGGCAGAGAAGCTCATTAGGATCATTAGCTGCTTCTGAGGTGGCCCTGCCCATGTCCCCCCAGCTCGGGAACTGAATGGGTTGGTAGCTACCCTGACCATACCCTGCTGCATCTCTGCACCCTGAAGTGACCCCAAATTACTGTGATTTATAGTACAGCTCCCTGTGGTACCTGAGCAGCTGAGGGGTCAGAGGAGGAAGGTGGCTTCATATTCTCAAGAAGGATATTGTTCAGCATCTCAAAGGCAGGTGATCAGTTTTCCCCTCCATCCCCTGCAATTACCCCTCTGGACCACCTCCTGCCCCAGGTCAGTGCCTTGAAGGATGGGAGGTGGCACTGCCAGGTGCAGTACAGGCTGGAGAACTCAAGAGGCTTCAGTTCTCCTTTTGTCACAATCCTCTGGCAAAAGTGACAGTCTGGGGAAGCTGCAAAGGCTTCTGAGAAGCTTCTGTTAATTATCCTACTTGCACACTCCAGCCTTTTCTAGTGTTTGCCACTGGAGAGAAGAGCTCATTTAGAGCGGGGAGAGGTGGAGAATAAAGCCATTAAAAGACTAGCTGTAAGCCTAGCAAAGAGATAACAAATGACAGAGCAGCAGAATGCTAAAGCCATGTCCTTGTCTCCTTGTGAATGGGCCTGTACAGCTCATTGGAGCAGTCCTGCCCCAGTGAGCAGATCTCTCCCCAAAGGGTTGTCCTCTGCAGCTATGAAAAATGCACGAGATAGAAAAAGAATTTTTAAAATCCTCTGCAAGGACTACGCTTGTTCGGTCAACAGCCAAGTCTGACATCCCTGTGCTTTCCCAAGGGCTCAGAGGTGCTTCTTCCTTCCAAGGGGATGCAGAGTGGGAGTTAGTGCCAGCCCAGAGAGCTGGCAGAAGATGAGAGCTGTGAGTCAGACAAAGCAAGCTTTGTCCAGTATCACAGTAACACCTTTAAAGGGTTTCATCTGTTCATTTGTGACCCTAAAACTTGTTTGGTTTTACATCTGAAATGACTTTTACCTTTTGAAATTGATACATCTTTTTAGAAAAAGTAAGAAAGTGTGTAGATAACTCTGCAAATAAAACTGGATTTCCCAGGTAACCATTAACCCAATGTGTTATAAAGCCCATTTCTGCCACTAAACAAGAAGTATCTATTTAGTTATGTATGTCCATACATCACATGAACATACTTTGCAGATTATTTGGGCTGTTCCAGTAGCCTTGGTATTAATAGTAACATAACCTCTCCAATAATCTTCAGGCAGCCCCCCAAGGAGCACTGCTGAAACCACCTGAAATAACAGCTAAAACCAGTGGTGAAAAAACACCCAGCAGTGTCTGGTTCTTGCCTCCTGCTACAGCTAGGAGGAGAGAAGGAGGGCAGACCGTGTGAGAAACAGAGAGAAAAATGCGACTTCTTAGTTGGTTTTAAGTAACAGCATCTTTAGGAATATAATTTTGCCAAAAAAACACCAAGAGAAACACATGACACATTTTGCACATTCCTGCTGCCAGATGAATTACCTGGTGATGATGGGATCTACAGCATAATTCTTGCATGGAGATACCTGGTAATAAAACCCTGGGGTGGGGCTTTGAAGCCCGTGCCCAGCACCCCACACCATCAACCTCCTAGAGGCACTTCCCAGGCAGTCAAGAAGAAAGGAGGAAGCTCATTAACGCTGCTGGGTTATTTTGGAATCTCTCTTTTCAGTTCAGCATCCTCCTAAGTACACCCTGCTGTCAGTGTGATGTCTCTCTGGGCTCTAGGATGCCGGGATTGAAGCACAGACTCCTCCAGCCACAGCACCTCAGCACTGACTCTGCAGAGCAGCATAGCTACTCCTTCACCCATAACCCACCTCATCCTCCCACTCCTCTGCCCAGCTTTTCTCTTTCCCACTGTCTCCCCAGCTAATCCCAGTCAAGAAACTGGTACAGACATTCATTTTCTCTACTCCCACAAGGCAGCTCTCTGCTTCTAAAAATACTCCAGGAAATTGAATCAACATTTCGTAATTGGCTGGTAGCAGCAATTACTAATAATCAGCAGGAACATAATTTTCTTCATTTTCTACTCTTGCTGTAATGTAATCTCAATAAACAAACTTTGTTTTGCACACTAAACAAACACAATGGCCAATATGAGAAAAATGGGGAGATAAAAGAGAGTATCAAAAAAATTAAAAATAAACAAATTTCTATCAAATAGCAAAAACTGTAATTCAAACAGCCTTTGAGAAAGATAAAGTTGATAATGTTCTTACGTTTCCCTGTAAAATGGAAAAATGAAGGCTGCACTCCACTTCTCTTGCACAGCGACAGCAGAGCCTGGGCTTGCTGGAGGCAGCATCCCCCCTGCCCAAGCTCCCACAGACCTGGCAATTTACTGTGAGGGTAACAAAAGACACAGCAAGGTGAAAAGCACACATGACTTGGACTTGAAGGACTGTACTGGACGCAGGACTGCAGTCAAGCAAACTACTCAGTTCATAGTCAAAAACAATTTTGAAGAAGGAAGCCTGGCTCTGAATAGGTTTTCTGGAGACTGAGACAGCTCTTGCAGATTAAAAACAAGGAATACTTTCCTTCCCCAACTTGATAAATTTGCTATAGATGTCTATGCTTTCTAAATCAATAAACAAGTGCCAATTCATGCAAGGATTTAACTTGGAAGCGTGACCAACTCATTGCTTTTCCTTCCAGCCAAGAACAGCAGATGGTCTGCTGCTCTCTGCAAGTATCAGTCCCTAACAGGTATTGATGACTGTATCAAGGCAGCTTGGCTAAAGACAAATCCTACCAAATCGTGGGAGCTCTTGTCACGCTTGGGAACTGCTCAACGAGACCCCTTGCCAACAGCACTGCTGCATGGCATTTACAAACAGCACATTTTCTCTCTGTCCAGTTTAGGAGACATCCCTTACTAAGGCTTGGAGCAAGCTGCAAATTCCCTACAATTCCCAAGCAAAAAATGGGCTGCAATCCGATTTCCTGTTTCAAGAAGACCAGAAGAAACGTCCCCACACTCACCCCCACATGCCCTGGATTGCACATCAACCCTCTCCTTCCTTCCAAAGGCCACGTGGGCATTGGCAGACTCAGGCAATGCTATAAATTATAAATTATTTCAGTACAGAGGCAGGTGAGCCCCCAAGTCCCAGAGTCTACTGAGAGTTCACCTGGGAGCATCACCTGGAGCTGGAAGAAGAGCCTTTAGAAAGGACGGATCCTTCCCAGATAGTTTTAGTAATAAAATCACTAAACTTTCTTTGGTTCAGGGAAAGGTAAGTATCAAGCTGGTCTTCGGTATTTCTGACCTTGGAATAAACTTTGGGAAGTACACACATTGAAAAGATATGATTTTGAGAAACTTCACATTTACTTTGCTCTTGGAAATTCTTCAGCAGTCCCTGTACTGTGTTGATGAGTTTTACAGCTGCTGCTTAGGTGCCAGTGCCCTCCAGCAGAGTCACTGCTTTCCAGGGGATTTTTTGGATGAGTGGCAAAAAAAGCACCACTCACATGGGCAAAACTCCATCTCCCTGCTGTCAGAAAGCTTCAGAATTAACCAGATTATTATTTTTCAAGCACTTGCTTTAAGACTTCTCATTTAAAATTGGATTCTCTTTTCTTCTGCTTTTTGGACAGATTTTTTTCTCTCCAGAGGAATAGGAGTCACACTAGAATGTGACTCAAAGATGTTTTTTACTTGTATTTTCAAATAGATAAAACCACTCAGGCTTTTGAAGACAGA
The DNA here is from genome assembly GCF_965178545.1 of Coloeus monedula. Lineage (NCBI taxonomy): Eukaryota > Metazoa > Chordata > Aves > Passeriformes > Corvidae > Coloeus > Coloeus monedula. The sequence goes on along the minus strand of NC_138793.1, from coordinate 12,283,006 downwards.
TTCCACTTGGAAAGGGAAAACCCACCAGTGGGTTGTGCCCTTTGTGCTGGTGCCCAGTGCTGCTGTTGCCTGCTGGCAGTCTCCTACTGGAAAACCATGGCTTCAGGCTGATCCCAAATGCTGCTGGCACCAGACACTGTCAGGGAGCTCACAGACACCTCAGACCCCACCAAAGGCAAAGGCAGGCAGAGGGAGCACTGAGGGAGAGACAGCCAGGACAGGGAGGGGAAGGAAACATCAGCTGCTAACGAGTCTGTCAGCTCAGTTTGACAGCCTGGCACAGCCTGCAGAAGCTTGACGCTCATGGAGAGCAGTCAGGTGCCATATTTAAGCTTCAACTTTGATGTCATGTCCAACTAAAGGCACACCTAGAGCCCTCCTCTGCCATCGTTTTTCCCTGCTGCTGTTGTAGCCACAATGCTGACTGTGCTCCTGGGTCCAGCCCTCACTGCCTTGGCCAGGCTTTGTGTGGCCAGAACAGCCACCTTGGGCTGTGGGGAACAGAGCAGGGGCAAAGCATCCACACCTTGGATCAACATCTCACCTTGAAGGTAAAGGGGCTCGTTTCTTTAAGTGCTAGAACAATCACTGGTTTCCAGGGGTTTTTTGGATTGGAGGTGAAGTAGGCATGGTCCAGGTGCAGGGGATACAGAGACATCACAAAGAGGCAGGATAGGTCTGTGCTTAGAGAGATTCACACCATTGCCTTTTACAGCACAGCAAAGCTTTTAGATAAAGTGAAAAAGTTAAAGAGGTATTTAAATGCCCACATCAAACTAAGAATAGTTTCAGATGCTGTAAAGGTCAGGTTTCACTAAAGGAAATGGCCTGAAAAAACCACCAAGACAAAAGAAGTCATAATGGCTGTCAGGATGAGACACGAATCAAGCAGAAACAAAGATTTTGCAAAGTTCTGCAAAGCAAGTTGCACCCCTGCAGCCCATGCGGAGCTCAGCTCTCCAGAGAAGCACAGCATGGCTGCTGCACACCCCTGCCATGATCCACACTCTGTGAAATGGAAGGGTGTCAGCACAGGGAACTTACTTAGTGTTGTCTGAGTCAATGGCATGAAAGAGCTTCTCAAGTTCTTCTTCGTTGAGTGTCCCATCAGAAAAGAAGGCCTGGAACTCCTCCAGGGACAGCTTCCCATCATCTGCAAACAGTGACACAGCTGCCATTAGGGAAAGGGGACAAGTGAGGGGGACAAGGCTGAAAATCAAGAGTTATTTACAGATTTAAGTACTTACACCAAAATTATCTCCAAATGCTTCTACAAAACTGGCCCTCAACCAGTGCAGATCTTACAGAGTCACAGAATCACACAATCACCAGGTTGGAAGAGACCTTCAAGATCACCGAGTCCAACCCATGCCCTAACACCACCTCAACTAAACCATGGCACTGAGTGCCACATCCAATCTTTTTTTAAACACATCCAGGGATGGTGACTCCACCACCTCCCCGGGCAGACGATTCCAGTATTTAACCACTCTTACTGTGAAAAACTTATTCCTAATATCCAACCCATATTTCCCCTGGGGCAGTTTAAGACTGTGTCCTCTCGTTCTGTCAGTTGTTGCCTGGAGGCAGCGGGTCTCAGGGTGGGACCCTGCAGCTCTGGCTGACCCAGGGCCAGATGAAGGTGCTCCTGGGTATGGATACACTGGCCACTGGCAACTAATTGGGCTATTAAGCCAAAGTCTGGCTCAAACCTAAAGAGGAAAAACTGTTAAGGTTCATCCTAAAACTGAATTACATTTAAGAGATTATGGAGTGTTTTGTCTACCCTATGCTCAAATGACACAGGACACTCATTAAGGGACATTTAATAAATAGGAAAAGACCCTGGGCTGGAATTATAACAGACCCAGCAGTATCTTTTGCCATCTCCATCCAGCTGCATCCTCTCCAGCACAGTCCATCTCCCTGCTCTGGACAGAAATGTTAAACAGCAGCTACCAAGCACTGTGGACAGGCACAGAGCTGGCTGTGAGAAAGCTCCTGTGAAGTTCAGCAATAAAGCAACAGGAGAGAGACAAAAGAAGCTCTAAAGAAACTTTAATTTATCATTTCTTGTCCAAGCTGCTGACGCCAGACCCTGGTGTGCAGCAGTGCCTGGGGGGGAATGACTACCCCAGGTCACATATTATTTAAAATCTTTCCCTTCATATCCACAGAAGAGTCACAGACTGGAAATGCTGCCTACTTTGTGCTAAGACAATGTATCATTTATTATTTAATCAAATCAATAATAAACCCTGTTGTTTCTTTTTCAGGAAATGATGCTAGAGGACAAAATTAGCCAACTCTCCACATACACATCAATATTTCTTCCCCAAAGTAAGTCTGCTGCTCTTTAAACATACCTGCATTGCCAAATGCTAACCCAGTTTCCCTTGCCTGGCATAGACAAATTTAGAACAATGATAAACTGAGTCTAAGATGCCCATTTAATTGGCAATTATGAAAGGAACACAGCAGGAGAACAAAGTCTACAGCAGCCCTGGGTGAAGAGGGCACCACTTCCAGAGCACCACAATGGCTGCAGAAAGGGTCCAGCTGCCTTTATTGTTTTTCTGCACTCCTTCCCCAAAATGTGACCTCTTTGCAGCAGGCAGGGTGCAGAATACCAATGCACAGCTCAGGGAATGGGTCCCAAATCTGCTCTCTGTTTCTGATTACAGAACACTAAAGCACCTGTACTTCAGCAGGAGCCTACTGCTTGAAGCATCCCACCTGTGTCACCTGGAGATTAACCCAGTGGTGAGATTCTTTCCCCAAAGGAGATAAAAAGACTGTCCAGAGCAGGAGCCCCCTCCACACCACCCATCTCAACCTCTTCATACTGCAGAGCTGGATAAGAAGCTCTTCCCCCTCAGTGCTCCTATTTATGCAGTATCCCAGCCAAGATCAAGGTTTGGTTTCTTCTGATCCTGACTGGCAATGAATGCTCATCTTCAAACACCAAGATCAAAAGGATGACAGCATTTCTATCCCACAAGGGCTAAACAATTCTTTATATGTGGAACATTTTACCTGTAAACCATAAATTAGCAACTGTTCACCTTCAAACTGTCCTTCCACACAGAGGGCAGGCAGAAATAAATTCCCAGAAAAGTCACATAAATCACCTTACTGGGAAAGAGAAACTGTAAGGTGAAGTGGGTATTTTTTCAGGAGAGAACTTTGATCTGAATTTACAGTTTGCTTAACTCTGAAAAAAAGGTGTTTCTAAGTTTAAGGCAAAAAATCCATGGCCTTTATCTAGTTTATATCTTATAACTCCTGTCTTTCATTTTACTCTTGCTTGATTTGTTTTGGTCTGGGTTTTTTGAGGGTTTTTTTAAGTAGTACGCTCCAGGACACATTTTTGCTGCAGCCTCTGAAATGTCTGTGTTTAAAATCTGTGCCAAAACACTGCTCTGCCTCCTATCTCAGAGCCTCCAGAAAGAACAGGTAGAACAGATACCAACTACCATGACATGTCAGATCACTGGAAACCAACACACACTGAATTTTTGTTGGCATTTAACAGCCCAAAGTAATGAAAAAAGAGGATGATTTAAGGATCTAGAGGAAGAAGGAGATGACAGTGACTTTTATCTAATTTTTATTGTCTAGAGACCCCACAGAACTGCTTGAATAAAAGTATTCTGACCCCACAGAATCTGAATAAAAGTACCAATTTTATTTGCAAGCAGTGCTCAGGACTTTCATTCCCCCCCAGAACCACCAGCACCAAGTACCAGTCAGCTTAAAGCTGATTGTCATTTAATACAAACTGGAATACTTGTCTGCAAACACACAAAGCAAAAGCCTTTCTGAGTAACAAGATAATCCTTGAGCTGCATATCTATAATTGTGGAACAGCCTGAGAGCCTGGGTTTCTGGAGCCCAGCAAGCAAAGATGCCTTCAGGGAACTCAGGGTGATAAGAGGAAGCAGACTGGGCTGGGATTTGCCAGTTCAAATTAAACTGTTAAAAAGCCCTGGTCGAGGAGGGTTGACCACAATGCCACCAACACCAGGTCCCCTGGCTGGCAGTCGCTGTGATAAGTAAGAGCTGATGGGACACTGTGGTCCAGGAGGAGCCTTATCAGGACAGTCACAGCTTTTTCTGACAGCAGAAGTGTGTGCACCCAGTAGAGAATGGATAAGACTTCCAGAAAGCAGCTTTTTGCTGAAAGCTGCTGGGCTCAAAAGGTACAAATTCTCCAGATGGACAGGCAGGGGCTGTACCAGAGCCTCAATTGTACGGTTCAGCCTCACCCACACCCTGCCCTGTAGAGCTTGTCTGGGACCTTTCAGCCCTTGGGAGCAACTTTTGATAGGAAGCATGATAGAAAAATTGAGATTCTTCACCAAATCTCACTAAACCAAATAAAGTTTCCATCATTTTTAAGATCTAGAGATCTCAAAGAGATCTAGATTGTTAAGATCTTATAATCCAGAGATCTAGATCTACACAAATATTTGTGACTTTTTTATCTGGACAACCATACAAAAGGTGGACAACCTATTTCCACTGACTACCTCCCTCCCCTTTAAACCCAGTGCTTGAAGTTAACACCTAGCTGCCAGCAAGGACAAGTGCCACTAACTAGAAATCACCTCCCTTGCACTGATCGGCTGAGAAAAGAGATAATCAGGCCACAGCTATCCTGCCATCATTTCTTCCCAAGAGAGCAATCTTCATTTTACCCCAGCTTTTCAAAATAATTCAATCACAGGCAAAGACCAAAGCAAATTGCCAGCCCAACAGAGCTATCAAAGTTAAAAGTAACTGAAGAGTAAAGGACATAAGAGAGAACATCAGAAAACCCCAACTGGGATGTTATTATATCTCCATTTGCCATCATGAAAATGTGAGGAGTCCAGAAGTAGCTTTTACACCTTCCGACTCACACAATCAAGCTGTTCTCACCTGCTAACACAGCCCAGGGAAAAATCAACCTGAGATCATAATTCGTCCAAAGTATAGGAAATCTGATGGCTGAGTTTCTGGAAATTCACTCAGTGATACAAATAGCTTAAAGCAGCTACAAAATAAGGTCACTGTTCTGAGCCTGAGTTTTCTAAATCTGTTTTCAATTACATGAGTTTGAGACTGCTCATATATTTTCCAGATATATTATGAATATATTTTCTAGCTATTATTATGAATATACTTCATTACTTACTTTTACTTCTCTGCGAGTTCTAAAATGCTCTAAGCTTCGCTTACTTGCAAGTGCCCATGAGCTATGGGTAAGTAAGTTGGATTTTATTGTAGCCTGTGAATAAAAATGATAACTCTATTTTTTTTCTTCTTTTTTGGGGGTATGCCTGTGCAGATACATGAGCCAGCAAGAACAGGAATTGGCTTCTACCCTGAAGCTTTCATCCAGCCCCCTCAGAAGCCAGGAGGACAGACTTTATTCATTAAAACAAAGGGGACTATGGGCTTCAGCTTCCATCCTGGGCTGTTAGGAAAAATTACCTCCAGGCCCACAGATCTGATCTGTGATGAACCTTTCCACTGGGCTAAGAAGGAGTGCGTTCTCTGCATCAGCCAGTCCTGTCCAAAAATCATCTGCAGCTCCTCGCCACTTGCTCAGGCACGTAGCAGCCAACAAAAAATTACCCAGCCACTTTAATTCCAGCCTCACAGAGTTCTGATGGGGGCAATAGCACTTGGTTGGAAGCAGGGCTGGTGATTAACCTCCAGACCTGCCTGAAGCTGCAGAACCACAGGAGCAGCACAGCCCATGTTTGGGTGGCTCCACACAAGGACGATGCCATTGCCACTGGAAGAGAGCCCCTGCAAGTGGCTTTGCTAATGAGATGTACCACACATCATTACAAGGAATTACTACAATTACAGTAATTTTCTAGTGAAAGAAATTTACAGAATGACTCCAAAATTTTGAAACTTCACTAATGCCCAGCACAGCTGTTTTCACATGGGTCAGTACCACACCAAGTGATCTGAACAGGTACCCTGAGAGACAGATTTCCAACATAGCAGATAGTCTCTATTTGGAGTACTCCTGTGCATTTCTAATGCCAGCTGGGAGTGCTGGTGGCACCTCTTGGGGGATGCTGGTACAGGAATGCCGAGGCTGGCACAGAAGACAGTTTCACATACAGACAAAGCAAGGGATTGAACTATGGGGTCTGGGGTTTTGCTTTCTCAGCTCACTGAGAAACACTTGATCAATGCTTTTGTGTGTACTGGGCATGATCCTCTCCTTCGCCTTCTTGCCATTAACACAGGTTTGAGGTGGTGTCTTCCATCTTCTGCCAGTGACCCCACGACAGCTCCCACGGGCACAGCCCCCAGTGTTCCTCGCTCTGGGGCAGGCTGGGCACACTCACCCAAGCTCACTGGCAAATGCCACATGCTGCCCTGCTTCCAGCATCACCATCTTTGTGCCATGTGTTAATAAAAACCTTTGGGATTTTTATCTTCCCAGAGCATCTTTCCTTTCTATGCCTGGATGAGGCACTTGATAGAAGGACTGAGAATCCTTTTTGTCACAGGATTAGCCTTTCCATTTCCATTAAAATAGGGGAAAAGTGACTTTCGTTTCAAAATTACCACATCAGCCAGTTTAAGGTAGTGAGGAATGACATAAAGCCTGATTCTTGTCTAGGGCAATGGGTAATGGTGCATGCACCAAGCAGACAATGGACGGGAATCTTCCCTGTAGGATTTGGACTGGAGAAAAATGGGATTTTCATTGTAGTCAGAAAACTGAACCTCATTCCCATCAGAAATAGTCTGGGCATTAAGCAATGTCCATTAGCATGTCAGAATTTTCCCCAAACTGCTCAGCTTTTATCATGAAATCAAGCCTTTTGTCATCCTAGAGTTAGAAGCAATTTTGAAATTATTTTTAATGGCAGCTATAGATAGTTGTCAAATGCAAGCTGGTAGGTAGGGAGATATGCAGGAGTGATATAGCACATTTTCTCCCACTATCTTTTGTGAAGACTGTACTTTTTTCAGTTTCCCACATAATTCTCACCCTGCTGTAATGACCTGATTTAAATGTGGGGGGTTCTTTTCTGTAGTTACCCATTACATTGAATTTGGACGTTTTATCACAGGTATCTAGGAATGCCTTCCAAAAAAATTCCCAGCTGTTTACAAATTAAGTGCTGGAGTTAGACTTCCTCAGGGTGTAAGTAGCCTGGCAATTGCTGCTTAATAAAGGTTATAGCAAAAATCACCTAAACAGTTACAAGAGGATTCAGACAGAAATGCCTGTAGTCCACAAAGTTTTCTCCATGCACCATTTTCCTCCAGAAAACTGGAGGTAACCTGTTTCAGTTTTCCTCTCACTATCCAAGTGATTTGCTTGCAGTTTAAAAAGAAAATTACTGTCAACAGCTGATCTCAATGCATTTGCTTCACATCTGTAGTGGCACAAGGAAAGCACTGAGTCAGCCCCTCCACGTGCTGCAGCTCTGCAATTATTCATGCAGAATGCAGGTGAGCTGAGCCCTGGGACCCTGTGTACACAAACATGTTGGTCTGGCTCAGGGCAGAGCAGTGGGAAAAGGCTCAGGAAAGGAAACCAGAGCTTGCAGCAAGCAACGTCCTGGCAAAGAATTCATTCTGAGAGGCAATAGGTGAATTCTCAAGGGGTTCCTTGGGCTCCAGCCTGGGCAGCCAAGAGGGGCTGGAGGGGAGGCACCCTGGACGGCTGTGCACCAAGGTCAGTGTCATAGCACAAAGCAGACCTCTGGGCTAAATACCATAAATACATAACCTTAAATAAATAAATAAATAAAGTGTCCTGGTTTTGTTTGGGATAGAGTTACTTTTCTTCCTAGAGGCTGGTACAGTGCTGTACTTTGGATTTAGTATGAGAATAATGCTGACAACACACTGCTGTTCTAGTTGTTGCTGAAGGGTTTGGGGACATACCTTCACCTCTGTTCCTTCACTCTCCCCCATCAGGAAATCTCTGTTTCCAAGATGTTGCAGTCATCAGCAGACCCAGCTTAGCTCCAGACATACAACTGCCACTGCATCTCAGTTATTTTTCATCTTGGTTGACCTGACACTGCCTTTTTATATTGGGTGCTATTAAATGGATGGCTGACTTTGAACAACCATGGCTTTTTAGCACCTCGGATTTATTTACTCATTTAAAGTCTTTGCCCTGTGAGTTACACAAGGACAGGCCAGCACAGCAAAGCAGAAAGTTGCTGTGCAGAGCTCGCAATCTCCTGGCCCAAACAGCCTCATTCTCTCTCCCAAAGACTTTGGCTCTTCACATGTCCAAACACCTGTCTTGCTCTCTCCATTGTTACTCAGTCTCACCCTCTCTGTCATCCTGAACATCTACTTCCTTCTTCATTGAAGTGCCTTCAGTATCTCCCCTCCCCACACTTCCTAGCTTCTTTTTTTATTTGAACTCTTAGGTGTAACATGTAAGACATTGTAGACACAGCTATACAAAATAAAAATTTATGTTTAAGAGGAGACTGGAAGAAAGAAGTGGTTGCAACACCGTCAACCTTTGATCCCTACTACTTGATCCCCAAACTTTCTGTTTATTGCCCAGGCAGCCTTGTTGCAGACCCCATCTTCAGTCACCTTCCTGAAAAAAGTTGCACAGACTGGATATTAGGAAAAATTTCTTCACTGAAAGGATGGTCAAGCACTGGAACAGGCTGCCCAGGAAAGTGGTGGGATCACCATCTGTGAAGGTATTTAACAGACTTGTAGGTGTGGCATTCGAGAACACAGTGATAGACCCCAGGGGCACTCTATAGTCTTAGAGGGCTTTTCCAACCTTAATTATTCTGTGATTTAAAAAACATCAGCAACCTTTCCTATACAAAACCCCCAGTCAAAGCCCACGAGCTACAAACAGGCCCTCTAAATATTTGATCTAAAGTGAAAATGGAACACAAAGACAGCACAGCTTGTTGTTAATATGAGATCACTCTGTGCTTCAACCATCCCAAGGTGGTAAATCCTGACTTCAAAACTTCCTCCTTGTATTTAAGGCAAAATTACCAGGAGCCTTGCTAAAAGAGAGCAGAACCTGCCTCCTGCAGTGCCCTAAAAACAACTATTCTGGACAGGAATTACTACAGACAATTAAAAATACAATAAAATAAATAGCAGGAGGAAAAACTGATATTTGGATACTTACATTATTAAATAGCACAGCTGTTCTTTTCCTATGCAAAAAATAGTTAGTTTTTATCCATCAGCAAACTGCATTGTGATACGTAATTCCCTGCAAGGTTAAGCATTTCTTTGTGTGCAAAATAGAGGTGGCCTGGGAATCATGGAGAGATATTTAAATCTCCTCCTGAGCCCTGCCACATCAAAGTAGAGCAGTGGGTTTATTTGGGAGACTTTTTTGCAATTCCCCACTCACACATCAAAAGCTATGCATGGTTTCAAGCTGCTGCAAGGCTCTTTCTCCTGCCATGCCATGGTGATCCTCCAGATGCAGCCCACTGGATGAGATTTCTGCTGAGAGGCAGAAATCTTGGGGTGATGGGCAGAGATGTAAAACCACTGCAGCACTTGGTGTGCTGTCCTTCAGGTCTCCTACAAGAATAATATGGGATCTGAGGGAGCTCATGCCTGTCTAAACTCCAAGTGACCTTCACCATATCAAAAAAAAGCCTCTGAGAAGCTACCCTGGGTAACATCTTCCAGAGTCCCCTCTGCCCAGGCTGGCTGGGGACAGGTCACATACACACACCAGCGCCTGCCCTTCAGCAGCAAGGAGGAAAACCTGGGTTTCTCTGTAGGGACAAGTCAAAATACCACTTCTGAAGCTTATCAGGTCACTTCCTATCTCTGGAAGTGTCCAAGGCAAGGCTGGACAGGGCTTTGAGGAACCTGGTCTAGTGGGACGTGTCCCTGCCGTGGCAGGGGATTGGAACTAGATGAGCATTAAGGTCTCTTCCAACACAAATCATTCTATGGTTCCATTATTTATTTGATTTCTGTCTCCAGGTGGGCAGACAAAAGCTTCATTTTGCTAGAAAGCAGTGCCTGGAGCTACAGTTACCTCCTGCACCCAGACAGACCAGGAGAGTACAACTGATATTCTCAGGAAATTGCTGGAACAGCCACAGCAAGCGCAGAGCAGCTCTGGTGCTGGAGCAGAGGATGTTCTGTGTATCCCACTGAGTTTAAGGAACAGCTCAGTGCACTGACAGCAGCAAACCCAGACCATGGAGCTCATACAGCTCTCAGACTCCTTGAGAAGCAGCTGTGGATGCACATACATGGCAAACAGGAAAGAGAGAAAGAGGAAAATTTTAGATAGCAGGTCCTTCGTCTTAAGACATGGGGAAACACCATTACTTACTGACAGTAACCTCCTGCTTTCCTAAAACACACTGGAGTCCATACACACCCTCCTCTGCCAAGTTGATGTCCTCTCTTTGGATTGAGGAAAACTCGGAGCCCAGATTTAGAAACGCAATGTATGTAGTTCTGCTCTGTGCCCGAGTGGAAATGTGCTAGCTGAAACGTTTGTGAACTATCAGCTCCAGGCATATTGCCAGCTCCAAAGTTTTCAAACTTAATCATTATATTTTAGCAGAAACATCAAAAGAAAAGGTAAACCTGGGATGATTGATCAGGAAGTTTCAATCAAGCTGAAGCAGAAGCCAACACTCCCAACTCCAGTACACCCCAGCTCTGCAACAGCCTATTAAATCCAGATTTCTTGGAAAGCTCAGAAACAGACACCAAACAGCCCTAATTCCCCTCTGTTCCTCATTAAACAGCCTTCTCACTTGCTTTTTTTAACGTGCAGATAGATGAATATTTCAGAGGGCCAGGGCAGGGTTTGCATTATTTTCAGCTCATTATACTCAGCACTCAGCTTCAAAATGAGGAAGAGGCAAGTGTTTGAGCAAAAGAGGAAAAAATCATGAAAATGCATGGTGTTACCTCTCAAAAGTGTTGTGCTGGTGTGGCGAGGGCATGGCAGGGAGAGAACCTCTCTGGGGCTGAGGCTGTTCTTGGCAGGGCTTGCAGCACCACACTGGATCTGGGCACAGCCTGGTGATGCTGCCAGAGGCTGCTCCGTGAGCAGCTCATGGAGATCACTGCCACCAGCCCCTGGGAGCTGCTCGTGGGGATCACTGCCACCAGCCCCTGGGAGCTGCTCGTGGGGATCACTGCCACCAGCCCCTGGGAGCTGCTCGTGGGGATCACTGCTACCACACCACAACAGCAGCCTCTCCCAGGGACAGCCTGGACAGGAGCCACGGGCAGCATTTCAGCTGCTGCCCTACCCAGGGAGGCACAGTGCTCAGCTAAGGCTACTGCAAGAGATAAAACATAACACCTGGTTTGATTTCCTGATCTCTGACAGCAGAAGTTGCATTTCAGCCCAGCTGAAGGATTTAGTACCACAGCCAGAAGCAGTGCCCAGGGTGCAATGACTGTGCTGGGTCCCTGTGGCATGGTAGCATGTCAGGAATGAGCTGTGGGAAAACCTGAAAACTCACCTGGGTTCTGTCACTGCAACAGTTCTGTGATTTTGTTTCCCCCTTGTAAAATAAGCATTATCCTGTGCTTAGTAAAACCCTTGCAATGCATGAGAAGCAGTGCTCTAAGTCACCTTTCACTAACACTGACCAGAGGAAGGCAGTGGGGCTGTTTCCATGTGGTGGCCACTGGAGGTGTTGGCTGTTGACAAATTAGCAGCAAATTACTGCAGATTAGAGAGCTACAAACTCATCGCTTTCTGCAGCCCCATGGAACAATATCCAGATTGCACTGGCAGCATCAACAGTTTTCCATTCAGCTAACAAGATGCGCAGAGATGAAGACAGCAAATTAAACTGACATGAAAAGCAGATTCCTCGTTTTCATTCTCAAAAGGCAGAAGAAGTTCACCTACTGCTTTATCATCTGCAGCATACAGGACATTCAGCTCCCTGTGCCAGGGCTCAATAGGTGTTTGAAGAGCAAATGCAGAATCTGCGTAATTAATTACTTGCTTCCTGATGTTAACCCCTGAACCGTGAAGTCCAGGTGTAAACCTACATCACTGACCTTCTGCAACACTAATGTTTCATTTCTTGAAACTCAGTGGTCTCAAAATCCCTGTTAAAAAAGTTTCAGGCTCTAAACAAAACAACTGCTCATGTTTGATGGTCCCTCTCTGAAAAATCCCTTTGCCAATAGCTAAATCTTTTTTCAGGGTAGTCTTTCCTTCAGGACCCAGTATAAATGAGAGCCAAAGTGGTCCCTCCCCACAGAGTGCTCTTGCAAGTCTCCAGCATGGTCTGTCCTGGCTCCCCATGGCTGCACGGAGAGAGCAGCCAAGCCAAACCCCACTCAATCCACCACAGTTGCTCTTATTTTAATGCTTCCACTTAATAAGCTTCTGCATTTCCTGTTTATTTTCACAGCAAAAATGGAAGCCCTATGCTCAGTGTCTCCAGCTATTTGTCCAGGGCAGGATGGGTGTCTCAGCCCTGTCAGGGATATTTAACATCTAAGGCAAACAATGCAGATCTTTTCTACACTCTTCCATCCTTTTGCTCCAGTGAAGCATCTGAGCAGCACAGAACAGAGCAGTCCTGCAGGGAAGGCACATCTGCTCTGAAAAGATTGCAAAGAAAAAACAAAATCTAAACATGTTTTTTCTGCCCCAGCAAATTAAACAAGCACCTCTTTAATCACAGATTTCTACTTTTAACAAAGCTGCAGCATTAATATCTTCTCTGTTTAGCTTTTGTAGTTTGTTTCAAAACTAGGTTATAAAACCCCCAGAACTCTTATCCACCTTTTTGGTTAAGGGAGGAGAAACATAAGGTATTTTGCTGTCTTTTCTGCAATGACCTGTGTAGTAGAGAATAAAGTACAAATGAAAAAACACAAATTCAAACAAACGATGAAAACATTAAGAACAAGAATCACTGCAGCAGGAGCTGCACGGCAGAACCCCCCCGACCCACACCCCACGGGCACTGCTTTCACAAGTAGGTCACGGCTCGCACTGCGAAAGGCAGGGCATCCCCACAGCGCCTGCTCCGCGGGCTCTGTCCCAGATTGAACTGCAAAAGCAGGCAAGCCCCACTGGTGCCAGCACAAAAGGCAGAGGCAAACTTGTGTGCCAACTCAAGGCTCCTGCTGTGAAGCCCCCCCTGGCCCCCGCCCATCTCAGCATCTCCCATCAGTTCCTTCCGTCCTCAGTATCCCAGTCACTGACCCGCGGGCTCTGTGGTTCAACTCAGCCTGCTTTAATTTGGCTAAATCAAAGATGAGGAAAAAAAGGGTATCTGAAGGACAAAGCCACTGCAAAAATGCCTACAAGTCGTTGTTTTTTTTGGGTTTTCCCCCAGGGAAAAATGGGGTCATCTTGCTTCTCTTCTTAAAGAAAGCTTTCAAAGGAATATTTGAAAATCCCAGACCTAAAGTATTTCAAGTTTTGTTTCAGTTTAATCCTTATATCTTCCCCTGAACACTGACAACAGCCTCTCAGTTTTTAGTCTGCTTTTCCACAGCAAACCTGAACAAGTTGTCACTGAGTTTCTAAATAGGAAAAGAACAGAAAAAACCCTCTGCTGCAGTTTTTCACTGAAAATTGAGAACCACAAATGCACAAACCACTGGGGTGACTTGTGCATGGGACTGTTTCCTAACACAGTGCTGGGGAAGGGTCTCCATACTCCCTCACCCAGCCCTGCTGCAGCTCATTAAAATGCTTTTTTGGGAGACAGTGTTTCAGAGAAGTCTTTGTGAATTTTTAATGCTGTGTGCTACTTAACGTCTGCTGAATTCACAATTTTTCCACGCCATCTCAGCAGCATCTGCTGCAGCCGTGCGACCTGGAGCAGCACGCAGCCTTTCCCAGCATAACTGAGAACCTGGGATCAGACAGATCCCAAGGAGAGGCACATGGACAGTGCAGGGAGATGCTTCCAGACCCTTCTGCAGAACCTTGTGATGCAAAACTTCCCCAAGGCACCACCCAGGCTTAACCCGGATCCAAGTGCTCCACTGCATGGGAACACTGATCATATTGGCATGCTGAAACCCAGCAGGACAGCACTGTCTGCAGCCTCTGCACAGGGAACTGCTGCTCTCATCTCTTCTTTTCTCTTTAAGGTCTTATGAAACCCAAAGGTGATGTCTGGAGAGAAGAGGGGGAAGCGCTGGCAGCTGGTGTGAAAAAGCAGCTGAGAAACCAATGCATTGTGCAGAAGGAGAAAAAGAGCAACGTGGCCCATGGAAGTCAAGACACACAAGCTGTCTGACATAAGGGTGAAGCATGACCCATCTGCTTTTGGCAGAACCAAATTTACCCAGGAGAGCAGTGGCACTGAGGGCCTCCAGCACTTAGGGTTATGCATAACAGTTTACAAGATAAACCATACTCATTGGAGTTCTCTTCTGCTTCCTCAGGCTCTGGTAACAAAATCACTGGAATCTTTTTATAGTTTAAAAAAAAAGAAACAATACCAAAAAACCTCCCACCAAAACCCAATAGCATCTAGATTTCACACAAGTGCCATGCCAGGAAATGCTATAGAAGCAAATCATAGAAACCCAAATTGCTAACATCTTTTATTCCCAAAGCTGGGGAGCCCTAAGCTGGGAGCACAGCCCTGCTCTATTCTGCTCAGGAGTACAGGAGTACTACAGCAGGAGTAAACATAACCCAGCAACCAAGAAAGAAAACTCAGGATCCACTCTGCACATGGACAGCTCATGGCAGGTTGCCTGGCTTGGAGATAGAAATGCTTGAGGGAACTGTGTACTTCTTTGATACACTGAGTGTTATGAGCTTTAGGTAATGGAATAGAAAATGCTAGGTTTAGCCCTTGATGATATCTCTTGTGATGTTTGATCAAACCCTCCTCGTGTGGAGGAGGTGATTTATTAGCAGAGATTGGACCCATTTGAAGAAAGAAGCATCCTGGTGGAGGAGAAGTCTCATCTGAGAGCTTCATCAAAGCAGCAGTTTACAGAGATGTTTTCTGCCTCCCAACACTACCAGCTCACATGTCAGTGCCAAACCTGCCATGAAAAAGCTTTCCAGAAAGCAGATAAGCATTGTCACAGCCTTGGAGGAGCACACATCTCTGCAGGCTGTCCTTTGCCTGAAGGAAACCCACTAAAATTTCCTGCCTTCCCAAACTATTAGCACAGGTTGGATTTTTTTTCTGGTTCAGTGCACAGAGCTATGGGTGAATTTAGCAGGAATTAGCCTCCCTCTCATGAGGGACCTGTTTGCCTCTTTGTACACATGTGAACCTGAAACATTTGTGTTTCATTTACAGACACACACACAAAAAAAAAAAAATAAAGGACATAATAAGCTAGGAGCTGGGAAACAAAACAGTCCTTGCAAAACCAGTGGAGTTAGTGAGGGTCAGGGTGCTGGTCAGGCCATGCCATGGTGCCTGGTCAGAGGATATATCTGACTGAGGGTTTGGTGACGTTTGGTGTGGGAGATGATGCAACTTTTGCTGTTTCCTTCTAGGACCACCCTAATTAAAGAGAAGCTAATTCCATACCTTGCCTCTCTCATGGAGCACACTGATGTGCTTTTGCAGACAGAAGGAAGCTCACAGTCAGCTCAGTGGTTTCCTACCTGCCCAAATCCCACGGGATGTCTGTGCTACAGAACAACATGGCTCCTGATGCAAGATCAGCCTCTGTGAATCTGCACCCAGTGCTGCTGCAATAGCTGTGCAGTGAGAAACATTTAATCCTCATTCTTGTTTTATAAAAGGATCAAAATGCTCAGCATGTTGACAATTCAAAGGTTTAGCAGTCCAGCATAGAAATTCATACTGCAGGCTTAAAAGTTGAATACTAAAATTCTAGAAGATAGAGGGTAAAAAGAAAAAAAGCCTACTCAGGCTGTACTGCAATGGCCCAGTCCTGTTCTGTACTGATTTATGAATATAAGAAAACTGCTTTCTTTTATGTTGCCTTGGTTATCCAGTCACTTGCTCTATGAATACATTTGCTCAGGTCAGTGCAGGGCTCTCAGAAAACACACACAGGAAGGGGGCGAGTGGTTCCAGTGATTCAGAGTGTAAGGCTTTTGATATTGAAAAAAACGTGGATCTGTTTGCCCTGCTAATCTTTCCTTCAGCTGTAGCCAGTTCCCAGCTGAGTTTTGCTCTGAGCAGCCTGAGCCTTCAGCCAGGGAGTGCTGTGTCTGGAGAGGGCTCGCCCCGCTGGGATGGAGCAGGGACATGCTGAGGTGCTGCATGTGGCACATCACCCCACGGCCCCAGCTGCCAGCAGGGCAGGAGTGTCTGCTGTTAACTGATGCCTCGGTGCCAATGGACACTCTCTTCTTCCGTCTCCTCTACCCGAATCCAACCTCAACCTCCCATCCATCTTTCTTTGCCCACTTGCCCCCTTATTAGCCCCCTAGAGGGAGGAGAAATGGGAAATGGGAAAAGTATCAGGTACCCTTCCTCTTTTGGGTATTGCAAATCTGTCCGTTTAGGAAACATCTACAGAAATTGTCTTCCCAGGCAATCAGGCAGCCCCAGCCCTGATGTGAAGGGCACAGCAAGGCAGCGAGCACAGTCGGGTTGCATTTGCTGAACAGCGGTCACCCTCTCCCTGGCTGCTGACCTTTAAAATGTCAGGCACCTCATTTAGAAAGCAACAATTGGGTTTGAAAAGTTTTAAGGCTATGTGTCCTGCTCCAGCCAATTTTGCAGACAGTGCTCTGCAAGAGCATCTCCCACTGCTTGGTTTTTCCTTTCCCCTTCATCTCCCCGGGATTTCAGCATTTAGCACCTCATTCTCTCATGCTGCTCCTGTTAAAGCAGGATTTAATAATCCTGACTATGGACAGCCCCACTTTTATAACTTCTTTTCAGTTAATTCTTCCTCCACTTAAATGCTAGAAAACCATTTTCCCCTCTGATTTCCAGCTTAGGAAAACCTTTTGCAAGATCTAAACTGTGCTGTTTCCTACAACTAGATTACAGGATGCAGGAGAGAGGAAACAAGTTTAGTTCCTTTCTTTGAAAAATATAAATATTTTATCTTGTTTTTACAGTCTTATGCAAGTACTTCCACTTATAGCACACACTTTTTTCCCCCACTGTTTGACACATACCAAGTGTATTAATTGATACCACTATCACTCCAGCTACAAAAGGATAGCAAGACAATTCAAACAAATATGTGTTTGCATATAGCCAAAGCCTGAGCTCCATAAAGCCCAGGGACAGACATGCATTCCCCATTCCCTACCTCTGGTCTCCAGCTTGAAAACCAGCCAGACAAGCTGTGTCTTCCTATAACTCAGCTTTCCAGGCAGAAATATTTCAGATTAATTAATGGTCCCTTCCTGCCCCTCCATCCTTCCTTTCCTCTTATCCCACCCCATGGGGATGTCACAAGGGTTAATGAGTGTTGCACATTTTCTCTCTGCAGATGGTGCTGGTGCCAAGGAGGGTGGCAGCGTGGTGCCATGGCAGCTCTGCAGCTGCTCCTGCCTGCTAGGGTGCAGATTGCTCCATTTATTATTATTATTATTATTATTATTATTATTATTATTATTACTATTACTATTATTACTATTATTACTATACTATACTGAGGAGCCTATTAATATGAATACACTGGTAAAGATTTTGTTAAATCTTGAACATTTTGCCAGTATTAGTTCAACCTTTTTTAGAAGGTGGGGAGGGATGTATGAAGAAAAAAAACAAAGCAGCTGATGGTGCTACAAAGGCGAGGAAGGAAAAGCAGCCTTGCTTAACAAAGTGTAGCACGTTCGAAAGCCAGCAAATCAGCCAGCTGGAAAAGTAACATCTCCACAATGAACAGAAAATCCTTTGGAAAGGAAAATAAGCCTCAGTGCCCTTATTTTGATTAGCAGACCAAGCACAAGCCTGTGCTTTGGTGCTGGCACAGCAGAACAATACACAACCAAAGCACTGTGTGCCTAAAGCACAGGTTCTGTGGGCTCCTGGAGTCAATACTTAGGCGAAAGGAAAAGAACCCCCACGTGGATGTGCCAAGCACCAGAAGCACCCAAAAGCCACTCTCTGATAATTATAGCAAAATCTTAGAATCTGGCTGCTCTTACAGACTGAGGTTAGAAAGCCATGAGTAACAAGGGGCTGGAGCCACTCACATCTGCACCCTGTCAGGCTGGGGTCCCCAATACCAGCATCCAATTAACGCAGAAACTTGGCAGTGTGAGCTGGTCTTGGATCCAAACCCCAAGCCCAGGCTGAGTTGCTTCTTGAACCTGAGCCCAGCTCTACCAGCCCTTTAAAGTTCTGCTGAGGGGCAGCAGGAGCGTGAACAGAGCATCGTCCTTTGCAGCTGGCACACAGCTTGGCTGCGGCACTTGGCCGACACCAGACAGGTTTCACCTCTACACTGAGGCTGCAGCAGGGTCACAGAAAAGAAAGTTCCACTCAAAAAATAATTTAAAATTATTTCCTCCTCTAAAACTTTCTGAGAGTGTTGCAGACTTTTTCCAGAGCAACACACCACCTTCCCATGGTGCAGCCAGCCAGCCAGCCATGAAACCAAAGACACTCAAGTTCCTGCTTCTCAGTCATGGACATCCATTTTCACTCTTGCTAACACAGCCTCCATGAAAAAAGATTAGCTGTTCCTGCCCATCAGATTATCCTTGCTGGGAGACACAGTTGTGGATGTATCATTGTTTCAGCTTCAGATATGCCTTTCCCCACTGCAAGTCAGTAAGATACACCCTTCTCTCCAACGTATGTTATCTGGCATTTTAAAAGAGCGAGGAAGATAAGTGGAAGAAAAAGATACACATGATTTATAGCTGTTCCTCGCCAATTGCCTGAACACAGGCTGCCAGAACATATTTTCTCACAATTGTCTGGCAAAAATTGCTAGCACATTATAAAGATAACCTGCAGCAGTGTATTTGTTCTGGATTCAATTTTTGCCTTATTTAATTTTAAAAGCTATAATAAAAAATCTTCAATAAATACAGCTGATCTGCAGAAGATACCTAATTAAAAAGGATGCCAGAGCCCAGTGCTGTCCCTTGTTCCCACAGCAACAAGAGCAGAGGAGAGCATGCACACAAAGAGGCAAAAAGAGTGCTTTTCCCCCACAAAGGATCTGCTCCACTTCCCCCCAGGGAACTTCCCAGGGATTAAACTTGAAGGCAAACATAGGACAGCCCTGCCACCAAGAAAGAGAAGTAGCAAGAGAACATCTTAGTGAGATTTAGGTGGTGTAGCAAGAGAAATAATATGAGGTGTGGGTTCCACAAGAAGCCTGTGGTGGTGGCAAAGGCACTTGAAGGAGGCCCCACACGCTTGTCACCTCCACCTGGGTGTGTATTGTCACCCTGCACCCTGTCACTCCTCAGTAACATGCTGGGAGCACACAAAACCACACCACTGCTCCACTTCAAAACAGGGTAAAACATCCAGGCTGGAGCATCTCTCCACCGAGGCAGCGTCGTGCCCAAGCCCTCCTGAGGGAGATTCATTGAACACCGATTGAACCTTGGCATAAAGTCATCTCACAGCCCCTCCATGCCTTTGAATGCAGCTTGGGGAACACTTGTGGCACCAACACACTCTCACCAAGGGAGCAGGACAAAACCAGGCCTTTTTCTAATCTCAGTTATGGTACATGTACATGGAGTGCACTGTTGGCTCCAGAGCCCCACACACTGCCCTCATCCCCCTGCTAAAGGACACAGTTGAGAAGGAGAGATGGTAATATGGAAGAGCAGGAAAGTAACACAGGGAACAGCAGCTGACATCCTCCACATGGACATCTAGCAGAGAAACTAGATATCATAAGGATTTAATCAAAAGGCTCAAAACAGAACTGCATCAAAGTCTCCCAACACTCAGAGTGCAAATGTCCACCCTAAGAGCTTGTTCCCACACAAGCTGTGTCCCTTGGTCACTGCCACATATCAGCTGAGTCCCCAAAGCCTGCACCTGTTTAATCTGCCAGGATACGATACCCAGTCAAGCTGCAGAAGTCCTTTCCAAGCACTTCAAAATTGCATATCTGTAAAAAACCCACCAAACCAAAACCCAGCAAAACAATAACGAAGAAAATAATTAACAGGAGAAATATTGATTTCCTGTCTCCACTTTGAAAAGTTTCCCACATACAGCAAGATGAGATATTAATGAGATAGATCAAAAATTGTTAAATCCTCCATGTCCATCTCTCCCCTGGCTTGCCACTGTAGCCAGAGCCTTCCCTTTCCCTAGTGCAGCCCTTTCCATGCAGAACAGACCTTCCTGCAGACACCCTCCTCTCCTGAAGTTGGAGCATGACACTGGGGTAAGGCTGGGCCAACACTCACAGCTACATCTCATCTCCACAAGCTTCCCTGTGGCAGGGGAATGCCCCATTCCCCACCAAACCTGCACTGTTTATGTCCCTGTCCACAGGTATCAGGTGCTCCTGGTGCAGCCAAACCTCGGCAAACCCATGAAGTGCTCGTGGCTGTCACCTCCTGAGCCTGCCCAGCTACACTGCCTTTATCTCCCCTTTGATGTTTGCTACCCATTAACCCAAGCCAGACCATAGGGATGTTCCCAACCCCTTGGCCCAGACAAGGAGCTGGAATCAGTTCAGGATTTGTGTCATGAACTCAGAAGAGATGTCAGGGCAGATTCCCATGGCCAAGGAAAATATGTGAATATAATGTTTCAACTAAAACGGCTGTCAGGGTACCTACAGCTGTGTCTCTCCAGGTCAACAATCCCCATGCTCCTGAAAAAACAGGGCAAGAACCACCACTTTTAAGGCACTATCACTGAAACTTAAATTTTTTGGGTAGGGTTTACAAGTAGGTGATAGCTCCATAAGTGTTTATCGTGCCCTTTGCTGGCTGTCATCATGCCATGTACACACATTTGCTGTGCAGCCCCCAATTAAATCTCTCAACTTTGCCTCTGGAAAGAAACATCTTTAAAAATTCTCTCAGCTAATTGAGCAGCTTTTAAAAGTCTCCTTGGTAAACCACGATCCCTTATTCCCACCCTCCACAATTTGCAACATGATAATTAAATCTCTTACAATAATATATCCCGTTTATTCCTGTCCAGCTGAAGCCTCTAATGGGGCTTGCAGAAGAAAAACCCACACCTGCCAATCCACAAAGAGAAGAAGAAAATAAACTCCACCTTCTTTGGGTTGTATCACATGTCAGACCTTGGCTCACTTCAAAGCCAAGAGGAGGCTTTGGAAACACTGCCCTCCAGATCAAGTGCTCTGCCCCAAATTGCCAGGCTAAAGCAGTAACCCCTGCTCCATGTCCCCTCCCTGCATCTCTCAGGGACACTCACAGCTGCTGTTTGTCTTCTGTACTAAAGGAACTGAAAGGAGGAGCTGAGAGACAGAATGGATAGAGCAGGAAAAGAGAAATGCACAGGCTCCATCACGCACACACAACCCACCCTAAAGGCTGAACACAGCTACCCTGCCCCACTGCCCAGTGTGTGCAGCAGAGCCCAAACACGGGCATCTCTTTGCCCTGCCAGATCAGCACTTACTGAGCACAGGGAGCAACAGCTCCTGAGGGCAAGAGGTTCGATGAACCACAGGAAGATGCTTGTGGGCAGGCAGGTCTGAACCTCTAACAGGGACAAACACAGACAGCAAGAAGGCTCAGCTGATGGGTCAGACTGGAAATCCATGTGTGGGGCGGACTGGTGAGTAGTTTCCAAGGCAAAAGCTCTGAGTTAGTCTGCTCCTCTGCATCTGAGCACTCTGAGTGTGGTCCAGCAGAGAGCAGAGGTCAGCAGAGACCCAAGGGCTGATACTTCTGCCCAGACAGTGCTCACAGGAAGATGACCCTTCAGGTCAGTAGCATCATCTAAGTTTTTAATAGACTGAGGTGTAGCCTAATATGAAAGTGGGAAAGCCTGCATGTTTGGGCATCTGACTGACTCTGAGGTTCAAATCCATCTATTGCCAATGCAGAAATACCAGGAAGCCTTGAAGGTTACAGCAGTTAATGGCTTTTACCATAGATTTTGCTCAGCAGCTGGATTTTTGAGAAAGAATGGAAAGAAAGGCTCAGCAGCCACAAGAAGGTATAGTGCTGGGCACAAAGGGCAGCCAGGACCAATGTGTGGTTGAATGTATTTTACAGTCACAAGGCAGCAAGCACCACAGGCAGCAAGCACACCTGAAGGAGGCCAAATATTAAATAAAGCTGATTTTCTAAGTTTTCCTTTAAGTCAGGTTTGATATTCTAGCTGCAGATTTTACAGCAAAAGGGCAAGGAGACAGGAGATGGCCACCTGCAAAGTACCTTAAATAATGAGGAAAGGGCATTCTGCACAATATCAGTCAGGTACCTGAGCTATCAGATACCAGTTGAAGTGTCAGCAAGCCAGTTGCACTCTTTAAACAGAGGAGTATTCCCAGCTCATTATAATCCCCCCAATCCCATTCCCTACATGTGGTGGTCACACTGAGACCAATAGTGCCCCCATTGCCCACTGTCCATGAGGGATCTTACAGTACTTTCTGTTTTGGTTGACTGTTCTCTCAGCAGGAAAAGGCTTTAGGAACAGGACAGAAATAACAATTTTGGACACTGATGGGCCATAAATTGCTGCTGTGCAGAAATAGGTGGAATATGGGCATGTTGCAGAAATAAAAGTTTATGTACTGTCACATCATTGGCTTGAGTTCCTGGGGGAGTTTCTGGACTGAATCCAAACCTTGCCCAGCTCAAACCTTCTCTGGCTTAAGCCTTGCACTAAGCAAACCACGTGTGGGCCCTGATTAAACCAGGCTGCTGCATAACTCAGCCTGTAGCACATGAGGGTGCAGTTGTTTAAAAAGGGCTAATCCAGTGCACCCAATTCAAGGTCTGCTCTGCAGAATCAAGACAGTCCAGAAAAAAAAAAAAAAAAAAAAAATTCCCCCCTCCTTGATTCTAACATGAATTTGTTAACAAGAAGTGACATGAGAAGAAAAACAGGTCCTAAAACCTCCCAGTTCTTCACTTCTGCTGCACACAGCATGCACCAGATACCCCCATATCTTTGAAGAATGAAAAAAGCAGCCCTGAAAGGGCATGAACAGGTGGGAAGTGCCTTTTCATCAGTCAATGATGAAAATCAAATCACAGAATCTTTTCCTAGGTTCATAGTGGTAAAGGGTGGATAGAAGTACTGGACACATCTAATGACAGCCTGTGGAGCATGGCCAGCAGCCACCTTTCACAATTCCCACATGATCTCAAAATTCATCATCTGATGGATAGGTTTGTTTATTATTTTGGGACCAGCACGTCCCAGTTTAAGCAGATGTCATCCCTTCCAAACCACATGCTGTGAACTTTGCAAGGACTTGGAAGGGTAACTGAGAGAGCTTGGGTGATACGGGAATCTAAAGAACTGAAAGCAGATTCAAACATTCTCCTTGTAAATAAAGGTCACTATGCAGTCTTACAAGGTGCCTTTTGATTGTCACATGAAATCTAGCCTATCTAAATGCAAATCTTTTTTTTTTATTTACTTAAAAGACAAAGATAAATACATTTAGACTGATCATCTGGTCATGGAAGAACCTATCAGATTTATCCATACTTACAAAACCTGATTCATCACTGAAATTTTCTACTTATATGTGGGTGGCTGCTAATACTGGTTTTGTTATGCAAGAATTATAAATATTCTCACTGAGAACTAATGACTTAATTTAGATGCACCAGCAGGATACGAATAGCTCAAGGTTTTCCCAGCACATGAGGAGCAGTGGCCATGCAGAAGGTAATTACCTGGGTCTAGAAATAAGTGGTTTTGAAGAGTGATAGCCCATTAAGGCAGGGACTGCAAAACACCCAAGAGCTCTCAGTAAAAGCACAATTCACCATAGGTGAAGACTTGTGACTGTGGAAGGAAGAGTTACGTGTGCAATAAGAGGCTTATGAGGTGTTCAGGGTCTTTTTATTCTGATACTGTTTATATGTATATGGAAATATCAGTGCCCTAACTTGGCATCTTTTTAAGATCCAGTAAAAGCAGCCGAAATCAGAATGCTTTAATTTTCTTCCTTGATGCCTTGAAAGCCATGTTATTAAAGTCCAAGTTGCTTACCACCATTCAAGTCCCCTGCAAGTGTATTTTCTAAAAAGGCCTCAAATTCATGGGAGAAGGGGGAAGATAAGTATTTCAAGTCTTAAAAACAACTTGTAGACAATTACCATGCTAAAAACGGGGTCTTTGGACCATCTGCTCATCAGTGATACTTTTCTCCATCCCTCTCTCTGTGCTCCCACACTGCCAGGACTGAAGAGGCACTTTCACTCCATTTTGCCCCAATTTTTGTACTAAACTCAAAATCAGCAAGGGGCACTCTCAGAGTGAAAGGAGGAAAAGGAAACATTTACATGATGACCTGAGTCTGGTGGCTGTGAGTTTGAGCTCTAAGCACATCCACAGACAAAACACCCATTTCTTCCTACTTTAGGCTCACTAGAGGGAGTCAAAATAATTTCTCCAAGTGGTGTCTGGAAAATCTGGGTGAGACTTTGAGAGCTATTACCACTAAACATCCTGCAAGTTCCCCAGATCCCTAAAGTCCTCAGAGGAACTGTCTCTGCCTACAAACAAGACATTGAGGACAGACACACAGCATTTGTGAAAGGCTGGAAGTTGCTGGTAGCTTCACTCACGTGTTCTTTTGGAGACCCACTACACCAGGATTTATTCAGCCCTCTCCTGCTGCTGAAGGCCCAGGACTCTGCCTGCTCTCCCACCACCATCCCTTCATCAAGAAACATGATCCATGGGAGAAACCTCACTCCCTTTGTGTACTGGTGATTAACAAGACTGATTTCTACTCAAGTGACGCTTACGACAGGCCTTCTTGAACATTATGAAGAACTTGAGTTCTTGAACATCTCAGGCTGGGGCTGAGGCATGTACCTGAAGCTTTTCATTTGCTTAGTTTTGTTTTTCTGCCTTTTTCCAGCTTTTGAGGCCTGTGAGGTCCCCGTACCAGGTGGTCAGCAGTGGCACCATGGCCACAAAGCCACTGGGCAGAGCAGCACTGCCAGTTCATGTGTAAGCAGCAGAGCTTATTCTCCTCACAAGGGCACAACCCCACATGCAGCTGACCAGGCTCCTTGGCCAGTTTGTTATGATGCTGATGGGCAAAGCTATTTATGTTCCCTGCTTGCCAGGAGCTCTCTCTATGCCCCCCCGTGGTTTGTAGTGTAATTTGCTATGAGACTTGTAACACGGGGATGTGCAGACCTCTCCTTACACAGAATAGCAGCATAAATCTCATTTAATGAGCTCTTAAGTGACTAACAGATATCTGTGTGCAGCTACTTGAAGGACAAACCCTACTGGGATAGAAATGGGCACAATGCCATTGCCCTCATGGCTCTTAACCAAAAAGCCCTTTCCAACCACCAATTCCTGCTTCATTCACACTTTGTTTTTTTATCCTTTATTAGCTCTGCTATGTCCTCTACAGGCCTTTCAGATCAACTGAACACTGAAACCTCCTCTCAGCATTTGTACTCTGGATTTCTCCACACTTCATTGTATTTCATTTTTGATAACAGAAGCTATTCAAGACAGCATATGCTGAATGGCTTCATTCCCATCCACACCTTCTCTGGATATGATAGTTTCAAGGGAGAACCAGAACAGTTTGGGCTCATTCTTGGTACAGAAATCACAAGGACAGCAGCAACAGGAAGACACCAGGTTGACTGAACCACAATACTAACTCAGCACTGGTCACTATCAGGTGAAACACTGCACCACTGCCAGCCCCTTCTGCCATTTTCTGTAGGTGTTTTATAACCATATGCCAAGTTTTTGGCATATTTCCTTTTGTATCTCTCATCTTCCAGGACAGAGGTCCAGAGGAAACCACCTAACCCCCATTGCCTGGCAAGTCAGACCCATGGATGGGTCAGACTGATGACCATTTCCATGAACAGGATCTAATAATGACAGCAAAACCCACCAAACTAAACCACAGATTAAAGCTGGATGCACTTGGCATTTAGTTACACTCAGGGCATGGGGGTTGGGTAGCTGCAGTGAGTCGGAGATTTCCAGATAAAACATCAGTTTTGGGGAAGATGCATATCTATAATGAATTGTTAGCAGACATGCTATTCTGTCAAAATAAAACTCTTTTAATCTTTCACAGGGAATCCTGGGCTATTTAATTGATTAGCAGCTTTCTAATGAGAGGATTAAGTACACAGTAGATAACTCAGATGATTGACAGCTCTGCTGCACCTGCCTAAAATAAGATGCCTCAGTTTTCCCAGCACATGCCAATTAAATGATTAAGTATTGTTTACTGGGACTGGGAGGATTACAAGACAGTAGGTGGATTTATTAGCAGAGAAAGGAAAAACACTCCTACACAAAAGAAAAAGATTATTTTGAATGACTAACAGCCATGCCCCTGCAAAGGATGACTGGAGCTGAGTTATTCACTGCCAGCTTACACCCCAGCCCTTCTCCCTTTTTCAGACCATTTGTCAGTTTATGCAGTTACCTCCAATGTGCTCATCATTTCCAGGTGTCTTATGCAGACCATTTTCTGAGTTTATCATGTAGATAGTTGTAAATCCAGCTGCTTGATATTATCACTGGGGAAAAGGTTGGGAACTTAGCTCATTATAGACAGAATCTCACTTCTCTGGAGCAGGAGACCAAGAAGTCTTTTAACAAGCAAGAGCTGCTTCATTAGCAGCCTTTTAGTACATGTAGGCACTGAATCAAATCACCTAAGTACAAGTACCTGAACATGGCAGGGGCAATAACGTGGTTTAGCATCTTGCAGCAAGGACATCCAATTTTACATGAATTAACAATTTATGTGGAGAAGGTTTGGAAGAAAGGGGGAGGAGGGAGATGCTCTTAAATTCACACAATCAGGCTCCATAGTTACTGTGTCTGAACCAGCCACGCTGCTTTAACACAATATGTGCCATTTTTACCAGGCTGGGGAAAAAAAAAAAAAATCAAGATGCTGAAAAGATTTCCAAATTTATGACCTCTTTACTGCACATTAAATGAGATTACTCCTTAATTTTACAATCCCTTCCTTTGCCTTTTAGGTGACCCTCTAATCATCTGATCTCTGCATGGGAAAAGTTAAATGAGATGTTCTAGTTCAACTAGATGTCGAGAGTAGAAGTTTTGCTCAGATCTTCCCCTGCCCTGTTTCCGTAGGGTTCCTACACAGGTCTGTAGGAGTGGCTTTGGCACAGCTGAGGAAAGCAAGGGTTGCCAGTTCTGGGTAAAGCTGCCAGCACTCCCTGCCCTGAGAGCTCTCTCCCCAGTATGCCACCATCACACAGCACTGGATAGTGATCCATCTCAGCTGGTTAATTAGAAAGAGCAAGGTCCCTGCCAGACAGGAACCTCTGCAGGTGTGGAGACCACAGAAGCATGTTAACAGAGTAAAATATTTTGGTAATCCGTGGACTTGTGTTTTTAACAGTCTGTCCAGGGCTCAGAGCCCCATCCTGGGATTCTGACAAAAAAAGGAAAGTGTGAGATTTTCATTCTTCTGCAGAGGGCTGTGCACTGCACCTGCTGTGAGACATAAAAGCAGCAGACTGACGCTTCCACTGTTCCTTGGAGCTGTAACAGATAAAGCCATGAATAGGCTGAATTTCAACAAATCAATAAATTCAAGTCCAGAATGTCAAAGAGAAAACTGTGAAAAAGAGATCCTCAGGGATATTAAATACAAAGATATTACCTCTGGCTCTGGAAACCTCTGAGCTCTAGTTTTCAGAGAGGCTGTATCAAGGGAAATATTCTTGCACATCTCCTGCAGCAGCTGCTGTGAGCTGCAGGAGGCTGAAGAGGGGCTGTGGGAGCTGTGACCCTAAGAGGTTGCAGAGGAACACACTGAGCTAATTACAAAGAGTGGCAAACTCTGTTATCCAGAGTTCAGCAGATATGAATGGCTGGTGAAACTGGTCATCATGGCTAGCAAGGCTAGTGTTGTGTCAAGAAAAAAGCAGCATCTAAATAAACATAAGGAGAATCACTGCAGGATGTACAGTCCTTCAGAGGACAGCCCCAGGATCACAGAGACAGCCCTGCTCCCAGGGACTGGAGAGCAGTGATGCCCAGACTGACACATGCTCCAGTGTGTCACCTCGCAGGAGCCAGCCTGGGGGTAGAGGTGCCACTTAACTCCAGACTGCTTTGTGACAGTCTGTCCTCCAGATTCCATAAAAAGGGTAGGGCAGCATTAGTCCCATGGAGAGTGCCGGCTGTGCTGCCCAAACACTGTAGCTGTAGGTCACCTGCACTGCAAGCAGTGAGAGTATAAGCAGAGATGGAGATAGCTCCTTCATCAAAGAGCATCAGGCCTTTCTTGAGAGATCCAGCTGTTCTCCCTGCAGTGCCTGTCAAGGATTAGGAGAGGCAGGACAAATTTCAGAAGAGCAATTGCCTTCTCTGCCTGTGCTCAGTGGTGTTGGTCTCCTCACTCCCTGCTCCCACCCTTAGCAGTTCAAATACCTGCCCAGCACCATCTCTGAACTCAGTCAGTCTGGTGCCAAGAACATAAACTCATTTTTTCCTCTCCACTCTCCTTGCATCACACAACTGCTCAACTTTTCTAAGCAACAAATTTCAATATCTCATTACTCTGTCAGTTGTCATAACCAAGTGCCCACAGCTGCGTGGCATTTACTGCTTATTTGTGAGCCAGCTGACAGCACCCTCCTTACCCAGGGGCAGCAAGGATACACATCTATGGGCACCTGCAGAGATCAGGCGTCCCTCCTTTAAAGCTGGAAGGGAACAAACAAACTCTCCCCTGTGCTCCTCTGCACAACCCTCCCACATGTCCCACTGCAAACACACAGAGTTTTGATGCATATTTAATCTTCTTCTTGTACAACAGGGAAAGAATAGATACTAGCTCTTGGGATTTTATCGAAGAGCTTTTCAGGGTGGAAAAGATCCTGGAATTGGACCCACTGATTTCTTTCCTTAAGCTTGTTATTTTACCAGTTCCCTCCTTCCAAGTCTTTTGATGAAGACTCATCCATGTTATTTCCCATGTAAGGACTTGGCTGGGCTCAGTGCAGGTGTTCAGCTTTCCACAGGCACAGACTGAAAGCAACATCAGTACGTGTTGCCCTTTGATGTGTGGGCCCAGTCCCTCAGGGACCAAATTGTTAATATTCACAAGTTAGGTCTGCTTTTCAAAGCTACTTCAAGATTACCAAGGGGTGGATCCTCATTTACCACTTACCTGTGATATATTTTTATATTGTTTTTGTGAAATTGCACTAAATCTGGTGGATTCTGCCATGCCAACTTGCACGCCAGTTTCACTTCTGCTCTAAGAATATCTTTTCCAAAAAAGTAATGAAACCTTTTCGGATGTTTTGACTGTATCAGCATCAGACCAAGTAAACTGAATAATATTTAAACATCTGGATGTTACTACCAGGAAAAATGGTAATACTGACAATAGTCCAATCAAGAAATGTGAAGCATGAATTCACAGACTTACCATTTTTGTCAGCTCTTCTGAAAATCTAGAATTGAAAGAGAGAGAGAGAAACATGTTTACTATGTTGTCCAACACGAGGGGGTGAAGCCCTTTGCACCAGGACCACATTCAGCCCCCCACACAGGACAGGTTCAAGTGCTCCAACCCCTCAAGACCCAATTCAGGTGCTTCACTGAGCTCACCCTTTCCAAGACTCAGCTGATCTCCCCCAGAGCAACCTGATGGACAACCATTGCCAGGTACAGTACCAGCATGCTTGCCTCTGGGATAACTGGTGGAAATGCTTTCAGCCCTCCAGCACCTCCCTCACTTAAGAAAGCTGAAACAGTGGACCCAACACCAGAAAAATACACACTAAAAAAAATTACAACAGCCGTGCAGCCAGTCCAGACAATTTCTCTGGAGTCAATAAAATGTCTTAAACCAAGTTTCACAGCTCTGCACTTCTGAAAGAAAAATTATTTACAACAATTTTTTAAAAAGCAAGTCTCCTGCGTGGGAAGGAGATTATATTTAGACTTAAAACTACAGTGTGGAGGAACAGCCCACAGAGAGGAATCAAATAGCCACTTCAGAAGGAAAAGAATTGCAATAATGTGTAGTACTGTAGAACTTGCTGGGGAGAAGGAGGGCAGAAACAACTGCTATTTTTCTCACTGGCCTCCTCTGAGGAACAGTCCCCTAATACTGATACCAAAATCAGCTGGTCACTTCGGGGGTCCTTCCTCTAAATGAGTGTTGGGTAAGCAGAGTTTTTATCATACACACTGGTTACACATTCATTAGCTGTCCTCACTTACTTGATGCATATGGTTTATTTTACATATTCACACCCTTATCAGAAGTTCTCATACAGATCTTTGGGGTCTGTCTTCAATGTTTGATGTCATTTTTAGGTGGCTGCTCCTCATCCCCCACTTTTGACTTAAATGCAGTATCTTTGTTTTGCATAACTTCTTCTTTGTCAGTCTTTCAGAGCTGAGCTGGCATCCTTCTTGTGTCTTGCATGACTTCTGTGTGCCTAAGTTACATCCTTCATCTACTTCTCCAGGGCTGTGCTGTTCTGCTCTACTGTCTTTGCCAACACAATGCAATTAATAGCAAAAGGCTTGTGTGAAGGCTGGAACCTTACAGGTTCCTGCCGAAAATGGCCACTACCAATGGTCATAAATTACCAAAAAATTAACATGGGCAGAAAAGGTAAAATATTCTCATCATCTCTTCAGGCCTGACCCTATTAATTTGAGCAAGAGCAGAGATTTTAGTTGTACAAAGAAATTTCCCTGAGGAGGGAATAAAAGCACCAGCAAGACAGATCAGACTCAGCCGTAAAATAGAATCTCATATTTTCTGGGTCACAAAACCATTAAAAAAATAAAATATCAGAAGAGAAACTGCTGCACAAAACAAGAACCCCAAGAGACAAATTGAATTGCAGAATATGCTATTTCACTGAATATGGCTTAATTAAGGAACATTAATCATTCTTTTGTCCAAAGTTCTTGTGAGGCTATGCAGCCTGGGGCAGAGTCAAAGCAGGACTTTCTGGTGTACTTCAGCAGAGGCAAAACCCCTCTGCCTGAGCCAAACCAAAGTGTTGGGAGTCATGGAAACTGCCTACAAGGGTTACAGCTTGTGACCACATCAAAACTCCTCTTGTGCTGACCTCCATTTTTTTAGAGCAATTAGAAGTTTCTTGGGGGGGGGAAATCCTACCTCTCTCCATACTTACAGATTTCACTAAAGTTAAATATGGCTTTTAAAAGGCCAGCCAGTCATGTCTTGTCTATGGGAAGAAGGAATAAATCCCAGCAGGATCCCAGCAAGCTGTATGGCTTTAGCACATAGCCCTCACCTGTGCTCAGTATGCCCTGCCCACTGCATGAGATATTCCTCTTTTCATGGCTTGGACACTCCAAATCCTCACTCCTCATGAGCACCTCCAGATGATGTACTTCTCTTCCTGGATGTTGATTATTTCTGGGCTTTTTCTTTCATCAATACATCCTTCTGTTGCTCTTCCCACTGCTTTGAAACCAAGGTATTACAGCCAGTCTAACACAGAAGCAGCAATGCCTGTTTTAAGGTCCCTTGAGAGATCACCATCCCACTAAGCACAGCTGGCAGAGGGAGAATGGAAAGGCAAAACCAATAGGTAAAATGTAGATTAAAAAGGGAGAAAGGCTCAACCTGCCATGTTCTGCTCCACACAGCTGTTAACCTTGCAAGGAATACTTGGAGCAACAGGAAAAAAAATAAATTAAGAAATGGAAGAAATGTTTAGAAATTGAAGTATTTTTATCCAGCTTCACTAAGTGAACATTTTAGGGCTTTAACTCTCCCAGATACTCCCTAAAGTATGACTATTTGTAAATGAATGTGTTGATGAAAGATCACATCGGCTCTGTTATTTATCAAAGTTTATTCTACAGGACCAAACTGCTTGGTTTTGTAATTGCTAATGAGCAGGATTTATTCTTTCAACTTAATTGAACCACCTACAATTTGCACACATAAAAAAAATTAAACTGGGACACCTGGAGGGAAAAAACAATTTAAGACGAAGTCATCTGTCAGCACAGGCAGGCACTGCATCAAGGTATGAACACTGGAATGAGCATCGGGAGGCTGATAAAGATGTAATATAGTCTGTGATAGCTTGGCAGCGCTGCCAAAAATGCTGCTGCTGTGAAGACCCAGGATTTATGTTCTAGGTCAGCAAAGAAGAGTGCCCTCCCCCACACAGCCCAAAGACACCCTCTGCTCAGGTCTTGGATTAGTTGTTCCACTGCGGGAAGGAGGTGGGGGGCTTTCCATAAGGGAAAGGTGTAAGATCTGGGGATGGAGGGGAAACCACAGCCCCCCACAGCTCCCCTATGGGCCAGAAAGCAAACCCACAAAGGTGCCAGGCTCCCAGGGAGCCAGGGGCAGGGACAGCTCCCACCAGCTCCAGAAGAAGGGGATACAAGTCAGGATGCTGCGTCATCTCCAGCACAGAGGCTGCAAAGCCCATCCAACCCGCAGCCGCTCTGCAGGCTCCCAGCAGCTCCATTGCTGACATCCTCACTCAGCAGCAAAGTCACTTAGACTTAGTCAAGCAGCAGCCCTGGAGGTCAGCGAGAGAGGAGGTAATGAAATATGGATGGAGAAGTGCCCTGTCCTGCCAGGCCCCAGCAGCAATTGCCTTCCTGTGCCTGCACCTGGCTGAGGAACATCCCCACGGGCACGGGGCTCACGGAGCAGGAGCCGCCGCGCTGCACAGCCTGACCAGGGATGCTCTTTCTGCTCCATCACCTCCAGTTCTCCAACCGTCGGGCCAACGCATGGATTTCAGATGGTAAATGAGAAATTATCCACTTCAAGTACTGCAGCAACCATGTCCCCCATCAGCTGTGCTTTGAGGCTGTTAAGCAAAGCTCCTGAAGCACAGGCTAAGTCACACAGTGAGCCCACAGGATGCCCACAATATGGGCATTAAGCCATTTAATAGGATTTATACAGGCAATGCATGCAGTTTGCTGCCTGTGCGTGCTTAACCCATTTACCAGAGGTTTAGATGAATATAAACACTATTTTCTCTAGAGCAAAGAACTTGTGTCAAGATTTCCAACAGGTTTTCTCTAAATATATGTTTTTGCTGTACTCTCAAATGGCTACTACAGATATTTGACTGCCAGAAGTAAGCAATTCAAAACTCTGATGGTAATAATAAACTTGAAAACAAAATGATGGCTTCAAATTTAAACATTTAGTTCTGCCTTCTCAAAGCTCCTGGATGAGAACATGCCACACTGGAGGCTGCTTAATGAAGGTTTTCTCACAAGTTTTATTACATTCACAAAAGCACTCCCCTAAGAAGCCCAAGAATTATTACAGGTTTGTGGAGTTTATTATCCCTTCACCAGGTTAATATGATGTTGATTTAAAATAGAATGCAGCAGAGCTGAAATTTTGTTTTCCACCATAATCTGGGTGCAGAATTGAGGACAAACATAATCATGTCTCATGCATGAGGAAAGCCTATGGATGAGAAGACATCCAGAGACCCACAAAGACCTAAAAAAATTATTAATCCTCTTACTATATTCCTGCATTCCGTTCTTTCTTTCTGCTCCTCGCCCTACAAGTCTTGACACTTCCTTTAGAGAAAAGGTTTTACATAAGGTATGGCCTTTAGTTCTCTAACTTGAGGTATCAGAAGAAATTTCCTTTCCTACAGCCTCACTCTGTTGCTCCTTCTGGCAATAATGTGAGAAAATAACAAATGAATGTCACTTTGGACTATCTTCTTAGGCATTCTCAGGCTAATGAGCATTCCCTGTGCAAGGAGAAAGGCTTTATTTTGGTGTTTCAGTAAGGAATATGCCATTGGTGTGGAAATACTGTCCCATCTGCAGTGGTTCCCCACAAAACAAGGCTGCTGCAGAACTCCAGGTCTCTGGGCATTTTCGCACTTCAAAGCAATCTTTCTTTTTTTCCCTTCCTCCCCAAGAGAAGGGCAGCTGACACCATGTCCCAGCCTCTGCTTTCACTCTTACCTTCTCTTTAGACTTTACCTAACTGTCCTAAATAAAAGTTGCACAAGAAAGGTAAGAGTTGCATCTGATGTTCTGACCTGCTGATGTTCAGCACTAGAAGTTACTTTTCCGTTCAGCTTCATTTCAAGCACCCATTTCCAAAGCCCTGAAGATCAGAGGAGAGCAGGATGGACTCTCCTGTGTGATTATGTACCTTGCAGTGAGCAATTCCTGAACGAAGAGAGCCTGGCCTGCCCTGGCCCTCCTCTCCAGCTGTGCCTGCAGGCACGTCTCAAGGGACCAATGTCAAACCATAGATTTCACAAAGAGAGGATTAAGGAGGAGGAAAATAGCCCTCTGAAATAGTTCACTCAAAGTGAGAAGGTAAACAAGGACAAATGAAGGGGAATGAACCAACCTTTAAAAAAAATCCCAACAAACAAAATGAAAACAGAAGGAAAAAGATCAAAACAGAAGAGATTGAGAAGGGATTCCTGGGATTCCTGTGGCTGCAAGAGCCTTGCTATTAAGGACTGCATTGGAAATCCTGTTGTTGACAAAACAGTTGGAAAACTGGAGGTTCTGGATCTATGTTTGGAAATGCACCATTGGCACAAATCAAACTCTCTGTATCTTCTATCTGGACACCTCACTCAATCCCATGGGGCTGAAGAAGCACAAACAAGGTTTGGCCACATAAGAGAGGGTGAAAGAGAAGCCATAAGAAGGAGAGATGGATTTGAAATTATCTTTCTGACCCTGTCAAAGAATAAAAAAGTCAGATCTGGGTCAAAATTAGTTTTTAGCAAAATACAGGGTAGATAAAGCAGAAAGCTTCATCTGACCTGCAATGAATGGAACTGTATTCTTCAGGAGTGTTTAAAATAAAGCCAAAAATCAATGCATTTAGTCCCCATCGGCAAGAAAGGAGGCAGGGAGGCCAGTGCTGCTTGGGGCTCACAGTCCTGCCATGGGGATGCTCACCCATAGCCAAGGTTGATCCATCCCTACTTTAGATGCCAAGCAGGAGATGAGCTGTGAACCAGATGGAGCATCTTCACTTGCAGCTGCTGTGACTGGCCAGGCCTCACATGCTCTGGAGTTCACACCCCTGCTGTCAACACAGGCTTTTGGCAGTGACAGGAAGGCAGGAAGAGATGAGCAAGGACAGTTTGTCAGCCAGCTCTGAAGTTCTCCCAGACAGAACAATACCTGCCCAGACATTTCCTATGCCTTGAGAGGTATCCACCTCAGCTCTGTATTGCACGTGCACTCATCCACGCTCAGCAAATACAATCTCACACTGGCTTAGCCACAGAGAATATACACCCACATAATACATCCTCCTTTTCATAAGCGTTGTGACATTGAGGATTTTTTCTTGACTGGAAATGCCACCATCTCCACATGTGGATTGGAGCAGCACTGTGACAGTTTTTAATAAAGGGAGTTTGTCCTCATGGGTGCAGAAAGCATTGGATATCCAGTGTCCACCCACAGTGTCTGGTGTGAGTGGGAATACCTGCAGCAGATTGCACATGCTGCCAGCCCTGAGCCTTGGGCTCTTGCAGCTGGAGCAGACCCAGAGAAGGCACCTGAGGGTGGGCACAGGATGGGTACAGACCCCTTGCTCAATCCCAACCCCTTATGATGATTTGACCAATGTCATAAGAGCTGACCATTCAATTCAAAGTGATGTTTTCCTGGTTCCTAGAGTGACACATCACCTCCACTTGTTCCACTACCATCACTAAAGAGCATCTCTCATTCCATGGTTTTACTTGCTGCCTATTTTTGGTAATGTTTAGGACTTAAGTGTCTTCATTAGATTTTTACCAGGGTTCTGGTAAAAATCTGCAACTTCAGCTACTTTTACATTTGGAAACCTATAGCTTTGAGTTGAACTAGTAAACATAATTCAACCTTTTTTAATCCTTTACCTAAAAGGCCAGAGGCAAAATAAAAGAAAAACAATCGAAGCCAGCCCAGAGTTAAGATTCATCTTCCAAGTGGCAGTAGCCAGGTTGTTGGCAGAAGACATCTTACCCCCATGGTGCGTTTTGTTGTTCTTCAGCCCTCAGTTTTGCCCCACAACACCACAGTTGTGTCTCTTTGGTGGAAAGAACACAGGGAACTTTGTTCTGACACACCAGCCACTCTCATGGAGGAGTCAGAACAAGAACACTGGGGATGGATGAATTAAAAGGAAGCCAGAAGAGGAAGAAGTGACTAAGATACTATTAGTGTCAGAGCCATTTTATCTAATTCATAACCAAACCCAAGCTTTCCCCTCCTCCCCCAGCCCCCAAGGACCTGCCTACATAGCACACCAGCTCATGAAAACGTGTTAGCTAAACATAAAATCTTACAGGTCTTTTGCTTCATCCTCCCCCACCGAGAAGCTGCACTGCTGCATGGCTGGGACTCACTGCTTCCCCAGCACATCCATCAGCAAAAATGTGAAGAGTTAGATGGAAAACAGGTTACCATCCTTGAGCGTTCAGCGGGCTGCTTGTTACTTTCATGCTAATGTGTGAAAATTAAGCTAAATACGTGTTCCTGTGTTTAAACCCTTTGTATGAAAGGGGGGTCTTGCAGTGCACTTGAAGAGCCCATTACAGTGAAGCTACAGCTTCAATTGGCATTCCTATTGTGCCTGGAGAAAAAGGAAAAAATCAAGTTCTAAGGAAGGAGGGGAAAAAGAAACCCTAAACCCTCAAATCTTACATTTCCAGAATGCATTTCTACTTTCAGCAGGTGAGAAAGGGCTCCCAGTACCATTGTGAAAGGGAAAAATGATCAGGAGCTGCACACCCAGCTCTATTGTACTTCCCACTGAAATAATACAATGCTCTACCGTGTTTCCCATTCTGAAAGTTCATGTCTCTTTTCCTAAGCTCAAACCTCAAAGTGGAAAAAAAATCACTTAAAGATAGTAAAATCAAATGGATAAGATATCATTTTGGTGGCAAAACACTCCTAACTAAAGAAACCTCATACATAAATTTAATGTATGAATTTTGCTTCCTAATTGCATTTATGCTCTGAAACTCAGATTTCCAAATTGTTGTGAAATTTTGGCAATTTCAGGGCAGATTGAAAAACAAAGCAAACCAAAACAATCCAACAAAAATTGGGAAAAACCCCAGGAACTCCCCCCTGAACAAGTTAACTTAAAAGACATAATGGTGTGAGTTGCACTCGTCCTCTGTTTTCCCTGGAAGCTCATTCCCCCAGCCTGCAGCTGCCCCCTGCCAGCCCCTTCCACTCGGCAGGGTCATCCTTCAAGTGCTCTGCGCTCTGAGCTGCTTTTGGTAACCCACTAGAGACAATGGTGCCTCAGGGAACCAAAATACCTTTCAGCTCAGGGTGCTCAGGGATGGAATGAGTTTCGGAGTCTCCAGCCCATGGCAATGCCTACGGGTTCAGCAAATTATTTGCAAAATGCAAGGGCTTGCCTGGAAGAGCTACTACTGCCTATCCTATCTGTGAGAGAGCATGAGTTATCCTTTACTACAGCCAATGCCTCAGTAGTTTATTTTTGCTTTCACTACTTTTTTTTTTTTTTTTTTTTAGCTAGGAGATAGCAAAACAGAGGATCTATGTGTTTAATTACTGGATGC
The DNA here is from genome assembly GCF_965178545.1 of Coloeus monedula. NCBI lineage: Eukaryota > Metazoa > Chordata > Aves > Passeriformes > Corvidae > Coloeus > Coloeus monedula. The sequence goes on along the minus strand of NC_138793.1, from coordinate 12,245,376 downwards.
TGCAGAAAGACTGTAATTACACCATTTGCACTCTGGCTAATTCCACCCCATTCTCCCAATTGATTTAAGTGCAAACAGCCTCGTTAGCTCCCTAATCAGAAAGTCTAAAAATACAGCAATCGAGGCACTAAGCACATCCCTACCAGTCCCCCCCAACCAGGATTAAGGATCTACAGAGCATCCTCATCCCAACTGGTCGAGGGGATGCAGGACCTGGGAAAAAGGCTGCAGAACCTGGGGTGCACACCCACGCTCAGCCTGTTCAGAGCGTGCAGGAAACAGGGTGCACCCCAATGCCCAGCCAGCCCAGAGAGTTCAGGATCCTGGCAAGGAGGTGAAGGATACAAGCTACATCTCCATGCCCAGCCTGTAAAAAAAAAGGTGCAGGACTCAGGAAAGGAGGTACAGGATCCAGGACTGCACCCCGTGCCCAGCCCAGTGCAGAATATGCAGAACCAAGGTGCAGCTTTTTCCCAGCTGTCCCAGAGAGTGCAGGGCAAGGGGACATGGGACCCAGGCTGCCCTGACAATCTAGTAGGTGCAGCATCTGGACAAGTGGGTGCCAGACCGGGCTGCAACCTCCTGCCCCAGGCAGTGCAGGAGGATCTGGAAAGGGGCTGCTGATTCTGGACACCCCTACGTCCAACCAGCCCGAGAGATGCAGGACCTGCTCCGCATGCCATTCCCAGAATCCGAGAAATAACCCTGATGCCAAGCTGTTCGCGGGATGCAGGTCCGGGGTGCACCCCGTGCCCGTGCAGCCTGTGCTTGCAGGGAAGCAGAGAAGCCGGGCTGCAGCCTCTTGCCCAGCTGGTCCGGGAGATGCTGGACCTGGGAAATACCGGCGGATCCCGAGGGGCTTGAGTGGGTGCGAGACAAGGGCAAGAGGATGCTGGACACCCACACCCACCCAACTGGGGACTGCAAGACCCGGGGTCCAGCCCGTGCCCGCCGGTCCAGGGAGCGCAGGACGAGAGGAACATCCCCGCTCCCGAGGCGGTGCGCGACGCGGGCGGGGGGAGGCAGGAGCCGGGATGCGGGATGCAGGGAGCACTCACATCGAGGATGACGGAGGTGCCCTTCCTCTGGGCGGCGGCGGCGCCCGGGGCGAGCAGCTCCCGCTCGGCGAGGCCCTTGTCGCCCATCCTGCAGGCCGCCCAGCGCAGCAGCCCGTCCAGCCCGCGCAGCGCCGGCGCCGGCTTCCGCAGCAGCTTCTGCACCCCGGCCCGGCAGTACCGCGCTGCCTGCTCGCACATCGCTCAGCCCGGCCTCATCCCGCCGCCGGGACTCCCCCTCCTTCTCCTCCTCCTCCTTCTCCTCCTCCCACAGCCGCTCGGCGGGCAGCGGGCGGGTCCGCGGGGGGACCCGCGGGGGATGCTGCCCGAAGAGCAAGGGGGGACTTTTGGGGTGGGGATAGGTCAGCCCCCCGGGCTCCAACACAAACCACCCTTCTAGGCATTTTATGTCTGAAAAGACTATATCCATGTTCTCTCCCCTCCACAGCCTCTCTACCCCCACAACAGATGTTAGCAACTCTTCGTTGCTGGAAAATAAAACTTGCCCCTAAACCCCTATCCCTACTCCAAAAATTCCCTATTCAATGAATAGTCAGTGATTCTAGGTGGGGTATTGCCACATCTGTGGCTACAGCAGTAACCACAGTGCTCATCTGGAAAATATTCCTAGCCCTGTAATTCTGTATTGTGAGGATATTCCTTTGAGATACTCCTGTGCTCAACCTCACAGGTCACGATGTAGACTTGCAGTAAAGGCAATAAGACTTCTGGACAAAATGGCACTAAATAATTTCATTTCCCACTCCACACTTGAGCTGCCACAGTTTGAGTTCAAACCCAGGAAGGCACCAAAGCAGGAGAGCTCAGGCTCAGTCACACTTGGAGGTTTCCCCAGAGTTCTGGAGTAGCCACATGTGACATCCAGAGCCTCTCACAGGCAGCTCCAGAGGACTTCATGACCCACCAGGGCCATGTCCCCAGATTTGAAAACCCCTGTCACAGGAGCCAGCATGCTCAGCACCACCTGCAAGCATTGCATGCTTCCCACACTGAGTCCTGTGCCTCCACCCAACAGCAGGATCGCTCCAAAAGGCCTGACCAACCACTGCTTTAAGTGAAGCAAACAGCAGTAAATTATTTCTTTCAACAGAGCTTACACATTGCAGTTCACCAGAACCCAGACCCTCAGAAAAGCCTGCCTGGAGGAACTATTTAGCTGCTTCTTCTAACCACCCATCTTTATTCAGGTAAATTAGGGTGAAACTTCTGTATTTGAGGTGACAGGTGGGGAATGTGCATTTCCCTCTCAGCTGCTGCTCAAAGAAAAGTGAGTGGGAGCCCAGTTCTTTCTGCTGGATTACATGGATAATAGCTGGAAGCTCTTGAAAGGCTTTTAAACAAATGGGGCACAGAGAAGCCTAGCAGTAGGTCAGGACACCCAAAGGCTGAGCCCCTCTTTCACCAAGCTCTTGCCTTTCAGGGTTTCCTTCTCCAGCAACACAAAATTCATGAGGGAAAACAGAGGAACTTCAGGGGGCTTATGTTGGTTCATGGAGGCCGTGTGGAGCACTTCAATGGCTTTGTGTTCATTCATGGGGATGCTCAGAGCAGGCTGGTGTACAACCCAACCACCACTCAATTCCCATTCACACCTCACAGCAAAGAGAAGACAAGACATATTTTGTCCTCCTTGCCATGAAGTGGTGCCAATCTCCTGTACCCCTCACAGTCAGAACTACTCTGCTCTTTTGTACTTGTACAGTGCTCAGATTATTCACATCCTTCTTTCTCCTTCAGACATCCCTCCACTAAATGGCTGCTTCAGACTGGATTGATCACACCCAGTTTAGGATTACTATATATGCTTGCTAATTAAAACTACTGACTGAACAAATTTAGAAATAAAGTTCTTTGAATTTTCCTTTCTATTTACCATGAAGATTCACTACTTGGATTTGAAGTTTTGGGTTATTCCTGTGCTTTTGTCAAAAACAGTTCTTGCTACTGTCAAAACCAACTCTATGACATTTGAATACTCATTTTTCATACTAAATAGATTTAGATAGAAAAAATTCTGCCATTCACATTAGGAAGAAGCCAATAACTTGTACTGGGCTGTGCTGCTCAGGGCTGTTTCCAAGTTCCCATAAGGCTGAAGTCTCTCTTTGAGGAAAAAGTGGGAGACTGTTGCTACTTATCTGAGCCAGGTGAGGAAATGAGGAAACAGAGCAACCCTCAAGGCATATGCTGGTGCCAGCCCGTGCCACAGCACAGCTGAGGGCAGAGGCACAGACCTCACGTTGAACTCTGTGTGCCAAAATTCATCCCCTGCTTCCTGACAAGGGAGATGGGACGCTGCTTGTCCTGTGCAAATAAACACAACTGCAGCCAAGGCATCAGGGCTCTGCCAACCTCTCCCACCATCCTGTGTGTCTGGTCATGGCACTGACCCCGGCAAGCAGCCCTCAACCAGGGCCAGAAGAAGAAACCAAACAAGTGATGGACAAGTGGAAACATCAGGATTTACTTGACTCTTTAGCTGCAGCTCCTGGGCATCCAGCACACTTATTGCTCTTTAATTAAAGGTGGAGAGAGCAGGACCACCAGCAGCCACTGGCTGCCCTGAAAGCTTTATCCGTAATGCAGATGCTGAGTGGCATAGGAATAAATAGAGAGAAGAGAGAGAATGCAACCAACAGGCACAGTTAAATGCAGGCAAAGTGCATCCCTGGGAAAGCAGCAAGCATTAATTACACGTTCTAGTAGGCTCAGCATGGTCAGGCCATGTGGTGCCTAAGGACAGCAGAGCCCAGTGTGCAGCACAGTCCCAGACCCGCTGGCATTTTGCTCCTCACGCTGTGCTGCAGGCAGAGAGCTCCAGCCCTGCCTGGCAGAGGAAGGGAGAGCTGCAGGGGAAAGGCAGCAGCTGCTGCTCCACCTTCCCTGCCCCAACATTTAACACTGAGCCTCCCCACTGCTGCGCTGGCTGGACACACGCGTTGTTCCAGACCTCTACAGTGTTATAAATGATGGATCAGTTGGACAGGAAGGTTATTGAAGACTGTGAGAGATCAGACCTATTCTCTCTCACTCCCAGCTCCAAGTTCAGAAACTCTGAGATCTCAGAAAAAGACTTTTGCCAGTCCAGTTTCAAGTCTGATGTTGACCTGACAATGCTTTTTGCCTGGTGGGCCTGGAGCTCAGCTTCTGGTGGCAGTAAGCCACAAACACTGGCTTACTGCTACCACTGACAATGTTTGCTCTACCAGATTTCATATGGGGCTTATTCAGGTGCTACATCCAGTATTTTCCAGCGACTTCCAGAAAGACTTGGAGCAGATGCACAAACCATGTGCTGTAATTTCAGATGAGGGGCCATCTGAAAAACACAAGGGCTCCTCTGAAGGAAAGGTCCGAGAGGAGCAAAAGTCCTGCCCACACCCCAGCGTGGCAGGCAGAGGCAGCAGCTTTCATCTCCCCTTTGAATTCTGCCTTCTCCCCCCATCCCTCTGCCCACAGCAGGCAGCTTTATTTAATTAAAAACTTCCAACAGGCAGGACCTGCAGCCTTGCTTGGTGCAAAATGTCACGTACAGCTTACTAATATTTACTAATGACTGAGGGATTGAGGTTAATGCAACAGTTCAATGGCAGGAAGAGGAAATGGCAACCCTGTCAGAGAGATGGGAATTTGGCAGAGCAACCTTGTTTGCCCAGCCTGGAAGCTGAAATGACACTTTAGTCCCTCTATTAACTTATGTTTATTATAATGCAGCATGTAATCACCAGGTGATTCTATAAAAAACTGTATATCCCAGCTTGAAAATGTCACACTGCCAACAGCACCATGGTAACTCACCAGTCTGAACTGAAGAAGATACAGGGAGACCACATCCACGTGCAGTGTGTTAACTCCTAAAAACACAACAAACCCCCTCCCCTCTTCAAGCTGAAAGGAGCTGAGCTCATGGTTCGGTAACACAGCTTGCCCACACCACTAAAGAAGTATCAAGTCCACCTCAGTCGCTGGGATCACAGGTTTCTGACTCGGGCCCTGCAATCAGGGATTGTAAAAGCTTCAAATGCACCATTTTATGTCAGGTTGATCTTAAAGAGCCGAATTCTTGTTTAAGACAAGATGTGGACTGATACTTTGAATACCTCCAGAGTGTCTTCCAACCATAGTTACCCTAACGAGACAAAAACCTCTCTTTTCAAGTACTCCTGCATCCAAACATCCCCCCCACTCCAGGACCAGCCAGCACTGCAGCCAAGGGGGGAGCAGGCAGGTCCAGCACAAGGTGAGAGAGCCTGAGCTTTCTTGAGGAATTACTCAGCCCACCCAATGCACCCAACAGCTGCAAATGGAGACCAGGCACAGCTGGAGAGTTCTGGTTATTGTTGCTCATTATCCTAAAGGCAGAGATATCCAGGAAACCTGGTAAACAGGAATTACAGGGACTAACCTCACCATTAAATAAAACTCATACAGCATTAGGACAGCACAGCTCTCAGAAGTCCTGACTTCCCCAGAGCTCTGAGGGGGTTCTCCAGAGAAATATGAGAATTTGTCACCATAAGAAAAAAACAATTTTTGAAAATAAAATAAAAAACAAAGCTCTAATTCATAAGAGACTCACCTTCCAAGACACACACAAGCTCATCCTGGAGAAGGCCTAGGAGCTGTGTGGCTTCTCCAAACCCCTCAGCAGCAGCACAGCTCCTGACTGGGTTGGGCAGCCTGTAAAATTCAGGACACCTGGGCTGGGGCCCCCACATCAGCTCCAGACATGGCCTTCAGTCCCCAGGGATCCTGCCACCATTCAGTGGACACCTCAAAACCCGAACAATATTCCTTTTAGTTATTCTGAGGTGCAGGAATGTAGGCAAACAGTGGCTAAAGACCTTCTGCTGATGGCTGCTAAATAAATTCAGAGGGTGGAGGTTGATTTTGTTTTGGTGTTGGCTATTAAGGGACATTACTTAGCTCTGTTGTTTTGGTAATTGAGGAAATGAACATTTAACACCCAAATTAGCACACCCTTGATTAAAGTTAAAGGCCACGGGCTCGATAGAGCTTGTGATTGTGGATTTGAAGGGAAGAGCTACAGTAACTTTTCTTGCACTTTTATTACTTATAATAGCATTCATGTAAAGCAGACTAAAATATTTTCCCCTTCAATATGTAATTGAGGTCAGAACTATTAAGGACCCTGGAATAAGCTAATCCACTTCTTCACTTTCAAAATTACCCTTTGTTTCTTGTGCCCAGTACACCTCATTTCAGATCATATGTAACAGTATGAAAAGCATGGAACTGGACAATTACAGACTTTCAGATCTCTAAACCTTTGTGTGAGCATGACCACCAATTTAAAAATGTTTCAGTTATTGCACCTAAATAAAATATCGCCTCTTCATAACCAACCTCCCCAATTACAACATAAACCTGATAATCTGCACTGTTTTAATAGTCGAAATGTGTCTGCGAATGTGTTGAGATCAGAGCTATCAAGCTTCTTCATAACAAGAGTGGGCAGGGAGGGACTGGCACTTTTCCCATTGCGTATACCCTTTGTAATTAATTTCTAAAGTAATTTCCTCCTTTGCTCGGCAGATATCATCTCTGACTGCATTTGTGGGGGGAAAGAAGATCTCCCCAGTTTATTTCTGACAATAAATACAGTTAATTAGTTTTCAGTAAGTAAAATCTGACAGCTTTCAAAGAAAGCGGGACTCCCTCTGGGGTTCCCAGTACAGGCACGGTGGCAAAGCCCAGGCAAAGGCACAGGGGGCGTGGGCAGGACACTGGCCAAGAGCTGCCCCAGGGGATGCACAGTTTAGAGAGGTAAAATACAAACCTTTCTTATTCTTAACATATTTAGCCTGTGGCTAATGCTGTGAACACATGGAGGTTATTCAGAAGGGCACAGAGCTTGCCGGAGGATTCCTTTGCCTGCGACACTGCTCCCTGTCCTCAAAGGGATGCTGAAACCGCACGACAGGAGTGATTTGGGTACAAACCCCGTGCCCAGAGGGACTAAACCCACAAACCAGGCTTGCTTCACACAACCCAGCACCCCAGTGGAGCCCGAGGGTGGGACCCTCTGACCGGCTCTGCGGGTGACCGGAGGAGGGCTTGAACGTGCAAATGCTGTGCTGACACCCAGGGACTGCTTGAGCAGCTGCTGGGTGGCTGCCATTTGCCCTCAGGGGACACCAGAAGTTTTGCTTGGCTCCAGGGCTTGCTAGTGGCTGTACCCCTAGATGGGATCCCCAGGGCAAAGGCTCACTGCCACAAACACGTGTGGACAAACACAGCGACAGCCGGGGGAGAGGTCTGCCAGGTGCTCTCCAAAGGATACTCACTGCAGCTCCAGCAGTGAACTGGTCTTTCAGGTACAGACCATCAGTTTAGCAGCACACTCAATGCTGTTCCTTACTGCTCAAGCACTGGGCATATTCATTTTCCCTCCAGCGTTTTATTTGTCCTTATTTGCTGTCCTCAAAGTGACAGACCCGGGGAAATTATTTATATCTTACACTGCTCCCATAATTATTCACCAAGAGTTTGGGAGACTTACTGCTGGACACACACACACACACACAAGTCACTTCATGAGCATGTTATTGGGTTTCCTGGCTGTGGAGCTATTTTAAAATGCTGCTGTGGTTGCCACTTTGGGATCAAACTCATGTAATTTAATGGGTTTCACTGAGATATCAACAGGCCCTCAAGGCAGATATCGATTTCCCACAAAAAAAGGGCTGCTCTTGAAATAATTTAATGGGATCACCAAGAAGTGACTTTGAGCTGCAGGTGCTGATGGAGGTGAGCTTGCTGGGATGTCATGGAAAATGACGCCCAAAAGCAAGACAGCCCCTGACCCAGAATTCCCAGGGGAGCATGGAGACGGGCAGTGAAGCATGGAGACGGGCAGTGAAGCAAGTGCCTTGCCCTCATAAATTCCCTTCTGTCCCATAAAGCCAGAACTGGAAAAGGGCCACCTTCATCCAGTGGTTGTCACCCTCATGGAAACGTCCCTCCTGCAGCCTGTGCAGCACCAAAGGCTGCACATCCACAGCATGGCGTGCAAGGACATCTAGTGCCTGATGCTGAGGCTGCAGGGAGGCTCTGGGCTACAACAGAGTGTGGTTTTCTGGTGGCTTATCCCCTCACAGCAATAAAAAGTCCCCTTGGGGCCCCAGCAGTGCTCTGGAGAATGGCATCCGGGCAGGAGGGTCACTGTGTGGCTCTGACATGAGTCTCAGCTGTCTGCAACATCTGGGGCTTTGTCTCTGAGCTGGAGCTCCCCGCATGCCCCCATGCCTGGAGCAGTGCCTCTGACCCGCCCAGTCTGGGCAGCTTTGGGTGTTCTCCCAGCTGGGCTTTGACACACACGGCTCCCATGGTAGTGCAGGTAACGCAGCACGGCCGAGGAAGATAGGACAGTTGTGTCTTTATCTGCTTACAGTGCTCAGCTTTCTACTCCTCTGTCAGTTCTGTGACCTTCTTAAAGCCTGGCACAGGTCCAGTGCCCTACCTGACTGCTGCGTTTGGGGATGGAGATGACCACACAGTTTGCGGCACGAGAAACCAATCTTGTTTTCAAAGGACATTCTCCCGTCCAAAGCTATCCATAGAAAAGTTGGTGAATTAAAGCTGCTTGGGCAACACAAACAGCGCTTGTCAAGCCCTTGTACAGCAGAAATACCAAATATCTGAGGATAATCTAAGTTGTTGACAGTTGAGGAAGGTGGACAATCAAGATGTCAAAACAACCTCACGGGGACAAAAGGTCAGGGCATCGCAGATTGACACGGGCAGTCTGGGCACAAAGTGTGTTTACCTGGTACCTGCACTGCTGATGTCCCTGGAGAGCCTTGGGACACGGAATGGCAGCAGGGAGGGCAGGAACCCAGCTGAGCCTAACCACATGCTGCGGCCAAGGTCAGAAACTCATCACACCGAGGTGCTGCCAGCAGATGTTCCTGCCCACTGTCCCCTCCTTAGGCAGCAGCCCCCACTCTGGAAAAGAGAAATTTTCTTTAAATGAGAATTGGAGAGGACTGTTAGAGATATGGAACGTCCCACTGGGCCATGCACTTCAACAGAGAACCTGGAATAATTACAGGTTTAAGCTGTCTGAATCTAGCCCATCCCCACAGGTAGGGATGGATCCCTTCATGCTTTAAAGGACTTTTATGCTGCAGAAATGAGCCTGAGTCCCAGCGAGCACAATAACCCCTCATCTGGGGGCTGCTGAGTTCTGCAGTCAGGAGAGGGAGCTGTGCTGCTGCGGGACTGACACAGGGTCACCTCAGAGAGGGTTGCAAGCCGGTCTCCAAACAGTCCTTGCAGCATAATGTTCTTTAAATATTGCTTTAAAGAGATCTTAATTAATGTATCACCTTCTTTTTTTTTTTTTTTTTTTTTTTTTTAGTTGTCTTCCCCTCTCTTTTTGGAAGTTTAAAAATCCATAGCTATTCACAAAATTGGTGCAAGTTTATGAATAACTTCAGGCCCCCTGAAAATTACCTTTTTAACTAGCTTGTTACCCCGTCTCAGTGCCGCCCTGCTTGCACAAAGCCTCTGTGTGACATCCCAACATTCCTGAGCACCCACTGGTCCTCCCCATCCCACCTGTCATCCTTTTACCAAAATGTAAGATCCCAGCTCTGACCTTCCCACTTGCAGCTGCATTCTGAGTCACACACACACAGGTTTTATCCTTTTAGCTGGGGTTTCAACATACCTTCACAAGCCTGAATCTTTTTTCCCAGCAAAACCTGTCCTGACAGCTTTACCACCCTATGCAAGTCCAGATCAGTGTTCTGGGATTGACATGACAGCTAAATCACCTCCCTGAAAACATGTCTGTACAGTCCATGGCCAGATAATTACATAACCCCATGTCCAAGTTATTCTGATGGAGACAATCTCCACGTCATTTCTGTGCAAGTGCCCTGAGCATCGCTGGCAAAGCCTGGGCTGGCTGCTCCTGCTGCCAGGCCAACGTGCCAAGCCCTCAGCCCAGCAGAGAACAGCAGCTTCTCAGGGCTGCCAGGCACAGATTTGCAGAGAAAACCCTCTTCCAGCACAAGTGGGAGATCTCTGGAGGGGTTTACCCTTCCTCTGTCTGCTACCTAGTGATTTCAGACGGCAAGACACAGTGTGGCAATTAAACTCAGGTAGCTTCAACTTTGCAACTTCTGGAAGACTACAGGAAAAAGATCCAAAGCAAATCTCAAATTTAAGTGATACAAGAGCTATCAGGTCTTTTACCAATTTAGGTGTGCTTGATAAACCATATATTTTTGTAGGAGATGACGCTGAATGAGACATTTAGCAGAAATATGAAGCCAATTATTTATCACTTCCCTCCATTAAAATGGCAGAAATAGAACTATTAAATGAAACCTCACTAAACTTGTAAGTACAAAGGACTCCTAGGTCACACAGGTTGTCCAAGCTCATTGCAGCAAGCTCAGTTTCAAATTTCTTCATGGGGTTCCTTAGCATCAGCTCTCACATGGTAGAAGCCTATTCCTCCTGACAGACACCAGGAGGTGTGAGCGCTGGGCAGGATGCCTGGCACCAGGACACAAGGCTCTCTGTTGAGAGATCTGCCAGCAGTTTTCTTCAGGTGCCACTTCAGGTTTGTGAAGAGTGGCTCTATTAAATAGCAGCTTGTGTCCAGGGCTTCAGAAATAGAGAAATCTTAAACTGCAACGAGATGAACTATCTGAATCTCTCTTTGGTTTTCTTCCTGGCAAAGAAAACAATGCTTATTGGTTGCATCCATAACAACATAGGTTGTTTTGGCTCCTCATTTGGGTTCCCCTTTTTTTCTGAGCAATTTTAGAGGGATTCCTACAAGGCACCTCACCTGCTGTATCCAGAATAAATCTGTCACCTTGCAGTAATGTTTCTGCAGATTTCTCTGCCAGGTGCACACTCTGAGTCACTGCTTCACTTTTGCCTCCAGGTTTATGGCAAGTGATTCCAGAAGCCCGTTCTATATTTGAAAACCATTCCAGCAGACAATCAGTTGAGTGCTCCTGTCCTTTATGGCTGTGGAGCATTCCTCACTGTTAGTATCAAACTTGTAAAAAAAATCCAGAGCTGTTTGTTTTATAGCATTCCAGGGCACCTTAATGGCCTGTTGTAAACATCAAGTACATAAAGAACTTGATTGCAGCAGAGAGATGTGAGTCTCCCAACCACCACTCCTGAGAGGAGCAGGCATGTTTGGTCTTGAAGAACCAGCAGGCTGGAGGACACTGGGACTGTTGACTTGGGGAAAGGTAGAGCAGGACTGGGAGAGGCCACAAAGACTGGTGAAAAGCACCCAGGCACCTGTGGGGCCTCTGAGTGAGGCCAGCTGGGCTGGCCAACAATGCACTGACTGTGTATTGCTGGGACTAATCTCGTTGCTAGGAAATTCAGGGGCTGGGGAGATAAATTATCAAAAAGTGCCAGAGACTTTTGGTTGGAAAGTTCCTCCAGGTAGCCAGCTGGGGGCCCCAGTTCTAAAAAAGGATGTGGACCTGTGGGAGCCTGTCCAGAGGAAACAACAATGATCAGAGACTGGAGTACCTCTGCCATGGAGACAGACTGAGAGAGTTGGGGTTGTACAGCCTGGAGAAGGGAAGGCTCCAGGGAGACCTTAGAGCCCCTTCCAGTACCTAAAGAGAGTCCAAGAGAGTTGGAGTAGGACTTTGGACAAGGGCCTAGAGTGACAAGATAAGGGGGAATGGCTTCAAACTGATAGAAGGAAGGGTTAGGTTGGACACTAGAAAGAAACTCTCCCCTGTGAGGGTGGTGATGCACTGGTACGGGTTGGAAGCTGTGGATATCTCTGGAATTGTTCAAGCCCAGGTTGGGTGGGGCTTTGAGCAAAGTGGTCCAGTAGAAGCTGTCCCTGCCCATGGACAGGCTTTGGAACTAGATGATCATTAAGATCCCTTCCAGTCCAAGCCATTCAAGGATTCTGTGGTGATTCTGTAACTCTGTAAAATGGTTATATGGGTGTTGCTGGGTTATTGACCCATCCCCTTCCTCAGTCCTATTTTAGGACATATTCAGTTGTGCTGGCAAGATCTGTGCTGGCAATCACAACATCCCTGACTGCAGAGCTGCCTCCTACACCCCCCAACACAGACACCAATGCTCATCTCCCCTGGCAGGCTGCAAAAAAGCATTGGATGCTCCATTTTTAAGGCAAAATACCAAAGCTTTGGCTAACAGAATAGTCCCATATGTTTCTGAGTGCGCTTGCCAAGGAAGGTTTTCTCAAAGACTTTTGGCAATGGGCTTCTGACAACATAATGCTGTCCCATATTCATCCTCTTCCTGAACTATGGGCTGTCCATGCCCAATCTTGTGGTGGTTCACATGCCAGCCTCATAAACAGCCCTCACAATATGATGTGCTTGGATGACAGCCTTGCCCAGTATCAACCACAAAATGCTCAGAAGCATGGGCAGAGCCCAGCTCTGACAGCGGATTAGGTACTGCCAGGAGGCTGGATTTGGGGCTGTTCCTTACACAAGCAAACAGTGATTGCCTTTAATATTCACTGAAATACAAGCACCAGCTTGCACCAGGACATCTTTACATTCACTCTCAGGTAGGAGAGGAGCTGGCTGGGGGCTGGGGCTCGGCAGTCCCACCCTGGGCAAGCAGGCTGCCATAAACACTGTCCTGTGCTCCCTAACCCAGCACAAGGATGCTCATCTGTGCCCTGCACCGAGGGGTTCTTGGTGTAACTAATGTTCACAGCAGCTGAAAACAGAGAAGATAAAGGCACCTGTGCCTTCCACAAAGGCCTCTTTGAACACACCACCTTCACATGTCAGTGAAGCACTGCCCTTCCAGGAGGTATTTCCCAAAATATCTGCCCTTCCCAGACTAACAATACAGCAGGGATCAGCTTCATCCAAGGACCATATGGCATTGGTGAAGGGCAGTTAAGCAGCCCTAGAAAATGTCCACCTTTAATTAAAAACATGATCATTTCCCAGCTCCCTGTAATAATATCACTACTCCTCCTCCACAAATGTGCTGCATTTCTCATCCAAAGGAGAGCAAGCAAGATGCAGTCCATGCCCAGCAGGTTTCTGCCTCAGCAGCAGCAGAGTTGTACATGGAAGCAAGCAGCCTCCAAAGAGCCTTCAGCAGCTGCAGGGCCGCTCAGATGTTCCAGCCTAAATCCAAGGAAGTTTCCTCAAATAGTTCATTTTCTTCAGACTTTCCTCTTTTGGCCTCATATCTTTACTGCGCTGTTACAGATTTTCCTTCAGTTCCCTGTTCTGGATAACCCTATTTGCTAAACCAGGCATTGCCCATGCCTAGGACACATTGAATCCTTCTCACAGCTGGGGTGCCTGCCTGTGGCCACTGCAAGGATTTCTAAGCCAATCTTGGCTGGCTGTCAGGTTTCCTAGGATGGACTGTTTATTGAGAATGTAATTTCCATTTGTTATTGCACGAGCTGTCAGAAAAGAAAAAAACCCCAATACATCCAGGTGAGTTTCAAGTCATGATACAAATGGACTGTCCTGATGCCTGACCCCTTCCTGTATAATATAAACTTCAAACTAGGAGATAATTAGTAAAATAGCATCCTGACAAATCTGAGTATTAAGGAATCAGAGGAATATGGAAATCATATTTCTGTATGGAAAATTAGTTCTTTGACCAAGCAGGGGCCATTAGGACCTTCCAGCCTCACTGAGAATGTGGGGATCAGTCATTCATTCAGCCCTCAGCAGAACGATACTGCTATTCCCTGTGTCAGAATTTTATCCCATGCATTTCCCTTATCAGTGCAGCATTCAAAGGCTACTTGAACCACACACATGAGGAAAGGGGGAAATGCGGTTCATCTGTGATGATATTTGACAAGAGCCAGACCTTATTGTTTTAGCTGTGGGATTGCTTTCAAATTCCCCCAGTTCTCCTGACCTAACACTGGCAAAGGGTCACATGCTCCACTTGCAAATGGGAATCTGCTCCAGCAGAGCTGCATCACTTCCTCTGCAATGAACCTTTTCCCAGTGGGACACAGGGGTATCCACTACGTTGTTTAAAGGAAGAGGAAATTTTTGGAGAAAATGGATATAACAGAGCACAAAGAAGGTCACAGGGGACAGGCAGCCTGGGAATGGGCAATTCTACCTCCCTTTGGTTTGTTTTCCCTTGTTTCAGGATGAGAACACTTCACTTGGCCTGCTCTCATCCAGCTCTCCTGTTATGTCACATCCAGATTACTCAGTGGATGAGGTATTTGGAGTGTTACATCAGACAGATAATATTTGTTTATATAACTCGATCTTTTTTCTCAGACTCGTGCTTCTCCAACTCCCCAAAAAACATTTATATAAATATTTATGTTTTCAGGAATGAGAACTTATATCAGCCTCAGGATGACAGTCATGTTCACTATAAATCAGTACAAGTGGTTGCTCCAGAGCCCCACAACATAGCCTGGGAACCTCTTTTTTTCCTTATAAACACCAGTTCATCAAACCTAGAATTATGCAGAGGAGGAAATCAGTTCTGGTGTAACACAATTCTGAAATTTGTCTCAGCCTTGAGATGGAGCACTAGCCCAAAAGGGGACCAGAAATCCACCATAAAATGCCAGAGGTTACAGCATTCACTGCAATGTCTGAGGCTCTGCTCTAAGTCCCTGATCGAATGCTGCTTTCTGCCTCTGTTTTTAGTGAAACTTTTCCAAAAAGTCTTACTTTCCCCTCTGTATAAAACAGAAGAAGGATTTAAAAGCTTTTCTTTTCAGAGGAGAAAAGCTTCTTACTATTACACATTTGATCAGGTCAATCTATTGCAGAGGTTGCATCCTGCATGCTTCAATGCGCTGCCCCAAGCCATCCTAGTTATACTCCAGCCAGCAAAACAATGCCAGCAATTCACCCTCCTGACAAATCTCTTGCTCAAGCTTCATGAAGGTGCAATATGGGGCATGAAGGATGTTTTTGCAAGTAGGGTACCTCAGGCAGTGTCTATCACCTGTAATTCATTCACATGAAATGCCACCCTTCCCTCTCACTGCTCATGCGTCTTACTGTTTATTATCACCCTAATTTCCTGGGCAGAGATTCCATTACAAGAGCAGCATTTCCAGAAAAGCTGCTTCAGCAACTTCAAAGGGAATTTGGCAAACAGGTGCTGGAAAGGGCTCTGGGAAAATTTCAACAGCAACATCTGAGCTTGGAATCCTGCTCCCATCACAGTGCCCAGGACTGGCTCTGCCCTCCCGGTCATGCTGACACCATCCTTCCCAACCAGCTGCAGAAAAACTGCTGAGGAGTGGATATCCCATGTATCCAGTTTCCCTTTCCTTGGATTTTCTGCTTGCAGACTCAGACCCTGTCAAACCTCTCCCATCTGCACCCAGTTCCAGGCAGACACCCACAGATGTCCTGGTGAGGGCTGCCCGCTCCAGGCAGGGCTGTCACTCATCCCCTCATGGGAGTGAGCCCACAGCATATCCCACCCTCAGAGCTGCTCAGCAGCATCAGCTGTGAAATCCCTCCAGCCCTGAGCCATGACATGTCAGCATCTGCCAGTGCTGCTCATTTTCCCAGGCTGTGGTTTGATAAAAAGTAAATCCACCCCTGGCATCCCAGCAACCAGATTAGGTAAGAAAAAAATAGAAGAAAAAGAAAACTCAGCTGCACAGCACGAGGGATTCACATGGCATAAACTTTCCACCGTTCAGATTTGCTTAGAAACAACATTGCTACGTTAACCTTGTGCAACTTCACTCGCCATTCATCTTTTTTGCAGCCTCCATTGCAGCTTGGGGAGATAAATATCTCATCCCTCTCTGTGCCACAATGTCCATCACACACACCCCTGTTTCTCCCAGCTGGACAAGGCCTGGCAGGCCCTGTGTCCCTGTTGGTCCTCCAGCAGGATGCCCTGTGAGGGATGGGCTGAAAGCCCAGGGTGCTTTCAGGGCACTGCAGCCACTGGGGCATCTGAACTCAGCATCCCACCACTTTGTCATCTGCTTGGTTTGGCTAGACCTTAATGTTTAAACTGAAATGTCCATTTATTACTCCAGGAAAACACCAAGGACTTTTTTCTGGCATACAAATTCCCTGGCTTTTTCAGTAGAAAGATCTATTGGTTGGTTGATTAGTTTTGAAAGCTATCTATGCCTCTGAGACCTCTGCTGACTCTAAGTTACGGTAATGCTGGATAACTCGGGTATTAATGCCAAGTTGCTAATGAGGTTTGCTCCACTGGGCTGGCTCTTGAAAAGAATGAATGTTTTAGGCCTAAAACTGCCTGTGGTCTCATAAAAAACCACAACTCTCCTGATTTTCTACATATTTGCCATTAAAGGAATGATTCCATCCTGCCCTTTACTTGCCCTCTGGTTAAAGTTTGCCTCCCTGGCAAAGGGTTCAGTGGGTTACAAAAGCACAACCCAGATTTGGAAACCTACCCAATACAAAATCCCCAAATCTGCACTTTGTCATCAGCAGTAACTTTCCACGCCCACAACCCCTGTTGCACTGGCCCTTCACTCCCAGTCTGCATGAGCAGCTGTCTTACTGAGCAGAGCCCCTCTGAGCCGCCCCTGCTCTAGCGCTGTGCCCGACCTGGCTCTGTTAACCCCAGAGAGAGCTGGGCTGTGCTCAAACACCCTGGCCTGGCCATGGGGACTGCAGCTCCTTGCAGCTGCATCCCAGTCCAGAAAGGTGGTTCCTGCAGTTATTTTCCCAGCCTCTTCACTTCCAATGAGACCAAGATAAGGAAATTCACCTGCAGGGTCAATATCTTTAGTAAATAGTGCTGTCACCTTCCAGAGCAGGTTTCCCAGCTGGCAGTGATGCTGGTTAGGGAGCAGGGCCACGCTGCCTGTGCATGAGTGCTGCCTGGCTCAGGATTCCCCTTCTTTCCCTTGTTTCCAGCTTGCTGTGGAATAGACGTAAAACCAAGCAGAGCTGTTGACAGCGCTTCCAAGAAATGAATGCAACCAGAAAAAATTGGCCTGGAAAACAAAATCCATTCTGCTTCCTTTGCAAAAAGTTCATGAGGGCTGCCTGCTCTGCTCCTGTAAATCAATATATCTGTAGGTCCTTCTTCCCAAGCCAAGCTGTGTAACATGGCTGCCCATATGGAGCAGAAGGGTGTATTCATACAGACAGAGGCAGAAAAGCTGTGAGATATTTTCCTTCTCATGCCACAGCAGAATCTCTCAGAATCTCTCTGAGCTGCACATCAAAAGATCCAAAACCTGGCCCTGAGGGCTTGTCCCCAGGAATGTCAAAGGAAACTCTTCCTGGACAGAGGATCTGTGCAGCTTTCCAGGCTCTGGCAGAAGGCAGGAGTCAGCCAACAATAGCAACAAAATTTGTGCTCCTTTTTCTTCCTCCCCACTTAGCTGCTCTCTGGCCAAGTGCTTTCTTCAATCTTCATGGCTTGCTCAAGGGCTCTGGAAGTCAGATATTTTTCCCTGGAGCCCCCAGGGTTGATTCCACCTTGAATCCCCTTCTGCTAAAAGGCTCCCCCACACCATCCTCTCCCCAAGTGCCCCCAGTTACCAGCAGCTTAACACAGTCCCAGGAGCTGTCAGTCAGCAGTGACATGCTGGCTGCTGGCTTGCCCACAAACATCTGTATTTCGCAAATAAAGCAGGTTAATTTAAACCACCACAGCCTGCAACAGCCTGACAGCTCCCTAAGGGCCCTTATAAGTGAAGACTTAAGCAATCATTGGACTTGCAATTTATAATAATGCTCTGTAGACCTTTTATATAGAGCGGTCTGGCCAAGACGTGGCTGGGTTTAGTCCTGTGCTCAAAGACAGAAGTGCTGCCAAAAAAGTGAAGGCTGAACAATCAAAGGAGTTCCCAAGACTATCTTACTGAAATTATTTCAATTCAGGTGATACATAAAAGATGGCTCCTTTTAAAAAGAGGCCACCCTTCCCTTCATTTAAGAATTAAAAGCTCTCAATGAACATGCTCCGACATCTCACAAGACCTTCACCAAAGCAAAAAGCAGAAGCAGTAGTTTGTACTTTAACTGCATAATAAATGTACCTGAGTTCAGACTTATACACTCAGTTCTGCCACACCCGCAGGCGAGTTTGAAACACATCAGCCCTCACTGCAAGGACTCACAAATACAATAAAATCAGAAAACCACAATTCTGTTTTTGTCTTGTTGGTAAACTTCAGATGTTTGTTTGGATTCTGAAGGTGTAATTTTCTATTGTTCCTGGCAAGTACCAGCAGGTCTCAGGAGCTTGTTCTGCAAGGATACAACTGGGGACCAAAGGAGGCTGAGGAGCTCTGAAGAAGGGAAAATGAGTCCCTGACATGGAGCCCCTGTTCTGGAGGGACTAGCATCACTTCTTAGCTGCAGCCAGAGCTACGGAGGAAAAAAACCAATCTGCTCTATCCAAACTGAGCTGAGCAGGGAGCTGCTTGACGCTTCCCTGATGGACCTGCTCTGGTCACTGTGGCTGTGGAAGTTTCCCACTGGGCAGCAGGGACAGGACACTGAATGACTTGCAGGGCACAGAAGTGAGGCAGAGTGGTCTCCAGTGTTAAACACCCAGCTGGCTCAGCAGGGTAAGCTCCGGGCTGGCCTGAGCAGCAGCAATGGAAATGGGGGTGGAAGCATTTATGGTGTCACCTGACGGAGCTGCGTCACTACTGCAGGCAGAGCTCGGTTGTGCAGAGGGCCCAGGAGGAGACTGGTTTTATTCCTGGTCCTGTCACATTCTGCAGGTCAAGGTTATAATGCTCGGGTGAATTCCACTCATAACAAAGCCGGTATCTGTTGACTCTCACAGCTGATTGTTTTGGAACAATAATTCATAGTTGCCTCCCTGGATACAGAGAACTGAATGACAACTTGGATTACCAGCGCACAGCCTCGCCCTGAGGACCTGCAGTTGATGACTAAACCACCAATTCTGCTATTGAGATCCTCTACTTCGACATCCCTGGGGGCAGAATGTAGGATATTTTCTAAGCATCAGTTGTGGAGAAACACTTCCCTTTCCTGTCCTGCATGGGGCAGGCAATTAGCTCGTCCCTCGTGGGCAGGAAAGGGGGTTATTTAAAACAGACACAGGAGCTCCCCCGACGGAAGCTCAGGCTGCTGACCTAGTTAGGAGCTCTCCCATGCAGGACAAATTACTTCAGCATAACGCAATATGGGATGCAGGAATGATCAGCATGAACACCATGACTTTGATCTCAGTGATGGGAAGGGCAGCATTTCACTTGACACCAGTATTATGACCTTATTCCCAGCACATTCCAATGCCCCTTGTTTTTTCAAATGCTCTTTGGCTTCTGTTCTCCTCTTCATTTGCTTTTGAGACAGGAAGATGTAGCCAAAACCAGTATTTTTAGAGAGGTGAGCATTGATCACTGAACTTTCTTCTAGCAAAGGTTAGCTGCAGAAGATCCCAGAACCACATTATCCCTTCTCAGGAATGCCCATAGTGCCAGGATAACAGAATCAGGGGGGAAAGTACCAGCTCATAAAGAGTAATGCTGCCAAAGAGAGGCCTGGAGGCATTGCCACCCCTCTGGCCAGTGAGCAATGACACAGCCCAAGAAACTCATTCCCTCCACCTTTCTGAGTTCACAAAATACTGAGGGCACTTCAGTCTCAGCTTGCAGAGAAGAGGTGAGTATTGATGTTTTAACACATTGAACCAGATTCCTCTCAGAGCTGTGCAGTAAAAAAAGCCAAAAATCACTAAATCTAGAGGCAGTGGATAAGCTGCAATAGGGACATTCAACTAGTAAAGGAAACACCCTACAGTTCTCAACAAAGGTGGTAAAATGCTGAACAGGGCAATCAAATGTTGATACTGCAATCTCTGTCCTGGAAATATTCAAAGCTTTCCCCAGTAAGGCACTGAGCAATCAGGTCTAACTTCAAAGTGTGCCCTGTTTTAGTGGGGTTGGACCAGAGACCTTCAAATGTCCCTTCTTATCTAAACTGTCTTACTGACTTACTGGTCTAATAATCTGGGGTTACTCTGCAGACAGGAGGAGACAGTAGGTGAACAGGAAGGAGATGCAAGATCCCCCAGGCAAGAATAAGCCTGGCAAACAGCCTGGTTTGGCATTGTGTCCTAGCCTCATAAGAGACAGACATGGCCAAAGCACTTCACAAGGGTTCTTCATCCTACTGGAGAGGCAAAGATACCCAGAGAGAAAATTCATAGTAGGGTCCTCCTAGGGAATAAAGGGATGAAGGATTTAGCAGGCATAAACCATGCCCTGGTACTCACCAGGAAGATGATGGTGATGAAAAGTAAAGTTCATTAGGTCTTCTCTGGGTCAGAGATTCAGAGTTAAAACAAACGCAGGGTAAATCTGAAATCACTTTATTGGAAAGTTTCATACAAGAATAGTCAGTCAGAAAAATTACTCAAGTGTGATACAGTAACACCACAGACAAACTCCTCCCATATCTCAACTCGAGGCCAATTCATTTACAAATAGCCACTGTATCATCACACTCAGTTTTTCAGAGGCTTGTGATGTCAGTGAGTTTCAGTGCAACACAGGGAGCAGAGTCTGTCTTTACATCAAATTAAATTAGCCGTGACTGCAGTTTTTCCTGTGAGAGGTATGAAAGGCCCTGTAGGTCTGTTGAGAATGCTGTTTGCAACATAAGGCATCGTTGCCATCCACCCCAGCTCATTCAGGCTGCAAGACTGTAACAAAATATTCTGCCAATAAAAATCTTTTAGAAAAACAGTATAAAAATTTTGATATATATATAGCATAAAGCTACCAAAAAGTGACTGTGCCATTTTCCCTCTTATACAAATAATATTTTTTTAAAAAAATCATAATATCTTAGCATATATACCCAGTATATAACATATTGCACCTTACCAAGATACTCTGTGCACCAGAAGCCCCATACAGCACCTGGGCAGTTCCAAGACAGACCAGTAGCTCCCCTTTAGTTCTGCTTTAGTCTCTACAGCAGCTGCCAAGAATTTGGCTATCACAGGTTTAGGATTTAGAAAGCAGGAGGCTGCAAGATGGCAAACCAAGTATTGCTTAGCAAACCAAGGAATGCAAATCAGTACCATTCCTTCTCAGGAAGGAGAAGAACCCATCACAGGAATCTTGATTTAAAAAAAAAATCATCTATTACTTGTTGTTGGTGTCAGTGAGACAATACAGTTTCGAATGTTTGTTATTTGCAGAGCACCCCTTTGTGTGCCAAAGAGGTACCTGCAGCACCTGTCAGTGGTTTCTGGCCTAAATGAACATACAGCCAAACCACAGGAGCAAATAAAACCAGGTCAGTTTACTTTGCTTCAAGACAAAACACTGTAAGACACCAACAGACACAGTGTTGTGACACTGCTATCTGAAAATAAAATTAACATTGATTCCTCAATCCAATTTTTGGTCACCTGGAGGGTTTTAGATAGAAGAGCAATTCCTATCTTGTCCCTTGCTTTTCCAGGCATAAGATTCACTCCCAGTAACCATGCACAGCTATGCAGAAAAGGAGCTGAATTCCCAGGAACTGGAGATACTGCTGTGTGTGAAACCCACCCTGTGTTTGGTCACTTAATCTTCTCAACTCAGCAAGAACTTATTAACTCTCTGTATAACCTTGGAGAATACCAGGAATGGGCTTTAGATTTGAGGATATACAAATCAGATGATTTGCTGTTTCATGGAGAGAGCACTAACCCATCCAGGTACAGGTAGTACAGGGATGGGGTTTTTTGTTAGGGGGGATTTTTGTTGGCTTTCTTTAACAGAGAGCTGGCAGCAGCCAGAGCCCCTCCCTGCACAAAGCGTACAAAGTTATCTCCTGCTAGAGGTCCCAGAGCATAGAGCCCCTTCTCCTGAGTGCATTCATAGGTGAATGGATCAACATCTATGGGATTCCTCTTTGAATTGACTGGCTGGTCACTGTCCATTGCCAAGTCAATGCCATTATTTGGCAGGAAGGAGAGGTTGGGGTTTGAGCCAGTTAGAACAAGAGCCATGGAAATTTTATAAGCTTTCTGACAGCCATTCTTGTCTTGCAAGATGCATTTCTTGTCCTTGCCAAAGGAGAGCACGTGATGTTCAGGGAGGCTGATGTAACACTCATAGGGCCCAGCACAGGCAGCTGTTTGTTCTTTCATCATCTGATGGACTTTGTGGTACTCAGGGTACATCATTTTGGGGAGCTGGTTAAAAATAAGGCCTGGATCACCGACTCGTCTCCGAAAAACATGGATTACTGGAATATTGCAATGGTGAGCAAAGAGAATTGCATCAGCAGCTGTCAGACCAGCACCTACAATCAAGACTGGATCTGACATGATGCCAACACTGTTGTTCTTCATTGCTTCTTCTAGGGCAGACAGCTGGTGGTGGACATAGGAAAGGTTTTCTCCCTTGACCCCGAGCCAGGTAGGATTGTCATACGTTCCCGTAGCCAAGACCACATTCTCTGCATGGAGGGAGAAGGGCTCTTTATCACCTTCCACAGTTTTGAAAAATCCATCCACCTGAAAGACCTCTGTACTTTGTTCATTAGAGTTCGAGAGTGGGTCACTATCCTGCAGATCTTTCTGGGTGTGGTTGGAGATGCTCTCTGCACTCACTTTCCTCACAGAGGTCACAACAGTGCCACATCTGAAATTCTTCTGCAGTCCTTTCTTCATCACATAGTGTTGGTAATATTGAGCAATGTCCTCTGCTGTGGCTCTATTGTTTCTGAGGCCTCTGTAATAAAGTACAAACAAAGGTCAAGCAGCAGTTAAGTAACAGATTGGAATTTGTCCCCTCTTGCACTGAATGTATTCTAGAGCCATCTGTCTTGGCACTACCAGAGAAGACTGATCTAGTTTCCACTGGTTCAGCAAAGTTATTCCTGACACATAGAGTTAACAGTCAGGTCCAGAAGCTGCTGGACAGAGGCAGCTTTTTCTACCATTAATCCCAACCCCAAGAACATGGTTGGCTATTTAAACCTTTCTCTAATATCTTGTTTCCATTCCATTTTTAACTCCTGGACTTCTTAATTGTGACACATGTCAAGAGAAGAAGCACCTCAGAGACTGCACAGTAGCTGAACTGATTACACTTGTCATCAGGGACAGCAGCAGTAGACACAGAAGCCAGGTGACCACACTTTGAAGCTTTACTTAGAATTTGTGGTCCCTGATTCATCTCCCCAGTGGGTGTGGACACATTCCAAGCAGCACTGCAACTTAATCTGAATCACTGCATGTAGAATGCACTGGTTTGGGGGTGTGGGAGGGTGTCCTTTCTCTCACTAAAATCATCCATAACAGATGCATAGCTGCATTCAAGAAGTCCATTCCAGGTTCTCTAAAAATCTCCAGATGTTTGGAAATGACCATACCATGGATATCTCACCTTCTCTTTTGCTTTAACCATTCCTTGAAAGGGAGATCTGGAAGTCCCATCCATTCCCCTCTGCTCAGGGTGACCATAGAGCCCTCTATAGACTGGAAAAAGAAGCAGAGAAAAATTACTTCAATTTTTTAATGTAAAAAGCAAAAGGCAACTTTTCCATGTTTCAATATGGCACAGATGATGAAATCAGTAATTTCCTCTGATCTGCTGTCATGGTTGAAACCATTCATGTTCTCCAAAAAGAACAAGAGATGGGAAATATAAAGGCCTCTCATGCTTGTTTTCCTTTTAAACTTTCACTTGTCTGTATATATAAAATCTAATAAGGCTGACTGGCATTTTAGAGGCACTTTTCTCTCTCCAGTCAACACGTTTGGCTGTTACACAACACGCAGACCCCAGCTCAGCTCCAATTCACTTACGTGCCAGGCACCTCCAGGAGCGTTTCTGCCAAGGACCAGGTGGGGGATGGCTCTGTCAGGCTCATGCCACCAAGTGAGCACTGATTCTGCTGTCCCACCAAAATCTGTGTCTGGACGCTGAAGAGTATCGAACAGAAGAGCCACAGGGCTGTGGGATCGTCCCTCCAAGCCTTCAGACAGATACTCCAAATCCTAAAGAGAGGAAGACCAGATGCTCAGAGTGCATGTACTGCCAGGCAGCAGACTACTTGTTACTCCAGGATCTCTGATCAGTGGGTTTGGTGTGCTGGGAAGCTCATTTACTGGCACACAGACCTGTTTTTGCCCAAGGGCTACCCTGAGGATCTTAGCAGCAATGCTGCCATTTCATACAAGGAAGATCTGGATTACAGAGGAAAATTTGCTCAAGGCTCATTCTGCCTGTGTACTTTGAAAATCCAAACAAGGTAATCACTTATGATACACCCCTAGGATGCTTTCTGGAATGTCATACTGTTTCTCTTTACACAAACCTGGTCCAAAACAGAGACTTCTGGCGCCTCTTCCAGCTTTCTCTGAAGAATAGGATGAGGATGAAGAGAGTGTCTTTTGAAGTAAGGGGTGTAACCTGACAGCAAATATGAGAGACAGATTCCTGAAGGTCCGTTCCCTGAAAAAAAAATGGAGAAGAATTTATACTTCCGGAAATACAGCAGTTCTTTGAGAAGTGTTTCTAATATCCAGACCAATTCCAAAGATATGACACTGCTGTGGATACAGGTGATTTCCTACTCCAGGTTGACCACTGACCTATTGGATGGAGTTGGGGAAGTCATTTTAGCCATCTCCTCCTCGCTTGCTCCTATTTGCATTGCAAGGTCCTTAGAACTTGCTGAAAAGATACTGGATTAAGTAAGTCAGAGGTTACCCTCACCTGAAGCTTGAAGTCTCTAGCAAGGTGATGAACAGAGTTATTTCTCTAAACTTAGAGGTTTAGAAACTGATCATGTACTGACCAGGGGCCTCAGCTCTCGCAGAAGCACATTTCACACCAGTGCAGAGTCATTCACTGTGCACAGGATACAAGCTCCAGAAAAGAGAGTGACTACTGAAGTGAAGGGGAACCAGCTCTTCTCAGTAAGAAATTCCATCTTTTAAGGGATATTTGGCAATAGCAGCTTTGACTAACGGGTCTTGAGGACACTTTCAAATGGGAACCAGCCCTACCATGATACTGCAGTGTTATGGAAAAAGTCTCTCTGCCATGCCAAGACAAGCCCTCAGAATACCACACTTTGAACAGGCTGCTGGATGGCTGAATGCCTTTGCTGACCACCCAACAGCCAGTGGAAAAACTAGATATATGTGACTCCAAAGCCCAGTGAGAGTAGCCTGTGGAAAGTTTGCACATGGTTGTTCTCCAGCACGTTTAATATTTTACAGTGTCTGTGACAAATAAATAACTGTCAGCCTGTCTGGCTGCCCAGGCTTTGCTGCCGTGTGACCAACAACCGTGACACAGTGCAGTGACAAAGAGGGGAGGAGAACCCAAGTGACAGCAGCCTGTTGGCACAGTGCCAGTACTGCAAGGGGGACTGGAGCAAAGGCTGATCCTTGAGGATCCCAGAAATAGGAAGGTTAGGGCTGTAAAGCCAACACTGAGCTATGTGAAGGACAGTACATGTCACAGCTGGGGACAAAGCCCGCTGTGCTGAGCACAGACCAGCAGCTGCAGGTCAGTGTTTGGAATATTCCACTTGCAGGAAAGTTAGCCAAAACCAACAGCAACAGACATTAAAAACAAACTAAGCTGCAGCTATAGTAAAATATAACAAATTTCAGGTTACTACTTTGCTTTAGGAAGTACAAGGAGGTACCTAAGTCAAACTTCACTGTCTGAATGCACAACACTCAGCAACTACACACAGAGGATTTACTCTGAATCACATCTAAGTTTGATATGGATGGTCACAAGAACATCTGGAGCTCAAGCTATTTCACAGTGCAACTGCATCCACGAGGCTGCCAGCACAGCTGAGGGAACACACAGCCTTCCTGGAGCAGGGCCTGGGGAAGTAGCTGGAGCCTTCGTGCAGTGCTGTCCAGCTGCAGTGGAACAGCTGGGCTGCTCGGTCCAACAGCCTCCTCAGAGCGCCTATCTTTGTTCTTCTGAGGCTTTAGTGACATCTCTGCCCTGGATCCCTGTACAGGTGCACTAGGGAGGTACCAAATATCCTCCTTCCCACCTAAAGACTTGAACAACTGAGCAGCACAAAGTCATTCTCAGACAAGAAATTGCTGGTAGAAGTATCCTTGTCAAAGTCGCTGTTAGCAAGGACTAGGGGTGATTTATGCAGTGTCTAACTTTGGAGCAGCTCTCTCAGGTGCTCGGAATTTGATGCCAGATAAAGAGGGAGCCCAGCTCTGGAAGGCATGAAACACAAGCTCAGATGAACAGGGTCCAAAACCTGCACTCCAGCACAGCTCGTGGTATGTCAGAGGGGAAGGCACTGACGTCATTACTTTGCTCCAGGAATCACCTCACACTGCAAAGTTCCCTCTTGCAAGGGAGGCAAGACAGTTACTATATATCCTGGTTTTTTTAACTGGTAGAAAACTGCTTTTTATAAGTCTATTAAATCTGTACAAAATCAGTGTAGCTCACTCATGTTTTAAAAGAAATCTGAAAAATGTAAAGAAAACTTAACAGCATCTGGAGTACTGTCTAAACAGACATCATGGTGAAAAAACTCACACAAACCTACCTTTAATTCAAGCGCTACAGATTAATTACCGCAAGCTGATTAACTATCCGTAGTGGAAAGGTTTCAAATCTTTCTAAATATCCAACAGAGAAAAAGCAGGCCCAAATGAACTGATGCTCAAAAGGTTACTAATTTTATCATTAAAAATAGGTCTGTGTTTTAATTTGTCAAACATCTTGTTCCCTACTTGCCACAATTCTTAGTGGTCTTTCTCTTAGTATTATAGGAAGTTTGGCTGTCTGGGAAAGGATGCAGAAACAGCGGTCAGGCATTTCTGGTTTGAGTGAGAACACGTGCAACAGAAGTTAAAGACAGCAAGTCCAAAGCAAAAACAGCACGAGAGAACACAGCATTGCTGGCAGGAGAAGGCTTACCTATGATCACAACAGGCAGTGTCTTGAGCCCACTCTTGTTTGAGGGTCTGGTCAATAATGGATACATCTTCCTGTCCGGAAGCATTTATGCTCTTCAATCTACCTGCTGAAATAAATAAGTTTTTTATTATTTGCATTTTTTGACAAAAACCCATGAACAAACAAACGAGAAAAACCCCACAAGACTTTCTCCAGCCCACAAACTCAGGCTAATCTAAAGTATTACCCTTGCATTGCAGGCTGTCACATTCTGTCACAGACTGTCACTGTCACACTTCCACACTCAGGACAGACCTCCTTATCTTTTTCTCCTCCTGACCCCAAAATCAAAGGATGATTCTCTGATTATGCACCACAAAATGGGGAGAGAACAGTTATCTTTCTCTTTCAGACATGAACTCCAGTTACTCCAGGACAGCTGGTAATTTCAGTAACCCTCTGACTACATTAAATTAAGTGTTGCAGCTTGTTAATGAAACTTCACTTCTGACCATACTCTGTACAAAATTGCATCATTGTCACAAACACTTTTTAAAGTAACTTGTGCATTTACTGAAAAGTAAAGTAAACCTGACTCAAGACTTCTGCCCAAAGACTGGAAATCTCTTGGATGCATTTTCAAATAGGTACCATTCTATCACTATAGGTTTTTTTGGAGAAGTGCTAGTTTAGTTCTGGAACCTTCTTTCTTAATTTTCCAGAAAATTGAGAGTTCTAGGTGTGAAGAAGTAAAAAAGTCTTTGAACAAAATATACATCACAATTGGAGACTAAGGTGTCATTAGAGTGGAATCTATACAAGTAATCTAATCATTATGCAGATATTCAATGAACACTGAATGTTTTTGTCGTTCCTGCAGGAATCCTACCATGCCAAATAACAACTTCTTTAGTTTTCCATGGAATTCAACTCTACTGCCACTAAACCTAGAGAAGTTATTTTTACCACAATAAACATGAGATTTCTGAAATTCAGCATAAGCTTTTAAATTATTCTACAGAAAATACTCTCTTTTATAAAAATCTTATTCTCATTTTGGAAAGCTAAGCAAAAATCCATTGAATGGCATGACTTTGTTCAGTAGGGTATGCTCTCCACACCCTTTCCAAGTGCAGAAAGATCTTTGGCAAATGCACCACACACTTCCATAAGGCTTGGCACATCACTGCCTTTGACACAAGTATTGCAGCAAATGTCTTCCTACAAGTGTAATGCCCCTCTTTAAGCCTGACATTTACGTCACAGCAACTCCAGCAGTGTAGGACCCTGGTGCCTGAATGGGCAGCCAAGAAACCACCAGTGAGTTTGCAATTTGCAAATTTCAGGCATGAGCAGGAGTGTTGGAACTGCATTTGCTTGCAAGGATGTGACAGTTCTCATATACACCAATATCCAGCCATGGCTGGGCTCGACAGCTCTGTTCCAAGAGCACTGGGTTCATCACATAAGGCTTACAAGATGAATTCAAAACCAGCAGCCTTGTCCACATTTTTGGATCACAGTTTAGTAACACTTACTGGTTGCCTGTTACCGCTTAACTAAGCATTAGTTAAAGACTCTCATGCATTTTGCCGATGGGGCATGAACCACTTAAAAGACGTAATAGTTGTGCTTTCTAATTGAAGTAATTTGAAGCATCTAGCTTTGAAGAGAGTTGGATCTCAAGGAAACTTATGTTCCCAATTTAACTGAGACTCAAAGGTAGTTGCATTCCCTGCAGGAGATGAACTCCCCTTAAGGCATGTTTATCCCAGCCATGGAAGCTGTGGGAGTACAGCCCAACTGCCCAAGGATCTCCCCAGCCTTTTGGGCAGGTTCTGCCACATTAACCAAAACCTGCACCACCTTCAGACTGTGGTGTAAGTTTACCCCCAAATAATTCCTTCCCACAAAGCTCCAGAGCTGCAATTGGTAGCATTCAGCACTAGCACCTGGAACTGCCAGAGACACCAAAGCAACAGGACACTGGTGTGACCAGTAAGGTATTCCCCTCACACCAGTAAACCACAGTATCTAGCTGCAGGTTAGCAGAAGTTTTTCTCCATGGTAAGAAATAACCCCCTCTCCATGACTGTATTACACAAGAAGAAAAGTTCTTATTAATTTCTCCTAACACAGAGTACACATCTTATTTCTGTGAAACTAATGAGAGTCTGGAAGAGAAAGCAAGATCTCTGGAAGCAATCTTCCAGGTTTCTGCTCCATAGCTCCCTGCAGCAGCATGCATGGAAAAACTGCATGCACTCTGTAGACAGTGGTAACCCAGCAACATCCGTGGGATTTTCGCTGGAAGCAAGGACTGCTGAACCAACCCAGTACAGCACATGGCAGCAGTTCCAGGGCAGCAGCAGAGCCAGCACATAAATAAGGAGCCTGCAAGCCCATTTGTAAGGCATGAGCACAAAGTCATGCTGCTGTATGCCAGCATTTTTCTGGGCAAGCCTGAGGGGGACAGAAAAGGCACAAGACAGGAGAAGACAGCCTGCCAGTCCTGTTTACTTTAGAGGAACGTTGCCTTGGCTCCTGGCCGTTGCACCGTGCCACCCTTCTCCACCCTGATAAAGCAGAGAGCCAGAAGCCGTGAGCTCACTGATAGCTCCCTCCTCCTTTCACCCTCCTCCCCTCCATTCTGTACCTTTTGACACATGAAAGAGGAGAATTTTCTGGAATTAAACCAAACTTTAATAGCTGGAGGAGCACAATTGTTCGTCTGATGAAATTACTGGATCTGTGCATATATGTGACCATTTTTAGCCATGAATTTATTCAGTACCTGGGTTCACAAAACCCCTAATGACATTTTAGTGCTACACACTTCGTTTCCTGAAGATTTGACACTGATAATTCTATCAACACAAGATTAACCATCCTAGCATCTCTCTACAAATGGGAGAAATCCCTTTCACGTCCTATAGCTGCCATATCTATAATTCATAGTTATTCATTCTTCTTTTTAAGTAGAAAGTGAATCAGGTGGTGCTGAACCTGTTTATAGCTATTCCCATCCTGTAGGCTAAAGGTTTGACTTCTGGGGGTAAAACTGAGCTCAGAGCATCTCAGGCATTTTAGTTTCAAGCCAAACATTCACTTTTTCTGTCATTGGATGTTAAGGTGGATTATTTTAATTACTTTTTTTTTTTTTTTTTTTCAGTCTTAGACTCCTATACCTGGAAACCTGGGCAGCTAATACAGTGTAGCAGAGTTCTTGCAGAGGCTACTGGAAAGCAACAGGACACTGAAGTTCATTGCAAATCTGTACTGAACTAGTTAGCACCAAGAAAAAGCCTGAGATAGCAAGAAACTTAAGACTGCTCTTCTCACCCTCCTTTTACGTAGTGTAGGCTGCTGAGCACTCACACTTAGTCAGCTTAGTGACACTGAGTTTGGCTCCTGCTTTGAGCTTCCTACTTTAAATGGATGTCCCTTTCCTCCTCTTCGTTTGGGAGAAAGCAGCAAGTTTCACAGCTTGTCTTCTTGCTGCTTCCAAAGCATTCCAGTGTCTGTGTGATGTTACATAATTGTTTCTGGCTGAAAAGCACCCAGCTCATTCTGGGCCAGGCTCTGCATACCTTCCTGACACAGCCTCATGTCTAGAGGGACTATAACTCACAAACTCAGTCAGTGTGGCTCTTACTAGCTCCAGGCTGCAAGGCTGAAACAGGTTTTAAGTGAGCAGATGAAAAAGCAAGGATACATTTAGAAGGCAAGGACACTCTGTGAGCCTTAGAGAAATAGAAAGCCAGGTCACATCAGCCATATGCAGATATCTCTCCCTGTAACAGGCACGAGATTTTTGTAAAGTAAGAATCAACAGTTTGGCCTGAACAGCACATGGGGATAGTTCAAGTCAGCAATGCAGTCAGGGTATAAATCTGGGGGAGATTAAAAGAGCTACCACAACACTCAGTTTTAAAGAACAGTTCTAAAATAAATGCAGCAATAGTTTTCTTCAGCTTAATTTCTTCAGCAGCTCATTTGTTTCACCAATTTAATATTTAATTGATTAGTACTTTTCTAAAAAAGCAGAGATCTTGACAGCTTTTACATTTTATACTTCCCTACAAGTTTCAGAAGTTGTTCCCTCCTTGCATCATCACTCTTACATATCAGGCCAGTTACCCCCCAAACACAATTAAAGTATGTGTAAAAAATCAACTTGGTGCTACGTAATAACACCTTT
Source organism: Coloeus monedula (assembly GCF_965178545.1). Classification (NCBI taxonomy): domain Eukaryota; kingdom Metazoa; phylum Chordata; class Aves; order Passeriformes; family Corvidae; genus Coloeus; species Coloeus monedula. The sequence goes on along the minus strand of NC_138793.1, from coordinate 12,214,220 downwards.
CTAAAACACCCCTGTGATAGTCAGAAGGGCACACCAGACAGAGCTCTCTGTGCTTACTTGGAGCCTTCTTACCTTTAGCAGCAGGTCTGATGAGAGGTGGGATCTTTATGAAAGTGATTGTACAGTCAGGAGAGCCACCCAAACTACAAGCCTGGAATCCTCTCTCTGCCCTAAGACAGCTGTTTAAATATAGTAGGCAACCAGCAGCAAGAGAGGAGAGGAGGAGCCAAAACGACTGGAGGTGGAGCAAGGAAAATACTAATAAGCATGAGTCAGCAGGAATATTTCCCTTCCCAGCTCCTGAATGAATGATGTAGTGAGCTTCCTTAGTAATGTTCAGCTGACTGTGTGACTACAGCAAAAGCAGGCTTACAGGAGCCATGCATGGCAGAAGTCCTGCACTGAACACACATTTCCATTTTTAACCCTCAGGACATCATAGATATATAGTGGATCTGAAAATATTGATGTCAGTTTGTATTTATTTTTCTTCGGTGAGATAAAGTGTTATAAGCCTTTTGCACAGTAGCAGTAAAATGAGTCAAACTGCTTCCTATAAAACTTAGAACCAACCAGGGATTTCATCCAAGATATCTTACTCAATTAAGGGAATAATCGATCTGGCTTGCTAAATTTAAAGTGCCCTTCACAAATGAAATACCTTTATGCCAAAGTGTTCAGTTCAAGTAGTAAATGCAGCACATGTTTATCTCTGAGGCCATCTGTTTGGAAACCACAATTTCCAGGAAATCAGGACTGCTGATATGCAGTTAAGATGCATACTTTCATTCATGTGATCTGAAAGATAAAAGCAGTTCATAAGAAGGATTTCCATACTCTCACGACCCACATCACAGCAGAATACCTAATATAATACTCAATTTAAATTCCACCAGAATAAGTTGTTTTAATAAATGTGAAGCCATTGTTTCACTCAAAGTTTAACTACCAGTCAACCCTTAGAAAAATCTGACTCAGTAAATGGTGTCAGACTGAAGGGGGGGAGGGGGGGAGGACTCTTTCGAGTTTCCTGGTAGCATTTGCACAGTGCTCTTAAATAACTCATACTGATTTTTTGACAGCAAAGGCTTTTATATGCATTAATTAGATATTTATTGGCATGTAACCAATGTGTCCATGCCAGTCAAGGAAAAATTAAGCTTTCAGAGGAAATAAGGCATTTGTTTGCTTAGGTGATTTAAGACTGCCCTGTTACTAGGTTTTTCAAATCTGCCTTCAATGTATTGCAGCGTTGCGTGTCAAACATTGTAGAACAAAGATGTTCAAGTCCATACTTGCTGATACCATAGATACAAGACAAAACCATATATGATGGTTTGGCTGGGTTTGTAATAAGGAAAATAAGGAATACACACTATGTGTGCAAATCTGCAGAAATGAAGTTGCCCTGTATGTGAAAAATAGGAGATCCTGTCCATTTCCTACTAGAATTTATAAAACTAGAATCTCTATTGCCTTTGCAAATAAAGCCAGGATTCTTTTGTAGTTTTGTGCACAGTACAATTCTTTACAGGAAAACGTTCATATACAACAACCCGCTGTCCTTTATTTGTTTGTGCAATAAGACCATTGAACATAGCAATTTGGGGGCTTCTTTTTTATTGATATCCCAGCAAACACATCACATAGGATAGATATACATCAAAGTAACTGTTTCTCCTTGTGTACCTTGACCACAAACAAATAATTCAGCCCAACACTTTTTATAAACTTTCCAGAAGAAGAGGTAATTGAGCAATCTGTAGTCGGCCTTGCAGCCAGCCCTTGACCTACAAACCCAAATGCAATTCACTTCTATTTTTTCCTGAACTGACAAAGCAATTTTGTGGGTGCACAGATTTAAGGACAAAGCCGTAACACTGTACTGGGGAATACTTTGCACCTGAACCAACACCTATTTCCTTAGAAAGAAATTTCCTTGTTACTTACTGACTTTTTACCTCAGAATATGTAAGTTCTACCCATCCATCTCCTACTCATGAAACCTGTCAGATAGCCTTGATTCTGCTGTCTCCTGATCTGGGGGAGCTTAAGGTCTGGTGTCAGAACTCATTGCTGCTGACAGCTCATGGCAGAACCCTTCCTACAGCACCTCTCCAGCATTCACCCTTCCCTCTAGCCAGCCTTGAGGTGTACCAGACTCTGCTAAATTATCCTGACATACTACATTGTTTCACTCACTAGAACTTCATGTTCTGTTGGTTTTCCATAGTGAGAGGAACACAGTGTGATCCTCCAATGGCCACAGTAGTGTTCTGATGCTTTGGTGTTTCTCTCAATAATGGCAAAACAGAAATCTAAAATTCTACATGTCTTCTGCCTAAGAGAGTATTAAGTGTTCTGTTCACATGCACACACTGCAGATCATTTAATCTAAGACAGAATATAAAATCAAGTGTTGGAAAATCTGATCAAATATTTTGGTTCTATCTGGTCTCTGTACAGTACCTAAACCCAGCTTCACATTGTTGCTGCCTGAAGAATCTCCACCTGTATCACCCAGGAAAGCTTACACTTAGAGCTGTATGTTAGCTTATGTACCAAAACTAGGACCCACATATGTACTGATAATAAATGGTTTGACACCAATACTGTAGCAGTTCACCTGGTTTCTTTTTGCTTCAACTAAGAAAACCCACATTTGTTACCAACACCACAACCCAGATCATATCAGCAAGATGTTCCTTGTAAATGTCATGGCATACCCCAGTCAGAATCAGCAAGCTGTGGCCATACCATCTGTGAAAGCAGCTGGATGTCTGGAATATGTGACTTACTCTGCTAAATGATAGAGGTAAAAAAGCCTGGGAAATCCCAGACAATTGCTAGGTCTGACAGAAAAAGCAGCTTAGGCAACTCTGCAAGTATGAGACCCAGTTCTGCTCTCAGTTAAACTTGTGATTTCCTACGTGTTTGTGCTTTCACATGGCTTCCTCTAAAGAAAGATTTGGCCCAGACCACATGTCCCAACTTTCCCATGTCCCTGCCAAGGCCATATCTGTCCTGTGTTCATACCTCTTTTTGCAGTGTTTAAGCAGCTGGGTCCAAGGGAAGAGAAGTAAAGGTTCACTGCACCCTTTTGTTGTTCACAGGAACATTGACCTCCCAGTCACATAAATGATTGAAACGGTTTTGTCTTAGTAACTTGGAAAGTTGTTTGAAGAAACTAAAAAGCAAAACCTTACATTTTGCTGGAATTGTTTTAAGATGGTGATTTTCGCTTTTCCCTGCTTTCAATACATCACCTTGAAGTCATTCCCTGTCTGTTCTAAGAAGGTTGTCTTCCTAAAGTAATGAGATGAAACCAAAGATTTTCACCACCCTTCACTGGCCAGGGCATTCAGCCACTTTCACCACTTTGTCCAGAAAGCAACTGTTAAGAAATAAACTTGGGGAGGTGAGAATCAATCACACTACCCAGGAGGGCCACGAAGCTCTACTCTCTGCATTCACATAGTCACACCCTTGGCTACTCTGCAGCAAGGACCTGTGCACAGGGCACAGTGCCAGTGCCTTGCTGGGACATTCCACACCTCCTCTCTATCCAGGCTGAGGAGCAATAATGGAGAGCATGATCAAGTCCCTATAAGTACACCCTGAAGGAGACATTCCTAGTACAATACTGTGAGGTAACACTGGATATTTTGCAAGAATAGTTTACATGTGAAGCATCTGTGTGGAGAAGTAGTAGAGTGCCAAGTGGCTGTGCAGGCATTTCCTTAGAAAATGGGCCAGGATCACCATTTCCCTCCTCAGAAGGCTGGATGATAGCCAAATCTAGGGTGCTGTCTACTTCCCAGAACATGTGCTTCCTTCCAAAAACTAATAGGATGCAAAGAGGTGCAGTCCTGTGGCTCCAGGGACTACAGCCATGCATGTTTCCCAGGACTGGATCTTTGCAGACTTTTCGTTCCCGAAATGCCACAGGCAGAGGAAAGCTCAGCTCACACGCTCTGTCCTCAGACCTCCATCATGAGCTCAACATCGATGTTTTGGGGAAAAAAGTAAACACATGCACTTTCATGTCAAACAAACAGCAGCCATGACCTAGTCAAAGATTAAACTACATATGAAGCTGGTAGGGAATTTTCCTCTTATCTAAATGTCAATGTATTCAAAATATTTACATGAATTTTGGATAGCTGCATCATTTGAAGATACAGCCTTTAGCTCCTACAATCTTACAGTCAGTGTTTATTTATGTTCTCTTAGTCTACATGGGCATTTAGCAACTGATTAGTTTAATAAACTGCTGTATAATACTGTGGTGTGTGCATATGTCCCAAAGCACAAAATATCCTACTAAAGTTAATGTTCATCATTTCTTGAGTGGAATAGCTAACAGAGAAGAAAACTTGAAGTAGTAGGTGCAGCTAACTGTGAGCACTGAGCATCTTCTCTGTAAATACTTTCCCTTAGGGCAAAACTGTAGTTTTCAAATACAAGTAATTCAAAGATGGAAAAAGAGCATGCGATGCAATGAGCTTGTTTAACTCAGTAACACAACCTTTCATAAACAGGGCTGCAGCAAGCTTTTGGAGTTTCTTGGATTCATTTCTTTGCCACAGCTTAAGCCATGCTGCAGCTCTTTAACCCAGCTTTAGTTTTCTTTACTTTATCACAAATCACTTAATCAAGATAAAGGATTTTGTAGCATTCCTGAAAGGCTTTGAAACATGTACAGCTAAGGGCACCCAGGGCTACCCAGCCAGCATGTTCAATTTTGTCCAAAAAAATAAGCTTTTCTGCAGCAGAGCACAATAGTTTTTAGCTGTGAAGGTTTAGAAAAGGACTGGACTTGAGTTATCTTGCAGCTTCCTACCCTCAGGGTTTATTTTCATCTTCCTCTTAAGCACCTGATTCTATCAGAGGTAACAGCTTCTTGGATCCAGGTTAGCCAATCTGATTTGCAACATTTCCTTTCTGCTATAACCTCAGGAGTCTCTGGGAAATTCTAAGTGCGTTTTGCACACAAGCCCGTTCTTCTTAAGAGGCCTTTCACGCACACTGAAAGGTCAGCTGAAGTGATATTTTCTTAGACCTCAATTTCCCTTCACAGTAGCTCCATGTGCTGCAACACTGACTACCAGGACTGAAATTGGAAGTCCCCTGAGACTATTCCACATAAAACTGGGTGAACCAGTATCTTTTACAAAGACAATCTTATCGCTTAGTCACAATATAACAGTAATGCATTAAAGTGTAACAAAATTATGTCATGGGTCAAGGTTTCTCACCTGCAATTGACAGATGTTTCTAGACTAGCTTGAGGAGGCTGGAACACAAAAGGAGCTGTCACTTCCTGTAAAACAGAATGTCCTATTTTGAAACACATGCATATATTCTGGGGTCATTTCTGTGGCTTAGGAACATGAAAGATATTCACTATGAGGTCGGAAAAGATTTTGCACAGTGGATTTACAAGTAAGAAAGAGGCAGGATTTCTGCACAAGAATAAAGACATTCAGTAACTAATTCCCCAAAGCACTGGTTTTAGAAATATGTAGCAATTTGTGTAATTTCACATTTAGCTGACAGATACCCTTTTTTGCACATGTCAAAGCTTAAAGCTGAGCATAGCTCAGTGAAACAAGAGTGCAGTGCTGCTGTAGCAAGAGTTATGTGTCAATATATGTACTTAGTTTGTAGCAGATTAACATCCAATTGCACCAAGATCTTGTTCAAGTTGTACTTCTGGTGTTGGAGAAATTTTGCTAGAGATAACTTCCTTGTTTCTCATCCCCAGCTATTCTACAAAAAAGTACAATTCCTGTTTCACGTGTTTTATTGCTTGAATTATATAAGGTCATGTTCTATTGTTACATGTTCTATTGCTGGGTTTTTGGTTGGTTGGTTGGTTTGGGGTTTTTCGTGGTGGCTTTTTTTGTTTTGTTTTTTTTTTTTTAGTGTGCTTTATTTTTTGTCTATCAAGCAGCTATTTCTTGATGAGATGACTCCTGATTAGTTTTAGACCCTTGTCAATAATTATTTTATAAGAGAAATAACTTATTTATAATCTACTCACATTTTTGGCAGCTGTCAGGCCAGCTGCAGTTTTTGTCTTTTCCACAAGGGAGTTGTCCCAAGCACAGATGAAAAGGAGGAGGTGCCTGGTAAATATTTGTCTTGATTGTTAAAATGCTAAGTTTGAATCATCAAGCAAAACCTCTGCCAAAGAGCCTGGGGATTGTAATATTAAGTGACCCATTACCTCAAGGCCAAAGCCTCACAGCATGGCTCTGACAGAAAAGTACCTGACTGGTTCTGCTTATCAGCCCAGACTGAAATGTGCTCAGCAGGGCAGAATGATGTGGCACCAAGGTGACCAAAGTGTGGGCTATCTTTGGTATCTGTCCCTGGGAGCTCTGACTGGGGCATTATCTAAAGCATTTTTTGCACTCCTAACATTCAGGGTACCATTCAGGGCTGTCAGCAATAACTGCAGATCAGAGTCATTTTGCCATGTCACAGGAAATTTATAACCTCGTCGCTGGTGTTGCAGTTCACTGTGCCTGAGTTGTCACACTGGGTAACTAGAGCTCACTGTATCTGCACTGCCTCTTGGGACATGCACAAGTCAGGCCAGAGGGACCCAAAAGGTCCATCCAACCTCATATCCCACCCTCAGCAGTGGGCATTAGCAGTCACCCACAGGAGAGAACAGGACAAGTATGTGATGCTTGTCTTATGTCTTCCCTTGCCTTCAGGTATTTGCAGCTGAGCCAACTGGCTGAAGTCTGATGAGGTTTGTTCTCTTGCTAGTTCCTTCCATCTATTTTCATCTACTTCCTAGTAACTTCACATGTGGCCTCTAGTACCTGTACTAAAGGGAGATTACACAACTGTTACCTCTCCACAGCATCATATTTATAAATTTCTATTATATTTCTTAGTCTTCTGACTTATTCCCAATACAGAAGTTGTTCCATACCCTAGATCAATCTGTTTTACCTTCTCCAGGTGCTCATCACATATGCTGAGATGAGAAAAACAGCATTTAATCCAGCAATCGAAGCACAGATGAACCATAGGGTTATGCATCAACTGTCTGGTTTGGCCTCCATCCTTTCCTAGCACTTAATTTGCTTCATTACCAGTTAGCACTGAGCTGACAGTTCCACAGGACTATTTATCTTGACCTCAGATTCAGGTTCAAGCTTGTCCCTACTCTGACTGAGCTTCCTTCCCTGGACCTGTGCCAGAGCATGAGAAAACACATAGGAATTGGGCTGAAGTGTGAAGTAATAGGGCAGTACAGAAGCATTGCACAGGTTGTTCTTCAAACCAATGCAGCCACCCACATGCCTGATAAAAAGCAAAGTGGCAAGCCTTGGAGACTTTCTGGATACTCCTCATTCACAAAGAAACCTCAACAAAATAACTGAAGGGCATGTGTGTGGGAAAAAGCATGTTCTCACCTGGTACCTCAGGAGGGAGGTGGCCTTAGGTAAACACAGTAGAGAAGCTCAAAGAGCTCTTACTGCACTCCATCCCCTGGCCTGATCTTGATCTGCTCTTAATCTTCTCACCTGAATAAGGCATTCATGAGGAGCTTATGCAAAGTCTCTTCTAGGTTTGCCTCAGGAGTGGCTGTTATTCACACACATCTGAAAAAGACAAAGTACAGGCACCACCAGTGAGTGTAGTGACCCTTCACTCACCTGGAATAGACACAATGGATATAAAGCAGCACAAAGGTAATGCCCATGACTTACAAAATACTCCCTATGATGATTTTACCTGGGAAACATAGACAAGACTCTTGGGCCTGGGAAAGCAAAGTTTTTCTGTGTCTGCTACCCACACTGCAGTGCTAATCCCTCTTGATGCACTCACTACCTTTGTGTACCTGAGTACACCTGACACTTCATTCAACTCATCAGTTCAGCCTGCGAAAAAAAGTATCAACCATGAGGTCAATTTTTATGCTAGTCATTGGTCTCAAGACAGAATGAGACAAAAGTAACTTTAGAAAATAATTTTAGTTGCACTTGTTTATAGAATCATGCAAGCTTGCCATACATACCTCCATTTTTTTTCTGAAATTTTACACCTTTTAATGTGTTTTTAATACAAACTATTATCATGGAACACAGTTTTAGTGTTCCTTTGGTTTTTTTTTTAGTTTCCCATAAAGCCTTGCTAGAGGACTTTGAGTCCCACTTAGCTTTGCTGTGCTTTCATATTTTGAAAATGACGTGCATTGAGTATAAAGCCTTGATGGCTTTCTCCTTGTTCTGACATTTGGGAATGTGTAAACAAACTTGCCCAGCTGTCACCATACTGCTGTTAGTCTTGGAGCACAATAAAAGCTGGAGTGTCATTACTGAGCTGCATCCTGAGAGCACACTCAGATTGCACCACTCACTGCAAATACACAGAAGTGTAGCAAAAAAGAAAAACATCCAATCAAATAACAAAGTGGCACACAAATGAACATGTAATAGCAGAAGTCCCCTTACAAAACAATAAGAGAATTAAAAAATATAAGGAACAGCTCTAATCTTAACAGAGTGTCAGTATGTCCCATCTGACTCACACCTAGGTGTGACTGCTTATCAAATAAATACTCTTAATCATTTAAAGACACAGAAACAATTCAGAGATGAAATGTCTGCTTATTAATTGCCATAACAGAGACAAGAAATGAACCCATATCTCTATGTGCTTCAGCCACAGAGCTAGTCTAGGACAAAAATTATCCAGATTTCTTGCTGTGCTACAGGTGACCAACCTGTCACACCTTTCTGAGCCTGAGCACAAGTACTGAGCCTCTCATTAAAAAGTGCTAAAGCTTTCTAGTTCAATAGACTTAGTGATTTATGATAGTTATTTACAATACAGATTAATTTTTAGTTTTAGCACATGATCCCATAGGAATTAATTCACATTTGCAAGCTCTCAGTGGGTTTGTTTTGGGCTGAGACATCTGTCAGTCCCCTCAGCCGTGCAGCATCCTGGAACACACCCAAGGTCTACTCAGGCATGTTCTGCCGTAAACAGGCATCTCTTCTGCTACAGTGGCTAAACCCTTCAGCATCCCTAGGCTAGAGTGCACCTCAGAGCATTCTGTCGTTGTTGCCAAAACCCCCAACAATCCCTGTGCCTCCATAGGCACAGTCTGTGATACAGATATTCCTGCACCTTTACAGCTACATTGCTTCTCAGTTTCACATCTCTCCAAGATGTTGCAATTTCCTACAGAATTGCAGTTTCTACAGAAAATTTGCTTTTTTTCCAATATACGAGCATTTCTTTCCTAGTATATATGTGAATAGCTAAAACTAGTAGTCTGTTTCAGCATATTTGTTGGACTTCATGTTAAAATTCTTTGTATGCTGCATTTATTCTGGAGGCATGCTTGTCTCACAGCTTCTGATCTTATCTTCAGCCTGTACTGAAAAATTCCATGAACTTTGGAAGGTCAACTTGTTAAACATCTATCCACTCTCCCCTACTCCTTCGAATCATCTAGAAATAATAATTAACTTAATTTTCTGAGATGGGGATGACTACTTTACTACCCAACTCATGTTATGTGTTTCAGATGACTCATATACTGCAACTATGCTGCCTCCAAGGGTTTTTCCCTACAAAAATTTCTCACTGAAACTTGCCAAATTTTTTTTTCTTGTTCCTTATTTCTTCATCCAAGAGGCAACATTCTTTTCTAAAACTTGCAGAAGATGGCTTCATGCCATAGTACAGGTATAAGCTTGTCAAAAGTAACACAGCACGAAGCAGAGAGCTTGCATTTGGGACTCTACTGGGAAATGAAACAGCTGAGTCAGGCAAAAATCCATGTCAAACCTTTTCTGCCTGAAATCAACTCCAGTTTTCTACAGATTCTGCCAAAGGCTTTGGAAATCAGTTTCCCAATACCACTTTGGGAATAATACTGGCACATTCACTCATGCAAAGCAGATATTTCAGCAGGTTGTGGAAGGAGTGTTTGGTGCATCACAAGAATGTGCCTGCACAGGAAGGCAGGTTTACTAGGTACAACTGGCAGAGAGAGAAAAAGAGCCTGAGGGGAAACAAACCCATCTCTCCAGCTGATTAGGTGCAATAACTCCTTGGAGGAAACTCACTGGTTTCAGTAGCAACCAGTTTCCACCAGCAGACAGAAGTGCCATACAACACATCCTATTCCACAGGACACTGCTCACCACAGAGTTGCTCTAAAACTGGGAAATACAGATCATGGTGTCTTGCATTTGAATGACACCACCCCACATCTCCAGAGATGCCTTCCTGTCTACTGAGGAAATCACCTGCTGGGAGGCAGCAGATACCCTAACTAGCAGATTCTTTAACTCAAAAAAACCCTTGCTGGTTTATGTAACCTTACAAACATGAGGCTGCCTTGAAAGAAGTCCAAAACATACAAAAAAGTGTCTGAGCAACACATGAAAACAAGCCTGAAATGCAATTTTACAGAATTTCATTATAACAATCTAGTATAAGGTATCACAAAAGGAGTTCATTCTGGCTGAGCATCAGTGATGGATGAAAGGGAATTTGTTAGCTGAGATTCCATTAGATAGCTGCCAGAATTGCATCCAGCCGCAGCCAGTTAGTTCCTTACATTTATCACAAAAACGAGGATCATCTTCCTCCTGGTTTCATTCACTATTGAGCAAGACAGTCAGCCTTCAAGGGACAAAACAATAAAGCTTTTCAGCTTGTAAATACAGCTCACACATGTTAATTACCCACTTCAATCTCCTCATCTGAAACACTAACAAGAGGGAGGCTGTTGGTGGGTAAGGTGCCTGTCAACATTACCAGAACCTTACTTTTGGAACATCTTGTGGTTTTTGCTTTTAGAAGGGGTCTGAGCCAAATCACGCCACACTAAACAGAAAGACCAGTTGAAGCAAAGGTAAGCATTCCAATTAGTTTCAAGGGCATTTGGATTAGCATTCCCATATAATTGATATGTCATGATGTTTTTGTAATACAGGAAAAGGTACAATGTTTTTCCATGTACCAAGGCAGTAATCTCACAGTTTTAGGAAGAAACCTGATAAAGAGAAGATTAATCAAACTAGGATCAAATTGCTGCTATTATAGCAGGACTTTACATTTTCCACAGTAACACACCTGAATTTCTAAGCATGGAAAAAACCAAATTATCATTAAAAATGAGCATAAGTCTTTTCTAGAGCTTTAAGCTAGACCATCTTCCCTCCATCCTACATCTATCAAAGGAAAGTCCAGAAACTTTATAAGCCCATGTACAGAGGTAAAATACAGTAACACTGATCAGTTAAAAAAGTACAACCTACACCTCTGTGGACTGCCAGTCCACCTCCATTTCTTATGGAAGTACTCCTAGCCTGTCCGGAAATAACCTCTTCAGACTCTTCTCAGAAACCAAGAGAACTAAAACAAGGTGCACAACTGCTCACACAATACACACAGCCCTACATGATGCAAGAGTACTAAATGTTTGTGGTAAACATTGAGTTAATAAATAAAACCAAATAGGTTATAGAAACCTCAACATGCTTGCAGCTGTATTTATGGTAGCAGCTTCGTTAAGTTATAGCTGCAAGTCTTTTCTTCCTCTGGCTCACAGCAGCAGCCTGCACAAATAAATCAGAGTTGATCTGAACAGTCTGCTTCAGTCCACCACATGCTGTGTCCATTTATGTGCAAACAGACATTCAGAGATCCCTTTCTTGCTTTCGAAACATCTTCAGCTGCTCTTTAAACTCCCTAACTGCTGCTGAGAGCAGCACAGATGGACTCTAATTTCTCCACTCTAGCATCTGCACATTTTTAGCCCCTTACAAAAGAAGGGCAGGCAACTTCTGACATGCCAGTTTGAGACTGGCAGGTACATTTTTAACCTTTCAGCTCCAGGGTTCTATTCATGCTGACAAAACTGGGATGCTGCCCTCACCCATGCTGGTAAGACCATACTGATCAGTTGTGTTCTGGCTTCCTCCTCCCTGACTCATTAAATGTCTGCCAGCAAGCTCCATTTACCTTAACCCTCGTTCTAACTGCCCCATTCAGGGTGTTTTATTAGCTAAAAAAACCAACCAACCTAAAAAAAAATCGAAAAGGCCTGGTTATATTATAAACTGGATTTTACCTGGACCTCATTCACACACACAGATCAAACAAGGAATGGGCAAAGAGAAAGCTCATAGTCAGTGATTAACTACCAGCTACTTCCTACAATTCAGTTTGTAGAAAAAACTTATGTATGGCAACTCAGATAAGAAGCTCAGCTGCAAGTAGTGCTGAACCCAATCAAGAAAACAGCATCCAGAGTTTTGCAATCACATTCCCCTCATTTCCAAGGTCAGTTTCACTACATAATCAAAGAATGAAAACCTCCTATCCAAGAATTCAGAAATGGAAGAGGTCTGTTACTTTGCAAAGGCATCCAGCTTTCCAAGACAGTGAAGAGTATTAGAGAAAAACATGGGCACCTGGTCTGCCCAGGGCCATGGTCTCTTACTGACTTGTGCATCCTCAGTGAGATTAGCAGTAAGTAATGAGAGCAATAAAAAGGCTTTTGTCCTTGTCAAGGGCCAGCTCAGTTACACAGCTTGTTATAACTCCCTGAATATTTTCTACTCAAAAATCCAACTACTCAAAAGTCCAGCACTCAAACACTGCCAAGTCACAACCACAGTCACCTTACAGTAGCAGAAGGAGCTTTACTTCTGTCTGTCCTGTCCTCCAAAGCACTTTTCAGCTATACCTAGATACTAAAAGTGTTAATGTAAATCCTGAATGTGATTTTAAAAGCAGTGGGTAGAAAGATTTACAAGTCCAGTGTCTTGACACAATCACTCTAGCATGAGGAGTTACTTCTGATCTCTTTCTACAAGTGGGAAAGATGCAGAGAAGTAACAGAAGACTATTGAATCTATGTGAAAGGAAGAGTTTAGATTGTTAGTTAACAAAAGCATTACCTGATAGACAGAAACAACCTAGATGGCTATTTCCAGACTTGAATGACATTTTATAAGTCACTTGAATTCTCTGAATTTCCTGTCCTCTGATTGCAGTTCTATTGCATGGGCAGGGAATATTTTTCAAAGCATGTTTGTACAGCACTGGAGAAAAATGAGACCACAACCCCTTTTACATCTTCAAGAGCTAACACAAACAGCTTAAACAGATAATGTCTACAGACGTATAATGAAGAACATCTGATTTTTTTTTTACCACATAATTAGAGGCCTTTTTCAAAAGTTACTCATGCCTCTAGATGAGTAATCTGAAAATCTCAGCACTTGGTATATTGACACCACAAAAGAAACTAAGCATATTCCAGAATTATATATTCATGGTTTCTTGAGGGCTTTTAAAGTTATATACAGTTACATTAGTATTGCATCAATAAGATACATTACCCTCCATAAAAATACTTCCTCTCTTCCAGTGGTACTTCATTGTCATGCCTCTAAAGCCAGCAAGGCCCTTGTGAACTCTAGCTGACACATTCAGATGATTTACTGTTGCAGTGGGAATACTGCAACATGCATATATCAAACCAGGAGTCCCGTGGAAAGGAAATATATATGGATGGATTCTTGCTAACTGTTTCAGAGATGTTTATTTCCCCAGCCGCATGGCCGGGGCTCTGCCCAGGAACTGTTCCAGTCACGGCACCCGAGGGTCCTTCTGCCCGCGCAGGGGAACACAAACCAACCCATGGGAACGGGGCTGAGCAGGGGCAGGCAAACCCCGTGTCTGTGCCCTCAGGGCCCCTCTGCCAGGGCTCCATGGCAGGGGGGGAGACCCCAACAATTTACATGTGTGTTGAGTGGCCTGCAGCCATACCTCCTAAAGCTTTCATCTCATACAGCTTCACAACAGGACTGACCAAGCCTTATTTAGAGGCAATTTCCAAGAAAAACAGCTTCACAAGCATAAAAGATGAGCAGGATGAGATTACAGAGTGTGACTACATTCAGAGGGTCTGTACCTGGGGATGCAGGTGTCCATCCTGATTCCAGACTTTAAGACACTGAAAAATCAAAGGCAGCACATCACAAATTGAGATATATAATGCATCTGGTTTTCTTTAAGTAAATAGTGAAGAGATTCCATTAGGATACTTGAAGTGGAAGATCATCTTGTGGAAGGTCAGTCTGAGCTACTGAGAGACATTGGAAACCAAAAGAACCAGCGAAGGCATTTTAAGTCCAGTTACAAGAGAAACTCAGATAAAGTATCACGGTCAAATTCAGATTTTATTATTACAGCCTGAGGAACTAGCAAAATACAGCAATATTCAACAAGGTGCTGGCTCTCACTCCAGTACTGTTTGCATTACAGATACATAAATATTGTGAAGAGAGTTTACTGAGCCCAGCTTGATCAGAAACCATTCCACTGCAGCCAAAAGATCTGAAAAAACCCCAAAACAATAGATGGTGTGACAAGAGAGTTCTAGACTGCTATGGGGTACTTCCTGGATGACAGGCACTATGTAGGAGAATTTGTTTTTGAAATAATATAAATACTATAGCATCAGTTACAGCAGACAGAACAAGTCCTGTGCTCATATTTCACCACCATATTCCCAAAAAAGTACCAATGCAGGACCTGGCTCCATAACTACAGCATGAATAACACATTCAACTCCATTCCATACAGTGTAAGTGTAAGCAAGGAAAGCATTTAAATTTACAATTTAAAAATATACAGAGACAACAGTAATGTTCCAGAAGAAAAAGAATCTTCCATTTTTACCATGTCTGCTTTTCTCTACTACAGGACAGACACTTTGTAACATTCCAGTCCAGTATCAGGAGTGTTCATTTTTAGGTGATACCAATATTGTTTAGGCACAGTAGTAATGCTGTTGTGATTCCCAAATATATGTATACACACACCACTTCAAAGATAACTAACTAGTTTACCTCAGACACTAAAGCAATACGGGAAAGATCAGCATGTTCTACACTACAGCATCTTTTTGTTATCTCACATTTCACTTCTCTCAAAAGAAATCTTTTGCTTTTTGTCATTAGTAAGTGCATGCAAACATTATTAAAGATGTGATTTCAAGTCACCTAGTTGGGAAAATCCTCAGCTAGTTTCAGAGATTACACATTGGCAGATATTATGGATTCCAGTATAATCAGTACTTTGAGAATCACTGAATAAGTAGTATAGAAATTAGCCTAAAAGCAAACTCAAGTGCTGTCATAAGGCATTCTCAGTCAAAAACACAGGCAAGAGTTTCAAGCTGCTAACACTTCACACTTCCAGGCTTTTGGCAGAATGATAACAATTATAAAATCAAAACTTTTTTCACAACAGCTGCCTAACATTGCTTTAAAGATTAACTGGGGTGTTCACATAGAAAAGAAGGGTTTGTCTCACCTACATTAATAGTACTGCACTTAGTGCAACTGACAGCTAGATGTTACTGCAACCCCAACATGGCTATCTAAGGCTTGATTTCAGCTCCTGTGATCTAAAATAAAAACTTATTTACAGAGAAGACCACTCAGCAGAAGATTCAGATCCAATTACACTGTCCAGGTGATGTCACTACTATACAATTCCAGATGAGTTTCAAGAACTATTTGACCTGTATTTATTTGACCTATATTTGATCTTGTACTATAATGCTATTTAAAAAAAAAGAAACATTAAAGTAATTTGCTTTTAATTAGTGTTTATATTTAAAAATCAAGCCAGCATTGCAGTTAAAATGAAGAAGGCTTGGCACTGAGAGGAAGCAACAACCTCCTTGTGCTCCTGCAGTGAATTTAATCTCATTGTATATGTTTATACCCACTGTGAACAACCTTAAAATCTCAACCCAAAAAACATTTCTATAAACTATGTTCCACTGTAACCCCCACAGCCATGCTGAAACTAAGAAAAGGATTCTCAGAACATGGTTTGATAATGCAAACCATCAGCAACAGAAAAAGCTAAGACATCCTATTTGGTCACCTCTTCTATCAGTGGTTTCTCATCCTACCCACCCTCTGCCTTCAGTTGTATCAACACACTGTTTCTTGTGACAATCAATTAGAATCAGGACACCTTTTTAAAAAGAAAACCTTGTTTGCATCTTCTCTAAGGCAGTAAACAGCAATTCACTTTGTCCTGTGGCTCCAATGACAGTATCAGTCATCATAGCACAAGCTGGGGTTTTACTTTGCTGTATATCTTGTGATTAATACTTCATTGACTCCAAGCTGAGTGAGAACAGTAAAATATCAAGGGTGTTCAAGAAAGTCACCAGGTAGTTGTAAAAATGCTCTTGAAACTTTGCCTGAAGGCACTCCTGAGCAGGTCAAGGGAGGACAGCCAGGGCCATCTGAGAGATCATGATCAGATCATGAGAAAGACTCATGGTAATGAGGCCAGTCAGAGGTCAAGCCCAGAATTCAATATACCCTTCAGCTGCAGTGAGGATAACCAAGGTCAGGTGCAGGCCAATGATTAATGAACAGGGCCACAGTTACCAGGTCAGGGGTAAAAAAATCACTCCCCAGGTCAGGAGCAGCAAGCACCAGTGACAGGCACAGAAAATAGCACATCCACAGCTCAGGCAGGGACTAGAGGCCCAGGACTGAGCTTGAATGGGTTCCTGGGCTGGGAGAGCTGGGAGGGTTGGATGGAGATCCTGGGTGAGGCTGCTGAGGGCCATGAGAGCCTGCCCTCAGGTTCTCACAGTTACAAAAGTAAGCCCCATCAAGATTCTTATCAGTCTGTCCAGGAAGGAAAAGAAATAAATCACTTTAGTAAGACCACCCTAATACTCTGAAACTCATTTTTCCATACCAAAAATAAGCACATTCAGGAGAAGGTGGCTAACCTTTCCTCATTTTGTTGTGTGCTGTATGGATAAATGATTCCCATCTCCATGGTTATTAATGTACTGCCTAAGTTTTTGGTAGTTATTATAAATGCATACACACACACACACACACACACACACATATATATCTATATATGCACATTTGAAAAGACTGGCATCTAACTTGGTCTCTCAGACCCTAACAGTAGGGCCAACAAAATTAGCAAAAATTCATTTATTCACGTTAGTCTGAACCGTGCCCCAGTATTCTAAATGAAGCTAAAAGGAAGAACCAAAGAAAGGGATGATATGTTGTATAAGATCTTCTTGAGTAACAGTCCCTGAAAATTTCCTAATATGAGATAAATAAAAAATTTGGGGTTTAGCAATGTGGAATTGAGTATTGATTGCTGTCTCTTGAAAGCAGCACACAACATGGTTTTCAGGAGTAACAGAAGTTTTTGAAGGAAATAGCTGTAGTAGAGACTAGAGCATGCTGGAGGTGGGTTCAGGAGCAACTTAGGATTTCTAATATTTTATTCAGCTCAAATAGATTTAATTGTCTCCAGAACAGTTCTGGATCTAATGGAAAAATCTGGTTATGACAATAAGCATAAAGATCAGCTTATCCCATGTAAGTCAAACATTAAGTCAATTTTCTTCCACATGAAATAAGATCTCTAGTCAGTCCTCTCTGCTCTCCTGCCAGTGCTCTGAACAGTGTAATATCTGTAATTTTGGGTTTAAAAAACTTCAAACATAAACCTGACACTGAAGTTCTGAAGTCTGGATTTTGGGACAGGTAAGACAGTTCCCTGAATTGCAGGAGCAGGTTGGCATTCATTACCTCATTGCATCACTCTCCTAACAGAAAAGCAGACAACAGAAAAGCAGATAACTGGTCTGCTTGGCACAGCAGAGCATTGTATCATTCTCTGGGCAAGAGGAGACTGAGTTTGGCTGTATAGCTTCCTGTAATAAAACATACAGAATTAAATTCCCACGGGTTTTGCACTGACATGTCCTCTGGGCAAAGCAGCTGCAGAGAGCACATGACAAAGCTACCAAACACGAAGAAGATCTCAATTATTCTCAAGAGACAGAAAATGCCTCAAGCCTCATGTGAGGACGAGGTGTTCCCTATCACCTTGTCTGACCCTCTAAACCTCTTCTGGCACTATGAATTCCTAAGGCTCCTTCACTGGCACCTTGAATAATTTCCTTTCTTGCAGTTGATACACACAGAGGGCAAAAATTAGGGGTAGCAGCAGCAGTACCCAGGTGCCAAGGGAAGCTCACTGTGGACAGCAATTTCCATAGCCTGGAGTCCCAGGCAAGTCTCATAAGCACTGACTGTCAAATGTTCCAAAATGCCCCAGATGAATTTCTGTTCTGAGAATTTTCTTCCCATTGAAACTGTCTTTTGCTCTTCTGAAGCCTAAATAGGCTGCATATCCATTGTTAAAAGTGCCTTCTACTTCAATTTGCTGTGAAGGTTTCTCCTTCTAACCTCGTAATTTGCTTCCATTCATAACAGCAAGGTATATGCAATTTCTTACTGCATTATTTGCATTTAATTTAACTGACTTGGAAAAAAAAAAAAAGCAAAACATTTCTGACTGAAAGATCATTCAGCATATAGGAACTTCACCCAGCCTTATCTAGCTTCATCTTTGTTAATGGGTTTGTACCCTGTACCTATCAGCTGCCAGAGTGAAAATTTGGACTCTTTGTGAAGACACACAGTGTAACAGGGGTTTGCAATTCTAAATCTGTACTATTTGTGAAGACAAACAGTGTAACAGGGGTTTGCAATTCTAAATCTGTACTATTTGTGAAGACAAACAGTGTAACAGGGGTTTGCAATTCTCTGCTCTCAGCTGCACAATGTACCTGCAAGGAGAACACTCCTCCAGGTCCAGTAGAACATCCTCAGAGAGCTTAGATCTTTGCTTACCTTCAGAAAGGAAATGGAAGACAATAGAAAAGCCCATATTCCTAGAGAGTCCAAGGACTATTAATAAAAAGACTTGTTAGTCAAGATTTACACATTCACTTTATCTCATTAAAGAAGAAAAAAATGTTTCACTCTATCATTTATATCCCAATGCCAGTGTTACAGGCAGAAGGGGCTGCAAGTAGATAACTTCTTTCCACTGGATTTTTAAACTATGATTCATAGAACAGTACTTCTGCCAGGCACATGTTTTAATAGAAGTTGAAAACAAATTAGCTTGAGAATGGCTGTGGTACTTTGTGTTCAAATAAGTTTAAGTGGCTTTTCTTCACAGAGTAGTTTTGCAATTATCTCTGCCTCTTATTTTGGGGAAAGTGGTAGCCAGCTTCTTTAACTTCTAGTCTACTAACCTGAACACAGTACTACATTGAGATGTGTTTGTACCCTCCAGTAACTAGTGAAATCATGGATTGTTTTATGTTGAAGAAGTCTCAATGAGACAAGAGTATGCATAGATACTTTGAGAAATAAAATTCATTAGATCAAGGGATGGTTTTCCCACAACATGCAAACATTTAAATAACTGACATTCCTGTCTCAGCTCATATTAGATCCTTATCCTGCTACATCCTCCTCATTGCAAGGATTTGTTTAGTTAGGAATCTTATTTACTATCCAATAAATACTTACTGTAGTGGAAGCTAAAGTACACCCATATTAGTACACTGTGCTAAATAACAGTCAATGTCCTTTTTGTTTTCAAAGACCAGTGTCCAAGTAAAAGGATTGTGGAGTTAAGCTGAAGACATACTTATAATAATGTAGATATGTAGGAAAAAGGGAAATGTAGATGAAAAAAACCTCCTGCAGAAATTTAGATAGTGAAAAAGGTAATTTAAGTTTGCCTACCCAAGACAGTGTTAGGTAATCGGAGGCAAGAAAAGAAACCCTGCAAAACACAAAACCACCACACAGAAAAATAACTTCTTTTTCTTGTTCCAAAGCATTTCAAAACCATGTGTCCTTGAAACATTCCAAATTACAAATCCCCCTTGTACAAAACTTTTCTGGCACCATGGACCAGATTTGGTTGTGCTCTCTCAGCTAATGCTGCACCCACTTTACTTTAGACCGTTGCTAAACACATGACTTCCATTTACAAAAGCAAAACCTTTTTTTGTGCAAGTTTTTCTACCTGCTGGAATGGGTCAGGATCCTGAAAGCACCAACAGGTCCTAATTTCCCTCATCAACATCATCTGGGGAGTCCATCCAGGCACTGTCTGTCCACTGGCCCAGGAACTGCATTTAAGCTACAGACCTTGCTCTCAGCCCTTGCCCAAGCTATGCACAGCCTAATCCTCACTGCTTCTGCCCTGCTCTCTCCACCTTTCTGCTTGGGACTTTGGTCCAGAAGCAGAGTAGGGATATGTATTCTACATGCCATAGATTCGCTACTTGGGCTTAAAAAGTTCTTTTAGTCACTTAAAGTATGTAGCACTTTGTAGACAACAGGCAAACCAACATTAAACCTGTCCAAAGAAATTTAAATAAATCTGCCCATGGATGTACTTTGTTATTAGTGCTTATAGCTCATGACATGAGTTTGGCATTTAAATACACAAATGATCTCACTCACATGCCGCTGCAAGCTTTTTCCATCCAGTATGATATGCACAGGATACCACAAAGGCTTAAGTATATGCTGGTTTCAAAGTCGAACACCACAAGCTTCCAGTAGGAATGAAAAGGTCATTTCTGCTCTAGCTATATCAGCGATAATCTAGAATAGTCAGTGTGCTTAGTGCAGAACAAAGAATAATGAAACCGTCTCCCAAACTTCACCCTAAGAACTTCCATACTATAATTTCTTATGGTTTCTTGAAGTTACCTTCAGATCCTGTCCAGTCTACCCAGGAAACATGAGACAAATCAGTGATTTATTCCCACTTTCAAGAACCAAGCCACATGCTGTTTCTACATAATAAATATACAGAAAATACAGTGTAGTCTAAAGAGAGGAGAAACTGAGAATAGTGTGACACTGGCAATGACTGAAAGAATTAGGATTGCTCATTCCAGAGAGGAAGGGGCTGAGGCATGATAATGAATTTTATAATATGAAAGGCTGCTGCAGAGCTCTGTGGAGACCAGATATGACAATGCTGTAAAATCAAAGCTTCTTGATTTGGCTCTTCATTCTGCACTGTGCACTTTTACTGAAGCAGACATTGGGCTGGGAACTGACAGAAAAGAGTAAGGAGCCAGGAGAGAGAATTGTAAAAACCAGTAAGCCAATGTAGTAGGCTGGGAAGACTTTAAAAGAAACACCCTTCCACAAACACTGCTGGATTGCCCACCCTACTTTCGTCAGGGAAAAGGACGAAAATATCTCGGTCTGAGAATTTAGTTGGAGAATGGGTCTTGGTGAAGACTTAGCTGTTGTATTTGTCCTGCAGCAAGAATGAGTGACAACTAGAGATCAAGTCTAAACCCAAAGTGAGCTCTTTGACAAGCAGGACAATGACCTCCACAGGGACCTGAACAGAAAATTGAGCCCTGCTTTTATGGTAAAGGTGGCTGAACACTGGAATAGGTTTTGTGGATCATTCTTGCATATATCTAAAGCCTAACTGCTCATGGCCCTGTGTAACCTGCTCCAGCTGACCCTGCTTTAAATAGGGGGTTGGACTAGATGGTCTCCAGAGAGCCCTTTCAACATCAACTATTCTGTTCAGCCATGCTGAATTTCATACATGGTTAAATTATTCACAAACATAATTTTTAGCTAGGCTTTCTTTTGGATAGAAGACAAAAATTAAAAGGTAGCTTTCTGAGTCCTCAACAGGTGATAGTGGATAATTTTGTATATGAACCTCAGCAAAAAGTAGAGCAGAAAAGCATTTGGGCCTTCCACATACAGAAAACTCGAGAAAGGATTTGGAAGAGCTTCTAAAGATGCACCAAAGGGAATGATCAGAAGGAAGGTGAACAAGCAGGAAAACACCACAGTCAAGGGAGCAGGAGATTTAACTATTTCAGCATGGTCAGGGATCATGAGGATGAAGTAGCACTCTTGACTGAGTGCTGATTGTAGCCTTTGGCAAGAACAATTATTGACTCAGGAAATATCTCACATTTTTTGCTTTACTTAAGAGCTAACTGAAATATTAAAGCAATGTTTTGGGTTGTTTGTTTGTTTTTTATATCAGTAATCATCTTTTATAGCTCAAGTGTTTCCTACACACAGAAGTTTCTGGGTAGGGTTTCAGAAAGCACGCAAGTCCCTTGGATGCTTCTAGAAAAGCTCATCGCTGTTGCTTTGCAGTGTCAGTACTGCAGACAGCTGAACACTTCTGCTCCAGACATTCCTGGCTAACTGGAAGCATGATTGCAGCATATCTCTAGTGCAACTTGTTTGAATCACCAACACATTTTTGCACTTATTCCCATTCTTGATTAAAACTCTTACTCTGCTCTCCAGCCTGTGCTGCTAATGGTTTGCTGTCTCTCACAGCTGAAGGACAGTTATGTAAAGGTCTCCACAGCCCTTTCCTGATAGCATCAGGTGGGAATTTATCCAAGGTGCTTCATTTCTTAAATAATTAGGAACAGAACAGACTATAATGGAACAATATAAAGGACCTTTAAGGCCAGGGACAAATGCCAAAATCACTCTGGAACAGTGCTTATGTTATCATTTCCTGGGACATTTGGTATTATTTATTAACTGCAGGAATTTTTATCTCATGCCAACAGTTATGTGCAATCATAGTATGCAAAAATCTACTTTCTAAAATCTGGTGAAGTTCCAGGAAAGAGTTATACAAGTTCCATGTATAAACTGATGATGGAATCCATATTCAATCCTGCTTTAACAATGTTCAGCTAGAACTGAATCCAGCAAGATCTATAATGATTGGAGGTTTATCCTCTGTATCCATTACAGAACTACCACTGGTACGGGCAGATCCACATTTGTTAGAGGTTTATGTTTATACTTTTCCCCATTTGTGCTGGTAGCTCATTTGATAAATAACTTGGACTGGCTTTTCAGAGAGCCTGAGGACTCACAATCTGAAACAGCGATGCACACTATTAACTCAAAGAGAAGGGAAAGCTTGTGACTTGTATTGAAGAGATAAGGATCCAATAATCCAGAACTTCCTGTTGAAAGTATGGCCCAAAGATATGATTCTATTAACCAGTAGTTAAATGGAATCAGTCACATGAAGAAAGTCTTGCTTGGAGGACTGAGTATGGGATACAGAAAGGCCCACAGTAGATTTGACCTCTCTCAGGAAGTCAAATCTTGATCTCACAACACACCTCCTGAATTCTACAACCCTCCTCAGGGAGATTAGGGACACACTTGAATAACCTCCCAGAGCCAGAATGCACAGAACTGTGTAATGAAGCCCAGAAATTTACTTTACTACTAACTGGGCTCAGCTGTGATTGGAAAAAATCTCTGTGCAAACACTGTTCAGAAATGGCGTGGACACTGGTGCTACCAGCTCTTGGTCAGAGGTGAAACCCTTCAATCTACACAACCCCTTTCATTTCAGCGAGGCTTTGTCACTTGGGTTTGCCACAACCCTAATTCTGGTTGTAAATCTTTTTTTGCACTGCTCTCTGGGGACAAAGGCGGCTAACAAGACTCTTTTTCCTCCTACCTGTGCTATGTTCTTACAGGATTACACTTGGAAACAGAGGTCTGGTGCTGTGCTTAATTATTGTTCCTTTTAATGGACAAAGGCCATTCACTATATTTCTCTGTTGAGGAAGTCCATCACATTTCCAAACAACCTCTAAATCCATGATTAAATTTACAAATAATTCCTGGTAACACACAAAAAAATTATTAAATTGCAACAGACTCACTGTTTTTAGGATTGCCTAAAAATGTTTATTTATATACTTGAATTTAAAATTACTAATAATTATTTCTGCTTAAATGAGGAAAATCAAAATATTGGCATAATACTACATTTCTTTGTCTTTCCTCCAGGTTCTTTAGTCTGTGCACAGTAAAATATTGGGTGCAATTACTTCTCATCAAGACAAGCATCCTGAAAAAAGTGTTTGGGTGCCTGGTGCTATTGAGTTAACATCAGGTCTGACAGGCAGTTTAAGGCTCTTCTATCCTACCTCAATTCAGAATGGGGCTGAAGTGTTGAAGGGATCTATAAGGTGATCGATGGGTAAGTATACTAAAAATAAATATTATTAAGGTACAATGCATAAGGAATAAATGAACTGCAAATTTATGGCACACGAGCTGTTCTTTATTATCCTGTTATTTGACCATGTGTACATTGAGAAAAAGATCATAGAATGGGTTGGGTTGGAAGGGACCTTAAAGAACGTCTAGTTCCAATCCCCCCCTTCCACTAGACCAGGTTGCTTAGAGCCCCCTCCAATCTGGAACACTTCCAGGGATGAGATCCTTTCACATTTTTTATAATAATATTTATAATATTTTTCACATTCAGAATTTTTTAATTTGAAAGGAAAAATACTGTGGGGACAGTTTCTCTGCTCGTTTGGTTTTTTTATTTATTGCTCAAAAGAATATCACTTATCTGTCTCTTTTTAATTCTTTTCCTTCCCAACTGCTCACTTCTGTGGTAGACTCCTAAATGTGCTGCAACTCATCGTCTCCAAAACAGACCTGCCAAGAGGACTCACCCCAGTACTGTGCCCTGACCGGCTGCAGGATCAGGCACCAGGTCTGAGCATGACTCCCCTGGTTCCTCAGCAGGCCAAGCAGCCCAGGACCTTGACCTGCAGGTCAGACCAGACCCCCTTGGGCACACCAGCCCCACAGGGCACGTGCCTGGAGATCTCCACCATGGACCAGGCAGACACCAACCTGGTCGGACTTCTCTAAAGCTGAATAATGTCAATTCTCTGTGTGTTACCACTGAAAGACAAGATGTGAAAATATCTGCCTGTGTTATATCTCTGTGAGAATTCCTTATCAGTCTGTGAACTGTCCAGGGTTTTTCAATAGCTGCAGAATCCTGGGAGTACAAGTTCTGTATATATAGCTCACCTGGTGCTTATTCTCTGTTTCAAAGAAATAAAAATTTCAGGGAAATACTAATTTCATTGAAATCGAAGTATTTATTGCAAACTAGAAATCCTTTTGGTCAGGCCTATCAGGCACATGGTAGAATTTATTCAAGTAATGCAGCAGTGACCTCTGCTGCACAGCTGATGCTATTTCATGGCTAAATTAAACCTGTTGTTAATACTCTTTCAAATAAGTTAAAACTAAATTTTTTTTCAAAAACAAGTATATTTGCCTCAAGTTAAGAACATTCCTCTTTTTCCTAATAAAGAGGAGGGCTTCAAACCCCAGAAGATTATTTTTGAAGTTACTGGCATGAAGATACCACAACTTATTTGAATGTTTTCACTGCTTATCGAGGATAGTGTTAGTATTAAATGAGCCCTGAACTACCCTTGTAAAAATATTTCTGTTAATTTTACTGGGAAGGAACCAGAGGCACAAACCACTGGGTGCTGTGCCCACAGTCACACCTAAAATCTGTGGCAGAGGCATCAGTTTCAGGGGACATAATGATTTCAAGCCCCACTCTTTAACCACAGGATGACACTTTCCCTTTCCTGTGCTGGATCAGAAGAATATCAACCAACTGTATAAAACATTATGCTCCACACCATCCATGTGGCAAGGAAAAGCAATACAAACTGGAAAAACAGGATGCTTGTTTTCAGCTTGTGATACATGACATGATCATGTAAGAATACAAATATCCTAAAGCATCTTCATAAAGTACTGAGCAACCACAAATTCTGCTAAGTCAGCAGAGGCAACATGGAAAATGTTCCTTCTCCTTCCCTCCCATGCCTAAATCTTCTCTTTCCACTCAGAGCTCCTAGGGACCGTATATTTGTGTCTGGCCCCTGCACTGGCCCAGCATTACTGCCCTCTGTTAAAAAAGTCAGAGCCGGCACAGAGCAAAGCTGTGTGATCTCACACTGACCCTGTGTGGTGATAACAGGCTGCAGCAAGCAGCCAGCTTTCACTCAAACCCTCCAGCCACAAGCAACAAAACAAAGCAGATTCCTATAATCAATCACACAGTGTTAAAAAGGTGTCTCTACTTCTCAATGTGTTTCTGTCTCAGGCATCTGTTCATTACTGTGTTCTTACTTTTTCTGTAGAAGTCCCATTTTCCTTTCTCATGGAAGTTTAAACCCCCTAAACAAGCTATTTCTTGTTCTCTTTTTGATAAATGAAACATAACATTCTCCAGGGTCTTGCTGTGAGGTGTTTTTGCTGAACCTGAAGTTTTCTGGCAAAGCATTCTTTGCTTTGTTTGGTTTTTTGGCATTCTTTTCAGAGATGTGCTGGAGCAGTGTGTGGACTTCCACCTTGCTGGTGCTCTCTACACAAACATCACCACCCTGCTTCTATCTCACTTCATTTCAGTTTTGGAGATACTGACTTCCAGGATAAGTCTTTTTGTCCACACAAGCTCACATTTTGCTTTGCTACATGATGCAGTAGCTTCAGCCCTACCTTTACAAAAAATGCATTTTGCCAGAATGAGCTCAGCAAACAAACAGCCTAGTTCTCTTCTGTACTGCTTTTTAATATTCTACCACTTTTTTGCATCAGTCACAAAATTTTGTCAGCTTTCACATTCACTCTCAGATTAGGGGACAGGGATATTAAGTCTTCTACAAACCACTGCGTAGCCCTACTAGTGACAAATCCAATAAATGGCACTCCTCCCCAACAACAGCTTTCTTAGGTTTTCCTGCAAGCTAGCTCATCCTCCACTTCATGTCTGCCTAATGTTTGTAAAGGACCTCTTAATTTTGTAAAACCTTTTATTTGAAATGTCATGGCATAGTTAAACTTCTAACAATGTTTATCTATGCAGCTACTCTGTGAATATATGTTCTGATTACTTCTCAGCTGAATGCTTTCCTCGCTTTCCTATGATTTTGTTCACAACTTACATCAACTAAACTTCTTTGTAGTTGCTACTTTATTGTCTCTTTGAATCCTGGCAGTCAGGATCCACCTTTTGTAAATCTTGGCACCAACACTCTTCTGGTTTCACAAAATTCTGGAAGTTTTAAAAAACATTTAATGCTTGCAACATATTTCATGGTTAAGCCAAGTAATAATCTGGATTTACATGTTTAGAATGCTTTGTACTTCTGCCATATTGGCACTGCATTTATGACATTCCTTGGGGCTAAGTGTAAAAATAACCCAGAAATCTGGGATAAATAGATTATTTTAAGGATACCAAGCAAATACATACTCTGTCCCAGTAAGTATGTATATTTACTTAGCATTCCTGAATGTTGTCCTCTAAATGAGTTTCATATGTGCCTGCTAAGCTTGCTAGATCCATGGAATGGTCTCCTTCATGCCTGGCGTCAGTGTGGTGTTCACAGCAGCAACTGTGATACCATCCCTCTTCCAGGAGTAGTAGGTAAAATGGTGGCTTTTCCACTTATATCTTTCCTCCATGAACTCACTAAATGTTAGCTGCTTGACTTTTTGAAACAACAACAAAAAAACCCACTAAATCTTTCTTAGACAAATGTATTATCACCAGTACTCTTAAGATTGGCAAAACAAAGTATCTGGAGGTTCAAGATCTCTTCAGCAGCTTTTTGAGAACTTTTGCTTGCAAAAGATTCATAGTCAAATGAAAAATGTTACTTACAGCTGATGTTGTTTAATAGTCTCTATGGTTACACCAGAATTAATGTGTTTTTTCATCCTCAGTTTATAGAGGCAATCAGATTCCTGCTTTTGCCATCAATACACAATAATTGATCTGTACAGAGGTTTTAGTACTGATTTCTGAATCACAAATAATTTTACCACCACCACCTAAGAATAAGCCATTGCCATGGCTAAAATGGGACAGGCCTGCTCCTCTCCTCCTGATATTTTTTTTTAGTTTTACACTCTGGATCACACAAAGTAATGCACCATTTTCATCCTCAGTGTCCGTCACAGCCACTGAGGTTGAAGCTGCCCTCTCTAGCAGTCCTATCCAACCCTCCAGGACACAGAGAGTATTTTAACCAGCCTGGATGTAGTCCATTCAGTTCAAGGCACAGCAGAATCCTCAGGACAATCAGCACCTCTGCTGTGGGCACACTGGGATAATTTCCATCCTTACACTGGAAAGTGCACTGCACTTGTGAGATTTGTGTAACACACAAGCAGAGGCTGTGTCTGACAGGAACCTGGAGAGAGCACTGGAAGCCTGTTGTAACATTCAGAGAAGGGAGGGACACATTCACTTCATAACCCTTCATGCCTATGCTGATCGTGCAGTTTGCAGTCCCTTAAGGCTCCTGCTGTTGTGCAGCCCTTTGTCCACACCCAGCACCCTCCCAGATGCCTGCTGGAACCCTCTAACCTTTCTGCCTCCTACAGCCTTAAAAAATTACCTCTTCTGACCTTAGAAGTGAAGATTTTTGCTCCCTTCCTTCCTGACCAACCCCGCTACGAGCTCAAAATCCAGTTCACATGTGCCTCCCTGCTGAAATATCTGCTTAGATAATATTTGAAAATACCATATTCTTGTTTACCATGTCACTCCCAATCCCCTACAAATCTCACTGTTGTTACCATTATTTTTGGTAGTGCCTTTCACTTTGTATATCTCTGTCATTTCTCTTTTAACCTACTTGTTCAGCACTGCTACAGTGACTCTGATCAGAACCTTTCTGTGCTAAGCATTGTAAATGCAGATCAGCCTTGTTTCAGCTAGTTCATAATATTCCCAAGCAATGAGGTAAAACCAGGAAAGAGAAAGCAAATTTGTGGAAAGCAAGAGAAAACAGCAGCTACACAATACAGCCCAGAAAGGGAGACACTGTTCTCAACATATGAAGTGCTCCAGGGCCTAAAA
The DNA here is from genome assembly GCF_965178545.1 of Coloeus monedula. Taxonomy (NCBI): domain Eukaryota; kingdom Metazoa; phylum Chordata; class Aves; order Passeriformes; family Corvidae; genus Coloeus; species Coloeus monedula. The sequence goes on along the minus strand of NC_138793.1, from coordinate 12,185,519 downwards.
CAAACAAACAGTTTTTCAAACTGTTTTTTTAAACTGCAATAGTCCTTATTTTCCTCCTTCCATATGCAACACTGCAAAGTATCTTGAGATTCAACTTGTAAGCAAAACTGGTAAAAAAGAAAAGCAATTATGTTCCCCTATGCTAAAAGGGAAAGCTTTCCCTCTAAAGTGAAACTAAAATTAGGTCCCACATGCTCAGAATGAAAGTGGATGTTTTGCAAGTTAGGCTACAAAAATTTATCCAAAACCCCCACTTATGAAATAGCAGAAAAGAAACACGACCATGTTTTCCCCAATACTCAAAGGATGAGAGAGAAGTAGTAGCAATGTGGCAGCTGGACAAAACTAAACTATATCAAGTTGTAAGGAGGTAAAATAAAATTAATTTCACACCTTTTATTCTTGTGGATACAGCAGTGTGAACTCAGTGGCTTGAAAAACAAGCTAACTTTTTAAATTCTCAAACTGACACATGACCTCATGAAACTAAAGCATGTTATCTTTGAGATTCAGCATCTACACTGATTTGTCAAAGTATGCACAGTATTTTCTTCAAGACAAAACAGAGCAGTAAATGGGATGTAATGTGTCAAAACCTCAATATAGTATATCCACATGACAAAGTTAGTTTAATTTTTAGCATCTTTATTTACCTTTAAGTACTTTTTAAAAAATTTCATTATGCTCATCCTGTACAGGGAGTATTTAACTTCGAGCACCACAGCTCAGTGGTGGCCAGAAGGCTCCTGTGGGTGGCCACTGTGTGCCTGCACAGAAAGGTTCCTGAATAGAGGAATTCTTCAATCCCTCTCCATCTGCCAAGGAGCACTGAGGCCTGAAGACAGCTTTGGTAAACAGTCACATGAAGAGTTTTCTAGACACCATTCTAATGTCAGCCCTGTTCCTAGGCATGGCTTTTGTGGTTTTACATACTGGCCAGGCCTACTGTCATGCACAAGAACAGAAACTTCATCTCCTGGTCTCCAGGAGACTGCAATGAGTTAACTCCTACTTTAGGAAGAAGCTAACTCATACGCAGTCTATTAGAAACTATTTTGAGAAACTTGTTTTCTCTGATACTCTCCTCATGGTTTTCCACCAGCTGATGAAGTTCCTCTAAATAAATCATAACTGTTTTCTCTAGAAGGAAATTACACACATGAAACTTCCAATGTCTGTGGAACACTCCCTGTGCTAAAAGAAATAAAACTTATTCACTAGCGTGTCAAAATATGCATTTTTAGGCTTATCACAAAAAAGAGGAGGGAGAAGACACTTAGAGCACTAAAATTAGAGACTTTTCCAGAAAAGATTACAGTATTAAATTCTGTATTAATAATGAGAACTGCAAGAGAGCAGCATTATGGCATACAATGCTATTAAAATTATTCTTTTCAAGATTAGTGTAGACATTCGGAAACAGATCCTACCAAAGCCTACTGAACAATTACAGATTAAAAATTCATTACAGCCTAGCAAATCTACATTAAACCCTTTAATACAAACACAGTACTTTCAAAGAGCCTACCTTTAAGGGAAGATAAGCTGTGACTACTGGGATTTATCTTGTCAGGGCCCTGATAGCACCAAGAATCCCTCACTGTCCTCATTAGCCTCATCTGGGACCTCCTCCCATGTGCTCTCCCCATTGGCTCAGGAACTGCATTTAAGCTCAAACTCGTAGCTGTGTTTCTTCTCTGTGCTGCTTTGTTGGTGTGTCAGGACTTAATATTTCTGTCTATTATTATCATCAGCACTTCTGATAGATTTACTCCCTTTTGTTTCACTGCAGAGAGAATCTACTACACACTTTGAAAGTGTCAGGAACCGAGCTTTTACAGCTGCAAAACCAGTTTCTTCTTCTTCTATATGCTCTATACTCTAGGCTCTATACTCTACACTCTATTTTCTATACTCTCTATTTTTTCTTACAGAAGTGTGGATTATATTTGTTAACTGACCAATAAGATTAACACATGATTCTAGTTTTTCTTTTCTTAACCTATCCTGGTCTAATTCTAACAGTCATAAGCCTTACACAAGTGTTACACAGGTATTACACAGATTTGTATATACAGTTTCTATCAGTTCTTATTGTTTATGTGAACACTCTATCTAAAAAATGTGAACAGTATAATTCTATCTGTATTTTGTCTAAAGTAAAGAATTCTGTGAAAAGGTAACACGGCTGCAGCAAGAACTGTGTCTAAGGCCTCTGCTACAGCTTTTTAGTGTTTAAGGCACTCAGCATGTATTTTTACTAGAAGTTAAAAAATCTATATTTGTATTTCACTTTGGTGTGGCTTCATGTATCTCAGCTTGTCCAAAGGTTTTAATTCAACCCCTGTGGTTTGGCTTGCCTCTGGGCCTGAGTCCAGAGGAGCTTTCACTCCAACATTAGGGGTTATCAGCTTTTGCACAAGTTCTAAGTGTTTCCTTTTCAATGTCTGCCATAGAGCTGTCCGTTTTGATACCTGCTTTCCTGCACCACTGCAGCTGAGAGGAAATAGAAGTATGTATCACTTGAGGACATGGATAAGCCTCTTTTTTTGTCTCTCACAGTACAACGGGGGGAATTAGGAACAGGTCATTTCTTTTTGTTGCCACTTCCTGGAAAGAACACAATAGAATGAAGTCCACCCAGTAGAGGCTGTTCTCACTCACGTCACACTGCTATTTTCAGCTTTAAAAAGCAAAAGTCAAAAAAGTACATTATTAGAGCTGTTTACTTTTCGGTGAAGTTCATTTGCCCATGTAAAAATGGATTGATCACTGACAAGTTAAAGAGTCAAACTATCAATCACAAAAGATTATGCTGCATTACTGCAACACTTTCTTAAACTGTAGGACTATGACTGTACTTTGGCTCCAGTGTCTTTGCTACAGATGAAATGGTGACTTCCAAAGAAAGCTAGCACATAGGCACCACAGCACAGACAGCACTTGGGCTCTCTAGCCTGCTTGGACACTGCCTATGTGTCTGTCTTGCTGTGTGTCCCTGTTCTCTCATTACTTTCACAGGAGAAATGATAGAGATCTCCACGGTCTAAGCCATTAAAAAATTTACTGGAAGTAAGTGCCAAGCAAAAGTCAAAGAACTGCAACATTTAGCCTCCTCCGAGGAGCTTGTTTGCAATGTTACCAACTCAAACATTCAAAAACTCAGCCATTTGGATGAATATGCTTTTAATGAGACTGTGTAATAAACAATGTCTTGTGTTCTTTTCATTGTCTTCCAAAGTTTTGGGTCTGTAATTAATAGAGTTTCAGATGGTTTTGATTTGGCAACCTCCAAATGAAAGCTGAAATTTAGCCCCTTGATTACTGCAAGATCTGTTAAAACTACTTTATTAATCATTTTTGAACAGGATTGAAGTTCCTTTCATTTTTTTAGGTGCTGTCTCTTCACATCACTTATGCTGGATTCTAGCCCAGCTAAAATTTTTAAGGTTGACAAAGGCTCTCTTGGTCTGCAAAGGGTTATATGACTGGTGATGGAAAACTGCTGGGAAACCAAGGTAAATTCTCCACTTTTTATGTCTTCTGTGTTAGTTGGCTGCTTTCCACAGAAGAGAAGGAAGTTCTCATCGCCGGCAGTGTTGGACCAAATTCCAGTTCAGTATGCTAATGACCAAATTCAAAGAATATATTTCACCATAACCAGACTGTTTTCCTAAATGACTGAAAGTACACTGACGTCTACTGCAGCAATTCAGAACAATTCATGGCACTACGTGCTAGTGGCCTCCAAGCAGGCTTGATTATACCAACACTTAAAGGAAATCAGTAGCAATCTGTATCTTTCAGATGCTTTTAATGTTGCAACTTTGAAAAAACCCCAACCAAACAAAAAAATCTTCAAATGAACCCAAATCAACCCTGAAACTGAAAAACAGCATTTGTCAAGATCAGACTTTTAAAAAATTTTTGTAAAAAAATTTGTGCCCAGATGTGTATTTTCACACTCCAAAATTGCCAGGTACAGAAAAGGCGACACTTAGAATCAGGCCAATTAAAACTTTGCCCACTCTTCAGTGGAAAAATCCAGGAGACAGCCATGGCATTGGAAAATATATTCATGTTATGCTGTTCTAGAGGAAAGACTTCTTTTGGGGATTGGTGAATATGGCTGCACTACTCCTCACCCCGGGACAGGTGTCCTTGGGGGAGCAAGGAAGGAGTGTTCACTGTGTCTTTGCCTGGAAGAGCTTGGGTTTTGCTCGGCATGTGTGAAGCTTTGAAAGCTGCTTATAATGCCTCACCTCTGCCACACATTCACAGCAAGGTCACACAATGTAGGTCTCTGACATTTCACCATTAGCTTACTAGAACTACTTATCTGCTGGTACATAATTGACAGACCTGGAGGTTTAGCATTCCTCCGCCCTGTCTTAATACTGTTTAGTACATCATGTTCCAAAACAGATCACAACTGCTTGGGAAGAGGACAGGGGCACTTGTAACAAGTATCATCCCCTAAGATCTCTGCAGTCTGGGAGTTCTTAATCTTGCTCCAATTTACATGAATTATTGTGTCATACCTGTTTAACATTTCGTTGTATAAATAATCGGGTAAAGAATCAATGAATTTCTTTAGTAGAATTTAATTAGCAGAGGTGCTTGGCACTACTCACTTTATGGAAATTGCCTAAGGCCAAAAGCTGTGATAACCTTTGTTTAGTCATCTCATTAATGACAAAATGAATGTTGTGAATGTTTCCCAAAGTAGCAGGGCACGGGCATTTGAAGAAGTTTTTTTTTAACAAAACAAAGCAAAAATAAAAAAGGAAGGCTTAGTTCAACTGCAAATCCATTAAATGGAAAACAGACACCATAATTTTTTGTATCTTAAAGTATCCCATTACAGTGAGTATTGTGCCTGTTTGGAGTCCTATTTTCCAGAGCAAGATGGTTAAATCATTGGCTGCACTCATGCACTACAGCCCAGCTTTTGTAAAGCTGAACTACATAGCATTTGAATCCTGCAAATCCAAAACCCACAGCATTTTAACATTATCTTCTTGTAAGACCTCCTGAAATAGACAAGATGCCAAAGAAAATGGCACCTTAGAACCTACCTCTCTGCCAAAAGTTATCCTGCCCAGATGCTCAACTGGAATAGCCAGATTGAGCAATGATGCTGGGAACTCTTCTGAAATATCCAAGTGCAGTGTTTACTGAATATGCATCAGAGGCTTTGGTATTTGGGTCATCTTAATGCTTCAATCTTCTGGTCCTGTGTCATTCTTTCACTGTACACACTTGCTCTATTCATGCTTTGTCTTATGCCGTGGTCCTTTAATGCTGCTGCTTGTAAACCCCCCATTTTGTTCTAAATTTGATTGTAACTGGGTCCACTCTGTGTGACTGTTATGAGGAGAGACTTAGAAACCACTTGTGTCCTAAACTGCTATTCTTTAGGTATCATTATTATTCTTGCTTTCAGGATGCTAAGGTGTTGTTAAGAACACATTTATGTTCCCTATGAACTGTCTTAGCTTGTGAGTGAGCCACAAAAATAAGTTTGGATTAAAAAAGGAAAAATTCTAGTTCTTCTTGCATTGTTACGGTCATGCTTTAAAATACCTTATTTGGATACTTTGACAAACAAATAAATATGATAGTTTTTAACTACTCATTCTTTGACAATCTGAGAGTCAGTTTTGTTTATCTTCTGAACAGAATAAAAACTGGACTGGTCTCTGGATTTTTTAGATCTGTGATTCTGCTGAAAGACTTGTGCTGTCATTCAGCATGAATGTACATATGAGAAATAACCTACTGTCTCAGAATTCTTCCTGCAGTTATAGTCAGATGCTGTCTGCCAATCCTTTTGGTTTGATGGCTGGATTCACTCACTAAAAGGAATACTGCAGGCACCCACATAATGATCATTTTAAGTGCTGGTCTTCAGATTACCTCTGTGTTCTTTGTTGTTTCCCCTTCCATATGGTTGGAAGTGCACTCAGTGGTGTTTCCAATGGAACTCAGTCTCTCCCTGTCCTTTTGAACAGCACACAGCCTCTGGGCATGGAGCAGATACTGGTTTTGGCAGGGATGTCCATCCTTCTCTAGCATCTATGTATTTAGCTGCCTGTATGGCAATGAATGAATGCTGTGCATAGGAGATGAGGATTCAATGTCTGTATTCTGTGCTGCAAGGCCTTATTCCAAGTATTTTACATAATTACATTGAAAACCAAAATCCAAACAAACTCAACAATTTACAGTCAAACAAAACTTTTGTTTTCTTAAGACAGGCCTTGTGGGAGTCTACAGAGGTTTTTCCTTGTCTATTATTTATAAGCTTTCATATTATGTGAGAAGCTTTAAATTTCTCTGGGTAAATTATACATAGGTAAAATACTGATTTTTTTTCTTTTAATTAGCATGTTCAGTAATAATGATGTTTAGTTAGCTCAGACCTGCACGGCAAATTTGCCTGTAAATTTCTGCTTTCTTCACATATGGATTAAAATTAGGCTTTCTGGTTTTATACTAAGGGTTTTTTTAAGCTGAAAACAATAGTCAAAAGGAGTAAACAAATGCAGGATTGTTCTGGTAGTCTGTTTCCCCAGCACATGATATTCAAGTACTTAAAACTACTTTAAGTGTCAAAGAATTTCTGTAAAATTAAGTCCTTCAAATTTGTCTATAAAGCCCCCCTGAAGAACTTTAATTAGCTGTATGGATTTTGAACAGTTTGTGATTCTTCTGCAGCACAGTTTGAGCCAGAAAAGCCAATACCTTATAAAGAGGGAAACATTTTTAATGTGCTTCCTACAGAAGTGTAGAATATAGACAAGAATGAATGTGGTGTTGATACATCAAAGCCAAGGGGAGGAGGATCCTGTGGTCCCAGCAACACAGCTTGACATGCTTCCAGCCTTCTCTAGGACTGTTACAGGCCACTTTTCTCACCTTTGTTACTTCTGCTCCCTCATACTAATTTTCCCTTTAGGAAGGGTGTGCTGAGCAGAGAAAGCTGGTGCTGGTCAGAGAGTTACAGCTGTCAGCAAATAGCACACAGTGAACTTTCCACTTGTAGTGTGCTTCCTTTCAGGCCACACAGCCCCGGGCACATGATTTGATGATATAAGGGACTTTCCTGTGATCGTAGGGGGAATTACCTAACTGCTTCACTGCTCCTCCCCTTCCTGGGAGGGGGGGAGGTCAGGATCTGATCCAAAACCAACAGAAGTCTGTGGACAGAATCTCATTGACTGACACTAATTTTAAGTCAGACTCTATAAATAGACCAATTTGCATAAAATGTGATCAACTGAAACGACTGCTCTCTCTTTAAGTTTCCACCTTACATCCAGCAGTCCCATCAACTTTCAGTGGGAATGTGCATGCCAAGGGCCTAGCAGGAACACAATTAGGCCCCATAGGGTTTTCACAAAATTAAAGATACTGAATTTTTGTCATTTTCTAGCCCAGCCTCCTGCTCAAGGCAGGACTGCTGGCAGTGCTGGATCAGGTCAGCCATGGTTTTGTTCAGCTAAGTCTAGAGAATCTTTAAATGATGGAGGCTCTGAAACCTGAGTGGCCCATTAAAGAACTGCATTATGTACCTGGTGAGGTTTTTTTCTAGCATCTGGCTTGAACCTCTGAAGTAGAGACACCTGCCTATGCCACTGGTGGTTATCTGCCACTATGGAGAAGAATTTGTCTCTATCTTCATAACTGACCTTCAAATAGGTGTAGGATTCTAACTGACACCTCCTCAGCCTGCTGCACCTGCCGAAGCAAGGCTGGCCCTCTCAGCCTCTCGCTGTAAGGGATGTGCCCCAGGGCCCCATCTCGGTAGCTGTGTATTGTTCCTCTCCAGTTTGTCAACATTTTCTTTGAACTGAGGGCCCTAAAGCTGACTCCAGTATTTCAGCAGCAGCCTCACCACTTCTGGGTACTGAGGCACCGTGACTTACCTCACTTTCCTGACTGCATTTCTAAAGCAGCCCAGCATGTAATTTTCTCCTCTTGTGATGTGAGCATGCTCCTGGCTCATGACCAGCTTGACTTTCACCCTAACCCCTACATCCTCTTCAGCAGGGCTGTTTGACAGCCAATTGAACCTGACTTCTCTGTAACTCGACATTACCCTATGCCTGCCCACCCTCCTACCAGAAGCCCCGCATTTATTTCCTCTTTTTAGATCAACTTGGCTTAAAAAGTTTGCGGGGTTTTTAACGTGTGCTGTCAGCTTGACCCACTGCAGAGATCAGTATCAGCTGCGCAGTCTGTCCACAGCTCCACGAAATTCCATACCTGGGCTGTATCCAGTACGGTATTTTACACTGTTACATACCTTTCCCTCTTGGTATTCCTTGTGGAAGAAGCAGCTGTTCAACCTCTTTTTCTGTAATCACTCTCATCAGCAGTCACTAAAGAGTTACAGTTTGTGTATCTGACCAGGAAATGTTAAATGTTTGCAGGCAGCCAATAAAAGCAGAGATCAACAACCAAGCTGACTCACTGGCAGGAAAACTCGAGCTGTGCTTGAATTCGGTTCAAAGCCAACTCACACTTGGTATCTACAGCAGTTTCACTCCATCATTCCATAGTTTTATGTCTGTATTTCCGGAGGTAAGTTGATTTTTATTTCCTGTTTCTTTCCATGACACATCTGTATATTAACATAGTTTCTCTCATAGTAAGGAAACATCTTTGCTATGAATTAATTTTTTAAAATTACTTTATAATTAGAAACTTGAACTAAATGGCTTTATAGCAGTCTTCTTCATGCCCCTGCCTGCACAGCTGGGGGAGGATGGCAAAGTTATCCAAGACTTTCAGTGTCTTACTAAAAAATAATGCAAACCGTTTCCTTGCAAAGGTCACTCCTGGAATATTGATTTTGGAGTTTGATGGTGAGATTTTAAAAGGATCTGGGAGAAAAAAACATTCAAAAGAGCAGAATTACTGAAATAATGTTTTGGTACCTTGCAATACAAAGATGTAGTAACTCAGACAGGGTGAATGGTGCTTAGCATGTTGTGACATGGTTTGTAATGATAAAGATTGAAATGATTTCTGTTTCAATTTTCAAAAATTTCTAGTTTTATTAGATTTTGCAAATCCAAAATAGGAGCTGATGATTAGCTTTAACTTTTATCTAAGTAGCCAGTTAGCAAGAGCTTAAAAAATGCTTATATTATTATTTGATTCAATTTTATATAAAACTAAATGCTTTCAGTAATGGCTTAGGTGGTAAAATCATTGTTTGATTTTCCTTGCACTATAGTTGGAGTTGAGTAAATAATTTTGGCTATTTAAATTATTACTTATTGCTGTATATAATAAAAATGAGACATAATTTTGCTTCTGCCAGCGTTTTGATTGCCTCCTTCATATTCAGGATTGGTAGATTTGTGTGGTCTGTCTTTAGGAATAAATCACTCATTTAGAAAATTATCTTCATTCAGAGGAACCCTTCCAAATTTTATGAAATTGTTAACTTGTCAGCCTCATCTCTTTTTTTAAGGAAACTCTCAGAGAAGCACCTAAGGCAGTTATTGCTTTCAAACTACAACAATCTAACAAAAAGCAAAAAGTTCAACTGTGCTTTCCTACCAGAATCAAATATGGTTAAAGCTGAACTGGTAAATCAGCTGCTGCTTTTTGCATTTTTATTGTGGTTAGAGGCAAAACTGAGCTTAGATTGTGAACATGCCTGCGGGAAAGAGACTGAGATTCACCAGCAATAAAATGTTCATGAACCAGATGCAAGATCACAGGCAAATTTATCTTCAGGCTTTTGTTTCTGTTTTATTTGTGGAGAAAAGGTTATGTGGACTTTGAGGCTTTCTGCATCCCCGGAGCTCTTCTTGTAGCGCACATCTAAAAGGACACAGTTCTCACTCAACAGTCCTCCACAGCTACTTAAGTGCCCTCATATTTCCTTTTCTAGCCCTGCTCTACTGGACCTCAAAGGGAGTATTCCAGTTGGAAGAGTTCTGACTCACTGACCACAGATGTTGCAGTAATCCTTACCAATGCCATCTGTTTTATGCCATCTATTATCTTAGATTGCTTGTTTTCCTCCTTTACCATTCCCTTTTTGGCTATTTCTAGTCTAATGGAGCTTCACAGATGTAAATAGTACTGTTACTCACGTAGTAACAGGGTGACACTTTGCGGAAGTTGCCTCTAATCCGTGTGTGTTGCCATGCAAAGCGTGGGAGACGTGCAGCTGGCTCTGGAGAGGTCCCAGACAGACACTGTACTGCTCAAATTAGTGGTGGCTACACAGACACAACTCCATTTAGCAGAATTCTGACAGTTCACAATAGCAGGAATTTTACCTTTTTCTTTCCTTTTGCATTCACATATGATATATTAAAGAAGATGTGCAAGAATGATGCAGAACATGCTGACATGAGTTATTGAATAATTGCCTTTTTTATTAGAAGTGGAGAAACTATTTGCCTGGCATGCAGCTATAAGATGTTAGTTTGTTGTCTACATAATTCAGTATCACATTACAATCACATTTTACATTGTAAATACTGGTCCACTATTTCAAAGACGTCAGATAGAAATAATGATGAGCAATTAATTAGCACCTTGTAGACTCAGATGGCAAATTATGGTCCAGACACCTCTTTGCAATTAGGGCATTTTTCCTCTCTTTGTAAGGAAAGTCTGACACAAAGTGGTGAAAGGAAGGCTGTTGGATTTGTTATTTAGGAAGTAAGGGGTGGTGCAACTTCACTGTGCTTTGGTAATTGTGACAAAAAACCCTCTTAAAACTTTTTTCTTTTCTGTCACATTTTCCCCCAAGCCAGCCATCAAGAAATGGCCAATCCATTACCTGTGGTAGCCCAGGAAGATTTGGAAAGCTTTACCTTGACCAGGACAGGCTCAGGCTTTGCACTCAAAGCCTTTCATATTTCCTGGAACACTCCCATCTCTGTGAAGCTGCTGACCAGCCAGGACACTACGGACAGGTACGTGTCTTACCTGCCCAACCAACCACGCAGGTGGGTGGCACAGACCTGCAGTGGTGGCACCAGAACAAATCATGGCATATCCAGGATCACCTGATCCCCAAGAACATCTCCATTCCTAGAAATCTTGACTAGCCAAGAGGCAACCTGGAGGCAATTTTACTGAGAAACAAGCTCTATGGTTTTTTACAATTTTTTATAAAGTAGAGCTTAATCCTGAAGTCAATAACTAATCTACTCTAATAATGTCTACAAACCCTGACGAGTAACAGCAGTATGCTAAGGTGTTGTCTTTTTAGAGGTCCCTGAAGAGACCTCAGTTGAATTTAATCTAAACCAGCTGTACAGACGAGAGCAGGGGAAATGGGAGGAGGGAAGGTGACGGCCAGGGTTACAAAGCAGTGAGATGTGCATGGAAAGCATGGAAACACATCATTTCCTGGATGTCACTAATAGCAAAAGAATACAAGTTCTTGGGAACAGTAAAGGAAAAATCCTTGTTTTATTCTTAATCTAGCATTTCATATACTCCAGCTTTTTCCTGCCTTCACACTTCAATCCTGCTTCAAACTGTGCTCTTATGTTCATATTAAAGCATCCAGACATCTTTCATTTTTATATTAGAAAAATTAAATTTACTTTATATGAGAAAAATACACTACACTACAACTGCTTCATGTTCTTGGAATTGATTGGAAGATTATATGATACTGGGTTTATTGGATAAATAACACTAGCTTGTGCTCAACCATATGGTTCTCTCTCATTTCCACATCCTACACTCTCATCTCTTTCTGAAGTTCCCCTCAGTCTAACCTGCCTCTAACTTGTTTTTTTTACAGGGAGTGGAAGTTGCTACTTCAGGACATAGCAAGTGTCAGACACTATGAGTCTGAACATCTTCTGCCTTTCCTTGGGGTTTACCAGTACCATGGACTTGTGGGGATAGTGACTGAATGGATGAACAATGGATCCCTCCAATCCCTCATCCATGAGGTAGATAAAAGATGTCATCTTTGAGATGATAAAAGTAATTACAAGATCAGCCAACAAAGAACAATCAGCATGTAAATTATGGACAGTAGTCACAATCCTTTCTTCAGTTTCTGCATTCTAGTTCTGCTTGTTGTCAAATGAAAATGTGAATAGTCACAATTTCACACTACTGAAACCTGTATTTTTTGTTACCTAGCATCAGCTGTACCCAGAACTTCCCTTTCCCTTACTCATAAGGATCCTGTCCAATGTGGCTGAAGGGCTGCATCATCTTCACAGCCTGGAACCTGCTCTCTGCCACTGCAGCCTGAAACCTTCCAATGTGCTTTTGGATGTGCAGTACAGAGCCAAGGTAGGAGCTTCTACTGTTAGTTGATTAACATAAAATCTAGTGATTGCCCTACTGTTGCATATATTGATCTTAATAATCAACATTTGATACCAAGACTTGTTATATTGTTCCTAAAATTACTTTCTCTCACGTTTCCATAGATATCAGACTATGGCCTAACCAGCTGGAGGAAACAGCAGCTGATGTCAGACCTGCAGAACTGCCATCAGAGAAACTGCCAGGATTTAGTGTATCTCCCTCCTGAAACACTTGAAGGAGGCCTCCCTTCCCAGGAAGGTGATATTTACAGGTGAATGGAATTTCTAAGGGCACATCATACCTAGTCCATGCTGCACTCTACAATGCTGCCAAAACACTTATCTTTAAAGATATTACAGTAAAAATGCCAGACCTACATAATGCAGTAGGATAGTATTGCACATGGGGCCAATTACAGCGTGAATTAAATTTTAAATTCCCATATTTGGTGAATAAGATACCAAGGTTAAAAACTGTTCTCAAAGTCAGTCATATAAATATTTATATAATGGACTTAAATGTTTTGAAAGTGTAACAGCTGCCAAAACTTTCAGATATATTTAGAAGCCTCATAACTGCTTCACACAGTTTATAAGTGTGAACTGCCATTAGCTTTAGTTTCCAAAAGAATTGTTTATGCCTAGATCAGGCCCAGGTAAAAATAAGACCTTTCCCTCAAAAGGGTCCTATTAAGGTCCTATGGAATCTCTGCTGGGATAACTTACTGGGCCACTCAAGCACTCATACTTTTTAGTGGCACATGACCCTTTTGGGTATGTTACATGCACTGTGGCTGCCTCAATAAATCAGAGGACCTCAAATTGCCACTGGTCTGGATGGTCTGGATGGACACACATCATCCTAATCAGCACACAGAGCTGTGGACTAATATTACAAATAACTTTTAAGGAGACCACTCTTCTGATTTCTGAGCTTTTGTGAAACCAACAAATTTAAACTCCTGCTTTATCATCACAGAGGCAGGCTCTAAGATGAGTCAAATAATTCATACACTTGAGGAGACCTATAAATGATGTGACTAATCTCACGCTGTTCACAAACACAAGTTTTGCACAGGAAAACTGGGGCCTTATTTTCAGGTAGCATAATTAATTTTCCAACATTGTATTAATATATATTATTTAATGTATATATGTATTATATAGTACCTTATATAATAATATGCTCAGATGTGACTCAGGTGCAAGACATAGATGTATATCTGAACATTGGTACAACAGAGAAAACAAAAATTTGTGTCATACATGAAATACAAAGTACATTTAAGTGACATGTATGTCCACATTACATTAATACTTTCCTAGAGAGCGCAAGTAAAAGCACTTCCAGATTTTTATATGAAAGTGAGGCAGAAGAGGGGGCTCTTTTAACCACTGTAATCACTACAGCAAGATACATAAATAAGCAGATATGTTTATCCTAGAACCACCTCTTCCCCTTTTGATTGCTTTGCTTCTGACTCATCCATAGCCTGTTTTTCTCATCCAGCAGCCTTCTCTTTTCTGCCTTTGATTGTGAAGATTGATATTTTTATTAAACCACTGTATTTTATACCATCTCAGTTGTGGGTTATATGTATAGATCTATGATATCACTGCAATTATTCCTAGGATGTTAGAAAAGGAAAAAGGGACTTGGAGCCCCATCAAAATTTGCTGAAGAAAATAGAAACATAGTGCATCAGAATCAAGTTTTTGTAGATTAACTGATGTGCTTGTTGGTACCTGCTAAAAAGTCCAGTTGATATTGAAATTACTTGAAAACAAACCAAAAATGATAGAGAAAGGAGAACAGAACGTTACAAAATTCACAAGATCAAATGGAAATGAGATGGTAACCTGAGAAGTAATTCTGATTGAACCTATAAACAATAAAAACCCCTCAACCTGATGATTTTGTAAGAGCAACTTAGTTGAAAACTGAAAAAAGATCCCATCAAATTAGAAAATACTTGGATAGACTTTGTCTTGAAAAACTCCTTTCTCTTAAAGCAATAAACTTGCTCTTTGAAATAACATAGATATAGATAGCAAACTAATGAATGCTCTTTCACTGTTTTTTTCAGCTTTGGAATCCTGTGTTGGGAGAGCCTAAGCAGAAGGAGACCTTTTGAAGGTATGTATTGTTCATGTCAGACTTTGTGCTGTCCACATCTTGTCCACAAATTCCTTTATCATAGTGAAATTATGATACAAACACCACTGTCTTTTCAGATGTCCCTTTGCTTTTTCTTACTGTTACAGCACAAAGCTCCACATTACAGGATGTAAATATTAGAATTCCTCACCAAATCCTAAATGTTTCCAAAGAAGCTGCTCTTTCAGAAGGTGAAAGGCAGAGCTTCTTCCCCCACTAGTATCATCAGTCTGTGCTTGATGAAGCACTGTCACTGAGTTGGGTTTTCCACGTACCTTCAGTGAGAAGGAGTATCACTTCATATTTGTCAGCTGGAATTCTGAAATCAGTGACAAGTAGCTAATTGAATGAGCAGAAAACTCATTTTTACAATTGCCTATGTTTCAAATACCAATCCAGAAATGGCAGTTCATGATGAATTATCTTAAGGAAGCAGGGAATCTTACTTTCTTAGACGAGAGTATGAGCAGTTTTAAAGAACTCAGTTTGCAAAGCATTGTATAATAGTTGTCACAATCTAGGAATGATCCCTGTTTCATGGACATCAGCAAGGGCTTCTTTGCTATGGGCTTCATTCTGCATGGAGAAACTGATTGAAGGACTCCTGTATTTTACAGACTGAGGATCTTTGAAAAATACTGCATGCAATAATATCTAAATGCCCATACAGCTTATGGCTGCCATCTTGAGGCTGCTCAAAGTAGATTTTTTTTTACAATTCTTTCGTTCTGTTCTCATAATGCAAGTGTAAGGCTTTATATAAAACTTTGCTTAGAATAATAACATGTATTCCTGAGGTATCCGTGCACATAGTTTACAGTACAAGTTTATATAACCATTTGTGACTCAATATTGGACAGAGTTCTTTATCCTGAAACGTCCAGTTGCAATAAGGAGCTATAGCTATTATTAAAAGTTAGCATATCCACTTACAAGAGCATTAATATATTTTTCCTTTTTAAAAAGCAATCTTTGTTTTAAAACACACAATACGACTTACACTGGATGTCATTTTAAGAAAGTTCTGAGGTCTTTAATATTTTTTTGGCAGTGACATTTTCCTTTAAATTGTAGGTCAAACAACCCTGCTTGATGTTTTGAGAGGAATCTGCAGCAGTTTGCGGCCAAGCCTTTCAGAAAAGTTCATACCAAGCAATTTGCCTGAGAGGAATAGACTGTTGAACCTCATTGCTCTGTGCTGGCATCAAGAGCCAGATTATAGACCACATACTGCAGGTAACGTTCAGGATTTGCTTTCTGTGCAAGATTTGTAATGGAGACAGTTTTTATAGGAACATTGTGTTAGCACTCTGAACAACTGAAGTGGAAGTGATCTTTAGATTATCAGACTACCTTTGATGTTTCCTCTAACCGAAGCTTCCTACAAGAAATTGACTTATTTGTCTCCAAAATTGTGTTTATTATAAAGTAAAGTATGAGGTGGAAGTTGTATTAAACTAATTTCCTCTAGTTCATCCCATTTCTCAATATAATAGTAATGCTCGTTGCAATATGACAATGCCTAAATATATACATTCTTCCATACACAATATGTTATTTAAAATGCTTTATTACTCCTGCAGAATGTGTAGACCTTCTAAATGGAGTTCTGACTAGTATAAATAAGGAGGTAATTTCTGCAGCAATCTACAACTTGATGGATGCAAAGGTCAGTGCAAAATTTCTTGTTCTCCTACAATGGCATTACTTGATTTGTTCAGTTGCAATCTTTGTGATCCAAAACCACGAAAGGTTTTGTTCTGATTGTTTTAATGGACATGCCAGAGAGCTGGAGAGTACCCTTTGGCACTACAGGTTCAGAAATTGTAGAATATATATTGTGAGGTTCTCTAGAAAATGAGTCAATTGCTACCTGCTATTTTAAAAATATGATAACTTCTTTCTAGTCACCACCTGGAGTCAGACTGGCAAACCCATGTGAGTGAGAACAAACATCAGCTCAAGTACTGCAGATTAGGGCTAGAACCAAGGACAAATTTTTTTGTATGTACTGGTTAGAAACCATTTAGTTCAAAACCTGAATAGCATTTGTACCTGTAGCAATACCAGTAACAGCCCTGCTCTGTGCTCTTCACATAAAGCTAATTTGATATATGCTTACACTGCCATGGGAAATCTGGCACAAATGTGACTGCCACAAACATAGCTACATCCTATCTAGTTAACTTAGGCACTGAGGGAAAACAGTGACACACGTGTTTTGGCCCTTGGACAAAGACTCTGACTCTAGCTGGAGTTACACAACCCGTGCTGTGTTGTTGGTTTCATTCCTGTGTGTTGTGTATATTGATGCACGCAGGATTATTTCTGTATGTTGCAATCATACTCTGGGCATACAGAACAGCCTTGATGAATGTTTTAATAGGCGGCATAGTTAGAGTCAAATTAATTTTTACTACTGTTGAAATTTATTTAAGATTGTACTGCCGAATATTCCATAATCTAATACTTCCACCTCCCTTGAGCAAGGTTTTATATTTTAATTTGTTAAATTGTGAAGATTTATTTTTTACTGAGCATTATTTATCGTTCAGACAACCAAACTGATAAGTCCAAAATTACTCTGAAAATGATACTGAAGTTTCTGGGAAATTGATTGATTCACAACTGTTGGAGTATAAAATCTAAAAAATAGTTTAACAAATCTGCTGTGGATGTACAAACTGGAAAAAAGTTACAAGTATTGACACATCCTAACTGCAGACAACTTGGCACACTGAACACAGCATGGCCACGCTGTTTGGCTCCTTAAAGGAAAACATGTTATAGCTAGCCCAATCTCTCTCAATACAGGCTTATTTTCACCTTCCCCTGCATGATTCAAAACTGGGTTTTTAAATAAATTTGAAACACCAGAAACAGTAACGGGGTAGAGTTTTGTCAGATTCTATGCCTGTTCACTCTGTGCACTTCACTATGACTATATATGAGCATACCTTACAGGATAATACATATTGTCAACATAAGTTATGTTAGTATAAATTGTTGCTCCTGACAGCTGTGAACGGAACAAACCACGTCTACACTTACTGGAGTTACTGTTTTCTTCCAGGAGAGAGCGCTTAATGCATGCAAAGGCTCAGAAACGTACACATTGCAGAGACACAATGCAGAGGTGAGTTCGTGGCACAGGAGTCTTCTGAGTACTTCAGCGACTTATTTCTCCCGACAGCCCTGATATAATGCAAACACGTGGGCAAAATGTTCCTAACAAGGATAACTCCATCCAATAAAACCCACTGCTTTACCTTGTTCAAAGCAGCTCACTCTGACACTGCTCTTACAAAAACACCCCCCTCCTCTTAAGGTTTGTTTAGAACCTCTCCTGTTTAGAAAAGATTTTGGAACAAAAGTTTCCAAGAAGATAACACTTCTCTATTTTGACTCTATTTTGATCTCTTTCAGATCATCTGTCCACAAAAAGACAACCGCTTAATCAGCAAGAAAATTCCTCTTGTAGTGCCAAGCTTGTCAACAGTTCTACTTGATAGCAGTGCAAATACTGCAGGAAGAGATAATATTGAGATGGGTGTGTCAAATGCTACCCCACAGAATGCAACAGCAACAAAAGGTCACTGTTTTGACTTATATTCAGGTCCAGCTGTTATAAGAAAAGGACAAATACTACTCGTTGTTCCATATAGAAATGTAATTTTTCATGTAAAATTGTCACCTCTCAGAGTAAAGCTGTGCTCTCTACTGGTATCATCTGAAGCATGAGTTCACTGCAGGAAACCACAGACACCACAAAGCTTTCCACTTAGATGTATAGATCAAAAAGGCATTTTTACTAATTTTTTTTTTAGAATACTGAGCTGTAAATGTCGATCTGCCTTTCTCTCACACATCAAATACTGCCTGTTGCTTTTGACAGAAAAAGTCCCTTCTGGGAATCACACTGCTTTGTGCCACCAGGAATAACTGTTTTTTTTTGTAATCTGCTAAGAAAAGGAGATATGTTTTAAAAAGGCTCTGTTGCCAGGAGCATGTGAATAATTCCTGATAATCACTGTTCCCATACAGATAACTTCCTTTACATTTCCAATGTGGGTTTGTCCTATCTAAGTGTTTAAATTTGTGTCAAGAAGAGATTGTACTTCTCATGCCTTCAGGTACAAAAATTGAGACATCAGAAGTCAATTCACTTGTAGCAACATCTGCATTTCCAAACATTTTAGTTCTGATCAATAGCCATCAGACTTATGAACAGAACAAAATGTTCCATAACTTCAATAACAAATTCCTACAGACAGCTTAGAAAAGTCAGAAGTGTGTAGTAATACACGCCAAAACCTTCCTAGGAATCATGATGTATTAACAAGAGCCAAAGTAATCTCAAGTCAGTCTTCAATTCCTGTCTCCTGTAGTTGCTGACGTACATATAATGCTTTCTTGTTGTTCAATTCAAAGGTCTAATCTTGCTCATCTTAAACTTTTTCTAGATCACCCAGGCTCTGAGAGTAGAAAATCAAGCTCCTTTTGCACAACTCCTTTATCTGGTTCAACTGCAGGCAAAGAGAGCAGTCAGCATAACTCCCCAGCACTGGCTCTTAAGCACAGACCCCAACCAATGCACCTTGGACAAGCAGTGACAGGTAAGGCACCGTTTCCAGTTTCAGCTGGCAATATTCACCTTGGCCAGATCTTAGTGAGCAAATTGTTTAAAATTTGGAGGACACAGATATTTCTAAATTTTATGCACATTTTCAGGTGTTTATGGTGATAACTGATTCTAACTTGATACAAATGTCTCTCTGCTCGTGTATAGCTGCTCCTCTGTTCTTAGAAGTTCAGGCACTGACCACTGAGAACATTGGCTTGTTCTTTTATTCCAGGGCCGCAGTGAGGCTGAGAACAGTTCTGAAAAGACCATAATAAAAATATAAAAAATATAGCACACATTGAATGTGAAATACATTAGTTGTTTAGGTCTGCAATATTTTTTCACAATCATAAGCTGTGTATTGCATATCTCCACAAAAGTAGCTATTGACTACAGAAACAGGTGACAGGGGACCCTTCATCCCCTCACTTACATGGTCTCAGGTCTTCCTGCAGAACAGAGACAGAAAGGGTCAGCTTTTCATTTGTGAAGACCCTTTACCTGTGGGTGAATCTTTGTGAGGTTTCTTTGCTAAATTTTTGCAAGCTGGCCTGTAACAGTTATCAACCTAGCTGGCCATCCTTCTCCATGGCAATTTACTTGAGTGATGACATAATTTCTGGATAAATCAACAGACCAGACCATGCAGGAAAAGCTCAGCACAGAACTCTCCTGACAACAATCAGAAATCAGAATGGCAGAGGCATGTTCTCCAAAGCAACATGGCTTTTGGTTATTAATTTTCTCTCGGTGTATGGTATTTACCATACACTAAAAACCCTGATGTCAGCACTAGGTGTTCTAATCACCTTGTGAAGAGAGGCAGTACCCAAAGCTCTCAACCCTTTCAGTCAAGAGTATTACTTTTCTTATTAGTTTGGTTTTGACATATATTCACTTTCCCAGTTTCATGCTACATGTATCAGACACTCCTACTGCCCTGAAGCACCTCTTATCTGTTCTTCCACCTTCACAGGAAGATTTCTTATCTGTGTCCAGCCAAGGTGCTTTGCATAAAGTTAAATACAGATGCTAGATGAATAGGGCAAGACCTGAAAATCAAGTCCATAGACTGATCTTCACGAGTTTCAAACACAAGATAAAAATACTTTCGGACTAGTTCAAACACAGAACATAAACTAAATCCTCCTCCTTCCTTCCTCTACCGAGTTTGTATTTCTGGTGTTGATGCTATCACTTGCTTACAACTTCTGGAAGAAAAAAGCACTTCATCTCATTTTGTTTTCTTCTCACTCAAGGTCCTTGCTGCAAAGGAAGCTGCTGTCAAATTCTTTCCTGCCAGAGACAAACCATACTGAAGTGCATGACAGAAGGACGCCTCAACCATATCCTCGATGTGCTTCGCTCCCAGCAAACCCTGTCCCGAATGGATTATGAAACAATTACCTCGTACCCCACAGTGACTGGGCGGGCTCGGGCACTGCTGGACACTTGCCTTTGCCTTGGCGAGAGGGCAGCACAAGCTGTAGTGACTGTACTTTCAGTGAACAAATGTAGTCCTCTGGGACAAGTCATTCATTGCCCAGACTGTCCTAAGGTAAACAGGCTGATGTTGTGACTGATTTTTTTGCAGTCTGTTGTATGCATCTGAGCTCTAGTAATTTGTGATGGCAAAGATTCACCTTAGTTTCTAACAACCCATTGACTAAAGTCAATTCTTCCTACAGCCCATTAGTTGAGTCCTATAGTGGAAAAAGCTAACTGGACTAAAAGGTCAAGTGAACCACTGCCAACAGAAATTGCCAAGACTGTTCTTTTGGGTCTCAGAGATGGGAGAAGTGCAATATGTGCCAGAGCAAACAGAGTTCAAGTGAGATAACACCTTATTTCCTTGACTTTTTTTAGGAGGGAGGAAAATGAATTATGACGTTTTGGAGGTCACACTATGGAAGAATGGCTGTTTGTAAATCCTTCCAAATAAGGATAATAAACAACAGAGTACTGGATAAGGAGAAAAAATTTACTGCCTTTCACGGAGCTCACATCTCAGACAGCTGTTAGAGTGAAAGGTTTCAGAAAATCAAGAACTATTTCTTCAGTAAGGCCTTAAGGAAGACTTGAAGGTTTTATATTATGCATATAAATTACTTCAGTTTCCTCAGAAATGGTTATATGCTCTGAAAATCTAGCAGTACTTACAGCAGTACTTTGGAGAGGTGGGACTTCTCATTAAATGGAAAAATGTTAATACCGTACATCCATGTTTCTCTCTAAATATGTTTGCAATTCAAGTGTAAAATTAAACCAGGCAGAAGAGGTGCCAAGCTGATAATTTTGAAATGGTGGTCCTGCTGAACTGTTGTCATGGTTGTACTCAAATGGGAGACAGCCTGGGAATACTGGGAGGCTTTCCTGCTCTGGCCTGGACTTACCCATGGTCACAGATGCTTTGCAGCATCCTGTTGCTGCTTGAACTCATCCTCAGGTCACGGACCTTTTGACTTGAATTCACATGGAGTTCCAGTCTGTCCAGTACAGCAGCACAGAAACATTGCTGTTATCCAAATGTTCCCAGGCACAGTCCAGTAAGATGATAAGTGGTACAGCAAGTAGTGAAAGCAACAAACCAGCCACTAACAAGCACCAGACACTTGTGTACAGAAGGCAAACAAGCCCCGTGGCAAGCACAGGAGTCTGTCAACAGCTAAACAGCAATAGCAGCTATAAATGTGATCTAGCACATTCCAGTCAAATCTGTTGTTACCTTGAACCCTTCAAGCCTCATGCTGCATGTTGAAAAGAGCATTTGTCATTTAACCCCAGCAGACAGCTATGCTCCACAACAGTAAAGTGAGAAAACTTGTTGGTTGAGATTCAGGCAGTTTAACAGGTAATGCAAAAGCTGCACACAAGCAAAGGAGAACATGGAATTCATTCACCACCTTCCCATGGGCAGGTGGGTGCTCAGGCATCTCCAGGAAAGCGGGGCTCCATACCACATAATGGTTACTTAAGAAGATGAATGCCATCACTCCAAATGTTCCCCCCTTCCTCCTTCTTCCCTAGCTGAGCATGATGCCACATGGTCTGGAGCATCCCTTAGGCTAGCTGTGGTCAGCTGTCCCAGTTTGTCCTATCCCAGCTCCCTGTGCACCCTCAGCCTCCTCCCTGGTGGGGTGAGGGGCAGAAAGGCCTTGGCTCTGTGTGAGCTCTGCCCAGCAATAACAAAACATCCCTGAATTATCAACACTGTTTTCAGTACAAATTCAAAATACAGCCCCATACTAGCTCCTATGGAGAAAATTAACTCTACCCCAGCCAAAACCAGCATCATTTGAAAGGGAAATAATACGATTCCTGTCATTATAATGAAAATAATGATATAAGGTTATGGATTTTTAAAGGCCCAGTGGGATTTCTTCGAGCTTCTTGGCACAAGATTAAGATGAGAACTTGTTATACCATCTACAGGTATTTCAAATGCAAAACCACGTTATTTGTTCCTTTATGTCACTTTTGTACTCTCTGCAGTTTCGAAGTTGTCATTGAATTCAGTAGTTAGGCTGATTGCAACTTTAAATGCAGTAATGATGTTTAGTTTAGGCACACTTAAGAAATTTGTTACATCAAAATTTCCAGCTACGACGCTGCTAGAACAATAAACATAATTTTTTTTTTTTACATAACTTCACTGAACTTTGAGACTGCCTTGAATTAAAATATTGTTACAATTAAAAACAATGTCTATTAGAATACGTTGACAATAGTTTTGCTTATTAAAGGAGCTAAACATCTATTTCACAGCTGAATTTTTTTTTCAATTTGCACTTTAAATGGGAAATTTCAACAGTCTGCTAAAAAAGCATGTCTTGCTTGTGAGGAAAGGAACTACTGTCATGGTGTATTACCTGTTTAGAAGGCATAAAATACTCAGTAAAATATCTATTTCATCTAAAATATCTGTGTTTATCTAAACATTCCCCTGTAGTTACAGACCTTTAAAAGAGAAACCAGCAATACTGTTGAAACTTAATATCAGCTTTCAAAATCCTTCCATTTAGTTTTTCTGCTGGATACTTTATACTTCTGTGAAAGATGTGCTGGCTGGCACGCTATGCTGAATTTTTGTTGTGTTTTTGACACAGAAACAGTTTTGGCTCTTTTCTAGAAACAGCTGCCTACTTGAGAATATAATTTGATGTCAAACCTAAGTCCACTCTTAACTGTTAATAGAAGAATCGTTATCAAAATAGTGTGAGCACAAGTTAACTCCTTGTCCAGTGCAGTATTTTTGAAGGGATGCTGCACATTTGTTGAAATGAAACTTCTGCTGATATAAAAAGTTTTGATACAAAACTAAAATACAGTGACCTGGAACTAACATCATTTTTTCTCACCACAAGTACATTCTCTCATACAGCCCCCTCTAATGTTTAAAAATGTCTCATGTTGGTCACTGGTGTGAAATATCAAACTGCTGAAAGCTTATGGTATTTTGCTCCTGCCCAAGCTTGTTCATTAGCTAAGATTTCTATTGTCCTCACCTCTGTTTTCTGCAGTTGCCTTGACATTACAAAACAATGTAGAATAAATGGCACTGAGAAGGAGTAAAGATAGAAGAATCAAACTGTTCTTTAGTATCTATGGGAATAAACAAGGTTTGAATGTGAAGAACAACTGGCGTTGCAGGAAGGAAATATAAAACATGGGTATCTCTAGAAAACAGCAAGGAGAATAATAAAACAAAATCACTTCAGGACTGATCATACAAACTGATTAGTAAAACTGTTGCAGTTACTCAGAAAGACAAACCTAGAGTTAATAGATGTTAAAAATTACTAGTTGTACAAATTTTATTAAGCTATTTAAATTTATTAAAGAAATGGTAAGTAGAGTAGGCAAATGTTCATTTTTCTGACTTACAGAAATGTAATTTTCTTCTTGAAACTGGTTGCAGCTATCTTTGGCTGATTTGCAAGAAGATGACTGTCCCTTGCCCTTTGTCCTATCTACACCACACTTTTATCTGAGATGGGACAGTTTCTGCAATGTAAGAATGTCTGCACTGGAATTTGTTTGAAGTTGATTTGTGGAAAATTATTCTGAGGTACTGGAATGAAATGTTTAAGAGATTAGTCCTTCCAGCAAAGAGCAAGACAAGCAAGGCTATAAATAACCCTCAAAAGTTGTTACCAGTGCCTGTTAAAAGCAGTTTAGAGAACATCAGAGGAAGATAACAAGTGCATATTCATAAACTGCTAATCTACAGAATTTCAAAAAATGCATTAATGGACTGCTAACATACAGAAGAATTTTACACCACATAAGTAGTCTAAAATGTACAAAACCTAAAGTACTAATGAAAACATACTAAACCTCAAGGGTTCTTACTTTATTGTTTCAAGTCTGAATCCAACATAACCTTGTAACATTCTCATGCTTACCCAGGTTTAGTCACTCAAGCATCACATATGAAGATTTGTAAAGGTTAAGTGCATAAATAAATACTTGCAGGCCTGGTATGTTAGGGAAGGACCCAAACATCATCAAGGCAGGCACAGAAAATTTAGATTTCTTTATTGCTATTTATTGATTTCAGTGCTATACAGCTATTAACTATGCTCTCCTCCAGTAATACATGTTGTCTCCAGGACTGCTGGGGTCTTTCATGCCTCAGGAAATCTTGTCTTGCACTATATTCCCTTTCATTCTTTTCCTGCACACAGTCCTGCCCTGCCCTCCTCCCCTTTGCAAAACACTACTGGTGTGCAAAAGGCCCTAGCATAGTTTGATTTTGTTCCTTTTCTAGAGAAGCAATCCCCTCATGGCTTGCCTGGAACTACATTCCCTTAACTGAGCACATGGTTGATTTGACAGATGGTATGTCAGCTGAGTTAAACAAAACTCCTGGACTTTGAAGGTAAATCCACCATAAATTAAACTACTTTACAAGGTCTGAAAAAAACATATCTAATGAGATATTTGGGTTACATTAAAGTCAGCACAGCTGCAAGAACATATTAATCGTAAGCATTTTGCTTAAACCCAGCAAATATGGTAGATCAGAAGCTCAGACATATTATTTCCAGCTCTTGTGCTGATATGATTTGTGATCAGTATTTCATTTCCTGCCTTTATTTCTCTTTGCCAAGAATACATGACAAGTAATATTACAGAAATGTATAGCCTCAAACTGCCATTTTCTCTGTGCTTTAAGAATGACCTTTCTTCTTTCAGAGAAGACATGCATCAGTTGAAGAACTTCTGGACTCCTTCAACCAGGATGAATTAAATGGCAGTAATTTAGAATAAGAACTTGTTCACCCCTTGAAATGTGATAACATTCCAAAGTATCTCAGTATCTATTTCCAACTTCTGTACTTCAACTTTCCACAAAGCAAAAGCAATATTCATGCAAGCAGAAAGCATGCCTGAATTTCATCCTTTCAGAAGAAACCTGGCTGTACTCCAGAGTACAGTTAGTCCTTTCTGTACAGTTGGTCCCTTCCTTAGATACCAAGAAAAAAAGTGCCATATTAGTTAACAGAATGACTTCTAACATTAAATTTGTTGTCCTTTGGCCAAAAAAAGAGCTCAAAGCTTTTTTTCAGTTCATTAGAATGTTGCGGGGGAAGAGGGGGAATGAGAAAAGTGACTAAGGAATACACCTGGAAAATACAAAAAACCCCCCAGTTGTATGAGACTTTTGACCTTGTAACAGCTGCAAAATATGTTCCCAAGAAAGTTGTTTCTATGCCACTTCCATGTGCTGTGATAGCCTCCTGCCACAAAAGAAGAGGAAACTGGAAAGAGAACACAGTGAGGTGAGTGCCTGCCGTGTTCGCTTGTGTGTGCAAGGCGCCGAAGGAACCATTGTTTGCCACTTTGTGCAGGCAGTGTTTTAGCAGAACAGTGCTCAGCTCTGAGCATGGACTGAGGAGAACCCAGAAGCTGATAAGCAGTGAGGAAACCTGATGTTAAGGACAAGCTGATAAAACTGTGTGTGTTTGGTTTAGCAAACAGGAGATGAAGGGCACACGAAAGAGTCTGGAGCAGAGGCGCTGAACACGCAGTGAGGAAACAGAGTACCTGGTCTGTTCTTGTGCTTTGTCATTCTGGACTGGCTTCCAAGCAGGGGCTTAAATAAGATTTAAAGGCCCTCATGAAGACAGGCTACCTCCCCACACCCAGAGAAATTAGCGATATTCATGGAACTTTCTTTTACCTGAGCAAGAGTTCTTTAGTTGACAAAATTAATGCAAAGAACAGTGATTTGCTAAACCTTTTCCCTCAGCCTGTTCAGTTTATTTATGCAAACTACAAACATTTAAAGTGATTTAAGGAAAAAGTTAATGTATTTTGCTGGGAGCTACATAACATGAATATTTATAACTGCCCTGTAACTCAATCACTATTTATTCCACTAACACCTACCTGTGAAGTCATGGGCCTGTTAGCAAGTCAGCTGTCAGGACTACGCACTAGAGATAACTTGAATTAAAGTGCCCTGGAGATTATTTCCACCCTTTAGAGTGTTGCTATGAATTCTAAAAAGAAAAGAAGATTCTCCTACATTTTTGCTTCTCAGCAGATCATGGTTGGTCATCTTCTCTCAACTGCCATGAAAATGTTTCCATTTTTATTAAAATGCAATTTTTATCAAGCAAGGCTTCTGTCAATCCATTAAATGTTTGCTGAGAGAGCCACTTTGCATTAATGTATTTTCTTCCCTCTTTTTGCATGAAACCACAGGAACATTTAAAAAAAAACCAAAACCCTCATGACATACAGTGTTAAAATGCAAGTGAAATAGTAGAAAAAAAATTAGGTTGTTACTTGTGCTGAACAGATATGACCTCACACAGAAATTTGATTGTTTTTCTGATAAAGTGGATGTCTCAGACAGGTTTAACTAAACCCTGGATGAGACTAAAAGATTTATAGCCAAATAAATATTTCAACTCAGGGAAGCTTTCTGCAAAACAAGGCATTGCTCCACTCTCCTCCCTTCTGCTCTGACTCCTGCAGAGCTGGTTCAAATGCAGCCTGGCAACTCTGGCTAAAACCTTTTCTCTCCACTGAAGTCAATCATACGCTGATATTCAAACCTGCAGATTTATTTGTTTACAGAAAACTCTTACTTAGGTAGAGAATTCATGAAATATACAAGGGAGGAGAGATTTGGATGCTGTTCTATATTATGTCTTTCAAAACTAAAATGACATTTAATTTTCTATAAGATATATACTAGCATTTTAACTCCCCAGCCGTTGCATTTTAATGTGTTTGGTAAGATGTTTTCCTGTATGCTGTTTTTACTAGCATATCAATATAGCAATTTAATTCATCACTAAAACCAGAGAAGCATTCAGATTGAAAAGACCTTTAAGATCATTATGTCTAACTGTAACCTAACACTGCCAGGTCCACTGCATTCTTAGCTGGTCTGAGACTATTTATTTTGGCTTAAATCTGATGGTATCTGTCAGCTTCCTCACCCAAATTAGACCCCATCAGTGAAAGCTGTCATTTCTTGTTCAGTGTTCTTTATGTCCATCTTCAGTAGCAGGAGAAGGAGAACCCGGCCTGTGGCCAGGCCTCTCCTGCTCATAACAGTGCCAATTAACTGTACCAGTTGCTGTGCACAGACACAGCTGCACAGGGAAAGGTGCACTCTCGATTTGAGACTTCCAGATATGTTTGGGCATGTAGACAGGATTTTTCTTGTTTGTTTTTACAGCTGGCTATTTAATCACAGATGTTTTTCTTGGACAAAGGAAGCCTTTTCAAGGAACAAAATAAAAGGCAATTATCAGGATTTCACAGCTGTAATTTTACTGTATGCTATATATTGGATTTAACTCCAACAGCATGCAATGCGGCTGCCTCCCCATTGTTTCAGTACAACCACCTAATATCAGTCTTTGGGTTTTGTTTAAATGACACAACCTCATGATTATCTACAATGTATGTAATTCTAGCATAGAATAATCCAAAATAATAATTGATACAACACTTCAGTAATAAAATTTGTCCTTTGTAGTAAGGACAAATATAGAGTTGTTCAGGTAGTGTGACACTGAACAACCTACGTGACCAAGTGACTGATGTGCAGGGTGAGGACACTTGCAGGACTCCAGCCATAAAGTTTGTTGCATGAGATGACACTGATGACCCATCTTAACAAATAACTTGGCCATCACCTATAGTTTCAACATAAGCTGAGGTCTTCCACATTTTCCCATACCAGTGACCCTGAGGTAAAAATAACTCGCTGACCTCCAGAGTGTAATATGACACACGAGGTTTAATTCCCTTTATCCTCCTGCCTAAGCTCTAACACTGAAGCCCAAGTGTTTGCTCTCACTTCACTTACTCTTTCAGACTCATGTAAAAGTAAAGACAACAATGTCACCAACATCACCAATAAGTGATCATGTCTCATAAAATCAATGTTACTGGTATTCAGAATGTTTGTAACTTGTGGGATCTTGACTGAGAAAAAATAGTACTAAAAAACCCAGCAGTAAACTTTAAAAAAAAAAAATATTTTCTTCCGGAACTAAAGTATACCCATAAGTGTCTGAAGCACAGCTTTCAGTGTTTTCAAAAGTTTGATATATGGCACTTCACAGTATGTGACTGGGAAGCTGAAAAGGCTTTTCATAGTTCTGGGGATCTTGCATAACTTGGGAAACTCTTGGTAGTTCTTAATTAGTCCACGATGATTTGCTCTGTGGGACACTGCACACACCAAGTAATCAAGAGCCAAGTGGGGAACAAAGGAGCAAAGTGCAAAACACTCACAAATAGCCTGCTGCGAAATTATTTCTGAAAAGTTAGCAAAGTCAACCATCATTTTAATTTTAGGGCTGGATGCCTTCTAATATTAGCAAAGAATGGATTTGAAATTGGAACAACTATGCTGGCAGACAAAAGACTAAACCCATTAATAGGGCTATCCTACTTACTGCAAAGGCAAATGGACTGGCAATAAATCCCTAATCTTAAAGATTCTATTAGCATTAAGATATTTTACATCTCAGTTCTTAAGGTGTACTTTTAAATAGTGAGACATTCTGAAAATCTTCCTCATGGAACATGTAGTCTTGGGCAAGAACTGAGTGAAAACTTCAAAGGTGTTCTGAACTTATATTTGTGAAACAACATGGTTTTCCTTCTTTTACAAAGCTTGCTATACAAACTTCTGAATTAGAACTTATTTGTCACTCTAACCACATGTACACGAGTCTGTTCCCCTTAGAGGCAAAATGTATCAGGTCAACATGCATTGGCAAATTTGATTGCACACACTGTGTAGAATCTGTACAGAAAGGTCTTTGAGATTATGTTTTGGAAAACTTTACTTTTAAAGACAACCTGAATTTGGATCAATTACAACTACAGAATCCCACAGAAGTCTGAAAGTTTAGGGAATAAAGGCTGTCCTTACTGTCTGTTCATCCAACGATTGTTCCCACATTGTAAAGTACTGTGTTATTTTAAGTTCTCTAAATAAAACGGCAGAGAAATTTTATTAAAGGTCCAACTTTATTTGTACTGTACAAACATTTCAGGGTAATTCATTAATTAAGATAAAAGTAATAGGAGTACAGTAAAAGCAAAGATGGAAGAGTGGGATCAGCACTGATGGGGTTGTACTGTAACACACTGCATTCAAAGTAGCTCTGCTAAGGAACATCTGGTTATATTTAAATGGCAAAGTTTGGACACAGCATGATAACACAAACAAAATGATGACATTGGCTTCAGCCTCTAGTAACCAGCTGCTCGCAGAGTGTCAATGTAACTACTGCTGAGCATGGTCAGAATCTTCTAAGCTTCCATACTCCTGCTTTTAATCAGAGAGAGACACAGGAACCACAAATATATCAAAAAAGGACTTACAACAACACAGGGGAATCTATAACAGAAAGGAACTTTGCTGTTTTGAAGAAAGTCTGAGCAGTTCTATTAGAAGGCCAGAGTTACTTAAGATCAAAAAACAACCCAACCCAACAGATGTCTTTAAACTGTCGCACCCAGAAGAAATTTATTTAAAGGCTGTTGAACTGGGTTACAAACATTATAACTAAGGACTTCATATTTTTCAATCACAGTACCCACATACTAATTTGGGACCGGAAACAAGAAAAAAACACTTATTCTTAAGATGCTATTTTTTACAGCTACAAATCCTCCTTAGTTTGTTTTTATACATAATCACTTTTAATAGCCTTCAAAGTAGACATGGACAAAGACCATTATCTTTAAAAATCCCTGCAACATTTTAAGACTCGGTGAAACAATGATTTTAACTTCCATGTTGTTTTTCAGGAAAATGAAGACTGCAATTCACTCACTCTCATTAATAAATAGCCAGATACTCATGAAGTTAATTCAACATAGATAAGACAATTTGTATAATCTATGTTGAATTTATTCAAAGGGTAGGGTCTCAAAGCTGAATGATTTCATTGTCTGAAACATTAAGTCAAACCATCTGTTTAAAACAAATATACGTACAAGGGACTATTTTTTCCAAATAATCCCCCCAAACTGACTGGGAAAAACTTGATGTATTGCACATTCCCCTTGTAATAGAGAAGATTACATGAGCAAAAGAAATGTAAAATTAAAATATAAAGTTTGTGACATTAATCACAATAGTGATAAAAAAGTCCTAGAGACCTTTTAAGTTTATCTGAAGACGGGGATTTTTTTGCTATCGTTTCTTAGCCCTTCTAGCAAAGTTAACATTTGAAAACTTGTCCATGCTTTAGAAGGTATCTATTCCCACTTCTGCTTTGCAGCATGGACAGCACTGAACAAAACCAGCTTGTAATCCTGTGCAACAAAGATATGTAAAAGCAAATAATAAATTTTGGTGAGATTAGATGAGGCAGTGAAAAGAAAAAGGTATCTGAAAGGCAACAGAACCAGATAGGACAAATAAAATTAAAAGATGGGATGTCAAATCTTATTTTACAGTCTGTTTTAAAAAACTTCAGTGTAGAGAAACAAAGTTTTCCATAAAAGAAGGACTAATGTTAATCTTCAGAGTATTTAAATAACTGCAGTTGGGCAAGACAGAGACATCCCACAGTTTCTGTTTCTTAAAGAGCTATTTTCCACTACCTCCTCCTCTGCTCCTAGCTTGCTCCTCATTTGTATTCTTGTGATTATAATAGTAAAAAAAAAACCTTCATCAAAGTATTGTTTTTTGCCAGTTTGGTGAGCAGAATTGCCTTACAGAGGGGACTGGACAAGTGCCAGAGCCAATCAGATGCTGAAGGCCACCGGAGTAGGAGGAGACATGCAGCTAGGAGCAGGGGAAGGTAAATATAGAAGCCTAAATTTAGACCCTTTCCTTTAATTGCCTAGCACTTTAGTGCTTGTCGTCACTCTCATTTGTAAGTCACATTTAACTCTGCTTAAACCACCTAGAGCAGAAATTTGCATGATGGAAAGATGAAGGTAAAAAGAAAGGGGAAAGGATCAGTGAATTTGTTTTTGTAAACAAAGTCATTCAGCTTTAACCAAAGAAAAGAAACAGGTGCACTTACACTTGTTTTTTAACTGTTTTTCTCCTGAAATACGTGGTTGACACTGTGTTTGTTGTTTGAAATGATTATGGTTGAAAAACTACCAAAAAATAATCTCTGCTTTTAAGTGCTTATAAAAATCGTCATTTGCTGGGATCTGGCTGAAGTCCCAGATTTACTGTTCCTGAATGATTTCACGACCCCTGTGAGTAATTCCTGTGTGCACAGAATGTACATTTCAAAAAAAAAAAACCATCAAGGTGGTCTCAGGACTCACTCTACGTGGTAGAATTTCAAAAGGAACCAACATAAACCATCAAACACGTGGCTGGCAGCAACATCTCCATCATAGTACCGTAAGTTCCAAGCTGCAATGAGTACTGCTGACGGACACACAGCACCCCTTCAGTGCTGACCCTTAAGGAGCTCAGCACACACTCATTCTTCCATTAATTAAGTGCATGAGAAACACATTCTTGGGGGACTTAACGCTGTAAGGATATGCTTAAACTCACCCTGCACACCAGGATGAACTTGTGAATAAGCACGAAGATGATGTATAAGGTTCCAAAATCACTTACATTCAATAGCTATTTTTACCTTGGTTTTGTCATGTTCTAAAACCATTTAATGAATATCATGTGGATTCAGTTTCCTGTAATCTGATGCTATTTCAATTTGGTTTGGTATTTAATCGGTTTATTCTCCAAGATTTTTGAGTTGAATTACATTTTCTAAGATGTATCTAAGTGGCAATATTAGCCAGACACAAAAAAGCAGATAGGGCAAAACTCACAGACTTAACCAAAACTCAGTCTTTGTTCTCATTAGCTAAAGGAGGTAGATCTTAACTTGATTAAATTAGTATCAGATAAAACCCTAGTGGAAACAAAATCTTTTTTAGCTGTTTTTCGTCTCCCAGCACTTACAGACACACTCCTGTATAAACATAACTTACCAGTGGCCATTTATGGAGCATCAGGGATGAGCCATACATTTTATGTAATCTGTAACAAGAGCAGAAATAAAGTAAGGAGTCCAGACTTACATTTCACTTCCATAGAAAAATGGAAAAAGTTATTTATAAAAGATGAACCTTACCAAAATGGACAAAAATATCTGTCTGGATGATTATTCTGAGGTTTGCGTCTGCTCACTTGCAAACATTTTAGAAGCATTGTCTAGCCTTATGATGCTGTTGTAACTTGGATCTCTCACACCAACCTCTACAGTGTTCTAAGTTTTCATCATTCAGAAGAGGAACTTCTATTTTGAAACCCTCAAATAAGCACTTTTTCTAATAAATATTTTTCGAAGTTCTAAAGTAAAATGTCATTCGCTATACTTCCAGTATATGCCTAATAATTTGTTTCCTATGTCTTGTCAGTTCTCATCTATTTCTTGTTCCTAAAGGCAATTTTATAATTAGCTCATATTTTATGAGTCCATTTTTTTGAGAATGCTGTCTTCAGTAGATTCAATCATGAGAGAGTTTAAAAGGCAGTCTAGCAACAACTGAAATCAGCTGCATCTTTTACATTCACACTCAATTCACTTTTTGATTAATGTGCGAGACGACTGTTGCAAATGCCCATCTATCTACCTGAAAATCCTGTACTACAGAACACAGAGCACTAGCACATTTGGAGCAATGACTAAACACTATTACCACCTAATGACTGCTTTCTGGTTCATATTATCTTTGTAACAACAATCAGTTTCATATTGTAAGAATTTGATTATATTCTGGGGATGTCATCTACTTTTTTATCTTCTGTCAGTGCTCTGTAAGTGGCTTAAAAACAAAGAAGTCGCCTATCAGGGCTGTTAAGCTCCCAGAAGGCAGCAGACTGGTTTTGTTTGCTGCTTTGCAACACTGTCAGTAGCTTTAGCAGGTAATAGATTTAGTATAGTTTGTGTTTGACAAAAGCCAAACAAAGAGTTGAGACAAACTTAATTAGAGAGCTGAGATGATCAGGCTCCTGCAAATGAGAGTTTGTTTTGCCATGGTGCTTTATAGTTTAGAAATAAAGTCCAATGTAATTATCTTCCCTATGTGCACTTAAAAAGCCAACTTCTAACAAAAATACTTTCTTAATTAATTTTTATCCATACACAATGTAATGAATATCTGGAGATATAGATGAGGGCAGCAGTTGCCTGGTAGCCTGATTGTCACTGTGACAATGAAGGAAAACAACTCCTTGATAAAACACACAACCTTTGAGAGAGGAAGTAAGATGGAAATCAGAAATGTAAGCCTTGTGGCAATAGAATTGGACTCCACTATTGCATTTACTAGCACATTTATGGGTATTACAGTGCACAGTTTGACTTTCTCTCTTCTTTTACAGCCTTATAATTTTTATTTGCCCCTAAGATTTTTACCCTCTTGAAAAACTTCACCTCAGACTTAATCGTTACAGATGGTAGATAACAACCATGGACTAGGGGAGGGAGGAGTAATTAAATTGTTTCAAGTGAGACTATCCTGCCGCCTGAGCCCTGTTGTCTTTCCAGGCACTGACCCTCCCTTTGCCTCACAGGGAGCAGCAAAAAAGCAATAAAAGAACATTAAGAGGGAGCTGTGGCCTAGGGTTCACTGGCTCAAACAGGATAAAACTATTAACCTGCTAGAGACAGGAAAGCTTTCATTACACTACCCCAGATAAATCTACTGAACGGCCGATTCCTTACTATTATATTCAGGCACCATGGGCCACTTTTACTCACGATTCTGGGAGGTCCATTAGATGTATTGTAAGGGAGCCAAATTTTGGGTGTAGCTATGCCCCTCTTGGGGGCTGGAACACCAGCGGTACTGTTCCATTTTAATTGCCATATCCACTGCGACTGGCACTTACGACCTGTGCAGCAGAAACCCAAAATATCACCAGATTTCAGGGTTTCCACCCTCAGTCTCGAGCCTGAGAGTGTCTCAGGTGTAACTCATGTGGATGCAACTTTGTGCAGCGTCCTCCTCCGGGGCTTCACGGGAACTCCGTGTCCCCCGAGGCCCTCAGGGACCGCGGGGTGAGGGCAGGGCCCCCCAGCCCAGGCTGGGAAAGGCGCCATTCCCGTACCGTCAGTGCTAAAGCGCTTCTCCATCCTGCCCCTGCGGGGAAAGGGGAGGCTGGTCCCCCGCTCCGGCTGCGGCGGGGGAGGCGATCGAGGGTCTCCCCGCCCACCGGTAGCGCAGGAGCCGACGCGAACTTCGCGGGGCAGGGGGGAGCTCCGGCCCTGGAAACACCTCCCTCCGCACCAGCGGGTAACGGGGGGTCCGGCGCAACCCCTGCGGAGCGGGTATGCTCCTTGCGGCTTCCCCCTCGGGCCGACCACACGGCAGGTAGCGGATTTCTGCCGGGGAGGGGCGAGGAGGCAACGAAGGCGGTGACGGAGGCGGCGATCTCGGGACGGGGAGGCGGCGACGGCGGCGACGGCGTGGGGGGGGGGCGGGGCGGGGCGGCGCGGCCGCCATCGCCTGTCGGTAGCAACGGGTGGGGAGCATCCTGAGACAGCTCCGCGGGAGCGGAGGTAACGCGCTTCCGGCCGGACAGCTGGGGTGGGCTTTCGCCTTCCTTCGCCGGTTTCCTTCAGCTCCCTTCACCTTGAGGGATCAAGGTGGGCAGGGAGCGGCCTCAGTGCAGGGGCTGCCGGCGGCAGCGCTGCCCTGCAGCATCTGGGGCGGCGGCCTTGGCGAGCCGGGCGGCTTCCAAGTGTGCGGTGGTAGCAAGATAAATGCCGCGGTTTCTGTATTGTCTTTAAAGGGTGCCCCAACTCTTGACGGTCCTCGTCTCAGACGGGTGCCTGTAGCTGCTTCCTTCCCGGGGCTGTCCAGAAGGCTTGCAATCTGTGTGAGCCTCGCTTATTTTATAAGGAGAAAGAGGGTCGCCACCGCTTGTGGAGAGCGGAGCGGCCACTGAGAGTCCCAATCACACCTCTGCAAATGACCCTTCCCTCCTGCGGCGGGACCTCGTCAGGCCGGCGGCGACAGCCCCTGGAGTCGTGCTTGTGGCGACTCGAGGGTGGCTTTGTGAAGCCACGTGTTCCTTTAGTGCTTTTTGGTGGTGGGTGCAGGTAATTCCTGACCGCTCCGTTAGCGAGCTATCGCAGGGCACTGAAGTGGGCTTAGTGAGATCCTCAGGCCAGCATGCCTTTGCTTGCTGGCGTTTGGTAGTGATTTTGATTGTGTGTTTTTAAATGGAGTGTATTAACTACAATCTGATCAGGTGCGGCTATAAGTTCCACCTAAAGAGTACACATGGGTGGAGGTGTGAAGGTAAGCATGTGCTTTTTGGCATTATTTCCCCCTCTTTTGAGAGGTTTTCTTCCCCAGCATGAAAAATAAGGTGAATTACTTTAACAAACTCTACTGTTGTTCCTTCTGTCTTTACCTGGAGCTTATTGTATAAATTTCACCAGATGTTCCTCTCATTGCAGCAGCTTTGTGCACTCCCAGCCTAAATCAGCTGTCTATCACAAAGTCCCTGTTGTGAGCTTGCTTCTGTTTTTTCTCTTGGAAATATGAAAATAATGAAAAACATGAAAAAATATGAAAATATGACTTACTACCATACTGATAAATTATCAAGTGAAAAAAACTGACATAGTAACTTCTCTTTCATACCTTTTTACGTGATAAACTTACCTTGTCTGTTTTTAAAAGTGGATGTCACAAGCAGTTCTATTTGATCAAAAGTTTGTTTGTGGGATTTTTTTTTTATTGTGCTAAAGATGGTGCGTTTGTATACGCAAGCACAAAATACTTGGTTGAACAGGTTAAATCTTTACATTGGGAATTGCTTTTGTTGCAAGGGCTTCCTGTCTGTTCAGCATATGTATGGTAGGGCAGAGATTCTTCTCTCACCAGGAAAAAGACAAACATATCCTAGACAAACTCTAGGCCTTTCCCATGTTGTGAGGTGCCCAAATATATACATTGCAATGAATAAGCATTTCTGGGACTTAATTTGCTCTGTTGGTGCTTAACTCCCTGAAGACTTTGATGCTGTTTGCCTGTATAGAGCTATCTTGAATCTTGCTCATAGGGTCAATCATTGTGTTCAGAAATAGGAGTCTTACATCTGGTATATGTGAATAGCCAAAGTGTGTATGTAAAGCTGTGTTACGAGAGTTGTTTTATGCAATCAAGAACTAAGGAAGACGGAGGCAAGAACACCAGAAATCTTTGCTAATGAGTGTGTAATGTATAAAAGCACAGCAAACACTGTAAGCTTTTAGCAGTTTGGTACTTCACCTTGGTTATTAACTCACTTGCAGGTTCATCCCAGGTCAAACAACTGACAACTGTTCTGTTCAATGGGAGAAAGGGGATCTTGGTGGATGGTTCCTCATTTCCTCCCCTTAAAGGGGGTCCACCCTGTGTTAATACATTGCTAGTTGCATTTTAACCTTTTTCAGCTCCTCTGGTACCTGGCTGTGGTGTGATAGGCCTTACCAGAATACATTTTTTTGGTGAAACAGTGAAGTGATCCTAGTTTCAGGTCACTCTGTCCTGGTTTCATATCATAGCTTTCTATACCAACAGCCGAGTCATTTCAGTAGAAAACACAATTATACATATCAGCAAAAAGATTCCTCACAGATGCAGTGATCAGCAAAAAAAAGAGTTGAAGACTTTGTATTGCACAAGGGTGAGCGATGAGGAAATCCGTGAGTTGGTTAGCTTGTGCGAAGGCAGAACCCAGCATTAGCCACAGCACTCCTGTGGCTGGGCTTTGGCAGTGTCAGAGATTGTTCTAATAGTATTTTTAGCTGCAGTACATTAGGATTATTGTATGTTAGAAAATATATACTATTTGTCTCTAGCTCTCCTCTTCCAAGCCTCTCTTCTGTTTCCACTGAAATAATGATCTTGTGACAGAATCATGGATTTAATGTACGTGTTTTTTGTCTGACATAGCTTCAGTTTTCTGTAGTCTCTGCTTTCCCTCTTCCTTGGTAAGTTTTCTTTCCAGTTGGTCAAAGCTGCAGATCTTGGTTCCACTTAAGATTAAGTGAAATACCTGTAGGAAAAAACCTGCCAGCAGTTCTGATTTTGTCAGAGATGTTATAAATGCATCACGTGACTCAGGCAAATAAGCAATCCCTGCCCTTAAGGCTTTAAAAGGCATACAAAACAAACAAGGCTAGAGAAGAGAATAAAATATCTAATCTTCAGTGAGCTGTTGTACACACCTTCATGCAAATCCTAGTTGGTGGCAGATTCCCAAAATTGGGAATAACAGAAGCAGAGGGGAAGAAGGAGAATTGGGGGACAGAACAGGCTAGGTTGAGAGATACTGTGATTGTTCTTTCCTGGCTAGAGATAGCAGGGCAAGAAACAGTCAAGGTCGTCAGTAACAAAACTGTATAGAACTGCAGTCATGTGCTGCTACTGAGGTGGAGGCATTTGAACAGTGACTGAGTCCCTAGTTGCAGGAAATTAAATGCATCTCTGAACTCCAGACCATGAGGTAAATCATGGTTACTCTTAGTGCAAAACCGGCTGGGCATTAACACACAGGTTTGATATGATTTGAATTACTCAATTGACTTAAATCAAATCATCAGCGTGCTTGAGTATTGCAAGTAATGTGTATGCTTCTGATCAACTTGTATTTTGGAAGGTGTTCAGGAGAAAATGGGAATGATGATTAGGATATGTGGGTAAGAAATCATAAAGCTGTGTAGTTACCACCAAAATGATGTTTTACGTTTATGATCGGTTCTTAACATATTTATGCAGTTTTATCCTTTAGCTGTAAGGGCTGAAAATGAACATAGCATGTTTCCAAATGGCAGTTGGATGTCGTAATAATAGCTGTAGTATTCTTGTTTCTTCCGCTGACATTTGTTCAGGGTGAATTGCCTTCTGAAAAACACTTGCAGCTAGTGTCCTGTCCCAAGTTCTTTTCATGGAAATGAAAAGACTCAGTTTGGAGTTGAGTGATATTTTTATGGGTCACAAGTGTTCTTTTAAATCCACTTCTTACAGCCAAATTACCAATGAAAATATCTGCTTTGATTATTTGTTCTGCTGTTTTGCACAGCTTTCTGATGATTGCGTCATATTTATAATTGATTATTGATAATATGCATTTACAGATAACTAAACTTCCTCTTGTAAAGCAAACAAATAATCTTGTGAATTTATAGGGCGCATGTATTTTTGAAGAGCTAGCTCTACTACACCAATAACATAAAGTCAGCCAGTAAGTGGTTGCAAATGAATTTGGCACAAGATAGCTGGAAGAGTAAATAACAAGGAGAACAGGTAACAACTGGTGTGATAAATTTACTTTGCTTTTCCTTTGAAGTTCTGGGCACACTCATCTGTAGAAAGTGTGTGGATGCCTCTCTCCTAGTTAATTTCATTTTGTTGGAGGTGCCTCATTATAACACTCAAGCTTTTAAGTTCTGAAAAGGCAGTGATTAGTTTCTGGAAGTTCAAAAAATGTTGGTCTAATTTTAAGTGTGAAATTTGAGGTCTTCCAATGTATCTGTGATACTAGAGGTTGACTCATGTATAAATGATAAAATGTGTATTTAGTAATTAAGCATCTTTAAAGTGTTTATTTGGAGTATTGAGGAGAAAATAAACCAGAAGGCATCCAACTAAACAGATTGAGGATCTTACTTTACGTTATTTAAAAGAATGCAGTCTCTAAAGATTTATGAGTTGGAGATGAATGATGTAATGCGTTTCAATAACAGATTTGTACTCCATTTAAGTGGAAATTACTTTTTTAATTGATTGAAAATAATCTTTATAATTTTCACATCTTCCTTC
This sequence comes from Coloeus monedula, assembly GCF_965178545.1. Lineage (NCBI taxonomy): Eukaryota > Metazoa > Chordata > Aves > Passeriformes > Corvidae > Coloeus > Coloeus monedula. The sequence goes on along the minus strand of NC_138793.1, from coordinate 12,146,122 downwards.
TAGTTCAGGGATGTCAAGTCAGATTTTCTGTGCTGTAGGATACAGCTGTTGGCTTTATGATAGAGGAGGAGTATTCTCTCCAGAAAGGTGTGCCTGCAAAAGCTTGTGTGTTCATCTGTTGCTAGATGCTCATGTAGTTCGGGTGACTGCATGTTGACCTTTCAAAGTTCCCATATTCAGGGTTTTTGTTCTCTCAGTTGACAAGTTTATTGTTGCAGTTAAAAATTTTTTTGTAAAATTAGTCTTACCCCCCAAAAAGCACAAAATCTACCCCCCACACTAGATTAGCTGCTTTATTCTAATTGACCCAGACTTTCAGTTTTTTCTTCTATTCTGTAGTAAACGGCTGAAGTGTACACTAAAGGTTTAATCGGGGCAGGGGAAAGGAGTAGTCATTAAATTAATTCTGGTAGTTATGTAGGGCCTATTCTTTATGGAGCTGATAAGCTAGTAAACTTGTGTAAAATGGGTCTAATGGGTCTTATTCAGAATTATCAAAGTCTTCTTGAGCTAAGAAGTGTTATTAGCAGTAACTTGCTTTTGGAAGGCATGGGAGAATTTTCTGGAGACTTCAGAAGAAAGTGGCTCTTTTCCAGACAGTCAGTTCTGAAGCAGAGGAAAAAGATTAATTTCTGTGTCCTTAGATACTGTTAAATACAGCTGCTAATGGAAGAATTTGGATTGAAACTCCTGTGGGTTTTTTCATGTACAGCCTGTGCTTTTAGATAACGCCGAGAAATGAGGTGGTGAGATTTGGAAACAGTTCTGGGGAGGGAGCGATCTGCAGAATCAGTCAGGAGTCAAGGGTTGGATCAAGAGCGTTCTGCAGTAAGTACCTCTGCCTACAGCCCTTAGCAAGAGCCCCCAGTGCATTGACAGCATGTTATGAGATCATTCATAAATTATGTGTCTAAGCACAGTAATTGGATTGATATTTTTAGTATTGCAATACATCTATGTTCATGCTTAGAACTCCCTTCTTGGTCTTGTGGTGCTTCCTTATCTATAACATCTCATTTCCTTCTTTCTGTTCTTTCTTCTGTTCTTCTCAAAATAGGAGTCCCTTAATTCTGTCCTTCTTACAGTTTTGTTTGTTTGTTTTCCTAATGGTAGAAATTCCTCTCTCATCCTAAGTTACATTGGAATTTGTCTCTTGCTTTGTCTGCATTGGTTCTCCTGTTTAACTGTGCATGAATTTGACTTCGTGTAAAAAAACCCAAATATGAAGCAACAAAAGGAAATTTATATTTGTAAGTCATAGGGTAAAAAGGTGAGAAGAAGATTTTGCAAGAAAGTCCTGGGATAAAAAAACTTACAATGATTTCCACTGTCTATATTTTGTTTTAGATTGTGATTTGGAGTCGTGGAGAATTCAGTCCTTCCACAATGGCAGAAAGGACAGATTTTACAAAATCACATATTTCACTGGCTGAATACAGCCCCGTCAACAAATCAGAAAGGACAGATCCAAGTGGAACACAGGATGGAGACCAAAATACATTGCAACTGAAGAAAGAAATTTCTTTAATAAATGGGATAAGCCTTATAGTAGGCAACATGATTGGTTCAGGTATCTTTGTCTCTCCCAAGGGAGTTCTCATCTACAGCAGATCTTACGGATTGTCTCTAATAATTTGGGCAATTGGAGGGCTATTTTCAGTCTTTGGAGCTCTCTGCTATGCTGAACTTGGAACCACTATTACAAAGTCAGGAGCCAGCTATGCATATATCTTGGAGTCTTTTGGGAGCTTCATTGCTTTTATTCGTTTGTGGACCTCACTCCTAATTGTTGAGCCAACTAGTCAGGCAATTATTGCCATCACCTTTGCTAACTACATAGTTCAGCCTTTCTTCCCTTCTTGTGACCCTCCATATTTGGCTTGTCGTCTCATAGCAGCTGCTTGTGAATGTAAGTATTTCTTGATATTTACTATGGTAAGTTTTTATCCAGGGTGGGTTTTATTAAAACAAATCTTACCCACACTCAGAGTTGTTGCATACTGGATCTGCAATGGTTTGAGTTACAGTGGGGCAAAGAACAATTCCAGCACATCAGTACACAACACTTGCATGTGTTCAGTCAGTGAATGACCATTTTCTCATTTGGAAGCAGAACAAGGTCTTTAACTCTTCCAAGCTTACTTACCTGGCAAAAATGGGGGTAAAAATTGTTATCCCTTGGGAGAGGTATTTTAAATGAAACCTCAGGATACTCTTGGTGTGGTCTTAAGAGCTATTGCAGAATGGCTCTTATGCTATAAATTCTGGTATAATTTGATTTGCAATAATTTCTCAGTGGTTACATGGTTCAGGTACTACTCTGGTTTCAAAAAATCATTCATTCAAGATTATGCTTGGGATTAACTGTATCATCAGTACAACAGGATGTGTGGTAAAGCTGTTTTGAAAAGTGGAAATTTTGTGTGCACATAAAACACTGATGTAGCCAGCTCTGTTAGTCAATATAGAGAAACAGCTGTCCACAGTCAAACCAGGACTGTTCTGCTGTATCAAAATAATGAAACTGTATGTTTGAACTGCGTGTGTCTGATTTAATTTTAGGTATTTTGTATTAAAAGTGTTTATATACATATTTTACATTTCCACTAAACAGTGGAAACTGTATTTCAGCAAGTCTGTAGGACAATGCTTTGTGATGTACTGATCCATAACCGTGTGCTCTGAAGCCTGTCACATGTATTGACATGATTTTATACCAAAAAGCTCATACAGAACTTGGGCTCTTTTACTGCCAACAATGTGCTGCAAGGATATATGCTGCTTCTAGCTGGTTCCTTTTTGATGCATCTGTTGGAAGAGCTCTAATGTTCCTTATTAGAGTTGTCAATATAGGATAGGAAAGGGAAACGACAGAGCAGTAGTGTGTGCTTCAGATATTTGACCTCTGTAACTGGTTATGATGATTGCAGCTTCCCCTTCCATTTTTGTTGGTGTTGTGAAAGCATTAACATGCTGGTTGGGGTCCAGGCAGGGGGAAAGATAATCACAAATCTGTCAGTTTAATCAGTTCTGTTCCCTCCTTCCTTCCAAATGAGTGAAGGGCCTGTAATGTCATGTTCACATTCCTTAAACAGATATTGTCCCAAGGTATGCTGGCACAAATTCAAGAGTGTGGGAGAATCTGCTCTTCCATTTAAGGTATCCCCTCACTCTGAGAGCAGTTAGCCCTTATAAAAAGGAGTTTATTAAAAAGCAAGAAATTAAGAAAAAGCAATTAAATTAAAATTATTATATAGTAGGTATAGAAAGACAGTGTGATGTCCTCTATGTTTGCTGCTAATAAGGGGAATTAACAACTCTTTTTTTAGTGGAGACACGTGACAGCAGGATCACTCTCAGGCAGGCAGAACAATTTACTTTAACAGTCTGTTTTATGGTTTTAAATGCTTGTTCTGCCCTGCTCTAAGTGTCAGTGCTAAGACTCACCCCTGCTTTACAACTTCATTTAGCTGTTAAAGCTTAGGCTTCTCCCTGTCCTGGCAGGGCTGATGTTGTTTTTTACATCCCTAGCTCTGGATATGATTAATCCCATAAGAATGAAGCTGCTGGGAGTGAAAGCCTGCACATTGGTTAGGTACAGATTGTATGTGAGAATGGGTGGGTTTGTTGTGGGGTTTACTTTTAGTTTTATTTCTTGGGTTTTTTTGATTGTAGTAGTAGCAATACTAGAGCTAGTGTGAGAACAATCTGTGTTATACAGCATTACTTTGACAATTGTTTTGGCAGTGGGGTGTCATCTGGTTCTACAGAACTAAACTTGACAGTTCTCAGAAACTTTAAGTGGCTAAACAATAATTAAGTTGAAGAAAACAAGAGTCATTTTAGTGAAAGAAAGAGAGGACATGTGGCTTATTCAGAATATTGATTATCTTTCTCTTTTTTTTTCCTTATAAGGTATGAGAGTATCATTTTGTCTGAAGTAGAGACCAAGCCCTAATTTACTGATAATAATTCATCCCAATGAAAGTTGCTTTTAAAAAAAATGGCTGAAATAAACCCAGTGAGCAAGTACTCCAGTCACTAATACTGAAGAGCAGAGACTGAGCAGAGTGTTTTTTTCTGAGGTCTCTGTGGGAGCTGCAGCAGTCCTGACTTTTGAAATTTGATACAACTGGGGTTTTTTTTCCCCCCCTCATCTTGCCAAGCTCACTTGAACCTCGTTCAGCTTGGCCAGACTGTTTAACATACTAATGCCATACTTGTCAGATCATTACCTTTCTTTTGTTACCTTTTAAAAGTTATTGTTTTCAATTTGGTAACTGTGCTTAGGTAAATTTTTATCTTAATAGTATCACGGTGTTCTTGGATTATGGGAAAGGAGATAATATATCACATCTTTTTATTTAATTTTGATTTACTACTACCTTACTCCTGAAACAGTCAAGTTTCGTTTTTATTTATATGCATATTTAAAAGATGCAGTACAAGGAGACTCTGTAGATGAAAAGTACAGTAGTATATAAACACTTTTTCACTAGCTAGAGAGAAAACTGAGATTTGGGGGAAATATTGTTTCCAATACAGAAGTTTCAATAATATAGTGATAATCTGGTTTAGAAAAATATGTACTGAATTAGGATCTGTTAAATAAAGAATACTGAAGATACTGAATCCTATTCAATATACAGCCCTTGAGTTCAGGCAGAGGTTGTCTGACTCTCCACTTCAGAAAAAGAGATAATGAATGCAAAAGCAAAATGTTGAGAGTCATGAGAACTGTCTTGGGGAAGTTGATCACATGAGTAAATTTAGTCAGCAACTACAAAATGTTTGTGAGATCAGAAAGTCTCATTTCAAGTTTCATTGCAATCTTGTGAAATAGGTCTGACTCTAATTTATTTTGGATAGAGGGCTAAATGCACTCAGAATACTCATTACTTCCTACCAGTTTGTAAAAATCCAGACTACTGTTGTATTAGCTGTAAAGCATATGCTCTTTAGAACCACAGAATGGCTTAGGTTGGAAGGGACCTTGAAGATCATCTTGTACCAACCCCTGCCGTGGGCAGGGACACCTTCCACTAGACCAGATTGCTCCAAACCCCATCTAACCTGGCCTTGAGCACTTCCAGGAATGGGGCACCCCCAGCTTCTCTGGGCAACCTGTGCCAGTGCTCCATGACCCTCACATAGAAGGATTTCTTAATGACACCTAATCTAATCTAATCTAATCTAATCTAATCTACCTTCTTTCCAGTTAAAGCCATTACCCCTTGTCCTGTCAGTACGTGCCCTTGTAAAATCAATCTGTTCTCCATAATACAGTTCAGTAGAACTGGAAAAAAGTTTTGAATCACCTGTAATCATACTTAGCATTGCAGCTACTTCATGGATGTTGAACTCATCCTCAGCCTAACAAGGAAGCATAAGAAAAGCTGTTCAAACACTCTTTTGTTTGCCCAAAGGAATTTCTAGATAATCTTTCATGTACTGGAGCAATATTGCTACACTGAAATGAATTATTTCATGTAGCAGTTCCTTTAGTTTTAGGATAGTTGCAGAGTGCAGCGGATGAGGGGTAATGTTAGGAAGATGGGCATGTAATCAGAGAGCAGGAAGGTCTATCCTTCCGTCTGTTGAAACAGTGTGTTTAGAACATCTGTTTCCTCCTGTTTTGTTGGAATCAGTGTGTTTTCAGTACTTGTGTATTGGGCTTAGTTTAACCTAAATATTAGTATAACAAGTAAGTGCATATTTAGATTACAATTAAAAGCTTTGAAAAGTGAGTTAAACTGAGCATTGTTCAAATAGTCTTTTAATTTTTCTTTTCTTCCCCTAGGTCTTCTAACATTTATAAATTGTGCCTACGTTAAGTGGGGTACACGTGTGCAGGATGTATTTACTTACGCCAAAGTGCTTGCTCTTATTGCCATCATCGTCACCGGACTTGTTAAAATATGCCAGGGTAAGCTTGTAAAATTAAAGCAAAGGTTTGTGTTTATCAGTTAAACTGAGTGACTGGTCTAAAGACTGTAAACTACCCCTGTATGTTTTATGAAAAAAGCATAATACAGCCACCTTGAAAATACCAATAATACCAATGTTAGACATTATCATGAAACTGTCATGAGATATCCATTCAATCTCAGTTGACTTTGAACTTGGTTAAAGAAGGTAATTGATTGCTCAGCAATGTTGTGTATTTTACAGCCTGCAGTACAGAATAATAGAGGAAGTGAAAACAGCAATATACAGAGACAGTGGCAGTGGAGAAAGTTATACATTTCTCTAAGGAACATGCTACTTTACAGTGAGATCAACTGAATATTTTTTTTTTACAAAATGAATCTCCAATCTGAAAGTGTCTGAACTTAAAGCACAAATAGATTTCTAAGAATATGTAGGTAGATTTGTGAAACTACAGCTCTGTTTTTGCTCAAAGCCTGAGTTCGGTTAAAGCTGTTGAGAAGTAGAACGTGTGTGTGTTGGGCGGTGTGCCTTCAAGTTAGGAGAAATTACGAATTTAGTTTTATTTTTAGCCCTTCCTTTGGGAAGAATTTGTTGGTGTGTTAGCTTAAGAAAATTATCCTGCTTTCAAAGCTGCCATAAAGATCTGTCTTTCCCCGGCAATTTATGTCCTTTGCTCTAACTGGTTATTGTTGAAAGTTCATGAGCAAGATAACTGCTGTGAACCAAACAAAAATACGCATATGTGAGCACCAGGTTTAATCCTTAACACATCAGCCCATCCCTTGTTTCGTAGATACTGAGCTTGTTCACATCTAATTTCCTTGACATTGTCTCCTCTTTATATTCCTAACTCAGCAGTTACTCCACCTATGTCTGTGCCAAGGGAGTAGCAACATCTGATTGGGATAAAAAGTAGGGAAGAGAAATAAGTAAAGATATTTTAGAGGCCTCAGATATTACCCTGGCCAGTTTTAATGGAGTCTAAACACTTCAGGATGCATACTACAGAGCATGTTTTGGAGTTACACAGTAATTTTCCTTTTTGTTTTTGGCAGTTTTGTGTGTGTTTGTATATATATACAGTCTGAATATATAAACTGTGATTGATGAGCTTGTCTTGACTTGCCTGAAGTCAAAAGATGGCACAAGTTTTCACAAATACTGGTCCAGAAAACATACGTACACTTTTAGCTTGGGAAAAATTTGTCTTAACAGTAGTACTTTATGCTCCATTATTTTTTCTCAGTTGTGTATTTTTAATAGCAAAACCTCAAACATCCATGTAGGTGTTTTTGTGGGGGTTTCTTGTCATAGTTGTATAAATCACTTGTAATCTTTGTTTTCTGCATAGGCTAAATGTTTGAAAATTTAAAAGGATTTAGAAGAATAGAGTGGGTTATTTTCTAAATATATATGTTATAAACCCCCACCCTTAAACTGAGTTCTGTCATTGCCAATTGTTCATAACTTAGTTGGAACTTAATGTTCCTGAACTTCTTGTGCCACTGTGGACAAACCAGGTGTTTAATTTTAGAGCAGTATCATACACACCCAATAATTTTTAGTAGTTTTGAATGCCATGCTTATTCTCATGGCTAAAACACAGAGTAGAATTGGAAGAAAAGGTCTTAATAAGCAGTTTTGAAGGAATTAGTGTTTCTGGGGTGTTTTTGCAATTGTGTGCCACATTGAAAAACATTACTTACTGTATTTTTTTATCCTGTCCTTCATTGCATCTCTTCCACACAGGACATATATGGCACTTTAAGAACGCTTTTGAGGGATCCTCCTTTGATATTGGAGATATCTCCCTTGCATTATATTCTGCCTTGTTTTCTTACTCTGGTTGGGATACGCTCAATTACGTAACAGAAGAAATCAAAAACCCAGAAAGGTAAATGATCTGAGCTTTCTAAATGTGGATATTTCCCAAGTTGCTGGGTTTGTGGATGTTATTCACTAATAAATTCTGAGCTTACACAGAAATGAGTAGAACTGCTCTGCTGGTGAGGCTGTGTATGGCCACTAGCAAAGATTTACTAAACTCCATTAAAAATGAAAAAGAGAGAAAAACATAAGAATAAATAAGTGTAGATGATTGCAGGATGCTGTATTCAGTGCTAGGTAAGCTTTCAGTTCAAGATGTTGTTACTATTTATTATAATAGGTGTCAGTGTTGCAGTGGAACAGGTACCTAAGTGTTGTCTGTGTTTACCTGTGCAGTCATTCTGATTTCATATTTAAGAATGTTAATCTTTTCCATGAATTTATGCTCTAAAATGTGACTAGCTAATCTTGCTCAGTTGTGAGTCTGTAAGCAGACACCTTTATGTTAGAATAGACCCCCCTTTGATAATTTTTACATCCTGTTATGAACAACAGCTCAGATTGCTATAGCTGAATGATAATGAATGAGATTTTTTTTTTTTTATTTCTCCCAACTGATTTTGACTTTTGCAGTTTATTTTCTTCTATGTTGGATGTTGAGTTTTATGCTGAGTGTTTATCTAACCAGGAAAGTTATCTATTAAAAAGATAAAATAGTGGATAAGTATTTTAATTCTAAAACTAGCTATTTTTAGTCAGATTGAATTCCAGATTGACAGTTTGTTTCTTCAAATCCTCTTTTAAAAAGATTTGATAAACATATTCAGAATACATACATTTTGTATTTTCATCAGTCATTTGGTCCTTCAAATTGTGGTTTTTTTCTGCTAAAAACTCCTTTTTTTGAGTACTGTTGCAGTGCCTTTTCTTCTTTTTAAAGTTAGTGTATTGTTCTCTGTTATCAGTTTGATAGCTGTTCTATTAGATGTATAATTTTGAAAAACAATTTTTCTCCCAGGATATTTAGCTGATGAAAATTTCTTCATAGTCATTTGCTCTAGATAGGCATCAGTGCCTAATACAAGCTTCATTCTTGATAGAATGGTAGCTGGTAAAGTGAACTTCATATTTCAGCTTTCTGCATTGACAGTTCTTGGGAATAATGAGGTATTCCATAATTCTACAAAATTACTACAAGAATTATGTATTTTTCATGTTCACTTGATTGGTAGTGCCTTCATGCTTGTCCACCCAAAAGCTGCAATCCACAAATTACAGTTGACATTAAAGCCAAGGTACTTGGCTTCATTAATCTTGGATGATGCAAAGTCCTTAAAATGCTATTTCAGATTTTTGTTACATTGTGTAATATTTCTGAATTAAATTCACAGTTTTCTGCTTCTCTTTCTTCTCTGTGCTGGGATTCTCGGGTCTCTTACTATGAGTGTGCAACCTGGAAGAAGAGTCAGAGCTCCCAGTTACTAATTTACTGATTTATATGGAGGATTGTGGGGTATGTTTGTTTTTCTGCTTCCATGGCAGCAGACAGACACAGCTGGACTTCTGGGCCTCAGGAAGTTTTTGAGGGAGATTTCAATGTTTTAGTCAGACTGGTAATTTTTATGCTTTGGGGTTTTGTTGTCTGGAGGTTTTTTTGTTGTTGTTATTGAAAGCAATGTTCATGGCAAATGCACATCAATGACACCCTGCTCTGTTTGATTTCAAGCTGGGCAAATGTGAGAGTAACACTCTCAGTTCTGCTTCCCCTTTTGAAACATTTGAATATTCCTGTGAGGTTTGAGGAAAGAATCAGGCTGAGAAAAGCTAAAGCCTAAAATTAAAAATCTGTTTCTGCTCTGTAGTTTCTTTCTGTGGAGCTGCGCACTTAGGACTGTGAGTTTATCTCACAGTTGAGTCTTATCTGCTTACATCTAAAGGTTAGCACTGTTTTCCTGTTACTCTTGACTTTTTTTTGTACAGCTTTCTAGACATGTGTTGCTAGTAAGCTACACCACATGCTGGGGCTCACAGCTGTTCAGCAATTTTAGATCTGCATCTCTGTTGTGCAGCTCAGTTAGCTTGTTCTCTGCAGTGGTGAGTGCAGATGAGAAGAACGGGTTCGGTTTAATAGATCTCCCTGCACCAGTTCTAGGAGTAGGTTCTGGAAGGACAGCCCCATTCCCCAGGGAGGAGGAGTGCAATGACTCAGAACTCTGCCTCTTTGGGTTCTAGTTGTGGTGATTAACACAGACAGTAGGAAATCATTTAAAGCGTGTAAGTTTGAAGGCTGTTATTACAGATCTGGAAACCTTGAAGTTAGAGTATTTGAAGAGCGATTGCATAGAATCCCTTTTTACACATAATTTAGGTTATAAGTTACTATAAAAATCAGATTTTTTCCCAGTCTTCTATATTAGAATTTCTAGTTATAAAAGAAACCAAACTCTGGTTCCAGAGATACCTTTTTTTGAAATCTTTATTTTGGCTTCATAACTTTTCTGTCTATTGTAAAGGATACAAATAAATAACTGTAATCTGTTACTACTAATGGATTTTTTTTTTTTCCTGCAGTTATGGGTTGTGGAGTTTTGGTTGTTTTTGTCTTACAGGAACTTGCCCCTGGCTATTGCAGTATCTATGCCAATTGTGACAGTTATCTATATTATGACCAATATAGCTTACTATACAGTGCTGGATGCTCAAGCTGTTCTCGCTAGTGATGCTGTGGCAGTGGTAAGTTGACCAAATGTTATGAGTGTTTGAGATTGCTTATAAAATCATTGGTAAGGGTATGAGCAAAAACCAGACTCAGTGTTAAGCAACAGCACAACAAAGTTTGTTGGCAAGATTCACTGTACTACTTCTAGGACAGTTAAGGCACACCAAGGAAAAACAAGCAACAACAAAACCAAATACAATCCAGGCAATCAAAACAGAAATTAACTGAGAGCTACCTAGGTGTATATGTGTGTGTGTGTGTGAGTGACAAAAGGATAGCGAGAACAAGGAAAAAAGGAATGCAGCCTAAAAGCTTAACAACACTCGGACGCAACAGTATTTTAACTTATGCCTACCTTAAGCTTAAGTTACAGCTTAACGTTAGCAATTTAATAAATGAGTAACACTTAGCAGCACTTACCCTAATTTATGACTTCCAAGTCGAAGTTAGCAATTTAACAAAAGAACAACACTAAGTAGCACTTAACTTAGCTTATAACGATAACCTTACTGACAGGCCTAACTTACTGAGATATCTAAGGCACTTAAACATCTAAGAAAGCCGTATTTCTCCCAGATTTGCTATAGCGTATATGCACATTTATGCAGCTAGACAGAAGGACTCAGTGCAAACAAGGTACCTGTGAAAAATTCCCCTCAGAGGGCAGTGAAATACTCACTTTGGACGCCTTTGCATCTCCCCAGTGGGTGGAGGGTCAGGCCTCGAGGAGTGAGGTATCAGCCCAGGACTCACTGTTGGCTGATCCTCCAGTTACAGCAAATGTGAGAGTTGGCTGGTTCTGCGAGGCCCTGCTCAGAGGGAGCTGCTCGTCGCAGCCTGCTGCGGTTCCAGGAGAGCTCCAAGGGTTTCCTTTTGGACTGCTGTTTGTAGGGTCACAGGAGAGTGGGCTTTAGTCATAATAATGTCTGGGGCGGCACTTCCCTTGATGGTGTGAGAATAGGAATGTTGTGCTCTTCTGGCAAGAAAAATATTTTCCAAGGCTGTTCATAAGGAGAGCAGTAGCTTGTTAGGCAGCAGCAGTTCCTGGGAGCAGATGGTGTTTCTGATAAGCTCGGGAAGACCTGAGCCCAGGTGCTGTTTTTCAAGACTGAGGCCTAAGGAGCATTTCTCAGATCACGGTGCCTCCTGGAAAGGAGGAGGGGGGAATGCACCACCACATCAAGTGGCATTTTGCTACATTATTGACTTTGCATCTTCTAGGGATGCATTTCATTTCAAGGGATGAAACAGGAAAAATCCCTAGTTTATTTTAATACTTAACACAGGAGGACAGAACAACTTATCATAAATATTTTAATCTCAAGTAGGAAAGAGTTAATGAAATCATGTCCAATAATAATAGATTACCAGATCTATTAAAATGAGCACAGATGCATCTTGTTACTGTACTTTGCAAAGTCACTAATTAGACTTGTGCACTTCGAGCTAATTGTAAATTAAGACTCATGAGTACATGGTTGTGTTCCTTTGTGCTGCAGTATTCCAAACATGGAGCAGGGTTGCTCTGAGCTGATGGTTGGTGCAAAGCTTATCTGTAAATGGATGTGTGGCAGCTCAGCCACGACAAAGTTCAGCTTTGTATCTCCTCTTCAGTAACTTATACCACTGTCTTCCCAGCACTGTATTCATTCCAAAAACTTTTAACATTTTGAAATTCATTATTTTTGTGTATGGAAGGAAGTTTGGATCCAGTTAAAAGATCTAAACTTCTTAAAGTAAAAGCTGGTAGAAACATGTTCTGTACTTAAGCTAATAATGAAACAAAAGTAAAGGGTTGGGTTTTTCTTTTGCCCTGTAACTAGTGAATTAATTGGATTGTTCTGGGTACTTCATATACTTTAAAGTTGAAACTTGGGAAAATTTAATCTTTTTGGCTATTTAAATCAGAGGAAAAGAAATAATGCCTTGCCTCCCTTTTAGATTCCCAATTGGCTTCTAAAATATAAGTAGTTAGACAACGGACAGAGAGTTTTAAATACATCAAAATGAAGGAAGTATTTTCTCTGTTCCCACAGAGGATAACTGGGATTAAAAACCAGCTTAGTAAACCAGGAAACTCTTGTTTCAGATATATGGGCAAATGGTCCTGCAAAAGCTCTGACTTAACTTTATTTCAGACTGCAGAAATATTTGTATTTAGTGTAAGATTTCAAAGTAGTTTATGGTAAATGTGGGCTGTAACTTGTTATTTCAAATTAATTATATAAATGTTTATTTCAAAATGTATTGAAAGTAAATAATAATTCTTTACCTTTTTTTAGCAGGAATACACAAATACAGAATTGTCATGAAATGTATTGGGAAAAACTTCCTAAAACATCTCAGAATGAGACAAAACAAGGATAGAAAATACTAGGCTTTGAATAAACATATGCTAAGGGGTAATTTATTTCTATTGTGGACTGTAGTATCCCATATAAAGTACCTTCCAGTGACTGATAATGGAATTATTAATACTTGTCTGGTAGTTACTTAATCCAGACAAATCTAAAAGCCAATATACAGTCCACTGTCTGTCCTGATTTCTGTAAAGCAACACAGGTTTTTCCCTAACAAAATCTGGAAAATACACTCCTTTGACAGCAGTGAAATTCTCCAATCCAGCCTATCCTCTAAGAGCATTCTGTGCTTGCTCTACTGTTGCTCCCTTGGGAGGGAATGGAGTATCTTTATACTCTTCAGGGAAGAGGCTTTGAGCTGTAAAGGGGTGGGGTGAAGGTGTTCCCGGCTTTTGAATGGATTAAAAGTTCTGAGGGAAGGAAGTATGAGTGTATCTTTCCACGTCACCTTGTGTACTGTTTTTCTTGGTGGCTGTGAGGCAAAAGAAATCATACCAAGGGATTGTATGGGGAAAAACATGATAAAATGTCCTCCTTTTACATCATAATTGCCTTCATTGTAGTATAGTCCCAGTGTTGGGCTAAGATGCTGAAGTTTTAAAGCTTTTTTGTTGAAGAAATTCAAGTGGTATAATAACAGCTCGCTTAAAAGTTCTGAAAATGCTCTTCAGATGATTGCTGATCATCTCAAATCACTCACTTTTTCAATGATTCCTGTCAGAGTTTCACAGTTGACTTCTGTTTTACCTCCTTATGCAAACCAACACAACCTTTACTGTTAAGTGTTACACATATGAAAGTTACTGCAGCTGGCTCCACAAGCACTTTCTGGGCTGTTTTATCTCCTAACAGGAAACATACTGGCTGCCAGTGCACAGCTCATTACCTGCTTCCTGTGTTTGGTCATGTCTGTGGGTTTTGATTGAGTTCATATGATAGCTGGTATTTGTCAGCTTGCTTCTTTTACTTGGAAGAGCTAAAAATGCTTGAAGCAAATAGTTGTTTGTCCCGCATAGCCAGCTGTCATCTTTCTTGGAGCTGTACAACTTTGTCAGTAAACTGGGGATAAAGAGGACGACTTCAGTTGCATCTTTGAATATCATCTCGTGAGTCCAGTGTAGATCAATCAATTCACCCTCTCTCGTATTCGAGATCAGGCTTGCTTTGCTTTGCCATGCTCCCTCGATGAGCTGGAATGTGGGAGGCTGTGTGTTTTAGCTGTTTCATTCTTCTTTGGTGTATAGTTTAATAAATGTTGAGTTAATTTTTTCTAACTGAATTCAGGCTGAATTTTAAAAATTTTTCTTAGACCTTTTGGATATTACTTCTCTTCCTTCATTGACTTCACTGGCTTCTTTTCTGAAGAGGAAAATCCATTTGTCCTTAGTCATCAGTGTCATGTTCCTCTCCTTTGCTTGCACTGGCACTTCCCCAGTAAGGTTTCTTTGGATGAAGTGCACATTCCATACCTTACAACTGAAGAACTCTTCGTTAGGGGCAGGCAGTTGCTTTTAGAGGGGAGCTGTGTAGTAAGCTATTTGCCTTCTTTCTTGGATCTAGCTGTAATTCACTGCCAATGCAACACTCCCAATGCCAGTTACGTGGAAGTTCTCTGGCTTTGGAATTCAAGCTGAAAAGCTGAGCTGAACTTGAAAGAGTGCTGTGTAATATTTTCAATATGAGATAGGTAAGAGACTTGGAAAACACTGAACCCTTGTTCTACAGCTAGCTGTTAGAGATGCTAAGAACAGGATAAACACCTGAGAAGGTTTAGATCAAATATCTTCAGTACTTCCATGAGAATATAAATGGAACTGTTTTACTGTTGGAGCTGACATCAGAAATTTTACTGTGGACTGGACAGAAGAGACATCTTACATGCATGTAGGAATGCAATATATTAATGCAGCAGAGTAGTGCTGGTTCTCTTACCATAAAATTGTGTTTAGTGACCTAAAAATGAAGAGGGAATTTTGTGCTGGACCTTGCACTGCACTGGTACCTTTTTCTCTGAGTAAAGGTGTTGCCGGTAATACAAGGAGAGCATTATGTCTGTTTGAGTAGAATTGATCAACAGCATGGTAATTGAAACAAGAATTACAGGAAACACTAACATTTAAATTGTTTTCTTTTGCACCTTTACCATTTTCTGGGTTTGATTGAGGTGCACTCTTTCTTTTCTTTAATATATGTGCCATTAAATCTAATTTGGTCAATGAGGAGAGATGTCATACAGTATCTTGACAATGTAATCTATGGCAGTGGGAGAAAACTTCTTCTACTCAGGGTCTTTTTTTGCATGTGCAGCTTCCTGATTGCCATAAATCAGAGTTTGTTTCTGTTAACAAATAGCACCTTGGAGACCTCAGAAACTCAAAATTAAGAAAACACACTGTAGTTCTGACTGCCAGATCTTCCTGTGATGTGTGAACGTATTTACACTTTGCCTCAAGAGAAATGTCAAAGCAGAATTAATTGTGTTTCCAAAACACTAGTCAGATTGCTCATATATATATTAATCCCCTTACTGCTCTGTATGATTTTCAGGGTAAGCATGTTACAGAACTGAGCCTGGAAAAGCTCCTGGGCAATAGGATCTTGAAAAGAGTTACGTGAAGAGGCTCCATAGATGCCTTTTAAACTCTCCTAATAGAAACGCATCACAAGCTTTGGGTATTTTTTGGTGTTTCTTACTCATGTTAGGCTACACATTCTCTTTGCATTTATCCCTCCAATCAATACTGTTTGGTGCTTTGCCAGCCCAGCATGTGCTTGTATCTCCATACACTCTCAGTGTAGTTTGACATTCCTTGTGTGCCTCTAAGTGCACTTCTTGTGTGCAGCTAAGTGTGATGAAGCAGGTCTCATCTTGTGATTTGTAACATAAATGTGGGTCATGCTGCTCATCTGTGTGCCTGAATTACTGAGTGTGAGGCAGTATTCCGTGTATTTTGTTGTGGCAGCTCTTGATGCAAGGGATTTCTGCTGCTTTTAGTTCAACCTGTTTGTATAGAACTGGTGTTTGGACCTTTAAAAGGACAAAAAAGTGTTCTTGCAAACCATTCACAAGTTTCCAGCTGATGATCATGAGATCAAACTAACCCAAGACAAAAATAAAATTTAACCAGTCATTCATGCCTTGAAACAAAGCTGTAATTCAGTTTTTGACCATTCTTCTGGGAGTAATGTAACATTTTAGTCATGATGCAATAAGGGCAGTTCAGCTGAGAAGTGCACAGCTGGAAGCCTCTTCCTTCATTGTTATTCCCCGATGATGGTTTGAAAAAAAAAAAAATTGAAACTAAGGAGAACAATTCTAGGTGCATGTCCTGCAGTGTGCATGTATCTATGTATACCTTACATACCCAATGGATGGGTGGGCATAAAAGAACTTTATCCTTAATTGCAAGTGTTAAATCAGCAATTCTCTGAATTCTGTTTCCAAGCTGTTGGAAGCAGTTACAATTCAAGTCTGGACTACAGGATTTTTCAGGCTGTAGCAGAGATGACAATTTAATCTCTTAATCCTTCTTGCTCTTTAGACTTTCTCAGAAGAATCCTGAGATGATATCCATCCCCATAGTGGTGGCTTTCTCCTGTTATGGTGGACTAAATGTTTCTGCTTATAGCTGCCTCCAGGTAGGCTCCTCTGTCATCTTCCACATACCTTTGTGAATGCTCCATTCTTTCCTCCATTGCCAGCTCATTTGTTTTTATAAATGGACTTCACAACTCCCAGAAGTAGTGGTAGTTAAAGTGGAACTGGTGA
The DNA here is from genome assembly GCF_965178545.1 of Coloeus monedula. Lineage (NCBI taxonomy): Eukaryota > Metazoa > Chordata > Aves > Passeriformes > Corvidae > Coloeus > Coloeus monedula. Next base: position 12,129,516 of record NC_138793.1, on the reverse strand, counting down.
GGAGCTCAGCTCAGAGGTCTGTCTCATTTGTGGAGGATCCATGATTGCACAATTGTGGTTTTAGCAGAAAGCAGCCACTAACTCTTCTCCTTTTCCCTCCCTGCTTCCCTTCTTGGTGCAATGCACTCAGTGTGCATGCTTGATAACTTGATTTCATGTTGTGCTTTTCTCTGCCCTGCCTTCTTATGCAAAATAATCCTCTGATATGCACACAGTGAATGTTTATTGTTGCTGCTTTTACTTACACTTCAGTAACTCTTTCAGCAAGAAACACTGTGGAGATCTTTGGGTTTTGTCTTTGTTCACAGGAGATTATAGCTGAGCTTTAGAGAAGACATTTCTTGGCATCTGTTGAAAGAAGAGTGTTGAAAGATTTATAAATTTGTACTCAAATGTCTGAGTAATGAACTTGGCTGATTTTTGTTGTAAATGAGGGTGAAACCCTGTCAGAAAACACCTGCCTAAAGGCAGGTGGGTCATTATGTGTCATGTTAAGCTGGTCGATATCAATAGAAAGATGAGCCAAACTTTAGGTGCCTTTCAACTTTGTTTTGCTGAAAGATCATTTTGCAGGCAGATCTACTTGGCAAACCAAGCCGTACTCTTTTTTAGATGATTGTCAGTTAAAATAGTCTTACGCATTACCTCACCTCAAGTTTACCTCTTGAAGTTTCTCCACCCTTTTCTCTGTCAGGAATCCCAACAACAGCATTAGAAAGTACATTGGAAATGACAGTGTTCAGTAGAGGTTGTCACTACTCTTAACTTTTGAAGAGTCTGACTTTTACAGATCTAGGGAAATTACTTATTTAGGCTTTGAGCTGGATCAACAGTTGATGTAGAACATAGCCTGCATCCTGAATACTTTGAATCTGTAGCATTTTGATCTGTATATAATTTGTGGTTTTTACTGCTCAGAGGAATGATTGCTGTTTTCCAAGATGTGTGAAACAACATTAGCATATCTTAGAAAAATTGGATATAGATTACAGGATGGAAATAGCTTTGAGTTAGTCCTGCACCTGTCATTCACACTGGCCCATTACCAAATTTTTCAAAAGTTAATGGAAAATGCATGCAAAGAACATCTTTGGGGGGGAGGGGGAAATTTCTCCAAATGACATGTTAGCTAATTTACATCCTTCAGCATAAGATTACATTCATAGATTTTCTCTCTCTTCTTTAGCTTCAGATGTTAATATTATTTATCTAAATACTTATCCTTCAAGCAATTTTACTTAACATCTTAGTTCTCTAACATCTTGTTCTGTATCTTAACTTTATATATTAAAACAAAAAATCCTCCAGGATTTTTGTGTCTAGTAATTTCCTTTGCTGTTTGGCTTCAGAAATCAGCAATTCAGGTTCAAATATTCCTTTAAAATATTACAATTGCTTATTAGAATTTTCATCTTGTCCTCGTTCTGGAAGAGTTATCTTAATTCATTGCCTGGATCATAATAAATTACATTCTGCTTCAGGAGACTGGGTTTCTCTTTGAAGCTGCATTTAGATGCAATAAGGATCTGAGAGAAGCACTTTTGGTTCTAGGAATTATTTATTCTTGAGCAGCAGAAATCTTTTATATACAATAATGTAAATGATTTGTTGCAGTTTCAGTTGGCTGAAAATGCATTCCATGGTAATCCATGGTATACAGAACACATTTCTTATGGCATGGTCTTCTGCTAAACTGATGTTCTGATTTCAGCATGAAATAGAATATGTCTATGGACTAGTTCTTTTATACTTTTCTCATGTTATTTTTTATAGTATCTGTAGGAATCTGTGTGAATTTTTCCACCCCTGTGTTGAATGCTCCATTTTGAAGGAAGCCATGCTAAGATGGATAAACTAAAAGAGCTCTGGAAGAGAGGTGCCTTTCCGAGAACCAGAGTGACACAGCTGATGCATTGACTTTGAGCCTTTAGGCAGAGTTCCATTGAAGTGATTATTTGGTTTTGCATTGTCCTTCAGCAGCAGGAAACCCTGTCTGCCTTTGAGGCTCAACTAAATTACACAAAAGGATGGAATACATTCTGCTTTTCAGTATTAATGATGGTACACAGCAGAGTTGGATTCTGAGCTGTAACCTGGGTAATGTGCTGGACAAAGCACTTTTTCAATGCAGACAAAGAACAGGAAACTATATCTAGCCAAGCTTTGGTTTTCTCAGCATCTTGTGGTTTAAAGATTGACATTATATACAGGGCTTTGTCCCATGAAAATCCAACCCTCATATAACAAAAAAAAACCCCCAAACCAACTGTATTAAGTCTTTCAGGCTTTTTTGACCTGCGAGAACATTAGGAAAACAGATCATAATGCACTGCTATTGATGATCTGAAAAGTTCCTGGAGTAATTAAATCAAAATTTGACCACTTAAATTGAGATAACTTCATATGGTACAGATAAAGTCCAGTTCTGAATGTTAATCATCTTTGACTGAGCTCCTGAGCTCTTAAGTGTAATGATGACCAGTGCTTTGAAGGGGAGTATTTCCGCTGTCAATCTTACTGTGTCCCGCAGCCATAGGGAGGAAGAGGAGAGAAGATCCAGCAGGCAGGAATTGTACAGCAAGATTGATTTATTTAATTATTTTACAAACTCTTTTATAAACTTTTTCTTCATAGTCTAGTTGGACAAAGGATTAGCCACGCCTTGGGGGTGATTGGTTAAAATCCTAAAACATCCATTGTCAAAATATTCTTCTACTGTACCATAAACATAGTTCTACAAGGTCGCAGGTGTTCTTAGTTTACAGAACTTCTGCTATTATCTTCCATGAGAGAGAAAAGTATCCCACAGTTTAGAAGCAGCAGGAAAATTCCTTGCTAACAGCATTTTTGTATCCACAGGGGAGACCAAGGGCAATGTGTTTAAAAATACTAAAATCCTAAAATCTGAAGAAAATTTTTATAGTAGACAAACGTGCAGAAAGCTGAACTACTATATATGCTTTTTATGTCTGAGGATCTTGAAATTGTTAAAGCAAGAGAGAGATAAGAAAGCTATTTAGAGAAAGGTTCATGAAAAGGATTAGATTACTGCTACTTGCTAAGGTGTAAAATATTCAAATCTTTGGTGTTTGTTTGAATACTACTTATACATGAGTATGTACCTTTCTGTTTCCATAGTAGTGACTTCATGCTGTCTAATGTAGACACGATTCTTTTGCAACCATGACTGTTAGTTTGCTTCTGTGAAAGAAATCGTGGAAATGATTCAGTTACCTGTAGGTAAGATTGGGATGGGTAGGAAGGCTTCCTCCACCCATGTCCTCTGAACACAGCACGAGGGGATTTCTGCCTAACTTCACACTAAAGCTAACGTCCAGATACGTGCAGTGCTCAGACCAAGATGGGAGGTAGAATACTGTGGTGGCCGATTAGCCTGTGGCACAAGGGACACAGAGAGCTCTTGGTAAGACAGGCTCTGGTGTTAGACACTTATGATCGTGATGAGGGAAAGAAGTTTCTCTTAGGATGCTTGTTCTATTATGGTAATGTATCCCAGTTTGGCTTCTCCGGTTAGCTGTTAGCTTCTTCCTCTCGTCACTCCCCCAGAGCTTCCCCACTGGTTTCCGTTCCCTAGTCCCGCCTTTTCCCCGCCCCGGATAAAACGTCTGAGTTCGGCATTGTTCCGCCTTTGCCTCTGGAGCGTTTCACATTGGGAAGCAGTAACCTGCTCCTGTGGAATGCCACGCAAAGACCCTTCCCATCTCTTTTGTCACCAGCTTTATACTGAAGCTAGCCGTGCGTTTGTGCATGCGCACGCGTGAGCCCACAGAGCCGGACAGAGACAGTAATAGAATACCTATCAGTCTGCATGAATTAAATTTCTTCATTTTTCAAATGTGTTGTCTGATATTCTAAGTCTCCCACCCTTTTTTTCAACATCCAGGAGGCTGAACAGAATAGACCAGGACAGTATGTTGCAAATTATTACCCATTTTTGTTTTAGACCTAAGATTGCTGGCAATCAGTGGCTCTTACCACTTGCTGTGAAACTTTGATGCTCATGACTTCTTGGTTTCAGAGCTCTACCATGGAAAGTCCCCACAGTTGCTTGCAGTATTGTCTAGCAACATTAACAATTGAGCAAGTGATAAGATCACTTGCTTTGTCATTTGCCAGGTTGTGAGAGTAGAGCCCAGAGGCCGGTGGAGCTAAAGGAAAAGATGATGTTGCTTAGAAAACTGCAAAAGAAGGAAAATAAAATAGATTCCTAGAATAGTATCTCTAAACAGTAGGTGTGATGTTGGCTGTGGTTATCCACTGCAATATGGCAGTTCTCTGGTTAGGTAATGTTTTTAGTAATCCAAAGAATGTTCACTTAAGTTCTGTAGGTCAGTTAGATAATAAAATATATTAGAATTGGTACAGGATTGGTAAGGAAATTCTCAAAACATTTTGGTTTTCTTTGTGAGCATTTTTTTGTGAGCAGAAGATACGACTTCAGATGCTTGGCTAAAGAAGTTTGTGCTTATTTAGAATCCATAAATAAATAAGAAGACTGTGTGATTCTTTGCACTGCATTATGGACTGTCCTTACTATATTACTGTTTTTCCATACAAAATGTATTCCAAAGCTCTGATGTCACTGTTTTACATATTCTTTTTTGCAGATATTTTCATGTTTCCTTTTCTTTTCCCTTTCATCAGACATTTGCAGACCAGGTATTTGGTATCTTCAGCTGGACAATTCCCATTGCTGTAGCCTTTTCTTGTTTTGGTGGACTTAATGCTTCAATTCTAGCATCATCAAGGTATCTCTTTCAGTTTGACAAATGTTCATAAGTCTTTTTACATGTTACTGTTATGCTGATCTATTATAAGAGTGGCAAAAATAGTTTTTTAACTGAACCTATAATGAATAACCACAATAAACAACAGATCTAAATAAACCTCTGTGTGTATGTGTGTACATACACTCTTAACACTGCTTTGTTTCCCCAAAACATTCCTGAGTGTATGCAGAGCATAATTAAAGATAAAATTAATTTTGTCTGTGTGCTGATTATTTGCTGATTATTATCTTCCATTTTACTTGATAGAATAATTCTAGCAAGTTTTTGTTTTCAAATGTATTTACTGACCTTTTAAAAATCAGTATTTTAAAACTTTGTACTTGGAAAAACCCTAAAAAACTTGCTACTGGTATGAAGCTGCAATTGGAAAGCTCAGGATACAGTGTAGAACCTTTTCTTTGAGCACTGACTGTGGATATAACTAGCAAAAGTTTTAAATAGCTTTATTCAGGCGTTTTAAGATTATTCCTGTCCATTGAATGAATTTGCAATGCCTCTGTATTGAGAAGAAATATGATCATTTGGTGAAGCAGTCAACATAGAACAATTGGTAATAAAATTATGTGTGTTTGTTTTTTGAGCATGTGGTTGAGTGACGTAATTTTAGGGCCCTGACAGTCTCTTCTGCTTGGCATTGAAAACTATTCTTCCCTAAGCTGGAATGTTTTCAGTGCTAGCTTTTAGAATTTTGTGAAACAATAGAAATTTGTTTCAGTTACTTAGATGTTGTCTATTTTACCTGCAATATGACTTTTTAAAAATTGTTGTTAACAGCATGTTTCTAAAAGCTTATATATCTTTCAGTGGTTGTTGTACAGTACATTTTCATAAGAAGGGTTGAATCCAGATTCCAGTTTTAAGGATGGAAATTCAGTAGTGTACATATTTATTTTGACTTGTATTATTTTTTGATTTTTTGTAATATATTCTCTCTTGCCTGTGGTCTCAACGTGTTTTCTTACTGCTTTTTTTCAGGCTATTTTTTGTAGGATCTCGGGAAGGTCACCTTCCTGATCTGTTGTCTATGATCCACATAGAGAGGTTCACACCTGTGCCAGCACTGCTCTTCAATGCAAGTTGTTATTGCTTTTCTTTTCAACTGATTAGATGGGACAAACAGCACAGCTTCCCTCAAAATGGAGCTTCAAGACAGGGCTAGAAAAATGTACACACATATATATGTATAAAAAATAACATGAGAAAAGTATAAAAGAAGTAATCCATGTACGTATTCTATTTCATGCTGAAATCAGAACATCAGTTTAAGCAGAAGACATGTCATAAGAAATGTGTTCTGTATACCATGGATTACCATGGATTGCATTTTCAGCCAACTGAAACTGCAACTAATAATTGACATATTGTGTATAAAAGATTTCTGCTGCTCAAGAATAAATAATTCCTAGAACCGAAAGTGCTTCTCTCAGATCCTTATTGCATTTAAATGCAGCTCTGAGAAACCCAGTCTCCTGAAGCAGAATGTAATTTATTATGATCCAGTCAATGAATTAAGACAATCTTTTCAGAACAAGAATATGAATTATTTAAAGAAAAACTTTAAAAAATTCACAAGAGACAACTTAAAATATACTGTCATCAAGGTGATTGCTGAGAGAGTGATTTTTTGAGGCATAACCAAGGAGTATAAGGTGTTAAAGGCAAAAAGAAGCATAAAGAGTAAGTTTCAAACTTTTGGGTTTAGATTCTCAATCCTGTTTTTTTCTGACAGTGTTTTATGACCCTTATTTACCTGGCTGTGGAAGATGTCTTCCAGCTTATCAATTACTTCAGCTTCAGTTACTGGTTTTTTGTTGGTCTGTCTATTGCTGGGCAGTTATATCTACGTTGGAAAGAACCAGATCGGCCCCGACCTCTTAAGGTAATACTTACTACACAATTGTTTAAAATCCCTGCCTCCATATAATCTAAAAGTACTGTCTAAAATCTGGACCATACATGTTAAGTCTAAAGGTTACAAACTGATCAGAACGTAAAGCATGGTTTCCATTTGATGTTGTACCATGAAAGTTAGCTTCTCTGCTAGGTAAGAATAAGAGGTTGTTGTATCAGTATACTCTATTATTATATGCTAGTTCAATCAATATTCCTCCTGTCTGCTCACTGGGGAATGTTTCAATAGCCTAACATACTAGTTAGCCTTTTATCTAGCAGGAGAAATCTCTGATTGGGAATACTCAAGTTAAGTAACTCTGTGGACCACATTTAGCTCTGATGATATCTGATCCTCTAATAACCTTCTCATACTTTAAGTTGATACTGTACTCAAAAAAGTCAGTAATTCTTGTTTCCCAAGTGTTACTGGTTTTGTCTAAAAACACTTCATGCCCTATGCACTTTGTTTCAGCACAGCAGTTACCATACTTGATTACTTCTGAAATTTTTAGCAACAGTTCTGTTAAGAATAATTCTGCGATTTCCTTATGGTCCTAAATAGCCAAATATATGAGAGGAAGAGCAGATAATTTCACAAAGTAGATTTCAGAGAGAAAAATCTGTATCATAATGTTTGTAACTCTAGACAATGAATATTTCATTAACGTTGTGTTCTGTTTTTTCTGTCTGCAGCTGAGCTTGGCTTTCCCAATAATATTTTGTATATGCACAGTATTTCTGGTGGTAGTGCCACTCTATAGTGACTTTGTAAATTCACTGATTGGAATTGCCATTGCTTTATCTGGAATTCCATTCTTTTTCTTGGGAGTCTATCTACCTGCATCAAGGAGACCAAAATTTATAAACAAGCTTATAGGTAAGTTTCTTTGTTAGCTGGAGACAGTTAGGAAAGGGGAAAAGTAAATTGCTGACTCTCGGTCTGTTGATGGATAGGGTTGTGGTGGGCTGACCCCACCCATGTAGCCGCTGGCTCACCAGCACCCCCAGCAGCATGAGGGACAGAACAGGAAGAGCAAACGTGGAAAGACCTGTTGGTCAAGTCAAAGACAGTTTAGTAAGTGAAAAGGGAAAAAACCCTGCTGCTTTTAAGAGCAATCAATTACTAACCCATCCCACAAGCAGTGCAGTGTGCAGCCAGTCTCCAAGCAACAGCTGTATTGGAAGAGATTCCCACAGGCAAACACTTCTTGCTCAATCCGTTTCGATTGCTGAGCATGACATCAGATAGCATGAAATAGCCCTTTGCATAGTTTGGGTGGGCTGTTCTGGCCATCTTCCTGCCAAACTTCCTGCCCTTTCCCATCCTGCTGGCTGCAGGAAGAGCAGAGTAAGAGGAAAGAAAAGAAACCTTGATACTGTGCAAACGCTGTTCAGCAATAGCCAAAACATCAGAAAAAAGTCTTTATTTTAACCAAGGCTGATGACTGTAAAAAGTCTGAACATTCTTGGTAGCACAAACTGTCCAGCTTTACTGAATCAGTTACTTGAAGATGGATAGATTTTATGTCAGTAAAGGATGGAATTTTGCCTTCTGTTGAATTGCAGCAGTTAAATTACACATTTTTCTCCATCAGTGCTCTCTTGTTATTGTTACTATGTGAGACAGCCATGATCAGGGATATGGTAAGGAAGGTTTATAGCATAATCTTACCCTGAAAGCAGGATGTGCTGCTGCAGCAGTAGCATATATGTAAATATTCAGTAAATTTGTAGCTTTCCCTGTGTGCTATTAGTTTTACCTTTTTTATTCCACCAATTTTACACTCTTAATTACAGAGAAAAAAATATTTTACTTCAGTTATTAGCAGGGTGCCTAAGAAGCAAAACACCCTAGGATATCAACAGAACAGTCTAAGATACTATCTGTTAAAAATAATGAATGGGAGACAGTTATTCTATTGTTTGTTTCCCTAAAGAGAAGTGAGACTGCATTCCTGAGACCTTTCATTAGTCAGATGTGTTTTGTAATTAGAGTTGAGATAGGTGGCTGTTGTTCTAATTTATCTCCAATTTCTGTGCAGGTGCAGTTACACGAAACATGCAGCTGCTCTGCTACTGTGTTTTAACAGAGATGGACACAAATGAAGAAAAGAAGTTAGAAATCAAATCCAACTAAAGTTTAAAGCCATTAAAAGAAGCAGGAGGGAGGAAAAAGCAATTACAAAAATGAAAGGGAAGAGCTGGAACTGGAGGACAAAGGAAAACTGTTTTCGGTGGTCTTCCAGAAATGCTGAAAATGTTCTTACTTGCAGATGGATTTCAACACAGATCATGCCCATGTGTCATCCTCCTAAACTGTGGCATGTTTTCAGGGCAGGTTTTCATTGGATAATGATTACCTACTCATCACCTACACACACAAGCTGTGTGTTAATAGTGTTTCTTCTTCAGAATTGGTATGAAAATGATAAGAGCTAATGGATCAAATTAGATTTCTGCCGAACCAAGTGGTAAAGTAGTCCATTATTAAGTTAGACTAAAACCCACTTTGACTCCAAAGACCAAGTCATTTCCAGCTTAATTCTGATGGATGTTTGCATGAAATCATTTGCTGTACTATCTCAGTTCTTATCCCAGAAGACAACTGGTCACAACAAACTACTTCATTAGTTTTTCTGCCCCTAATGATAAATTAAGTTCTGCTCCATTATTTAAAGACTGAACCAACCTTTCTCCCTTTAAAGTTTTTTATTCTGTGGGCTACATGGAAATGTATCTGACTGTGGCAAGGCGTTAATCAGCAAAGCACCTTGGCACTAAAGATTTGATTAATGGTTGTTGATTTTTTGTTAACTCGTTAGTGCTTTGTCAATTTCTGTTAGGTTTTATGAAAATTCTGAAATTAAAATGTTCAGTTTGAAGCCTGTAAGCATTTGTTTCTGAACTGTTTCAGTGAACACACAGTAGCTGAGTTACCTCAGCAGTCAGAAAATTCCCTTTATAAACTTCAGTGCTGTTCACTAGAAAGTGACCATCTAAAACCTCACAGAAACCACTTAACTTTCTTTTCCATCTATAGTAGAATTTCTGTGGCAGATGCTAGATCTTGAAAGCTAAGTAGCAGGGAGGAAAACTAGAAATAAAAACAAAAGTAAAAAGTACTATTGCAGCACACATATGCTAATTCGTAGTCTTTGTAATTCCAAAGCTCTAAGCCTAAAAATCAGGATAGTTTTAATACTGAATTTTGGTGCAGCAAAAGGCAACAAGAAGCCAGCCTGTTTGTCTGGCAAAGTGAGATGTACTTCAAAAACATACCTGAGACTTTTACCTTAGTTCAGAATGTCTGTCTCAGTTGACCTGAGTTTGGCCACATGTATGGTTTTGTGCGTTTAAGTTGAACTAAATCTTGTAATTACAAGATTATGTCTGAAGCAATACATGCTTCAAAGGGTGCACCACAGTGGCATCAGTGACTTGAATAATAGTGGGGATACTTGGATTATTGCACTGCCATGTTAACCTTTCTCTGAAGCAAACAAAAAATACCTTGCCTCCACTACTTTGCCATTAACAGTGAAAACTAATTGGCCTAAGTCACTGCTGCAGCCTACAGTTCATGAATGACATCGCCCAGCTAAGAGCTAATCCCATTAGCTATTTTTTACAGACTCAAGTGCTAAAATACTTTGTGTGTCCAAACAGATACAATGGAATTGTTTTAAAGATGTACAAATGCAAGTTAAAATGGTGACCTGGGTTCAGCTGTACCAACTCCTGTGATCTTTAAATGAGTAAAGAAAACTTGGTCAAAAAAATTTTTATTTACAATTTAAATGCACATTGTTCTACTCCAACAGTAAAACTACTGGGGGAGAGTAATGGACAGGTCAAGGCATTTCATATGCTCAAATGCTTGTGAAGAAAGTCACTTGACACTTAGGAACAAATGAAGTAGAAAGCAGTAGGATAGGATGCCTTTTTCCAGGACTTCCACTTGCCATCAGGGCAGACAGATCGATCTTCTTGTGCAACCTGACACATTAGTCATGACGAGAAGGGCTGCTGCCAACAGTACCTCCATATATGTGGAGGTACATTTGCTACAGGTACAAACTCTTGGGCATGCAGCTTTGGGAAAACAAAAATAAATAAAAGGTCCCTTCAGAACCTTAATACATGCAATGGACAGAAAATTCTTTTTAAAGCACAGAGTATCTTGTGCTTGGAACAAAATTTGTGTTGTCAAGTGGCCATACTCACACCATCTGTTTAATATCCACCAGCTGAAGTTGGCTGCTCAGATAGTACATTCTCCTACAGCAGCAGACATTCACCTCTAGTATGCATTTCATCTCCCAAAACAGGCTATTAGTCAGAACCTAAATCTTCAATCTCATCGTATCCGAATTCCTGCAAAACCTCCTGTTGGTATTTGTCCCATGTTCTTCTCCTGTAACATTGGTCCTCATCACTGAAGCTCTCTTCAGAGTCTATAGAGAAAGCATAAACACTTCTAGATTATCCCTTCTTTTTACTTAAATAATTAAGTTAATCAGATGAGTTTAAGCTTCTTGAGAAACTAAGTCTGAACAACTTCCGTATGAGCTGAGGTTTGAATTGTGCTTGAAGTACTCTGGGGTAGGGCTTAAGAAGCCAGAGGCAGTGTTTCATGAGCATGTGGACCCAAGTCATGGATTCCTTCTCTAAGCAAGCAAACTTCTGCAACTGCAGCAGCCTTAATTTGGCTTCTCAATTTTGTCTTTTCAAAAACTCTCATATCTCTTTTAGTTGCAAGAAAGATAATACTCCTCTACACAGATTTCATCATTGTAAGAGCAGAATGCTACCCCAGCAGTGCTTTTTTAAGAGTTGCTTTTTTAGGGGTTGCTTTTAAAAGAGGGGATGTATACATGCACAGCAAGAAAGCAAACAGCATTTATGACAGGTGTACCTTTTTCTCCATCTTCCTCAGGTAAGAACTCATCTTCTTCAGGATAATCATTACGCCAGTTATTTTCATCATTTTCATCATCTTCATCTTCATATACTTCCTCTGGACCAGGATCATCATTTACCTGCATGTCAACACAAAACATAATGCTGAGTGTCTGTATTTATAGTGAATGTTAAGGGTTTTCATCCACCTGTGCAACACTATACAGATCAGAGAGCCAGGAGATACTTTTTGATGGCAGGCAGAATGAATTCTGCATTGACACAAGGCACACTGCAGGAGAATTTGAGCTGTCACTGCCTTCACCATAACACTTCAAATCTGCTTTAGGTGAAAAATCAGTTAAGTCACACATCTACATGTTCCACTCCAGCATTTAAATGGTAATGTCTAACTTAATCCTACTCACTTCAGCAGTGTAATAGATCAAGGAAGAGAGAAAGTAGCTTCAGGTTCCCAGTATACAAGTCTGTTGATCACAGGATCTATACAACAAAAGACTAAAGCTTACATTGAACTTCCTAACTCCACAGTCACTGAAGAACAATTTATTATGAAAAAATATCTCATATGAAGATTAAATTCAAGTCCTCAAATACTGAAAAAATTGTGTCCCCCCTTGCTCTTCTTTTAATTCAGTCATATTTACAATGACATTTTAATGGCTGCCTCCTAATCACAAGCCAGACATGAATTACTCAAGTTTACATTTGTGTGCCAAAATTTAACTGGCAGTTTGAAAGAAGAAAGATTCTTCTCATTACATGAGCACCATCTCTTTCACTTTGTCATATGATTTCCTTGGATCAAGAGTAACCTGCAGGAACACGGGACTGGCAGTTACAGAAGGCCTAACACAGAAGTCACTGAGCATACATGTAGTATCTATCTTAAAGGACCTTTCTTGGCATAGCAACTTTTAATAGCAGGACTTTAAGCATCTTTTATTTGTGACCTTTCTATTCGAGAAAGATCGTTTTTTCCACACCCTTACCCATTCATATTCTTCTCTATAGGGCTGTACAGAAAGGATATTTTCAATCCAATCAGGGGCTGATGTTTCCTTATAGTAGATGTCATAAACATACTCGTCTTCTTTGGCACCGTGTTCTTTTTTACCATCTTCAGAAACATTTAAACGCTCACGGATCATCTCTACTGCATTGCAAAGAATTGCATCTGGATCAGTCTTCTGCTGAGAAAAAATAAAAAATGCGTATTTCCACTAAAGTCATGCAAAGTCTTATTTACAGCAAACAGTTCTCTTTGTAGCTAGCCAAGGATGCCACTGAAATCTGAGACTGAAACACTTTCCTATTGGAATGCTTTTAGAATATTGGCAACCTAGAACAGAAAGACACCGAAAGTTTCCAATTATTGTAGTACTGTGCATGTTTCCCTAGTACATGATTCAGATACTAAGAGAAAACTTCTGTGACCAGGCCATTAAAAATTATTGAAGGGGATATGACAGCTCCATAGAACTGCCATTTCTGCTGACACACTGACTGAAAATACAGGTTTTAAGATGGCCTGTGCTGTGCAGAGCATTACACCTGCAGCACTGCAGAAACATGTGCAGACAGTAGTGTGGATAATATGCAAGCAGGTGACAGTACACAAAGTGTGTAGGAGAAATGATGGAAATGTGACAGGTGAACAGAAAAAGGCTGGTAGGCCCTACAGATACAGTTTTTATTTCCTTTCTTCAACATTAACACAGAAGAAATTTCTTCATGTTTTCTCCTCCCTAATAAATTATTTGCAATGTATTTGTTTCAGTGATCTGCACTTGAAGGTCTACACAGGCAGTTTTTTGCACCAATTTTTCCCTCCTAGAGCTTTTAAGAGTATTTTCCAATCCAGTGGTATCTCCTGAACTAGTTAGTTCTGAGGAGCAGCTGCAGACCTGCTGTTCATTTTCTTCTAAATACTTAAGAGAATGAAGAAGAAAGCTCACTTCTTTACTTTCAACACCTACTGCTAGTTCTAAAAAAATGTAAGAGGAAAATTCTGATACTACTTTAGTTTTGTTTTTTCTAATTAGCAGAGGGATGGATAACAGTTACCTAACAAAACTCAAATGCCTGTCTGAACTACCTGCTTAATAGAAAGTAAGTGTTCATACTAAACTTTGATGTCAAAGCCCTGAAATAACCTGTAGGAAATGCTGAAGGATTGACAGCTGGCTGGGCTTGCCCTTACCCAGTCTCTTTAAGCATTGAAGTTTTCCTCAGAGCTGTGATGGGCTGCATAAAGAAAGCATCCACATGTACTTACATACAGTGAAGGAATTACCAAAGCACAGACAGCCCTCTCACCTTCTTTCCCATGTGGCTGTGAGTCTGTAATACAAAATCTTAACAACACTCTGTATACAAGGTGACCTTACAGAGAAGGCACAACTCTGTATGCTTACAACCACGCTAGACATTGAGCACATACTCCTCCAACTGAAAACATACTGAACTCCTAGTACCAATGAAAACAGCATGTAGGGACTTAAGCAGTCTATCAAATACCTGGAGTTCTCCTAAAACAAAATATACAATAAAACTGTATATTGGAACTATAAGAAAGGAGTGTTTTTTCCTTGAGGGAATCTTGCCTACAAGTGCTGTTCCTATGCATCTGGGTAGATGAAAAGGCACTGAATTAGATTTTTCCTTTTCTAGGTAGAGAAATTAATAAAAAAAACCTCAGAGATCCACCTGACAGATGAACAGAGAACTTATACATCAGACCAGGGCAAAGAAAAAAAGGGTGGTACAAGCCCTTCCTTAAGCAGCAGCTCCACACACAGTCTGTCTCAACATTAATGCACTTAGGATCCTCATGAAACATTCCAACTTGCAGTCTAGTTAAGGCTCCTGTTAAATAGTGGAATACTTAGAGTGCAAGCAAACTCCCACAGCAGTCAGCCCATGTGTACCACTCAACAGTGATACCAAAGTACTTCAAGCACGCGAAGTTCATAGCTGACCTGTGGGTTTGCAGCCGTTACACTGGAGTCTCCCGTCTCCTCTTCTTGTACAATATCAAACAGCTGGAATTTCCCACAGCAGTCTGAACTCTTATGGACAGCACCACTCTCCTCTGGTGAAGCATCTTGCTGTGCTGCAGAGTCTGACCCGTCCCCATCGAGCGCAGCCTCGCTGTGTGTGGCAGGTGCAGCTGTTTCGGTGCAGTCGGGCCGATGGCTGGATATCACACGGTAACGGTTCTCCTTCCTTTTCACCTGCTTGGCAGAACGCAGTTCCTGAAGGATCCGCTGAGTGCTTCCCAAAGAGGGGCGCAGGCTTTGAGCTGCCTTGTCTCGTGTGATGGCATCTTTAACATACTTCTGAACTGGTTCGTTCTGAGAAAAAAGAACGAAAAGGAGAAGGAATATAATGACACCATCAAGGTAGCAAGTCATACTTCTTCCTAGAAGGGATCAAGAGCTGCAGTATCAATAAACCTAACAACATTCAAATAACTTCTACTATTACTTAAAGCAACACAACAATTACAATATTCTCTTGTTATGAGGGGAAGAAAGCAGAAGATACAGAACAAAAGTCCTTAGACTATTTCAATTTGATTTTTAAACAACCCTGTGGCACAAAATAACCCTCCAAACAAAACCACAGGCCTTTGGAAGACTGCAATGCACCTAAATTTAGGGCATAATATCCTTTATCGTGTCCTAAGAAGATCATTTTCCAAGACAGAACAGTCTTAATATAAAAGGCTGGATGGCAGATGGTAGTTATTATCCTTGTAGGGCTGAGCTTCAGCATCTCACACAGCAAAAATTCAAGCTACACTTACTGACTGTTCTGTAGTTTCCAAATGAAGAATAGTCTCTAAATACAGAAAAGCGAGTGCTGAGCAAAGCTTGTCACGGTGGCCCCTGTGTGCTGCGGCCCGTAGCTCCGGTCCTGCCCTGTCCGCGGTTGTCACAGCGCAGGAGGAGCCGCCGTGCCCTCGGCTACCGGGACAGGCCGGCGCTGCTCGGAGCTGGGCTTCTCTCCAGACCACCACATCCACAGGGGAGCCTGAGACGGCCGCAAGGAGCACCCAGAGAGAGCCGCTGCTTTCCAAACCCTTCCGGGAGCACCGGCCGGCCCACACCGCCCGACCCGGCCTGCCCCGGCCCCGGTACCTTGGAGGACACGGTCGCCACCAGCTTGAAGAGGTTGGTCTCCACGGGCTCGGCCCGGCGCCGCTTGCAGGCGAGGAGCAGCGCCTCGGCCGGCTCGGGGCCGCCGCGCTTCCGCCGCACGCGCAGCACGGCCGCGCCCGCCATGGCGCCCGCGGAAGGGGCGGGAGCGCCCGCACAGGCGGGCCGGGCCGGGCCGGGCCGGGCTGGGCTGGGCTGGGCTGGGCCGGGCCGGGCCGGGGCGGGGCGGTTCGTGCTCGGCGGCGGGGGAGTGTCCGCGCTGCTTGGGGAAGGCACACGCGGTATCCGGGGTAGGTACACGCGGCTTGCGGAGGTGCCGACCTAGGGCTCTGAGGAGGGGACGAGCCCGCGGATTCTCGGGCCCGCGGATTCTCGGGCCCGCCACGCTGGTTCCGGGCAGGGAATGGTGGAGAGTGTTCTGGCCGTTCCCCATCGCAGCTCATTCCTGAGGCGGGGAAGGTCCGGGCCTGTCCTGGTCCCGGTCCCGGCGTGGGGTTTGCGGGTCCCCCCTGAGGCAGGCTGTGGGGACTCCGGGAGAGGGGCCGCCGCCGGCCCGCTGTGCTCACTTACGGGGGTTCTTCCATGAGGATTTACTGCTGGCTTGGGTTTTTTTCTGTGTTGTGTTCTCAGGGATTAGACCTAGATGATCTTTAGGGTTCCCTTTCAGTTTAGGACTAGGTGACAGATTTTAGCTTAAAACGTCCTTACGAAAGAAGCGTAAAGCAGTCACTAGTACTTCTGGCCAAGGCAGGCGTAGTGGGGGAAATGTACAAGTATCGAGAGCTAAAGCGATGCCTGTTGTGTTTACTTAAAGTTTTATGGTTGGTTTGGATTTTTTTCACAGCCAGTATTTGGTGTATTATATTGAAGCGAAGTCAAGACTGTACATAATACATAAATAATACAATACAAGTTGAGATTGATCATGAAGACCTTTTGTGGAAGAGCTAATCCAACCACTGGTTCGATGGAGTGGTTAGAAGAGGGTGAGGACTATGACTACCACCAGGAGATTGCAAGGTATGCTTGGAAGAGTAGCTTGCTATTCCGTTAAAAGATACCAAAAAATGAGCAAATCCAACTTTTTTTTAATGATGGTTTGGGGGGGTCTGTCTTTGTAGAAGTTCCAAGGGCATGAGGTAAACAGACTGCATGTAGAATAGTCTGAATGTCAGTAAATGTGCCCAGTGGTGTACAAGGCAGAACTGTCAATGTCGAATTTTGTGAATTATTCTCCAAATAGTTTCCTTGTAAACTTTTTAAAATGTTTTCTGTGGGGCTGATCCTAATACTGATAGTGACTGAGGTGGGACAAAATGCATTGACTAAATTTCTTTTAAATGCCAGTGCAAAATATAACTGCCAGTTGTCTGTTCCTGTTCTGCCTTTTAAAGAGCTTAGTGTAACAGCCAGAGAATGTGGGAAGATAAATTTTGGGGTATGTTTGAGTAGTGCAACCCGTGAAGAAGGGGGAACCAAAGAAGTTTAAGTCTTAATAAAAAATGATAGGTCATTAGTAGTCTGTCTTTCATTGCTCTGTATAACTCTACATCTGTCTCAGGTGCTACTTCACAGCTGTTTGTCCATAGGTCTGTGCCTTGGGCCCGTTATGTGGAGAGGATTTGTGCCAGTGGTTCATGAGTTCATTTATATGCTGATGGCCAGATCACTGAAATTACATTATCCCTTAGATTTGAGAAACACTTCAGATCCTCAAAACATATGTCAGTTTTTTGTGCATGTATGCAGAATGGAGTATTTTAACTGGAATATCTTTTATTGCAGGTCACGCTATGCAGATATGCTTCATGATAAGGACAGAGTAAGTATAGAGGCAAAACCCTGTTGAATGGTGGGAAAAGAGCCATTTCATTTCTCTTGAATAGCTGTCACTGATTGTTATATAGGTTTTTCTGAAAGATTAAATGATGACATTTTTGTACTCTCTAAGGTACCAGACCTGCTCTTAGATCAACAGATGCCCTCTTATATCTTACTTTAGTGTTCTGTTGTTTACTGCAGAACATTTTTATATTCGGTAGCCGATTTTGCTGTTCTTTGTTTGACATTTTTGACAGAGAGCTCATTAGATGAAATTTCAAAGGCTGTAAAAGTGGAATTATTATTCCATCAGTAATCTTTTGAAAGACTATTGTGGTGCCTCCACAGTAGGCCTCTCTCTGGTTATAAATTCACAGTCAGAGAATGCAAGATGTCTTTAAAAGCATAAATGGGTAAAAGGTTGCTGATTTTTTTTGTCTTCTCCGCAGAATGTGAAATACTACCAAGGTATTCGTGCTGCAGTGAGCAGGGTTAAAGAGAGAGGTGAGAAAGCAATTGTGCTGGATATAGGGACAGGCACAGGACTCCTGTCCATGATGGCAGCTTCGGCCGGGGCAGATTTCTGCTATGCAGTTGAGGTGAGCATTTGTTAGGAGTTGCACATATTCAACACATTCTTTGTGATGCTCTTATTTTCAGACTATCTCTCTTATTTTTGTTCTGAAGGAAACAGAAATTCTCTTCACAATTGCACTGTTAATAAAAGCAGGGTTTTGGCCTATTTCAGTGACTATCTCAGTGCTGGTTGTTTTGGTTTCATTGACAGTGTCTTCAGCACCTGTAAGTCTCTGGGGGCTTCTGTTGATGTATGTGTATATATTTTTATTTTTACAAAGAAATTAGTTTGTTTAATGTAAATGCTACAATATTAATATGTATTCTTGTGTTTCAAAAGTTAAATTGGAGTAGCTTTTGGAGGCAACTGATACTCTGTAACAGTGGAGGTCTGAATTTTTCAAGTGAAGCTCGTTGCCTTGTTTCATGGTAGTGGACTTCAAACATAGGAGAAGATACAGAGGATGTTAATTTTTTTCAGAACTAGATATATTGCATTTTGTGTTGGTGCCCTTCCATTTTTGAAAGCTGACATGAGGGTACCATTTTGTTACACTCTTGCTGTTCACAGGTGTTCAAGCCTATGGCTAATGCTGCTGTGAAGATAGTGGAGAAAAATGGTTTTTCTGACAAGATCAAAGTAATCAACAAGCATTCCACTGAAGTCACAGTTGGCCCAGGTGAGAAAAATAGGCTAGGCTTAAAAAAAAATGGCAAGTACCTGAAAATTATGAAGAAATATGTCTTACTCTTATTCCTCATATATTTTTAATTAAAACAAGTACTTCGAGAGCACTGAGGGAGCTGGGGGTGCTCAGCTTGGAGAAGAGGAGAATCAGGGGGAGACCTTATCTCTACAACTGCCTGAAAAGGTTGTAGCCAGGTGAGGGTTGGCTTCTTCTCCTGGGTGACAAGTGACAGGATGACAGGAAATGGCCTCAGGTTGTGCCAGGGAAGGTTTAGGTGGGAAATTAGGAAAAATTTTTTCACAGGAAGGGTTGTGAAACATTGAAGACTGCCCAGGGAAAGGATGGAGTCACCATCCCTGGAAGTGTTCAAAAACTTGTGGATATGGCACTTGAGGACATGGTTTAGTGGTGGACATGGGGATGGTGCTGGGTTGGTGGTTGGACTTGGTCTTAAAGGTCTTTTCCACCTTAAGGATTCTGTGATACTTTACACTCCAGAAAGTAACGCTGGAAATCTACTTTGAAAGAGAGTGTTCTGGTAATATCTCAGTATCCATTTGCATTTCAAATGGAAAATAATATCCAGTCTTCAGCAGACTCTCTGACAGGAATAATTTTTTTAATTACTTGTGTATTCACATAGCATTTTCTTGAAAGACTTACATAAAGGCTTAACATTACAATATTAATTTGTGTCTTTTAGATGGAGATATGCAGTGTCGGGCAAACATCCTGGTAACAGAATTATTTGATACAGAGCTGATAGGAGAAGGAGCTTTACCAACCTATGAGCACGCACACAAATACCTTGTACAGGTAAGAAAACAGAAAGTATGTCACATCTACCAGTAGAGAAATTCTTCTGCTTTTTCTTGAAGTAGGATAGAGATTATACAGAACTTAGGCTTCTGTATCCTTTGGTAAATACACCATTAGCTCTGCTAGTAAATCACAGGCTCTGAAATAACACCTGGTTGCTTTGTGTTGAAACCAATAACTTGCTGGTTAACCAGTGTCTTTCAGAAAGGCATCCAGTTCTGATTTGAAGCTCTCCTTAATAACATCTTTGTTCCAAGATGTTTTAAAAAATTAAATTCTCCTAAATTTGATGAACTTTACCTCCCAGGCATTGGTTCATTTTTGGTTGTTTTTTCCTATTGTGCTCTTACTACTCCTTATGCATTTTGCATGTGAAAATATTTTAAACACTGTATTTAAATCAGTACGGGTTTTTTTGAACATATGATCTACAGGTATAATTTTTAGGGCTTTCTCTTCTACATTTTCTTATATTTTCCCTTCATTAAAATGTGGATGGCAAAACTTTATTTAGGTTTCCAGGTTTCCTTTCACCAGTTTAAAAGACACTTTATAAACATAGTAGCACTCCATAACTTTGTACTGCTCTCCATATATAATTCCAAATTACAATTAGTCTTTTTTTCTGTAAAAGCA
The DNA here is from genome assembly GCF_965178545.1 of Coloeus monedula. Classification (NCBI taxonomy): domain Eukaryota; kingdom Metazoa; phylum Chordata; class Aves; order Passeriformes; family Corvidae; genus Coloeus; species Coloeus monedula. Next base: position 12,109,188 of record NC_138793.1, on the reverse strand, counting down.
TTGTTTTTGGACTTCATGGTTGGCTCTTAGTTCATTGTGGGATTTTTAGGACAACTTGTATGTTTTCTACTCTTTAAACATGGATACAAAGTTGTCCTTGCATAAATTATTTTTCTTATTTTCTCATTGCAATCACCAACTCTTTTTTTATTGTTGATAGCTTACTAGATTTCTGCCTTGAGAAGCCCAAGATAAATCTCTTATTTCAGAATGAGAGTGGAAATGCAAGTTTAACTGAGGCTAGTGAACTGATAATGTATGGTTAATGAAGTAATCTGGCCTTGCTGAACCACACTGAACAGGACAGATACGTATATTTTATTTCACAGAGAGATAAATTGCTCTGATGTTACAAAAGTCTCCAAAATAATTTGTATTTTAGATTTTGAAGCTCCCAGTCCAACTTTCCTTTAAGTGGGCTTGCATTTCAATTGATTTAATTTTCACTCATGTTAATAAGTCAAACTTACTGAATGTTTTTACCCTTTGTTTTGAACACTCAGGAAGGATGTGAGGCAGTGCCTCACAGGGCAACAGTGTATGTCCAGTTAGTGGAATCCAAAAGAATGTGGTCCTGGAAGAAACTGTTTCCTGTTCATGTTGAAGCAGAGGATGGTGAAAAAATTCTTGTTCCCCCTTCAGAAATGGAGAACTGTCCAGGTGTTCCTTCTGTTTGTGATATCCAACTGAACCAGATGCCTTTAAGTGACTTCACTACCCTTAGTGATGTGGTGGCAATGTTCAGGTAAAGGAGATACTGTTTTGTTCAGAACAAAGTTACCCTGTTACACCTTTCATATGAGCTGTGCATTCAGCTTAAGAAGCTGGTGGGAATTTCTGAAGAATGCTGAACTATTTCTTTTTACGATTTTCATGCTTCTCTCTCTGCAGTGTGGATTTCAGTAAGCCAGTACAGAGTGCTTCTACCTATTATAGAGTGCAGCTGGAGCCTGTGAAATCTGGCAAGGCACAAATTGTCCTTTCCTGGTGGGATATTGACATGGACCCCTCTGGGATGATAAACTGTACAATGGCTCCCTACTGGGTAAAACCCACTTCTGCTTTGCAGGTAAAATACTGAGCCTTCAGATACCATTGTCAGATGACTGAGCAACTCTTCTGAGTACTGGGGGGTTTAAGCAGCTCTGCCTTAAATTGCTTAGGAACTTTGCTAATGTTTAAAGTATTTGAAGATGCTAAATAAGCAAACTGTAGAAATTTTAGCTATGGTATGTGCCCGTTTGAGGTTTTCTTTAATATTAAAGAGTAATTTTTATGTAACACTTAGAGACCAAAGCTGACTTCCAGGTACTGTTATTTCTTTTACTTTCAAGAAATAAAGGTTTCTGTATCTTTTTCCTTAACTAGTCTTTATCCCTGGTTAAAATATTAGTCTGTGGTTTGCTTCCATGTAGTTCTTCTATTAAATTTCCAAATAAGTGTTATGTTTATGGTAGTGTGTTTATATGCTCATAAAAAAAAGAGGCTGGTATAGGAAAATGCTGGATTGATATGGATATTTAGAGAAACCCTATCACTATTAAGTCAGATTCCTGTGGTTTTGTGTGAATGTATTTACTAGTAGGATGAATTTAGTAAAAAAATAAGTTACAAAATTATTGATTGTCTACACTTACGTTTGAGAATGATAATTTCAAATATTAAACTTGGAGGTGTTCAGTCAGCTTAGAATGACTGTTCAGCATGGGATACTTGCAGTGCAAAAACCAGCTTTTTGAAACACAAAAGAGTTGTGCTGTGACCAGAGTGACACTAAGTGATGTAATTCTAGGTGCATGAGGCTGTCAGCAATTCAATACAAGTTTCTAACAAGTGAACTGTGGAGGTGGAACAGCACTAATAAATGCAAAGCAATTTTGGATTGTTTTTAATTTTGTTGAAATAGAAGCTTGGCTAGTGAGCAAGCCAGTGGTCTCAGGCTTATTGTGTTGCAAGAAATCAATATTATTCAACATGTAATAGTGGTATTTATTCAGCCTTGCTAACTTGAATGAGATTCTTAATAGTGCATTTTCAAAGTTGTGCCTATTCTCCCTAATTGATTTCCTGCTATTTGTTTACTTTCCATTTGCTATTTATGAGCGAGTTCCTAAGGTTTTGTATATATATAACCCTTTTCAGTGGAGAGATCACTGGATGCAGTGTGTTTATTTTCTTCCAAATGAGGAGCCAGTTCTGCAGGGTGAGAAGTTGTACCTGACTGCCTGTCGTGATGAGTACTCTGTGTGGTACAACCTGCAGAAAGCCAGGTAACAATCTGTTTGTGAAAAAGGCTGCTGTACTACTCCTAGCTGGAGTATTTGCTGCTCTTAGGGCATCTAGTTTTGTAGAAGAGCAATACAAGAACCCAAGGACTAGAAAAATATTAAAGGCTGCTTCATGGGCAATACACAGGTGGAAAATACACATTATGCATAAAAATACAGTTGGACTGCAAGCTCCTGCCTTGTACCTGGTTGCATTCTGTGACAAAGAAACATAAAACACTAATGGTTGATTCCTGGAAATCCTAAAATAACAGCTCAGCTGAGGTGGCACATAGGTAAAGCAGTGAAATAATTGCCATTGTGTTTCCTTTTTCTATTTTCCTAGTCAGCACTGTCTTTTAGAGATTACTGCTTTCTGCTCAGATTAAAAAGAGCTTAATCATGTTGGTTGTGATGACAATAGTAGCTAACATTTTTAAAAAACAGTGCTAGCTTTAAAATGTCTGAATTTGCTGTGCCTTTTAAAATTAGGAATCCAAACAAATAACTGTTTGCTGAAAGAGCAAAGCCTTAAGTACCTAACCATCACAGTGGGAAAATGGGGATGGTTCTTGATTTTGTCTTTTAAAGAAGGTGAAAATTCTTTTTGGCCTCTCTTCATTTGGAAATGCAGAGTTACAAAAATGTCTCTGGAGAACCAGTAACTTCGAAAAAGTGACAGCAGAGTTCATATGCTTTAATGTGCATATCAGCCAAAATGCATACATGTGCCTGTTTGCAAAAACCATGTTACTGATGCTGTAGTTAATATTTCATTGAAATTTTCTACAGAGAAGGGGAAAATAAAGCAGATGAAGAGGAGCATAAAGCAGATGTTTGCGTGGAGAGTCCTGTCTGTAGGTGTCGTGCTCATCTGCTTTGGAACAGAGCCCGCTTTGGGGAGCTGAATGATCAGAACCGAACACGCCAATACATCAAGGCCTTGAGGAAAGTGAGTGCTTGTTGCCTGCAGGTTTTATTGGCTTCTCTGATGGATGCACGTAATGTTAATTTGCAGTAATTCTTTATGGAATTTGTTTGTCCCCTGCAAAGGACTTTGCTCACAAAGTATATTTCTTATCCATCAGCAGATGTAAGTTATACTTTTGTCTTGAAAACTCTAATTACATTTTTAAATGGTAAGCAGCCATTTTTGCATAGAGTTTATAGCAGTTCTGTGTGTTTGTTACATGTAGTATTGGTAGTTGAATGAAGACATCTAATACATTTTTGAGCAAACTTTTTCAGACCTAAGTCAATGGCATTAAATGAGAATTTTTTACCATTATTTGATATGAAAGTGTATAAAGTACGGAAAACTTTTCCCTATGGAATAAGAATCACAATGACTATTTGTTTTCTGTAGGTTCTGAAAACAGATAGTGTTTGCCTTTGTATCAGTGATGGCAGTCCGCTGCCTGTGCTGGCTCACTGTCTTGGAGCAAAGCAGGTACAGTACTTCATCCTGTTTTTCAGATCTTGGCATTTTAGTTGGTATTTTTCTCTTATGTAATTCATTTCCAACTCATTATTTAACTATTTCCAGTGCCCCATCAGGGATAAGTGAGGAATAGGCTCACACTGTGTTGAAGGGGAGGTTAAATTCATCTCTGATCAAGCTGAAGTCTAGGAAGATAAATAATTACCAGATTTGACATTTGCCGATGTGTAGTTTTGAAGGAAAGTGCTGCTTCCTGTTTGCCATCTTCTGTCTTGTCCTTTTGGAAACACTCTTTCTGTGGACCTTAATGTCTGGCAAGGTTTTCTTCTTCTTTAATGTACCATAATTACATTTATTATTTGGTCTTGAGTGGAAGAGCTGTAAAAGCAAAGTAGGAAGCAGTAAGAATACTGGGTCTGTGTGTAACTGAGAGCTGAGAGCTTCCTGGCTGTCTCACATATATAAATTCCCTACTTGATGTCACGAGGCTCTTTAAACTAAAATCTGTTAGTGTTGAACTGAATATTTGGGAATGTGTAATGTAATACAATCTGCAGGAATGTAGTATATTGCTTAACTATTCACCAATTTTGGATAAAAACGAATGTTTTCTCTTACTGCAGAAAGCTTCTTAGCACTTTCCAGCTGACACAGTCTGGTCATGTTAAGCAGTATTTACGATTTGACACACTGGCAATATGCTTGCATTAGTTCATGAGTAAATATGTGCTTAGAACAAATGTTAATATGCTGTGTGCAACTTAAAAATGGAAAAGAAATATTTGCATTCTGATGAGTTTTTTTCTGGTATAGCTGTGAAAACAGAATTATTTAGCCTGTGGTTTGGAGGGGTGTTTCATTGTTAAAAATGTTTATTATAGTGGGCTGTGGAATAGGTGCATAGTTCTTATGAACTGTGTTCACTAGGGCATCGAAATGTTCCTTCATTCTTCAGTTACATATTCTTTTAATTAAAAACTATAAAGCTAGTTTGACTAACTGTGTATTTTCATTAGGTGTTTACGTTAGAAAACTCTGGTGTGTCCTGTTCTGTCATGGAAAAAGTGAGTATTCCATTTACTTTTAAAGCTGGATCTCTCCTGCAGATGCCTCTTGGCTTGTCTCCTTGAGCTGCTGCTCTGCTGCTGCCTTTGCCTTGGTGATAAAGGCCAGGCTGTTTGTTTCTGAGGATCAGTGAGAGCATCCCACAGCCTGCACCAGTCTTATGTGGCAAGCAGCATCCAGCAGTTGTCTTCCAGCTGAGACAAGTTGGGGATGCCTGCTCTGCTGTTGTCTCTGCCTTGGGGAAGGGCAGGGGAGGCTCTGCCAGCAGAGTGGAGGCTGTTCAGGAGAGGCAGCTGGTGCCTAAGAAGTGTCTGGAAGCAGCTTCCTGAAGTTATCATATGGCTGTGGCTCCTTTAGTTGACACTGTATTTGAAAGAGGTCTGGCTCAGCCTGCAGCTCAGGAGTGCAAAACCAGGAATGGTGGGCAAATGAGGACCCGAAGCTGGTCTCAAAGAGAAGCCAAATATGCAGTGTATTCATAGCTGAAGTGATTCTTACTTTTCTTGGTTATCCTTCTCATATGCTTCAAAGTATAAATGAATGGAGGTGAGGAATCTGCCTTCTAACGTAGGTAATTGAAGGACTATGGAGGGCATGTGCTTCAGTTCCCTGGGTGTGACATGTTGGCTCTTTGTGCATACAGCCTTGAACCATAGACTTGTATCATCCTCACGAGTTATGGCAGGAAGTTATATTAAAATTTCTTCTGGCTACTGGGGGTTTTTTCTAATTTATTTTCAATAAAATTATTATTTTGGTCTCAACTGTGGCTTTTGATAAAGACAGTGTGCTACTTTTTGATTTTAGTTTTTTAAAGCAAATCATCTTGAAGATAAAATTAAAATAATAGAAGCACGTCCTGAGTTGCTGAAGCCTTCTCATTTGGAAGATAAAAAGGTATGTTACAGTTGCTCAGTGTACTGAATTTCAGGGGGTCAGTAGGGAGCAGGAAGTAAAAATGAATCTTGCTTTCCTGCTGTGCCACCACAATGAATCCTGTTATATCCCAGTTCACATAAAATGTCATGAGTAAATGGTTCACACCATGTGCAGCTAAAACTACAGGAGACTAAAGATTGTGGGAGGGTTGTTGCTTTGTTTCTGAAGGGTCTGACTTTCCCTGCTGCATAATTGCACCAGTTGTTAAGGCAGTTTAACTGGTTTAACTGCATGTGTTCTACAAGGCTGTAGCTCTTTCACAGCTCTTTCACTCGAGAAGATTGCAATCTATTTGGAAGTAATAACCTACTTTAAAACTTCAGAATTATATCACTCATTTCAAAGCCTTCCAAACTCAAACTGCAGTATTTTCTCACAAACTTTGTTGTGGGAAAATTCAATTTAAAATGTGGTAACTAAACCCAGAAAACAATGTCCAGTGTGCTGTATGTGCAGTATACAGTAATTAAATCCCTAGGGAGCAATAGAAGTTTTTATCTAGATGATTTCACTTAATATATTGCACTGGCAGTTATTGGAAGATCTAAACAGCCTGTGTTGTGAGTTGTTGTGCTTTATGACAATGATTTTTATGTCTTCCTTTCTTTGACAAGATTTCTGTCCTTGTGGGAGAGCCGTTTTTCACTACAAGTTTGTTGCCGTGGCATAACCTGTATTTCTGGTATGCCAGGACAGCTGTGAGCACTCACCTTGCCAGCAATGTCACTGTGCTACCTCAGTCTGCTTCTTTGCACATGATGATTGTGGAGTTCCAGGTGAGATTGTTTAGATATTTACACAAATCCACTTAAAACTGAGTATGCTTTCAGGACTTTTAAATGACTACTTTATTGCATCTTAATACCGTCCAATATGTTTCGTACTTACCAGCTGAGAAAAGAATATTTGATATCTTGAAAGTGAATGTTGTTGTTTCAGTCATCTCTTGTCAGCAAATCAACTAAAGTAATTTTGCCATTTAAAATGAAAGGGCTGCATGTTTTAAAATATTTATTTGGAGAGTGCTGAAGCATGTGACAGTTGTGGTTATTTATAAAATTTCATATGTTATTATATATACTATATATAAATATATGTATCAAGTCGATATTGTGCAGCATACCATTTTTTGAAACAAGGCTTTATAAGACTGTAGGCAGGATTCTCAATTGTATGGGGGTTTCTTTTCAACTGCTTAAGGCTGTGCACAGCTCTGAATATGAGCACATCTTAAAAATACTTTGAAAAGTCATATTTCAGATACTGTACAAAGTTACAAACTTACTTTTTTCCGTTATTAAGGACTTTGTACCTAAAGATTGTGAAGTGCTTACCTACAGTGACAATGGAAATTAGTGAAGTACTTTCATCATTAGTATGTAAAGTCCAATAGCTTAAGTGAGGGAACTCTGTAGTCCAGCGTTGTGTAAATAAATATACATATCTTTAAGTAAAACTCCTATAATCTAATGAATTTTCACATTAAAAAAAACAGCCTTCAGTTTATCTGTTAACAATGCCTGGTCTTTTTTGTCGTCTTTTCTCCCCTCTGGCTCACCAGCTGTGTAGTTTTTGTGTCTGAGCCTTCTCTCCCTTAAGTTTCCTTATTCGAATGCCCTTTAACCTTGTTCTCTTACTTCTGCTTTTGATTTGTGCATGTGAAAACGGGGTTTTTCTTTATCCCTCTGGGACTAATCAGCTGTGATGCACATTTTTTCAGTTTTCTGCAAAAATGTAGAGAGTTTAAGTATATACTGAGTAAATAATGTAAATCTGAATTCTGTAATAGGGAGCAGATACTTAGACTAATCAACAGTAATCAGATTGAGATAAGCAGTAAATTCTAATTCTGTGCTCTCTTATCTAGAGGATTTAGTTCCCTAGACCTCAAAGCATTTTGTAAGGAAGTAAGCATTATTCTCTCCATGGTCTGGATGAGGAAACCAAAGCATGCAGTGACTACTGAAGATTATTCAGCAGTCTAGTAGCAGAATGTAGAGTAACATTCGTGTCACCTAAGCCTCAGTTTTACATTTCCATATACAGGGTTTGTTCAGAGATGATTCCACATAAACATTTTGATAGAACATTTAACTTGTATTTTGTTCCCTTAAGCTATCCCCAAAGCTGATGCTTTAATTTTATATTTTCTTCTTTGTTCAGTGGTGAATCTAGACTCAAAGACTGGAATCTGTGGGATTTTAAAAATAACCTCTGCATTTACCAGTTCTTGGTTAGAGGGAATAGACACAGTGTTGCAAGGTCTCCTGCAGAACAGAGTCTGTGGGCTGTTCTGTCTTCTCAGAATGGATATGTCGTCATGGTTAAGCAATTAGCAAAACCTGGATCCAGGAGAAACAATTTGATGATTACTTCAGTTATAAACTTGTTTCATCCATAATTGCATTTAGGGAGCAGGGTGCTGCCTGTCTGTTTTGATAGTTCTGCTGGGTGTACCATTCACTCTTAGAGAGTCACTCTAGTTCATGCTGTATTCAGGCAGAAGTTACAAAGGTATTTGTTTAAATGTACAGTAGTCCTGCTGCCAACTTGTAAAGCAGGAACATTTGAGAGTAAGTGCAACAATGAACAGGTAATAAAAAGTGTATATACCTATAGTTAGTGAATTGTCATGTTAAGAGACCATTAATGAGGTCTAAGAAAAGGCAAATGTTGAACTGAATCATTGTCTGTCCAGTGGGTTGCTAAAGTCAATGAGAGGCATGGTGTGAAGTGGCTAAAATGGTCTCACTCCACCTTGGGGGGCTGATGGGAAGTGTGGTTCTCTGGTAGGCTCTGAGATGTTTGATACTGCTGGGAGCACTTACCTGTGCTGGACAGTGAAAGTGGAGGTGCTGTAAGGGTTAGATCTTGGTAAATCCATACCTGCTCTAAAATAAACTACCCACAGAGATTTGAAGAAATGTTCTTTAGAGGAGTTGAAAACAGTGATCAAGGAATTAACCGACTTCAAAAAATCTTTTCCCAGAATTATCTTCTGATTCTTGTGGTAGTTGTAATGGTTTAGGAATATATACACAGTAAAAAGTCTATATCTGGCTTGCTATCAAATGTCTAAGCTACAGCTAAAATTATTTCAAGATTTCCTGTTTCCTTTAATAAAGCCAAACAAAATCCTGTTTTCATTTGTAGGACTTATGGAGAATCCGGAGTCCATGTGGCATCTGTGAAGGTTTTGATGTCCAGACTATGGATGATATGATTAAAGTAAGAAAAATAGTTTCAGCACAAGTCCCAGGAAAACAAAAATTCAGTTTGACTTAATAAAGCATTTAGTGACTGTTGAAAAACTTGTGCATTAGGCAGCACCCCATTGTTTGAGATTTCTGTCAGTTTCTAGAGCTGTGCTGTCAATATCCATATTTGTGTTAGCCATTGAGATTATTTTTACAGTAATTGTGGAGGAGTACAGGAATTCGTCTTGAGGGAGAAGAAAATGTCAGTGCATTGTGTTTTGAAAGTGCCCGTTTCTATTTCAGGGATCAGGGCCCCAATCACAGCATTTGGTTTCACACATGTAGGACATTTTTTCCCTTGTGCCTGAGAAGTGCAGTCCTGCCCTCTTGAAGCTTTATTGCTTAAATACTCTGAGTTCAGGACCCATAATTAACTTAAAAACACAGACTCTTTGCATTTCTATCATTTTCAGTTCATTTTATTCTTTCCTTTCTTCAGGATTCTCTGAATTTTAGGGAATCCAGGGAAGCAGAACCTCACCCGCTGTGGGAGTATCCTTGCAAGTCACTCTCAGACCCACAGGAAGTTTTGACATTTGACTTCACAAAGACTGTACCACAACACTGTCTCAGCACCGAGGGCTCTGTAAAACTCTTACGGTCAGTTTTCTCAGTGCAATAAATATTCTTGTCATCATCCATTTTTCTACCAGGAGGTAGAGTTCCAGCTCTTTAGAGGAGTTGAGTTTAGAGCTCTTTTAAGTGTAATACACTTAACTGGTGCAAATGTGCTTGGCAGTTTTTAATAACATGACCTAAGGTTCTGGAAGTTGCTCTGACGCAGACTTTCTGTGGCTATTCACAATAGGCTATAACAATAATACAATAATATTAGATATTATCAGATTGGATAATATGCCTCTGTTTAAAAAAAATTAACATTTTACTAGCTGTCACTGTGATTTATTATTTAAATAGATTAATTTATAGTTAAGAGAAAATAAAGCATTATCTGGATGTTTTTAATCTTCCCGTTTGTTGCCCATTGCTGAGTTCTTGCAGAAAAAGCTCCTGCGTAGCTTGTCAGATTATTGTGTTTAATAATGAATGAATTACTATGTTTAGTAGCTTTAAAATGACTGTTTTAATAGCTTTTAATGTATATGCTATTCTTCCTTCTAACTATAATCCTGGCAATCTTTATATTTGTCACATCTTCTGAGATACTTTCCACTCTTAACTGTGGACTGTGCTTAAATCTGTTCAAACTTGAAATGCTGTTAAGAATTAAAAACCCAAGAAAGTTTTATTTTATAACTATCTGGAGCTTACATAGCTCAAACACTGCTGTGTTTCTCATTAAACAAAATTCAAGCTTTTATAGACTCCAGAGCCATCTGCATGGGGTTTCTGTGCCTTTGCAGCAGTTGTGTTTACAGGCAGCACACTGGCATGACCTCTGCCCCTTGTGGAGCGGGCACATGAAGTGACATGGTGTGTGTGGTAAATATTTCCTCTAAATTCAGAGTCAATAGAAACTGGGGTCTCTGAAGGAAGTTCTCAGCGTATGCTGTGTAATTTATGCCATGTTATTCAGTGCTGGTTAAGTGCTTATGCTGCTGAGCAGATGTAGTTATGACATGTTCTCCTCCATGCCTTTTTTAGATCTCATATCTGCAAATACTTTAGAAGTTGCTGGCCCCAATTACCAACTCAGTCAGCTGTTCAGCTTACTTTCAAGGAAAGAGTTGTTCATGCTCTTACAGCTCTCACTTAAACACTAGTGCAGTGTTTAAGCTGCCAGGATTATGTACAGTAACAGGTTTTATCCTGCTCCTCTCCCCAGGAAAGGCAAGAGCCATGGAGCAGTTCTGTGGATGGAATATCACCTTGCTGCTGATATCTCCGTTAGTACAGGACTGATGCAAATGTCAAATGAAAAGGTATATCTTCAATCGAATTTATTATGTCAAAGTCTGTGTGTTTGCAGCGGGTCTCTGTTGGCCATGCTTGGATTATGTAGTGCCCCTTGTTGCTCTGTTTGAATACTGTGTAGTCAGAATTAGTAAAAATACCTGTTCATGTTTTAGTGGGGAGCAGGAGATGTACCCTAAAATCGGAGTCTGATTTACATCCAAATGCTCCCTAGTTTGGAATCAAATTCAGAATTTAAATGGGATGCTAGGTCAAAGTAGAGTTTTTTCATACAAATAACCTCATCTCAGTTTAACAAAAGCAAAAATTTGGAGGGTAAGGAGTAAGTATTTTTAGTATTCTGTCTCAATATTCTTTGACCAAATCCATTTTTGACTCAGTGACTTCAGTGTGTGATGTAGCAGATGGTATTTAAAGTTATGTGTTCCATAGTGGAGTGGATGGCAGTGTAAATGAAAACTGTTGATCATTGTGTGCTCAGCTGGGAACAAGAACTCTTACTGCATTCTTACTGTATAGTAATAATACTGGAGATTTTGACTGCTTTCACTTTTAACTCTCTCCTGTAGGGAAACTGTGAATGGAATCCCCACTGCAAGCAAGCTGTTTATTTCTTCAGCTCTGTTATTGAATCAGAAATTCTGTCAGAGCCTACTGCTGTCATATATGCTATAAATTTTGACACAAAGACAGGAGAGATTGCCATGGATTTTAAGCTATTATAAAATAGTTTCCTTTTGTTCATATTCCTAAATTATAATAAACCTACAGTATTTTTTTTTGTATAGCAGGGGGTTTATTTTATTGTGTTCAGAGAGCAGACTGTTCTGAAACATACTTCTAACTTTTTTGGATTTGTTTTCAAAATACAGTTAGTGAGGTAGAGAGGAACCATTTCTTAGGGACAGGTATTCTTGTCATATATTCTTGTATGTATATCCATATATACACATGCTTTAAATCATCTCTTTCAGGGTTTCACACAGTGTTAATGAGCTGCAGAACAGTTGACTTGACAGTAGCAGCTGGTTATGTCATGGCATATCATGCATATGAGGTCACCAGGCCTTAACACTGACATTAGAGAAAAGTCAGTTAAACAGATCTATTTCTAGGCTGTGCTCTTTTCACTGTAAAATGGGAAATAATCTCCAGAGTGCACCAAAAAAATCCCAAGTCAAGCTACATATGTATATTAGTACACTTAATAGGGAGAAGGAAACAGCTTAGATGCTCTCAGACTTGTCTAAGTTGTGGCTGGTTCTAAGCTGAAATGGCCAGTGAATTAAACTGTGGTGCACTGATGTTCTGCTGGAACTGATGTTCTGTGATGCTGCATTTCTGAAGAGTCCTTTGCCAAACAGTGACCAAAATCTGGGAAGTTGTAACTGGAAATTAGAAAATGCACATATTCAAATTAGTTGGAAGTGACAAACTGATGGTAGTCTGACCAGAAACAAAAGGAAAAGAATGGGAGTAGTCTAAAACGAAAATCTTTATGAGATATGTAATATTCCATATATGATTAAAAATGTGCTCTTAAACTCATTTCATCAGAGGTGTAAATAACACCTGCCAGTTTGGCTAACTTGTAAGGTGCTCTGCAGTAGCACATCAACTACTGAGGTTTTCTTAGTTGCTCTCCAGATCACACTGGCAGCAATGGCATTGTGTGAAATGAGTTCTGCTTTAGATGAACAATCAATTGGTGTATCTGTTTTGTATGTGTGACCTATTAAGATTTTGATAGAAAATCAATGTCCTGCCAGTCCCAAATTGTGTCAGCCATCCACAGGGATAACAGTTACCAAAGCTACTCCTATTTCCTCTGAGCAGAAGCTTTAGCAAAGTGAAAGGAATACCATGAGGAAGCCACAAAGCAGCAGGAGCCTCCCCTACTCTGCTTTCCTGGTCACCATGATACACCATTCTTGTGAGTAAAATGTTTTCCTTTTTCTTTTCCTAACGGTGTGATCATATTTATAGACCCACAAGCCATCTGAAATATTCCTAAATTTTTAGACCCATTTTCCTGATGAACAGAAACCCTGCAGCTCCTGCTGAGGTCTGTGAATTTCACTTTTCAAAACTGCACTTTTAAGATGCTTAACTTTAGTCTGTCATCTCTTACAGACTTTGCTGGAATATGTAGGTTGCTGTTCATGAAACAGTTGTTTTAATTTTGATACACTGTGCTTAGCCCACAGAAAGTATGGTAGCAAATATTGTTGTTATGTGTTGTACACAGTACAGTTGGAAAGGGAACAATAATATGGCCAAACCTTTAAAGTAGTAAAGGCTTGGACCTTTATTTTTTTTTAAAAAGGCACAGGCACAATTGTGCAAGGCTGGAAAAGGCTGACATTGTACAGCTGCTCTTCTCCTGACTCTGTCCTGTAACTCCTGAGTCTGGCCTGGCACAGAAATCATGAGCTGCTGTTTTTGTTCTGCAGTAGGAAGAGCTTCTGAAAGTGCATTTAACTGCACAAGTCATTCTGGATCCAGCAAGAGAATACAGCGTTCTATAGGGAACACAAAAATAATAGCAATATATTAGAATTTATATGTTTGGAAAAATAAGATAGGAAAAAACCACAACCAAAATCACAGTATTTTACTGTGTAATGTTAACTTTCTCAAAGGTAACTGTGTATGGATGTTCCTGAATTGCGCTTCCTAAGAAAAAATTAAACATAAATTTGTTAAAATGCCAAAGGGAAGAAATCCACACTGATGGGAATTTGTATTTTGTTACGAGTGTTACATATGTTGAAGTTATGTGGTCCTTGCAGTGGGTATTAGGGATGGTGACTGAGGGGCATCCTTGTTAAACCCTTTTGATGTTGTGACACTTGGGACTGTAGAGGTTCTCAGGGGTGAGTGCAGTGAAGGAGAAGGGCAGAGGCTTTATGCAGTCGCAGCAATCTGCAGAACTGTGCTCCCAGGGCTGAACTGTCTGCTGTGTGCATATAAGGAAAACATCTTAAATTTCAGTATACCTGGAGCAGAAATTGCATTGCTGCTATCAAAAAAACCCCCAAACCCCTGGAAGGATGGAATGCCAAGCATATTTTAGCACCTTTGGGTTCCTTAGAGGAGCAAAATCTGATGGATGTACTCAAGAAACCTTGTGCATGTTTTAGTTCACTGTGAGTGTTACCAACATCACTAATGCTTGCTGGTTTGGCTTGTGCATTTAGACAGGCACCACAACTGCTTTAAGGATTTGGTTAAAATTGCTGGGAGCTGTTATGTTGAGGCAAGCTCTTACCACGTGTGTGTGTACTTAGGACTATTTATTGTATGTATCAGTCTTCCTTGACTTACATGAGTTCTTCAGGTTGGACTTAAAAACCTAATGTGATCTGTAAATTGTGTGGAAAACAGCTGCTTACAGGGGGACACTGGCCATTTCTTACACGTGTGCAAGAGCAAAATAAAAGACTGCTTCTATCTCTGTCCTCTTCCACAGGGCATTTTACTGCAAGCACGCACTTGGGGGAGGAAAGCCACTTTATCAAAAAAACACATTACCCAGGAGCAGCATTCAGCCTCCCATTTGTTCCCAGACCTGACAGAAGCATTCCAGTGATGTTCTGAGCTGGAAGAGCTGCTGGCTATGGGCATCTTAATAAGCAGAGCAAGAATCCTATTTTCTCTTGGAAGGAACTTATTCTGTGCTGCCACCACAGGCAATTTTTTTTCTTAATGACAACAGCTTCAATCCTGACTAGGCCTGCAGGTACAGATGCACGTTCTAATAGAAACAGGATCCTCTGCCAGCATTGAACTAACAGTATTACAGTTCAGATACTGCAATAGAGCAGGTGTCTAGCTGGGCAGCTTTTTTAATGCAAGTCATGGGTTTTAGTCAGGTATTAAAAATCATAATAAACTACCAAGTGTTGCCATTTGCATTTAACTTCCCAATTTTTGGCTTTACTGCAGAAGTAACTGTTCTGTAGTTCTGAATTGTGATGTAATTTTACTAAGATGTGGTGGTTACCACAGCAGAGCTCCACAAGAGGGTGCTGAGAACCCACTTCGAAATTTCTAGCACATTATAAATCAGGAAAATGCAGAGCCTTGCCAAATGCAGCTGTCTCATTCAAATCACACATCGTGTTACGAGATACAATGTACATACATGCATGGAAGTGGAAAACTAGTGAAAAAGGTGACAACTGCTAGTAAATCTAATCCAGACCTGCACCTACTGTTAAAGCAGGCAGGCAAGAAACTGTCTCATGCTGAATACACAGAGTGAGTAGTACTCCTTGGACAGTGAAGTTGTCATGGTCCTAATGAAGGACAAGCCTTGCATTGTAAAGGATGTTTTCTAAGTCAGGCAGCTGCAAGATTTGTTCCTTTATTTGCAGAACTGGTACCTTTTGTCTGAAGGCTGGGCACTTCAAGGACTGAGATCCTGGAGCTTGCTTTTCTCCTTCATTAGTCCCTTTGAAACTGCTCTGTGTGGGCTTCCTGCGTTTAACAAGATAGAGGATGCATTTCAGGACTAACTCATTTAGTCACTCATCTTTTGTATTCTGTTTGTAGTTACAGCTGGTTGTTAGGGGGGGGAGAGACTATTACAGCTTCCTAGTGTTGGATTTTTCCAATGATGATTGTGAGCTGAATACAATGGGTGCTTGTGTTGTCATTCTGCCTTATTGACTCTGATAGCATTGCAAAATGTTAATTTGGTTTGGTACTTAATCATTGTAATACTTCACATTTCCAAGCATTTAATGCAGATTAGTGATTAAGATGCTTCTCAGAGAGGGGTGTGTTGTCATCTCTATTTTTCAGATGAGAAAAAACCTAAGTGTGCTTTGTGTGGGTGTGTGAGTGTTTCATCTGCCCCAGGCTCACTGTAAGATTAGAGCCTCAGAGCTAAAAATGACTTGCTCAAGGCCGTGCAGAATAGACTAATCCCCTGACTCCCCAGCTCTGCTTTAATCATTTGTTTTCTTAGCACAGTGTGATTTCAGATGCAGCCTTATGAGGTTTGACCGAGATGCAGCAGATAAAGGCTCAGAGGCAGTAAATCCTTGGATAGCTCAGTAATTAAAACCACCTGGGTTTTAACATACATGTAAAATATATTAATATTATATAAAAACTACATACTTAAATATATATATTTACAAAGCTATAGAGCTTTGGTCTTATTTTTAAAAGCTGTCATGAAGATGACCCACTTTTTTCCCCCCCCCAGGAGGAGTCTGCCTAGGATTTGAGAGCCCTGAAGATGCCTCTTTTGTGGACAAGGGCACTAATGAATGAATGAGAGCAGATGATCTTCCTGTGTGCCACGGGAAAGCCCTGCAATTGCAAGTCTGGCTGCTCTTCACAGAGGTGTGGGCACAGTCCCAGGGTATCTTGGCCTTAAGTTACACAAGACTGGCCATGTACCCTCTGGTTCTTCCTCAGGGTTTTGCTGAAGTGCAGCTGCATGACGAGCTGCAGCAGCCCCTTTGCTGTGGATTGTGCCTCTCGCCCCTGTCATTTTCCACAGCCTCTGCTCTCTCTTGCCTTTTACATCACTCCCTTGGAGAAGTGATGTTCTCGTGCTTTGGGAGAAGGGAGTGGGTGCTACAGGTTACTGAGTGTGCTCTTGCTTCTGCAGGGTGGTGGATCCTGCTGTATCTGTCCTCACATAAGGTGCCTGCTGGCTTCCTGTTAGGGTATCTAAGAAACCAATTACTCACACTCCTGACAATCAGCAAATAAATTGAGCTGCGGCGATGAATGAGGTGGGAGTGAGACACAAACAGCCTTCACTGCGGCACTCCAAAATGCCATATCCCTGCTCAGCTGCAGTGTTTCTAGGAATGGTTGGAGGCACTGTACAGTAGGTCTGCATGTCTCATCTCATGCCTGCTTGACAGGCAGCAGCAAAATCACTTGTGCCCATGGACTGATGAGAGAGGATGAGGCACCCTCACATGCGGTGGAAAGGCTGGGAGTGCATCCAGAAGTGGGATGAATCGGAGGCTCTGCAGGACTGGCGCCTGGCAAGTGCAGGGGTGCAGTTCATCGTGTCCCAGTGCCCCTTCCTGCCAGGCTCCTGAGGGGCTGAGCTGCAGGGGGGGATGGACACATTCTCCTTAACCCTCCCTGTGCATCCCAGTGCCCTGGGCTGTGTCCTACCCAAAATAAGATGTGTCAGCTCTTGCTGTGAGCCCACAATGAGAGAGCAGCTGGGCGAGGGGCTGGCTGTGTTTTGTGAGCAATAGTGGGACTTGAGAAACAAAAGTTCATGTGTTGAGTGTGTCTGTGTGACTTCCAGCCTGAGGGCACCAAGAACACAGGAGTAATGAACTGGTGTGAAGAGAATATTCAGACCATCTAATTTTGCTGGCTGTTATGCCACATGTGTGTCCTGGCATGCTGGGACATGGTACTGAGGGCCAAGACAGTGGCCTTAGTATTGACTGCTCATGTTCCTGCTGTTTTAAATCAGCACTGGGGTTTTGTGTCTCTTACCTCCTGAGCTGATGCTGTTTAGGTGTTCTCCATAATGTTTCTCATTGCCTGTTTCTATTGAGTAACAATGGTCTTTGGACTCCAACTCAAGTAGTTTCATTACTTTAGTGGAGTTTAGGTGATGGGCCCTTAAGTGACACTGTTGGCATTGCTGCTTCTTGTGCCTTGGTCTTGCTTAAAATCAGTGCCCATCTCTTCTTCCTGCAGCTGCTGTGTCCCTGTTGGCCAGGCTGGTCCTGAGAGCAGAGCAGAGCTGTCAGAGCTGACAGGAAGTCTCCCAGAATTAGGGAATTGAACCTCTCTCCAGCAAAAGCTCCTTCTGCCTAGAAATAAATTTCATCTAAAGGTTATGCTTCTGGAATTGATGCACAAACCCAAAGCTTTATCGGAATGCACTGAAGAGGCTTTGGCTGTGGGAAGGTGTGGTAAGTTATAGCAGTTCTCTTGTGCAGCCTGTGTGCCGTTAGAGAACTCCAATCCCAAGTGTCCAGGGCTGCATGCCAAGGATGGAGGGTTTGGTGGAGGCAGTGTTAATACCTTATGGCCCTGTGTTGAAAACTGCTGGCATACTGCATTATGATGGCTTAGTATGTGTTTCTGTTTTGTATGAAACTGTTAGGGAAGCTGCCATCTCTTCTTCATGCACTAAATTAATTTCTACCCCTGCCCTGTCCTGGCCCTTCACTTTTTGCTAATACTGACTAGTGGTCAACAAAAACTATCCGTTCCTTCTGCGTTGCACAGCAGAATAAATGAACTATGAAGTCAACTTCTGTGTTAAATGTTACGTTTTTATCTTTTCTTGCATTATCTTGACACATACCCCACAATATACATGAAAAAAGTCTTCAAAAAGGGAAGAAGGAAAAATATCTAGGAAAGTCTATATCTTCATATTTCGATACAAAACAGGCTTTGTGTTTTGTATTGAAATATGAAGACATAGTCTTTCCTAGATATCGGAGTGCTCTGCTCCACAGATATCATGGGTCTGTACTGACAAAGCATTTAATTTTTGTGCATTTTCTTTTGTGCTTGTCACAGATCTGAAGCACTTCAAGGCCAGTCTCATCCATGTGCACTGCTGCCAGGCTGAGGGGTTTATTTCATGTCACAGACGACATGAATGAAGCAGCAGGGTAAAGGCATAAGCAGCATTTCTCTTCCAAAAAGGGCACCAGCACCTCAGACCATCTCAGCAGTGCTTCCCAAACCCAGATTAGTGCCCAGGCTGAGCTCCTGGGGCCCCGTTAATGTACGGGGTGTGTTAATGTACAAACATGGTTGTCAGCGTGTTCCTCGTTCCAGAGTGTCAGTACAGGTATCAGTGGGAGGTTTTGGTGAGGATGTCATGTGGCCCTTTCAGGTGCTGTTTATCCCACTCTCTTTGAGGGCTCCCTCGATGGCAGATGTGTCCCCATTTAGAATGGTGCCATTTTTGTTGTGTCCCTGTGCCAGTCAGGCAGGCCCTGAATAAATACTGGGATTTTCTCACAGGAGATCATCTGTTCAGATAGATGCAGTGCCTTACATCCACTGCCAGCTTCCTGCTGCTTTCTTGGATGCTGCTGCCCATATCCCTTTGCTTGCAGGGAGAATATTCTACTTGTGTCCCTGCCTCTAGCTGGGAACGAGATACACTGCTCCATTGTTTACCTCTCCTAGAAGCTGAGGGTTGTGACTCTCTTTTTGCGACAGTCTGTATTTGCATTCCCGGGGTTGGCTGGGCAACAGCTAATCAAGTAATTACATTTTAAATAAGATTTTACAAGAAAAGCATGTCTAAAAATAAGGGCAAGGTGTAGTCATGCTTGTCACCAACAGAACTAGTCAGCTGTGTGTGTTCTGGGGAATGTTTCCTGAGCAATTAAGGGCCATTTAATCTTTCTTACTGTACTTAACTTTTTTTGTTGTATTTTAAAAAATCTTCTTAGATGTTCTCCTATCTTTGCAGTATGTCTGTAGATCCAGTATCTCCTCCCATTCCTTTTCCTTCCATTCCCCCCCACCCCCTGTGCTTTAAGTTCAGTCTTCTCACACAGAGTCTTGACAGGCAGCTATTCATACTTCAAGAGTTTGTGCTTGTAAGCTCCAGTTCTGTCCACATTTAAAACATGAATAAAAATAGCAGTGTTGGGGTTTTTTTAATAATAAACGGAAGGTCCCAAACAGATAATTACGCTTTCCATATAAATAAGCATAACCCAGAAGCGGAAGAAATTCTGTACTTTCCCCCTGTCTTCAAACCAAACACAGGAATGAGTGGGACCTTCTGGGTTGTTCTGTATCATCCCTTCCTACAGCTGGGCTCATACATAGAATCTCTGTAAAAATATATTCAGCTCTGTTTTAAAAGCATTGGGGCTTCAGAGAGGAATTTTTTTTTGTTTATTTTGCATTCCATTGTGGTCATTTGGAAGCTAGTTTTGAACTTTCTTCATCATGTGGTCAGAAACCTTCTTCTAATTGTCAGCCCACAAATCCAGACCTGGACAAGGACCTCTTAGACTGGGTGTGGAGCCACTGCCCAGCACTTGACCAGACTCAGCATTTCTTTCTGCCAGTGTACAATAAATGCTACATTTACAGCTTCTCATTTGCCCTGCCATTGGAACAGAGCTGCAGTATGATGAGGTTTCTGCTGTGAGGTGAAAGGACACTCGGGGTCAGCTGGGGACAAAAGGGATCTCACCAGGTAAGCTCTGTGAGTTCAAAAGTGGCACAGAGTTTCAGGAACACTCATAATGAAGTGGCTGCAGCATGAAGTCCTGCTTATGTGCTTATTGTGGCACATAAGACAAGTTTGGTTAAAAGTCTGAGTTTGCTGTGGCTATAAATAACTTTGTTGGCAAATGTGGAAACGAGAAATTAAATGTAACCAAGGAATAACAGAAAATAGAGTTTTAAATACCTGTTTCATAACAGTCTGATTTTGGGGTGGAGAGAATGGACCAGGTTGCATACTGAGAATTGGTTTGTCTTGTGTGATACACCTTTCATTAGAAATATATTTAGCATAGTGCTTGGCACCATGCTAGGCCTGGGATTTTTGTTTGTTTGGTGTCCTGCAGACCTTGCAGCTGCCTTTTGTTCCTTGATACCCTGATGTCCTTACTAAGCAATATAAAACATTCCATGTTGGCTTTGCTGGAGCTGGTGGTAGTGTGGCAGTTGACCTCAGGAGAAGTGTTTTAAATGTAGAGAAAGAACCAGCTGGATTTTTCTAGCTGTTCAGAATTCTGGATTGGCCTTTAAAAGGTATTTAAGAACCTGTTACAAAGAAGGTAATGATTATACCTAGGCAGGTCTGAAAAGGTAGTGAGGATGTTGCCCAAAGTGTAGCAGGGCTGGGTGTTCAAACTCTGCTATTTTAGAAGTTCACAAACCTCTTTAGTGAGAATAAAGGTACCTAATTACTTTTGATGTTGAAAGATGTCATCTTCCCCTCATCATGCTCATCTCTTTCTGTTCACTGTGGTGGGATCAGATATACTGCCACTGGGGAATTTCAGGTTCTGAACTCCCACATCACACTAGCAAAGTGTTCAGAGGCTTCTGAGCAGACACTGCAGCGTGTGATGCTGTGGCAGCATTGGAAACCCCTTCAGTTGTTTGAATCCACAGAATCCCAGAATGACTTTACTTGGAATGTAAGACCTTAAAGACCATCAAGTTCCAACCCCTCTGTCATGGGCAGGATGTCATTTACTGGATCAAATTGCTTAGGGTCTCATCCAACACAGCCTGGAACACTTCCAGGGGTGGAACATCCCTGAATCCAGAATCTTAAAATTACATTAATTTTGTTGTGTAATAAAGCAGTTCTCAGCCCAGCTGCATCCTGAACTCTCTGAGTCATCCTGCTCAGCATTGGTGGGTCCCAGGTCGCATCTGTGGGGTCTGTCCCCCCTGGCCTGCAGACACTGTCCTTTGCAGGCAGCTCTGGTTCCCTGGTCTGACACTGCCGTGTCTTGGCCACCATCCTCCGTTTGGTCTCATTAAGGCAGAAGGATTTATATCAGTTAGTAGCTAATACAGTGTTTAATGTGTGTATCTGTGAGGTAAATTCCATTTTAGCCGGGTGGGAAGCGGTCCGGGATATCAATATTCCATGTCCTAATGACAGCCCAGCATTCAGGATCACATTAAGGTCTCTACTGAGCTCAGCTCACTGACGCATCCTGTTGCTGGGATTTGGAAGGGTCAAATCATTTGCAAATAGGAATGGGACTTTTAAGGCTTTTGGTTGCTTTGGACACAAACTGCCGTGGCTTGAGGAGCTTAAGCAGAGCTTGGCAAAAACCCTGGTGTATCAGCTGTAGTGTAACAGTGAAAATTGTATGGAGCTTTAGGCTTTTGTTGCAGTGTTCACACAGACGAAGGATGTTCTGACACACCTGGCTACCAAATACTGAAGCACTTGAAGCACTTTGAAGTTATTCTGCTGTGTTTGGCTTTGGAGACATCAAAGGTTTACTACAAAAGGGAAAGAGAGGGTTTGGCAATGCTGGGCACTCTGTGAGTTGGTGAGATGCTCCTGTGGGAGCAACAGAAGGTGAAGCATCAGCTTACAGACATTTCCAGAGAGGCAGAGTAAGCAGGTGCTGTTTTCCAGGAATTACACCATTTACAGATAGGGGAGCCAGATGAAAGCTGGTATCTTAATAGGAACATGTGGAAAATGTCCCTTTATTTTGTGATTGTATTCAATTATCTCATCCTTTAAAGCACAGAGGAAAGCTGTAGCATTTTTCTACTACAGATAATCTTCTTTTTTGATTAGTTGACCATTCAGATGTAGTTCTTGGTACCACAGGGGAGGTATCAGTGGCTGAGCACAACCTCAGCAGCTCATGTGATCTGCAATAGTATGAAATGTTTATCAGACTCAGAAAGGAGTTTTGAGGGTGTTTGGGGACGAGGAATATACATCCTAAGTTAAATGTTGATGGAGATTCCATGATCTTTTTGTGTAACTATTCTCAGATTTTTTTTTCTCCTCCCATTTTCTTCTAATCTTTCCTTCAATTAATGCATATTTCTTCCTGTCCACATTTAATGGTTGTAAGGAGCAGTGGTTAAATCTAACATTATGTAAAAGATGAGAAAGAGGGTTGTTGTTCTCCTGCCAGTCTTCCTAGCAAGCTCCACACACTGATTTCACAAGTGGCTTCTTGGAGGCTTCCCTAAATATCAGGGAAAGTATGGAAGAAAATGGGCCTACAAATTTAGGAGTGGTAGATGGGAAATCTGGAATAGTCTTCTGAAAGGTCACGAAAATGTAGATGAGCCACTTCAGTTTGGTGCAACAAGGAGACCTGCTACACCAAAGTATTAAATAGTGAAAGAAAAGGGCTACAAGAATAATGGTTTTAGCAGCATTCTGTGCAGGAATTTCAGTGGGATAGGGAGGCTTGTGTTCTAATAGGTGCTTTGCCAAGGGAGTGTGTAAAATAGCCGAAGAGCCAGATGGCAGTGCTGTCACAGTGCTGACCCACAGGCAGCTGTGGGCACGAGTTCATCATGAACTACACTGCAACTCCTGGGCACAGGGAACAGGAAGGAGCTGCAGTTTTCTGTACTTGTTCCTATAACTGTCTGCAATATGCAAATATCCAAGAAATTACTGTGTTTTTAACTTGTAGTTCCTTAGCGCTTTATAGAAGGGAGCCCACTCATGAGCTGCTCACATAATAACAAACTGTAGCAGTGGGGAAAATAGGTCAGGTATTGCAAGAGAGGCAGTCTGAGAATCTACCACTGGAAAATCAAGTCTGTCAAAGTATAATGCTACGGTAGCATCAGAATGCAGACAAAAATCACCTGTGCAGCAATGGAGAAAGCTGCAGAAATCTGTCTCTAATGTCCTGTCCCACAGGATGGGGTGGTTCCTTCCTGAGGAAATGACAAGAATGTGTGCTGGGCTCTTTCTTACTCATTTGCATTCCACTGATACCATCCTTTCTGCTTGTGGAAAAAATAAATCCTTCAAGGAAGGGTTCCCTACTGGCTTTTGCAGGACTGTTCAGATAGACTAAACCAGTAAAATGGATTCTTTTCTCTTTCCATTGTTTTGTTAAACCAACAATTGTACAGGAGGTGTGATGTATGTTTTTTATTTTTGACTGGACAGCACAGAGATAAAAACCTGCTCTGCCTGAGCTCAGGGGCCAGATCACTGTTGTGGTGCCCAACTGTGCACCTGCATCCTCCCTTGTTCCTGCAGTCTGGGGCCAGGCACTGGCAGGCTCCAGTGCAGATCCTTGTCCTTAAAGCAGGGACTTGGTGTGAATGTTCTGCAGGAAGGCTGCACGTCTGGAAAACTGCTCAGGGTATCTGTGCAGGGGATGTTTGGGCAGTGCAGGGGGAGTTCAAAGGACTAATTTCTTCACCTTGTATTTTCTGCAGGTTCACTTGAATAGATGTAGCACAATGAGATGTACTTGACCCACCCACCAGACTGTGATTTGGAGTCAGATCTCTGTTGGTGACATCAGTCTCCACATCACGAAACCAGAGAAAGTGACTGCACAGAATCATTTGAGCCTTAAAATTTTATTATCTTGATTGCATCAACCAGTTATTCCTTTCAGCACCAATAAAAGACAAAAACCCCTCCATATTGTTTAAAATACCTTGTTTTTATCAGGTCTGTGATTGTGGTTTTCTTGCAGGTAAAGAAACCAATGAAAATATTTAAATTTTTTTTTAAATACATTTATAACAAAATGTCAGAAGGTGTGTGCTTACCATATAAAAACATTAGGTTCCAGAAGGATACAATACCGAAAAATCATTGAAATAAAAAAAGGTTATTCTTATTATAGGACTTCTAAACCTCAGCAATAATACAAGTCTTTAAAAGCATCAAGATTATATTTAAAACAAGATGGTATGGAAAAGTGAGACCTTCAGTAACAATTTGACCCTCATAATGGATAAAATTGGGAGGTTTTCAAAGTGCTTGAATTGTATTTCTGTCCTCATCCTGTAGTGCCAGGAGGAGGCAAAACTGCTTCATTTGTGAGCTGATGATATGTGCTGACACTGCTGTGCTGCTGCGTGATCCAGGGTAGCTCAGACACCAAACTGGGGGCAGTCGGATCGGCTTCGTCTGGACCACCAAACAAAGGCCATTAGAAAAAAACCTCCTTATTGGAATTGTGTGTTCCTTAAATCTTACTGTCTTACCCAACAAGTAGGGCTGAGGGTCTGGCCAGACTAACTGAGAGTGTTTCCGGGATAAAACTTTGTCATGATACTGGCACAAGGCAGGTAAACTCCTCCTGCAGCCAGCAGGACACACATCCTCGGGTTGCAGGCTTCTCCTGGAGCCAGGCTCTGGGAGTTTCTGTTTGGGTGCTTTAGGCAGATTCTACCAAGTGTCCAGGCTGGGATGGACAAAACTGGGCGCCACTGGAATGAGTAAAATACCTTTTCCCCCAGCATGAGGCTGGGTGTTACCTCGCTGGTGCTCAGTGGCTCCATCTCTGGGGTGTGTTTTTGAAGTGATCTAAAGTTACCAATTTTGTCAGGACCTGACACCTTCAAAACTTCTGGAAATGCTTGGTTTTCAATGGTCCTCTTTGGGTCTTTTGTTCACTTGTTCTAGAAGTGCTGTTGTAAAATGCAAACTGAACAGGAGAAACAAGATGTTATCAAGCTTTTATAAAAAGGTGATACTTCAACTACAGTATCCCTGGTAAGGGGCAGGTAATAAACCAAGCATAGTCTTATCACTCACTTCTTGAAGATGCCTGAAATCCCAGTACAAAGTGGGATAAGCATAGTAGAGTAAGCTTGATTTCTTATAAATAACATTCTACTTATAAATTGGGTCATGCTATCCATAAGCAAAGTAGGATTGACATCTAAAAAAGCCTTCCAGGGTTTGATCTCCTGGGCTTGGTCTCTTCAGCCCCACCCCTTCTTTTTTTTTTTTTTTTTTTTTTTTTTTAATTATTATTATTAATGCAAATATTCTATCCTATAGTGTCTGCCTAAGGCCTGTGATGATTGATATTATGCCAGTACAGGCATTGTCTGAGTGGATTCTCTGTGGGATATTGGATGGAACTGTGGTGGTTGGAGCGGTATAGGCAAAACTCGTTTTGCTCCTGGAGGTCACTGTCCTGGAAGGGGAAGCCTGATCATTCCAGCTCACTGCTACAGACACTCTCTGACCCCTGCAAGCATTGCCGAGGCATCAGAAGGCACAGGATCAATGCAAAAAACCAAGGAGCATCTATACAGTGATGCCACAATGCTGAACCTCCCAGCATCACTCTTGCAAAGTCACATCCCTAAGACAGTAAATTATAAAGAACTACTTACACTGGTTAAATGTATGTGTATTGTGTAAGAGAACATTTTACAGCTAGCCAGTTCTTGAGCACTGAGGAACTAGGAACAAAAAATCTAAAACAGTTTACTTCAAATTTGAAAAAACATTTCTCAACATATCTCAAAAAGTTGACGAAAGTGGCTGAATTTTTAGTCAGCACAAAACCACAGAACAAATTTTAAAGTAATTTAGATCATGTTAGTTTTACTGTAAGTAATGTAGCATTGTTTGGCAGTAGTTCTATGTCCCACACAGTGTCAAATTCAGCTCCTGTAACTGATACTTGGTGAAATTGATATCAAATTGTAATTTACATTGTTAGGAAAACTATTAAAAATACCGTACCTTGTAGTTAGTCTTACTACTGAGAAATAGCTGCTGGGCAGCGCACAAATTGCTACTGGTACTGTTTGGGTTTTTTAAAAAAGGTTAATAAAATACAAGCAAGGTAGAAAACAGGATTAAAAAGCATTGGTTTGGGTACAAGTTTTTCTGAATTGGGTGGAGCAATAAAAACCCGAAAAACACATTGCACATATGTGCACCCTCTGTATAAAGACAGACATACAAAGTGGGAAACTGGTGGTGCACTGGGGTAGTACACTAAAGTCTCTGATTCTGTAAACTTGAATTCCTAATTTTATAAAAAGGGGAACTGAGTATGGTTCCATTTTTGAGTCCCCCTGGGTTACACTTCAGACTACCCCATGGTTTGGCACAGTACACTTTTAAGAGGCAGTCTCTGCTGAAGGGACCCCAGGACTGGAAAACGAGGCATAAAATGTTTCAAGACCAGGTGCAGAGGGAGAGTGTGAGCGGTGGCCTTGCTGCCTCCTTGGAATTAGCCAATACTGTTAGTCCTGTACTCTCATGACTATTAAGAGTTTCACTATTTGCAAAATCAGGCTGATCTAAGTACAAGTTCTGTTGTTTACTGTAGCTAACTAAGCAAGTACCAGAGGCTGTGCAGATTGAGATTTCTAATTTAGATCTATTCTGATTTAGCTCAAGCTGATTCACAGCAGGTGTAAACTAAACCAAAACAAGAGCATCCTCAGGAGTTTGTGGGCAGTGTAACTAAGACAGGTTACTTAATGGGGTACATCTAATATTGGGTTAACTCTTCTTAACACAGGGAATTTGTAATGCAAGAGGAAATAACACTAAGGAGATAGGCAGAAGAAACTAAGTAATGGGTAAAACAGAAGGGCTCTCATTGTTCTCCCAACAACACAAACCCTCTGAAACTAAATCCCTAAGAAAATCCCAAGTCTCGTTATGGACCTGATTCTTAGTTTTTCATTATTTTTGTTAAGGTTACAGAGGTTGGGTAGGTCAGGTCATGGGGACAAGATGGCAGAGGGGAGTCCCACATTTGAAGAGCTTTATTGGAAAGAACCTATGAATCAGATGGTAAGACCCCCATTCAGTCTGTGAGTGCAAAACAAATGGAGAATCATGTCTCACAGACATCAAAACAGCCTCTGTTCCTGGGAAGCAGTTACCTAAGGCCAAGAGTCACAGTTCTATTCTCTACTCTCCAGCTGGCCACATTCCACTTCCCCTTTAAGTGTACTGATTCCTTTAAAAAATTGTCAGGTTATTCTGCCTTATCAGTCATACACTGTTCTACACCTTTTTCCCCCCAAATGTCACTTATGTTTATTTTTTACTCTATATCTAGCATGCATTTTACAATTCATTTCCCACTTACCCTTTCTAGCTAAGGCAGAATGTTGGCTCTGGTGTTACCAATGGTACTACAGGAATCTATTCACTCTACTGTAACATACATATCCCATACCATAATTCAGAACTGTCCCACGCATGGGAAAGAAAAGACATTACAGGGAAACTGTTTCTTCTTAAGGGAATAAGTTGCATTTAGAAAGCTGAAGGCCTGATTCTGGAGTCATCATTCAGACAAAACAGTTCATAATTCCAGTGGGAACACAGCTGGAATAAGGGTGGAACTGTGTTCTTAAAGTCTTGATTCCAAATCTTTTAATTATCCTTAAATCAGACAGGAAGATACTGGTCTGCAAATTGAAGAGAGTTGTTTGGTTTAAGATCTACCTGTCCTGACAGAAGGGTTTGCCAGTCCCAGGACGCTTTGGCTGGGTCTGGTTTGTGCCCTCCCTTCCCTGCTGCCGTTGCCAGGGATGCTGTGCCCGGTTCCTCTCCGGTGCATGCAGTGCGGGCGCATGCGGCTGCTGCAAGCACGAACTACAACTGTCACAGGCTAAAGAAAGAGAAAAGCTGCAGCTTCGTAATTAGACAAAGAAATGATGCAAAAAACCATTGAGCAGCACTAACTCACAGACTAAGTACAAACTAAATTGTGCTATATATTAGTATAAAAACATGTTTTAGTAAGAATGGCACTGGTTCAGAAGGAATTAGGACTTCCATCTTGGTTCCATTCGGTCCACAGTGAAAGCATTGTAGTACAGGCCTGCCCTGTTGCCTGAGCCACTTGTGACAGTGGCTTTAGGCCACAGCCCCTTCCATTTCTTCCCTTTTTAGATCCACATTGTTGGTACTTTCTGGGAGTAGCCCAGGTCAGGTCTGGTCATCTTTCCTAACGTGGCACCAGAATAGTTCATTCTTATCCTCTGATATTTTTGAAATATCATTCATGGCTCCCTCTTCTAATCTCTCAGAGCTGGTCAGTTTTAAGGATCATCCTCTCCTGTAGACACCATGAGACGCATTGCTACTGGTAGGTGGTCTGTCAGGCCTGCTAACTGGGTAATAAAGCTGAACTCTTCCACTTCCTGCAGAAGGAAAACAACAGTAAGAAAAGGAGCTGAAAAATCGGTTTGTCATTCCACACATCAAAACTCAGCCTCTTGGAACTACCCTAGTGTATTACAGAGTGTATTACACAGGCTTGCCTGGGCTAACACGGAACTGCCACTCAGGGCATGTCAGTGGGCTGCAGGGGATGAGGTGAGGCACTGGTAGCACCCAGCTGAGCTGGTCTGCATGGAATCTATCGTACTTTTTCTTTCTATTTGCAGTAACATCTGTGTTGCTGCAGACAGACTCATCTGCAGTGCTGCAGTAGGTGATCCATGTGCAGAGTATGGTAAACACATGTGAATGAGCTCCTCATTTTCACCCTGGAATGCTGTACAAGACAAGGTCCTACACTAGGAAGCAGACTGCACCCTACAAGTTCTCCCTCTGGGTAGCTCATGTCAGCTTCTGCCTACATATTGCAGAGTTGTAACTTAGGTGGATTTTCATAGGCATAAAAAACATCCAGACATTTGAAAAGATGAAAAAATATTCAGACTGCAGGCATAGGAGAAGCATCAAGCAAAACAGTTAGGCAAAAGCTTAAAAGGAGAGAGAAAATGAGGTTGGTTGGTTGTTTTTGAAGAGCAGTACAGCTACCAATGCTGCTGTGGGAATCCTCAAACTCACCCTAACTTTGTTACAGCTTTACAAACATGGTACCTGCATGCAGAAGTGGAAAATAGCAAAGCAGCAGGTCCTCCCAGGAGTATGGGTTTAATCCAACAGAACAGGCTGCAGTGGCATTCAGACAAGTTTGTTGTGCAAGTTACAGCCTTTTTGGCAACTCTGAAACTTACCACTTTCCATTCCAAGTAGACACCTTCTTCTGTATAGAGCATATAGTCAATCCTCCTCCCGTTTCCCTTCAGTGATGCCTTCCTCCCCTTCTGACTGGAACTGTGGTTCTTGCTGGTGGGATAGACTAAGTATCCTTTCCTTCCTTCTTCACTTTCCAGCACCCTATTTCATTAAAAAAACAAACAAAACAAGTTTTAATGTTTCTATGTTTGCTTATCCTTTCCAGTTACATGTTACCCAAGTTCTGTCCAAATCCCTGGTAAAGGTAATCCCAGTCCCAAAGGACTGTTAAACCTGTAAAGCACATCTTCTTCCAAATGTGTTTTCCAGTATGAGACTGCACTAACTGCTGACAGTGCTCTTAAAACCCCATGGCAGCCTTGGCATCACTGGTGCTGTCTTAGAACTTCCTTGTAGCCAGGAGAACAAACACTGAGAGGGGAACCTGCTATTGGTACTATAAGGCAGCTCAGAGCCCCTCTGTTGATTTCCAATGTTGCTGAAACTGGCAGAGGAGGAAGTTGTTTCCTGGATTGCTTTACGACAAACCTGAGCACTTTGATACAAACCTCTCCATTCTGATCAGAGCAATTCCTGAAATTACAACATCCAGCTCTCCAGACAGCGTGTGGATGAGGACTGGTTTGCAGGAACACACATCTGGGCACACGGTGGTTGGTTTTGAGCAAGTTTCAGCATCAGATTACTGTGTCTTGGACCCCAAGGTCTTACTTCACTAGAAATGACAGCCTAATTTACTTGATTCCAGTATGTGACACTGCAAACTCCTCCACATGGATGTACTCAGCAGGTGTGTTAGCACCACCCCCACCTTGCAAGACATTACCTGGCCCAAGGCCACATACAGAAGCACTCAAAACTGAGAATTGGTTTTCTAGGTACCAATCTTGTGTTCAAGGAAATAAGATGCTGCTCCCCCATTAAAATACTTATTTTGGGTGCTTAAACCTTCACTGTAGGTTTTAAACAGAAGACTGTTAAGGCCCTGAGCAACTTGATCTAACTTTGAACTTAGCCCAGCTTCGAATGTGACTTTGGACCAGGTAACCCACACGGGTCCCTGTCACTCTGTTTTTACAGTAATCCTGTGCTGTTCTGTGTTTTTTGCTGTTGTGTTGGATTTTGAAGGAAACTTGTTTTACCTTCCAGTGTTCTATTTAAAAGCTCTGCCGAAGGAGCACCGAGGAGAACAGACCCAACTGTGTGAGTGAAAGCCGGACTGGGACCCGCCCGTGGCGGGGTTTGTGCTCACGGGTGACATCAAGTCCAGCACAGGTGAGTGGCACAGCTGTGCATGCAGAGGGGGCTGCTCAGGCTGTGGTTTTGCTGTATCTGCCTTAAAATACAAACTTTCAAAACCACTTCCTCAAAAATCTCCTTCCTTTACTTACCTGCCAAAACCTGAGCTCAAGGTTCTGTGGTTTCTCTTGTAAGAGTTGATTACACCATTAAGCTGCATCATCAACTGTCTCAAGAGAAACACTGAGCCATGAACTTGGGTCCTAGCAGGCACAAAGCCTTTAATTTCACCTTGGGGAAAAATAAGGTACTTTTGGTCACCTGGTTTTTTAAGACTTGACTTGGATGGGTTTTATGGGGTTAGGTTCAGGAATTTTTTTAATGCATGCATGTGAGATTACAGAATGGAGGAAAAACAAGGGATAAACACATGTGATATGTTTTAATGTGTGAGATTCAGATGGTTGTTTGTCAAATTTTGGGGTTTTGGAAGGACCTGAATGGTGGCAGAGGGGACCCAGCAGTGGCTACAGTTGATTAGGTCTCAGTAATGTTATAATCTCTAAGTTTGGGTCAACTGATAGATTCGAGAAGCACTTTATGTGCTTCAGCAGGTAACAGTGACAGAACTCTGATCATGTAGTCATTTGATCGGAACTTTTCTTAACCCCCCCTTCAGACTTAGGGAGGTATTGAAGGTTCTTAGATGTTATTATAATCAGTTTATGAAAGTAAACTTTCTTTTATCTGTTGCTTTGTTTTAATAAGTCACATTAGCTTATTGTCTGCACCCCATTTTGATTCTCCAAAGACCTCTTGCAAATGATTCACTTCCTTAGATTGTTTTTCTAGGTTGGAAAGGAAGCAAGTTCTTTGATGGTACTAACCTCTTTCAAAAATTATATTTATATTTGGCAAAGCTAATTAAGTAACAAAGTAGAAGAAACTGCTGATTAGCTCTGCAGTACTACTGCAAAAAATATTATTTGCATTAATTTAAAAGATAAATTTGTTTCAGCTTCAGTTATGTCTTTTAAAAAGTCTGTGAGTGCTGCATATTCATTTAACCTGCATAAGTGCTCATGGAAGGGAAACATTAATTTCAAATACATGAGCGAAGCAAATTGTAAATGTGTGTGCATGTGCTGCTGCTGAGAACTTGCACCTCTCTGTGCTGTGTTTGCTGTTTGACTCTCCAGGAAGTCGACACAAGT
The DNA here is from genome assembly GCF_965178545.1 of Coloeus monedula. Classification (NCBI taxonomy): domain Eukaryota; kingdom Metazoa; phylum Chordata; class Aves; order Passeriformes; family Corvidae; genus Coloeus; species Coloeus monedula. Next base: position 12,077,434 of record NC_138793.1, on the reverse strand, counting down.
AAAGGACAGCTGGCTCTGCCGTGCTGGCAGTTAAACACTGACAATTTGAGGGAACATTTCTAATTGTGACTGAGTTGCACAACTAAAACTGATTTTTATCAGAATAATTGTCTTGATTCATAGGATACAAAGAAAGGGAGAATAAAATAATTGGAACTTTGTTTTTCCCTGATGGGTTTTCAGTCCCAAAAACCCCAGAGCTGGAGTGTGAAAGCCCCATCCCTCGGTTGGTTGGTTGTGTAGTGCTGACCCAGCTGCAGTGAGTGAAGGAGCACCAAGAGCAGTGATTGCAAGGGAGCCATAAAGCAAAACTCCCTCATCCCAAACCTCGAGGGACCACCTCTCATTCCAGCCAGAAGCACCTGAGCTAAGGAAGACTTTTCTCACTGGTGTTGCAGCCTTTACCTCAACTGTGAGCCCCTGTCCAGCAGTGGAGACTGGAAAAAATAGCATTTAAATTTTTTCATAACTGTGCTGGAGTGTGGTCTCCTAGACCTGCCTCTGGTCAGGGTTCAGAGATAAAAATGGGCTTATTCCAGTGCTTAACTTGAAGATGACAACCATCTCTGTGAGATGGGACTATTTGCATGCATTTTCTTGAAGCTTTTCTGAGCAGAAGCTTGTGTGGCTTCCAGGACTGTGGCAGGGCCCAGGTTGTAACATCTAGCTAATTAATTGTTTGATAATTTTGTTGTAAATGACCTGCTCATTATTTCTACCAAGTCTGATGTTTTGCGTATGCTGTGCTTAATGCAGAAGAGATTGTTAAGAACGAGTTGTTCTGCTGCTTTTATGGCCTATTTATTTTAGTAATGTGAAATACTTAATTTTATTTATAAACCAGAAAAGAGTGCTGATGAAGAAATAATTCTCTGGATAGCTGACATTGACAATTTAAATATCTGTAAAGCTTCATCAAGGTTTATTATAGAAAAATTTGAGAATGGATCAATTCTAGGTGGTACCCTGGTTTGCTGTGTATATGAAGAGTATTTCTTAGCTACCTAGTGCCCCACAGCTACTGTGCTATTTAATATTTAAATGTCTTTAAAGTCCAGACCCCATTAATTGCTTTAAATTTCCCTGAATTTCTTTGCAAATTCCCTGTTTGCCAGTCCCTTGCAGAGACAGCAGGACAGGTTCCCTTGGCCTCTCATGGAAACCGTGGCTTCTCCAATACATGAGCACCTCCACATAATGCACACATGCAGAGCCCTGTTTCCCTGCAGAAAGAGCCAGGGGAAATTACAGTCTCATTGAGGGGTTTTTCATCAGTGCAATAGAATTATAGCACATTGCAGAAAATTGAAAGCCACACTTAGCAGGTAAGAAGTCATACATGTTCTGTTCCCAGCACTCAAGGCTGTTTTCCAGTTATCACATCCTGAGGTGCTGTGCATACCCAGTGGTAGCACAAGTAGTATTCTGAATTCTTTATTGATCATTTGCTTGCTCCCTATTTAATCAGTCATGTATTTGTCAGTGGAACATAATTGCTGAATACAAGTAACTCTTTAGGGAATAAAACATAATACCCCAAAAGGAATTTAATGACACGCTGTCTGAAAAGGCCACTTTAAAACACAGGGCTTGTTTGGGTTTTGTTTCTTTTGTTTGTTTGTTTGTTTTTGCTTTGTTTTGCTTTTCTTGGGGGATGAAAGGGGTTAGGTTTTGTTTTGGTGTTTTGGTTTTTTTAAAATGCTCCAAGCCTGCTTTTGGAGGCATAAAATACAATGTTGCACCCCCAGAGAGATTTGCATTTACAAACTTGATTCTAGGGCCAAATTTCTTTATTTTTGTTTTCCAGAAGTCCCTTTCACATATACTAAAGTTATGTTGAGTAATGACAATCTACTGCCTATAAGGTACCATTTCCATTATGCGAGTCAACAGAAACATCTGGACTGACTTCTTAATTTAAATAATTTTACCTCTGTAGTATATTTTGGTAATGAATAGTTAGAACATCTTCTATGGTTAGTCATGATGATAAGGTATTTATTTAGCACAGTAAACTTGCCTTCATGGTGGAGAAGGTGACAAAAGGATTGCCACATTCATTAAGTGCTGCTCTAAAATGTACAAAGCTTATTAATTTCTCTCCACTGGCATATTGTTTAACAAATAGGCATTCAAGAAATATATCTTAAGGCTACTGCTAATTAAGATTTTTTTGTATTTCTCATAACCCCACTAGCTCAAACCAAGGACACGTGTTTCTCAGTATCAAACACTCTTTAGAAGTGATGCTGCACTAGTATCACTGGAAGATCCTAAGCTGTATTCCTAGTTCTGTCTGATGTGCTATTTAATTCCTCTCTGTATTTGTGAGCTGGTGCTTTTAGGTGTATTGAACTCTGTGATGAATGGGTAACTCAGCAGCTGTTGGGCTGGGGGTGGTATTTTAAACTTTATGGGCTTTTTGAGGAAAACTACATTTCCTTTTGTTGCTGCCCTTTACAGTGCTGTGACCACAGAACTGGCTGCCTGCAGAGATTTTCAGAAAAGCTGTCCATGTACCCTTTTTGGGAGTGCTTGGAGTTTCTTGTGCTGTGGGCCTGCCCAGGTAGGACCAGCTCTGGAGACAAACAGACACTGCCTACAGCTGCTGTCATCACCCACTGAAGCCAACCTTATTTGACTTAGAGAACCAGCCTCTTTTCCTTCCCCTTTTATACTCTTCCCCAAACTACCCTGGGTAAAAATTTGGTTATTTGTTTTGTTTTCAGTCCATAAAATACCTCTCACTCTGAACATCTGAAATGTTAAACAGCAAGCAATCAACATGCTTTCTACACAACTGTCTAAAACATGTGAAAAGGTTAGGAATTGCATACTTCTGTAGGTTATCTGGGGTGCACACTTCTTCATCATATAATCCTTCAGGATCCAACAGGGTACCTGTGAACAGAAAGGGAGATGTGAGTGTCCCAGCACGGCTCCTGGGATGTGCCTCCTGGGAAGTTCCCAGAGGCACAGGTGTGTGGGAGAGTGGGGACTGCTCTGACTGAGAGCACACTGTGTTCACTTCTCCTCTCTCCAGACCTCTCTACTGCCTGCCACCTTGCAAATGTCTTCACACTTCCACTTTCTCAGCCCACATGTCTCTGATTTTTTTTCTCCTACCGCAGAATAAAGCCTCATTATTAAAAAGTTCTACTAATCTTTATTATCTTCAGTTATAAAAGCTCCTCTGGAGAAAGTATTAATTCCTGTTCTAAAACTTCAGCAAGTTCAACTGAGTCTCACCTGGTATTAATATCTCAGAGTTCCAGGAAATCTTTTACAATACAAACCTTACAAGTTCGTAGAGTTGATTTGCTTTGTTACATCCTCACTGACAGTATTTATTGAGCACCAAATGGAACACTCTGATCAGAAGCTGCAGGCTTTCACTGCATGCACAAAGCACAGAAACAATAATTTGGCTTCCTTCCCCTCCAAGTAATCTAGAGATTATTTTAAAAGTACAATATGTGGGGAAGGCATTCAGGTAGCTTGATGCATGAGTTCTGGAATGTGGACTGAAGTTCAAGATCTCTGTTTGGGTCTTAATTATCATTCCACAAGATATTGTTAAGGTCTATAAAATTTATGTTATAAAAATACCCCTTATAAATATTTGTCCTCCACCAAATTCTTTCTGCTGGTCAGCTGAAGCAGCTGCTGCTTAGAGCTGGCTGTGGGTGACAGGCAGGGAGGTGTTCCCACACTGAGAGCTAGAGAAGGACTTACCGATTGCCCAAGGTTTATCCTCCCCAGGACCAACTCGACACGGGTCTTTGTAGTGTGTAAACAGAGAATGCTGTTGCTCCAGCTTGTCCTCTGCAGGGAAAGAACAACCCCAAGAGAAGGCACATCAGCTCCTGGTTGTGAACCTCTGCACAACTGTGTGTTCTGCCACAAGAGGAACACCAAGCCCTCGTTTCTCCTCAGTATAAATACCTAGGTTTGATTTGAATCACTTCAGCCGTAGCTTTACTGCACAGCAGGATCTTGCCTCAGTCAGAAATTCCAGCAAATGTTTGCTAATAAAAGTGCTTTCCTATGCTTTCTTACAGTCTTTTCTGTGAAAGATATTCTTGGTAGTTTTAGCTCTAAGCTGAAGTGAAAATTTTCCAGTGTATCTCCTCCCTCTGCCATTGCTTTGCTTACACAGTACAAAACTCTTGTTGAGATAGAACACCCAGAGGAGAGCTGGGCTGGCTTCCCAGTGGCAAAAGGAATGGCTGTTTGTGGGCATATTTACACATCTCAGTAAGTTTGAAGATAAAACCTTATGCTTTCTTTGCTTCAGAAGAATTCCCTGACTGAATGTTTTCCAAGCTATAACAGATAAGGGAAAGGACAGGCAATTGATAATTTGCTTGGGATGTTATCTACAGCATTAAAGCCATTCTAAACATAATCAGCATGACCTATCAACCTTAAATTAAATTCTTCCTAGTTGCTACTGTGCTCCTTGCATTGAAGGCATACAGCATATCAAGCTCCTAGGACCACTTGGTAAGATATCCCACAAAAATGAGCACACCAGCATTTCAGAGCCTGAGCAAACCAGCAAGTTCCAGTTCTATGTGTGCTGCTTATCAATGCAGTCGCCATAGCCAGGAAACAAACTGGAACGTGAAAATGCCAATGGCTACAATTCCACTGTTAAATGGCAAAGGAACTGCAAACAGCTCCTGAAAACTTCCTTACAGCACTTAACACCTTTTACAAGGTTAGAACATCTTAGCAACACTTGAAGGCTCTCTCTTGGGATCGTCAGCATATTCACCTGAGTTTGGAGCTGCTGCTGCTGTCATGTATTTGTCCCTGTCTATGTGCCAAGAGAATGTGCGAAATGGGAAATAAAATCTTAAACAAAACTCTGAACTGTGAGCTGTGTCTCTTAGACAGAGCCCAGTTCACACACCAAGGATCACATCAAATCTCCTTGTGTAAAACGCTGGTCTTGCCAAGTGAAGAAGCTGCTGATCTCTCTGCTGAACAAAAAGGTGGAGTGAAGCAGTGCTGTGCTCGCAGCTGTTGGCTAGTTTGCCGCTTTGTTATTCACAGTCTTTAGTACAGCTGACTGACAGTTCATCCATCTCATTACGTCTTTCCAGCTGGCTCTTGTAAAGCTCTCAGTCTTGAGAACATCCTCAAAACTGCAAGGAGATTGAAAAACTAATTTTTCTGGGAATCCTGGGGTTGTGGCACATGATTGAAGGACTGACCCTCTCTAAGTTCTGCCAGGTGGGCAATGCAGAGAATTATCTTTCTGTCTGAGCAGCCAATGGGTTTGTTTAATATTTACGGAAAAGTAGAAGTTGAAATCTTTGCCATTTTTCATATCTCTGAGTTTTCCCTTGTTGTATCATTTGTCTACAGAATCTCCCTCAAAGCCAAGATAGATTAAAAATTATTCATTTACAACTGTGGCACTGACCATGACAAGTCATAGCTGATGACACAAAACTTTACCCATCTGTTTGGAAGGCTTTTTTTTTATGCTAAAAGCTTTAAAAACATAATGGACTTTTACATAAGTCAGTCCAAAGCAACATGACAGTAGGTAACTTTCTAATAACATTCCCACTAAGTGTGAATTCCCTGTATAATGTTGCCATAATTTTCTGTAAATCTGGAGGGGAAAACTGAGTTGCAGAAAATTTGTCATAAGCGTAAGGTCACTCATGGATCTAAAGATCTTTGAAAACTGTACTGTCAATATAACTAAGAATAGAAGCTTGGTATTCACTAAAACATTAATTAGCTGTTGAATCAGTCTGTGGAGGGGGAAAGGATACAGAAAATCATAAAGAGAATTACAGGAAGCTGATTATTGCTTAAAAAAACCTTAAGATACTCAATTAACCTATAATGCTAACAAATGTCCCTAAAACAATGAGTAATGTAAGAATGGAGGAGAGAACTTTAAAACATTGCATTAATCTTGCTTAGTACATATGGAAAGAAAGTAATCTGAAAATAAAAAAAATTAAATAGCCAGCTTAATTCCAGTTTCCAGGCTGGGTGCATTTTAAAGGAGAGGGTAAATAAGCGTCAGAGATAGCAAAGATAAAATTAATTTTTATAACCAGTTTTCAATCCTCTTTAGCAGCAGTTGCAACGTTTACAACTATTATTTGCAAAAGGAAATTGTTATTTTTACTTTTTCATTAAAAAGACAGCTCAGAATTGCATTAATTATGCTCTGTACTTCTTGTGCAAGATCTTGGGTAGAGTGCCAACACTTCTCAGGTGGAGAGTCCTGACCATATGTTCTGCCTCACAGCTTCACTCCCATCTCTCTCCTCATGCTGCAGAGCCCATTCACTCTCGATTTGTGATCTGACTGGGCAGTCTCCCATTTAGTTTGCAGCAGCTTGTTTATTTCCTTGATGGACACCTTTGCCTCCAGGCCACTCCATCCAGCCAACAACGTTGCAAGTGAAATGGTCAAATCACAGCAGATGTGTCTATTTGTGTCCCCAGCTTCTGCCTCTCTTGCCCAGCACTGCTGCAGCCCCCTGGGCTTATGTGGCAGCTTGGGCAGCTGAAGAGCTGTTATTGACCACTTCCTTCCTGTATTCCCTCAAAAACTCACCACCACTGCTGCATTATACTTCACCCTAAGATGTGTTTGTCTGACTACAGCATTCTGTAGCCACTGCCACTTACTGCTCACCTCCACCATTCAGAGCACTGGCCAGCACCTCTCTAACCATTCCAAGTTTCCTTTGGATCCCAAGTTGTGATGGATTTACTGTTTGTACCTATGAGCTAGAAATGAGTGAGACAAGGGCTGGGGTTTGGGCTGGTGGTCTTTTCTACCCAATTAAACATTTCTCCAACTTTCCTAAAATCCTCCATTTCAAGTGTCTGATACAAGTGGTGAGATTAGAGATAATAGTTTGGGGGGTTTTAGATCAGACAATGCTTTTTGTTACAATTTCTTCTGGTTGCTCTCTACCTCAGTTACCTGAGACTTCTTATAAAGACTACAGAATCCACTGGCTGCTGTTCCCAAATTCACCTGTTCATCCACAAACCCTGATCTGAATTGCTGAATCTCACTTTGGATGCCGCAGCCTGAGCTCCCCTGGGCACTGTCCCTGTGTCCCCCCTACCTGGACCTGCCCTGTGCTCTCTGTGGCAGCATTTCAGCTGTGGCCCCTCAGCCCCAGCCACTGGTCCATGTGCCAGCTCCACACCAGCAGGGAGCTCTGCTGGATGCCTGAGCTGGACAGAGCAGGGAGGCACAGAGGATACACGGACACAATGCTCTGCACTCCATGTTGGCAATTTAACTGTTAACACAGCATAATATTCATGTTTGGAAAAAGCTTCCATCTCTGTGAACTCACCACCAATTAATTATGGTTTTGTGGAGTTCTTTTTCTAGTACCCTCAGCATTCAATTAAAAGAAAAAACAAATTTCTTTAAAAAAACCCAAAAGTACATAGCATGAGTTAATTTTTTTCCAAGATTGATTCAGCAGTGTTGAATTCTCTCTGCAGCATTAGTCTCCTATGCATATATGTACTACTAAATTTTTTTAACTGCATGAATTTACTACGTTTCTCCACAAAAATCCCATAGCATACATGTCTCTCATCAGTAATTAAAACCGTAGGACAGTAAGTGTCTACCTAATTCAAGTGAAGCTAAACCACTGTATCTGTCCTCATTATTGCTATCACAAGTCACAAATTATTGCTCTTTGTGCCTTAAAACCCATCATGCTTAATTATTCCACAGAGCTCATGGGATGAGCCAAGGGGAGTAGCTGACACTTAAAGCTCATACCTATTTTAGAAGTGTCTGTAGCAATTAAGTTTTTCCTAGCAAAAGCCAGTCATAATTTAGTATATAGTCATATACTGCTATAACCCACAGGGATCAAGAACCTTCCTATTCCTTTTCAGGACTGGTAGACACCAGGAAAAGGCAAACCTTGTCTTACCAGAGGAGCAGTTATCGAAGTTGAGATCTCCACAGAGTACATCAAAAGCCACCAGCTCCTCTGGATTGGCTGTACTGGAGGAGGAGGTAGATTTTCTGAATTCAGACAGCCAATCTTGAAGCATATCCAGTTGCTCACATCGAACAGTAGTGTCTCCTGCAGCAAACAGACAAACAACCAAAACAAGGAGTGAGACCTCCTTCTAGAATGTTACTCAGACACGTATCAGTTGCTGAGCTATTGGCAGACATCCAATTTCCTGAGAAAAAGGCTGCAAGACAAGAAATTATGTGGCCAGAAGTGCACTCATAGTGCTTAGCCTGTTAGGAAGTCCAGTAGGAACAACACTTTTCGATGGTTTTAAGTATCTCTTCTGAAACCAGTCACATCTGAAGAAATGAGAAGTGCCCTGTGCTGCAGACAACCAGCCAAAATGATGTCTCTTGCTGTAGGAGAATCTGATGCACTACATTTATAACCAGAAATTCAGAGTTAAAATCCTACTTCAGGCAGAACTACACAGTATGTTCTGGGGTAAATCACTTGATCTTGCTTTGCTTTCTAATTTTTAAAAATGAAAAGTTTAACTTTCAAGTGTAAACAGTAAATATACATCAGTGTTAAATTCATCTTACTTATACTGTAGTAGTCCATCTGAGGATGAGTTCTATTTATGTTCAAGTAAGAATGCCTAAACTGAAAGTATTTTTTCATATTTCTAAAGGCACGTGTTAGAAGCAGGTTTAGGTAGGCAGGAATTCAGAAATAAAGAACTAGATTCTTTTCACCAGTTCTGGGGAGTTACACCAGGATGTTTTACATGAAAGGGCTGAGATTGATTGGTTGCCAAATGGAACCATCTGACACACAAAATAGCTCTTTAATTACAGCAACTAACCACACTTAACTTCAAGCACATTAGGTGACATGAAGTCTAATAAAAAATGATTACTGTCTCTCTCTTAAAATGATTACAGCAAATCATTTTGATGCGGGCAAAGGAGCAGATAGATACATTCTAGAAACAATTCTTTACCATACTGTCTTCCCTTTTCATTTTCACTGTCCCTACAGTTAACAGCTATAATTTTGCTTGTTCCAGATTTTCAAAGATATAAGTCAGAACATTACTTTTCTTCAAAGTAAAAGATTTGTCTTCAAATGCCAGAATCAGAAGGAAAATCGGTAAACCCAAAATTACTTAGTCTGAGTAGAATTTTACTTTCACATAATTTACTACTTTGTAAAACCCATTTAAAACATGTATGTCCAGAGCTGCTTTTAGAGGCCGCTGTGGAGATGGTGAATATTTAAGTCTACACCCTCACAGTTTATTAATCACTCATCTCAACTGCAGCTGTCACCAGGACTCTTTAGGGACTCTTAAAAAATGAGCTCTGCAGCCTTAGCACTGTTACTGCATTAGTACACACAGACTCCAGAGTCCTGGAGTCCCATTAGGACTTCACCTTCCAACCACTATTACCCTGTGAAGGGTTGGAATTTCAACAACATCTCAGGGCAGGGGTGAGCAGGAAGGTGTTAAAGCAACAGTTAAAAGCAAACAGAATCAGAAATGTTCAACCAAGGATTATTTGACACAATACTAAATAATTGAAAGAAATATTGAAAAGACCATGAGTAGGGAAGGAGGGTTCTAAGTAGGTTCTGACACTGACTCATCTCTTCAGGCTGGTAATTCCAACAGCAAAAAATCTGATCTTTTTCTTCTGCTTGTGTTACTCCTAATAAACCTTTACCAGCTGGGCTGTAATATAAAAGCAGATGCAAGCATTTCCCAGATCTATTCCCTAACCTACAGTTTCTAGTTACTTGTACCTCAGGTTTACATCGTACCCTACTCACACAGCTTGACACAAATCCAGACCAACTTACTCTTGGGAAAGCCCCTTGCTATGACAGCACAAGAAAGCCCTACAGTGAAGATGGAGCTAAACAAAAGCACAGCAAATAGGTCACATGGAATAAATAGAGCCTGGAGCAGGTGACACTCACTACAAAAGGTGTGCGTGACTAACAGATCCATTCTGCTTAGATCAAGATAGGGGCAATATTACAGATTCATGGAATGTATCAGCTTGTGAAAGGGACCTCTGGAGATCATCCAGTCCAGCCCTTCTGCCCAAGCAAGGGTCACCTACAGCAGGTTGTTCAGGACCATGTCCAGTCAGGTTTTGAAAATCTCTGTGGTGGGAGACTCCATAACCTCTGGGTAGCCTGTCCTGGTGCTTTGTCATCCATGCAATGAAAACCATTTTCCTCTGTTTAAATGGCATTTCAGTTTGTGCCAACTGCCTCTTGTCCCTTTACTGGACCCCACTGAGGACAGGCTGCCTCCATGTTCCTTGCACCCTCCCATCAGGTATTTACACTTTGACAAGAGCTTTCTCCTCCTGAAGATGTCCCAGGTTTCTCATTCCTGGTGAAGCTTATCCAAATTCATGGACTGTCCTCCTTTTGCAGCATCTGAATCTTCCTCTCCTGTCTCCTCTCCTTAGGCTGTACTTCTGACATGCCATTGTTTCCTCATAACATAACTTTTAAACATTGTGCTTGTTGACAAGAATGCAGTAAAATCCCGTTCCCCACAAAGTCCCAATTACATAAATTGCTTCATTTTCTAAGATGGGCTTTTACATTCCTTAATGGTGAAGGGTTTTTTACTCATTTTCTGTGAATTATCCATCTGGCATGGCTTCACCAAATGAGAAATAAAATAACAGGACCATTACCACATGGCGTAAAACTCAGGCAGTAACCTGTATTAGATCAGCGTGAAAAATATAGCAAACCACTTGACTGAAACACACAAAAGTAACATTCTCCAAAACAGAAAAATCTTGAGAAAAACAAGAGACATGCAGGCAAAATGATGTTGTGTCTGATAAGATGCACTGCTGTTACTAGAAAAGCATTAACTGCACACTGACATACATCTCTCTCTGAGGATGCTGAGCCTTTGTAACAGCCCTGTACAGCTTTTAACCTCAGGGCTCGACAGGTAAGCAGTAGCCTTGGAGCTCTGGGAACATGACTTTCATCTATCTTTAGCAAAGTGTAGGACTTGTGACAGCCCGGCAGCCCTGACTATCCCCACTAGAGGTCACAGATGTAATTGCTCTTCAGAGCACTACTGGGAGCCGGGGCATGAAGTCAGCTACATTTCCAGGACACAAGATGGAATCCCTCTAATGAATCCCTCTAATGAATGACTTGAATGTAACTGTTTTCTGAGGTTAGTATTATCCAGCTCACTGCAGCTCTCAGCAGGTACTGCATGTATCCACGTGCAAAAGTTACTACTCAGACCCGAGTCTCAGCATCTCCCAATGATCAGTAGCTTTGGAGATGAAGATAAGTGAACTCATCAGACACCTAAGTAGAAGCCAAAGCTGCATCCAGAACACTCAGGGGAACAGACATTTCAGGAACTGCTCCTGAAGTGAAATAGCATCAGTAAATATTAACAGATGAGAACTAGGTAGTATCTCCCAACAAAGGTTCAACTTCTTAAATGTTCAGATAGAATCAGTGATCTGACTGCCTCCAGGGATTAGCCAGAGAATACAGATTTGTGCTAATTCCTGTGCACTCTTTGCTTCAGGAACTGGCCTGGAAAAATGCACATAATTGTGTTGTGACTGGCTCCTGCAGTCATCATCTCCAAATTCTCTGAAAGCTCCTTTCAGCTTCAAGTTTTGTGGAAGGATGAAAGGGTAATACAGGGAACTTCAGCCAGCATAAATAAATACTTCACCTTTGTTTATCGTAGAATAATCATACTTGCCCTTTCCATTCACTTTGAAAACACTTGAGTGAAACCCTGGCTTCAGTTAGAACTCAGGCAAGTACTATACACTGACTGTTCTGTCCTACTCTGAAAGACATTGGAAGGAGCACTATGGTTGTAGGACAAAGCAAATACAGGCCTAGTCACAGGGAATTAAAAGATCTAGTGGAGGTGCTGCAGTATGGGATATACTGTCAGGGAACCTGGGAAAGAAGAGCAAAAAGACTTGCAAAGTGTAGGATGTAAAGGCTAGTCACAAAGAAAAACTGTTTCCATGTCACAAACTAAAGGCTTCAGTTCAGCTCTGAGACAAGCTGTGTCACACCTGACTATGTGCAGACCCCTGCACTTGGAACACTTAATCCAGGGTAGACTGAGGAAATGAAATAAACCAAAGTAAGAACAAACCACCTAAAAACCCAAAGGAACAAAGCCCCCTTTTATTCTGCCGGGTTACTTTTCAGCTAGGTCAGGGCCCCAGTCAGGTACAGTGCAGCCTTCGACAGCTGGGGTAGCACAGCTGAGAGGAGAGGAAAGGACAGCCTGCCCTGGTGTGGATATGCAGGCTTTGCTACTTCACAAACATCTGTGGAATCACTGCCTAGGGATGCTCAGCACAGGAGTTACTCCTGATTGCACAATTTGAAACACTGAGAGAGCTTTCTCAGTGCTGAGTTCTGCTTCAGCTCTGTGTTGGCTTGGGTACCTGAAACTGGGGCTAGAGAAGTGTGGGTTCCCAGCAGCTGGGCTGCCAGTGGCTACATTCACACTAAATGCAGAGCAGGGATGTGAACAGGTTATGAGATAGCATCCAGCAGGCTACATCATTTGGGCTGGGGCTGGAGTAGCTTGAGGCTTACTCTGCATTGATGGCTTGGTGGGGTGTCTGAGAGCCGTGACTCAACAGGATTCGGGATGTGGGTGGATTCAAGGCAGCAAAACGTGTCCAGAACATTAATCACTGACTAATCAAAAGGCATAAAAGAACCATGTAAAATTAACAGCCCCATGGAAAATAACTACATCAAATCTCATTAAAGGATCCCTTCATTTGTCACTGAAATGCAACTATTTCCAGAGTGGAAATAGTTGCATAGCAGCAACCAGTATCAGGCAGAGACCTGAGAAGAAAAGCTACATCTAATTCTAAAGTTTCTTGAAAAAGTTGAGGGTCAGGTCTGAACAAATGGTAGTTGCTCTGAAGAGAGTTGAGCCAGCACATCCCTTGAGAAAAGCATTAGTAGCTGGTCCCTGATCACAAGCAGTTGGATCATTTAACTTTATACTTATGTAAGTATTGGAACTGTCAAGTGTAAGTTTATGTATCCTAGAAGGGAAACCAGGTTGTACTCAGCTATGTATGACAAGATGATTTAAATGGCTGACCTTTTAAATACTGCTTGTTTTTATAGATACACATCTTTATATCGTTAAACTGGTCTTTTGGATAATTTGTTTAATGTGTGAATGTTACCAATCAAATGATGCAAATCAGAAAGCACAGCTCTGCCAAACTTACAAACTTTAGTTTTCCATTTCATTACATAAACAAATATGATATATCTAGGGACAGACTCTTAAAGCATTGTCTGCTCTATTTGATTGTAGTTTGAACCAGATAAACCTAAAACTATGAAGCAGGAAAAGAAAAGGTTGTGTTTTACCTGTGAACAAACTTTAGGTTGACTGTGAAAATAGAACATTACTTCCCCTTTCTTCTTCCCTCCCCCCTCTTCCTCTTTAGTATTTTAGGGATTTCACAATGTGGTTATCAAGGACTAACTGAGAATACATGACTAGGTAGTAAAAAGGAACAGGACTGAAAATTAGAAACAAAACCCAAAAAACTAAACTAAACTGGAACAGCAATAAATCTCAGCTCCACAAGAGCAATCTCACAGTACATTACCATAAGTTAAAAATAGAAAAGCAGAGAAGGATGTTACATTGTTAAAAAGTAGCTGAAAAATTCATTAATCTTTTTTAGAACCATCCAGTCTCTCTAATGGACTTGAGAGACTGGCAGTTTTGTTCCCAAGTCCCAGTGTCACTGAGGCAGGGATGGAGCAGCAGAACGCTGGCACACGCTCAGCACACGGGTGCAAAGCTCCACCATCCACGTGCAGCCCTGCCTTGCCTTGGTCCCAGCACATGGGCTGTCAGCAGCCAGTCTGACAGGGCTGTCCTTCTTCCAGCAGCCAGGATTACAAGAATCACAGTCATGTTAAATAAATGAAGGGTATCCAACCCTCTGGCTAAATAAAATGCTGATCATACTCAAAGTAAAGGTCTGTTTATTTGGCTTCTATTACTACACCTACTCTAACTACAGAACTGCTTTTAAACATACGACCAAGAGAATTTTCCAGTGAGTATATTAACTTGCTAAACATTTATGGATGAAATTTGCAGGTCAAAAGCCAGAGAATTTTGGCTTTTTCCACCAGAAATCAGCAGCTAGAATTAGTGTCCCAATATGTTTCTTCTGATTATCCCCCAGTTATGTACAAAGAAATTTTTGTTTATATGCTGATACTCACAGTACGGGTTATTAAATGTTGTTGAGTAACAATGATAGTAATGTATTTCTAAAATACCAGTATTTGGTTAAGAGGGAGCAAAGTCCCCAAGGGACATTTTTTGTTTGTGCCTTATGATAATTACTCTGGGACTGAAGATGTGAAGGGTTGGGGATACTTGTCTACCCTACTTTGCAACACATGCTGCACTCAGAAACACAGGAGGAGCAACACTTTGGCTCCTTGTGCACAGTAATTCCACCACAGGCCTGGAAATAGTGACAAACTTAGGTATGAATCTTAGGACAGTACCTGCAATAGCTTGCAAGTGAGTGCAGGAAATGTATCCCACAATTCTTTGGTCCTGAGGTGTACTTCCCACTTGCACCTGGAAGGGAGGAAATAAAAAGGTGATTAATGGAAGAGCTCATACAATTCTACTTCCAAGCCCATCTGTGTAGCCTTTTTCACCACTCTTTCCAAGTCCCTTTTGAAAACAGACATAAATACAAAACCACCAGAGACACACACTGGGGCTTACTGGTCTTATTGGGGCTTACTGGTCTTACTGGGACTTGTGGCCAGCCCCTTTGCACATTACCACGTTCAATATTTTGATTTTGATCTGCAACACATACAAACCCCTTACTTTCTCCTGTTCTTTGCAGTGCCCCTCGTTCCCTGTCCCAGCTCTTATTCCTGTGTAAGATTCAGGCCCACCACTCAAGTGCCTTATAAAACTAATATCACCAGCAGCCTGATTCTTGGTACCTGTGTATGACTAGAATGTAAAAGGAAAAAATGCCACGGGCATCTAGGGAAAAGGATGAAACATGAAATAAATATTGGTTTTGATCATGTTTTCTCCATTCCACATCAAGTGTTGGATTTTGATGGATTTTTTACATTCTCCTACAAAGATGTTGGGGGCCTTGCTGTGCCTCAGCAGTGTTTGCATCCTTCAGCTCACAGCACCAGCCCCCATGCCTGTCAAGCAGACAAAACAATATGTGAGGTCCTGTACTTACACACAGAAAGGAAGGGCTTCCAGGGAAGCTGGAATGTAGCATAATTCCTCATCTAGATCATAAGCTACAATCTTTTAAAAATGTACTTGCGAGTAGACACACAGGCAAATTAGAATCAAGTTCTGGTTTAGGTTTCCAACTCTACTGAGGATTTTGGCTTAGTTCAGGACTTAGCTGCAAATCAAAATTCCCACTGATAAGGGGATCAAGTTTTGGATTGTGGCAAGAAACTAGTTTGACTGTATGGTTTTCCTGTTGACAGTTTATGTGGCAACACTGCATGCATTAAAGAAAATGCCCGCAGAGGAAAGTTGTACCCAGGGCTCAGAAAACACTGCCACAGATGACTCTACTTCACAAGGCTAGGCTCAAATTTTATCTGACACCTCTAAATAACAAGCAGAGCTCCATTTCATATGGACACAATTTTGTCAGCTTGGTTGGTTTTCTTGTTTTTCAGGTATTCAAGGACCATCTGATTCATTTTATAACTGAAAAGGTGGCTTTGCAGTAAGTGAATTTAGAAGTCATTTGTACTTAACAATGCCTTGTTAACTTTGAGGGTTTGTGCCAGCCAGGGGAGTAGGTAATGAACAACTGGCATTATTCTGTCCTCAGTCTGTTCAGTCCTTTTTTAGACAGTTTTACAAATAGTTATTGATGGTGTTCTTATTGCTGTTCTCATATAGCTAACCTGCTTCAGGGAGCCAGAGGGAGATAAGGAAAATACAGGCAATCACTGGTGCATCCACCCCCACAGGAGGAGATTCTCCTGAACTCACAAGATTGCAGCAGTCTCAGAGGATGGGCAGCTCTGCTGGATGGCTGTCAGGGACTGCTGCAGGAGCTGCACTGCACAGGCCTCTCCCTCCTCCCTCAGGCTGCCTGAACATCTCATTGTCACTGCTGAATCATAAGCAGCTTTCTCTCCAACTCTTTTATGCAACATATGCCATTCCAGTAGAAAAGTGGAAACCAGTTTGTTTCCTTTACTGTCTAGGACAGGCAGGTGTATGAACTGTATTTTCCAAACTTAGTAATTCAAAACCAGGGTTTCTCTTCAACACAATCAAAAAAAATCCTAAACTATAAAAAGTCTCCACTTGTTTGCAAATGTGCAGTGTCTCCTGCAGCAGAGGACAAGTGTGGATGTCACACGCCTCTCAACGTCATCCTCCATAACCCGGGAAGGAAAATACTGCACATAAAGTGTTCTGCCTTTTAGCAGGAATGTGCTCCTTATAATCCCCTCATTGACTAAAGTAGATGGAATCATTTCAGTGTTTCTATTCAAAAAGCATAAAAGATTTAAGTCTAAAAGCTGAACATCCAAACATAAATTATAGCCCAATTGAGAAAAAGAAGTCAACTCAAACTGGCTTTAGAATTTCCTGTGCAGCCTTAATAGAGTGCCTGACAAGGCCTTGTACTCCTCAACCAACTTGTGTATAGGATCACGCTAATTTCCATTAATCATAAATGAATATGTATTGTTCAGTGTGCCTCTGTGCACAGATCTGTGCTGAAATGGACTTGGGATTTTTTGCTCTCAAAGAATGGCAAGAAATGGCCCAGGATAAAGCCTGGCTGTGCTGTATGGAGGGGGCTGAGCGCCACAAATGCCCACAGGGATGGTGCCCCAGGGCTCTGCTGGAACACACAGTCCCATGGGGAAAGGAGAGGGGCTTTCATAAACACCCTGCTAATTAAAAAAATAAAGCTCAAAAGCAAGAGCTGAAGACCTTAACATAATTAGAATTTCCTTGGAAAGTGCCAGTATGGAAGTGCATCCAAAGCAGCTCGTCTCCCAGATTTCACATTTCCTCCAGCTTTTTTAACTTTTAGGGGTTTGCAGTTTCTTTTTGAGTGGCAGTACTGATGGAAACCACTAAACAGAGTATATTTGGTGTGTAATCATAATGGAAGCAAATATTTGTGACAACTCCTAGGAGAGTAAACAAATACCTTTGCAGCCTCCTAGTCAGTTCCCCAGCTACAATAGAGGCACTACTGTATTAAATATGATCTGAAGTAAAATTGTAAGAAAAATCTCTTTATTCAGTCTAATTTGGTATTTCTCAGATGGACAAGGACTGTGGGTTGTGCAGACAGGAAACCTACTTGACCTCTGAAATATTCCAAGCCCTATAATTCTGCATAGAAACATTCTTTTGTGTGGCCAAGTACTGTAGCTATTTCAGACTGTTGCATTTTCCAGGGTACATTAGATGGTGGTGTCTCGGCCGGGGCAGCGACGTGGCAGCGTCACAGGAAGACAACACTGAGCCTTCAGCTCAGCCTCCAACGTGGATCTTGGCAGGAAGGCTCTACTTCCACCAAACCAAGTCAGCACTTCACAAATATAATTTTAGCTGCTTAACACAGAAGAAACTTTTACAGTTACATATACAAAGAAAGTATATGTAAACAAATAAGCCAAAGTGGCTCTGTCACCATAAGCCTGACTTGAGTTCACCTCAGCTGCTCTACATTGGTAGCTGTGTGTCAATAACACATTTATGGAATCATCCTTCTGCAGGGACCTACTTCAGATACCGCTTTCTAAAAATCATCAGCCAGTCTCAGTTGTGCCACGAGCTGCTTTTCTGTGTGTATGGAAATGTACAGGAAGATAATATCTAAATATAAGGTCCCAATGTTTTAAAACTGGGTAATTGTTCCAGGAGGAACAAGGTATGTGATAACCTGTTAAACTCTAGTGTTACCTAGAGGAAAATTAAAACTGAGAGAACCTATTTGTGGTTTAATAAGGTGTCCCAGTTAGACAATTTTCACATAAAAAATTAGCATTTTTCAAAATTATGCTGAAATATGCAAGATAAATTCCAATTCTCACTACATTTGCAATAATCAAATTAGTCAAACATTGAGAAGCTAAGAGTGGATTCAGATCCCTATTACACCACTGACTGCTACATTTTGTTTGCTCTTGGGAGGGGGCATGAAG
This sequence comes from Coloeus monedula, assembly GCF_965178545.1. Classification (NCBI taxonomy): domain Eukaryota; kingdom Metazoa; phylum Chordata; class Aves; order Passeriformes; family Corvidae; genus Coloeus; species Coloeus monedula. The sequence continues at coordinate 12,059,153 of NC_138793.1, read as the reverse complement.
AGCTCATTACAGATGGGAAAGAGACTTTTTTCCTTAAGGGGGAAATCCTACTAAGGGTGTGTTTGGAATCCAAAATGCCAGTTTCTGCTGCTACATATTTATATTTGTCCCCTATCTGTAAATTAAATAAGTAAGTGCAAAACTGATCGCTCTGAATTTTTGTTTTCCAAGTACTGGCTGTGTCAAGCACACAAAAGTACTTGACATCAAGTACTTTTTATTAAAAGATTTCATCTAAATGCCGTGGCACATTAGTGCAATCTGTTGGAGAGACCACACTGGGACTGTGCTGTGCTATGCAACAATGGGTGTATTCCTAGAATTGTTTTGCAAAAGCTTGTCCTGTATGACTGAGGAGTGGTCTGTCCTCCACTGAGACTGGGATCAGGTAATAAACGGCTCATGAAAGAAATCAAGCCAACAAGGTTATGGCAGAAAGATTCTTGTTGACAGGGAAAAGAAAACTGATGGGTAGCAAGAGCTGAAATTTTAGAGCTACAGCAAGGGAAAATAACTTTAAATTCAATCACACTGCTTGCTATCATGGGAATTTCCTGAGCTAACTGGAAATCTTGCACATCTCATGTTTCCCATATGGTAGCGTAGTAAGTATACAAAGCTGCAAGCTTGACAAATACCTTGTCTCTTAAGAGTTTATATTTACACACATCTGTTCCAGCAGTGCAAAACAATTTTATCACATCTGGATGTCAAGAAAAGCATCAACGGATACTTAAACAAAACCCATGGGAATGCTACTTTGAGACTGGGGCATTTCTTTACCACCTTGAAAAACAGCTTCAAACAGGTCATTGCTGTGTTAGTAAATCATCCAGTGCTGGGAAGGAAATGCTTTTAATGGTTAAAAATTTGAGTTGTGCATGAGAAATCTCACTTGATTAAAGAACCAGTCTAGAGTCTCAAATATTGACCAATAATATGTACACAAAGCCAAAATATTTGTTATGAGTAGAACTTAATCTTTAGTGACATTTTCTAGAGGCTTCATATTGCCAGGAGGGAGCCATTCAAAAAAATCCAAAATAAAGTAGATAGTTTCTTAAGTGCGTACCCTCCAAAACAAAGGAGTTATTTACATAAAAGTCCAAGCATATACCACTGCCCCTCTCTGCAGGGGAAGCAAATCCTGGTATGAGAGCTAAAATTTTGGCATACTCCTGGAAGAAGTTCCTCACAAAGTCTGTCACCCCAGAACCTCTGTGTGGCCAATAAAGACAGATCCGGGAAAGGTAAATAACCTGCCTGTAACACTGAGACTCCTTCAGGCAGATGGGATCTCCATGGCCTAGCTCCAGCTTCAGCCAGTATAGTTTAATCACATCTTGGGCTGTAAATGAGCAAACCATCCCTTTCATCTGCTCAGATGACCATGAAGGTGTCAATTTCACCACTGAAATAAACATGAACCATAGTACTGCTCCCTGCATTGCTCTTCTGAAGAGAGTAAGTCACCAAAGTACAGAGCTCTACAGGAAATTAATTCACAGTCATGACAGGAGCCACGCTAAAGATGGTCATATTATGAAGAAAAACTAACCAGGCTGAAAGCACCCCTGCATGATCTGAGGGAAAAAAACCCTCTCTCCCTAAAAACAAAACCATGAACATTGCATTTGTAAAGAACATCATCTGCACAGGGGCCTTGAGTAACTCTTTGTGTTGGAAGTAGAACACCCCAGACAGAGAGTAAGTGCAGGGCACAGAAACAGAATTTACAGTCGATGTGACAGTGACTTACTCCCACAGAAATATTCATCTTACCATATGTAGCCAATATTCTTTAAGTTCAGGGGAAGCTGCCTTAAAAAGAGCCTGAGATTCAACTGAATTACCGTGGATAAAGCAACTGCACATGTGCAAGGAGTGGTATTTCCACACACACTCCGGGTTCAAGCCTCTGGGGTGGGTGCTCTGAGATGTGCTGGTAACAGGCTTTGTCCTCCCTGTTTCCACTGCACTGGGGATGCCATTATGTAATCCAATGTCATTATAATGAGCAAACAGTGAGGAAGAGAAGAGAAAGAAATGGAAAATACAGTTTGTTTTCTTTCCAGTACAACATTTGTGCAATCTTCCAAATTGTATCTACCGCTCCTGGACTTTTTCCCCATTTCAGCAAATTTCCAATACAAGCAGGAGAGTCGGCATCAAGAAACTGACTGGAACAGTCAAACTCTGTGCCCAAGTCTTCATTCCTGTTACTGTTAAGAGAAGATGCCAAGGAGAACTTGCAGCTGCTCCCATTCCCACTTCAAACATTCCTGTCCCACAGAGATGACTTAGATTAGTCATAACTCCCAAGAAGGATGTATTTTTGGTTAGCTTAGACATGGTACAAAAAGATCTATCTTATTTTCAGTCCTTTAACAGCTCTGCCTTTTGCCTTCAGAAATATGTAGCAGCTCCTAAAGAAGACACATTAGTTAAATCCCTAATTTATTATTATAAACATGTTATTTAAGTATATTAAAGAATTTAAAAATTTTATAGAAGTCAGCTCAAAATTGTCTGGTGCTCTGCAATTCTTTCTAGCTACATTTGCACTTGATTATTTCAGAATCCCATTTTTCCCACCTGCCACATGACAACAATTACTGTTCCATGACCTCAGAATGTGTTATCTGGCAAGGCTTCATTCAGCTTATATGTGAGGGAAAGTGGCTATAAACTGGTGCCACGAATGGAGGGCTCTTCCTTTTCTAAAGAGGATAAAGCCCACAACTCACATTTTCTCAAATCTGTATTTCATTCTGCACAACAGTTTTTATTTGTTCCCGTTAATGAAGGGGGAAAGGACTGTGATTAATAACATTAATTATATCAAAGTGAAGGAACATGGTACAGTGCCATGGTAGGGTCTTTTTGTTCTTTTTTTAAAAAATTGTCAGTCAGTTTATTGGAATCCATCCAATTCCTGCATTAACATTTTACAGCAGAAACTCAGCACATGGAAAATGTTTAGGTTACCCTCCTGCCTTAAATGTCACAGCTTTAGAGTAATCTAAATAAATGCATGAGCAGCACTAGACATTTCTTTTATACATCTTGGGATAGCTGTAGATACTGGACAACTGATCAAGGATGAGAAAATCTAACCACTGAAAACTCTAGGTGTTCTTTTACTGGGGTCAGAAAGCAGCCATTCCCCTTTCCTGTGCACTCCTGAGGTCCAGAACGTTCCCCTCAACACAGAGTGGAACTACAGCAGCTGCCCCTTCAGTCCCAGCCACAGCACACATGGTCTGGCTTGGGGCAGCAAAGGCAGCTTACATTACCCAAGCGAAATGCATCGGCATCAGAAATATCAAAATGGAGAATCACAGAGGTTAATTCAGGGAACCCTCATTTTCTCACACAAAGCAGGCTCCTCAAGAGGAGAGAACAGTAAAAATTGTGCTTCTAAGCAGTTTCACAATCAGAGCTGCTGCTCCTTCTACCATCTGTTACTACCATATCAGCTCTTTGGAAAACAAGTTGAGCTTTGCACACAAAGCAAAGGTTGCTAGGTTTCCTTTAAGCAATGAATAATAACACTTTCTCTGCACAATTACTGTGCTCCCTGAGAACAGCCTTCATTTTCAGAGAATTTGAAAAGTAAATCTGTTAATAACCTTAGGAATTAATATTAATTAAACACAAGTTCTTCCAGATATTTAGCAAAATCCACAAGAAATTATTTTTCCTTTTGATTTTGAGGAATACTATTAACTGTTGAAGCTTCCCACATCAGACTGTAGTTTTGCATTATGTTCGCGTACTGTGTTTTAACTAAGAATTCTTATTTTTGCTAAAACTGACTCTCTTGGCAGATGCCAAAACCCAGAATAGCTTCCTACTAGGAACAGTAGGAAGAACAGCCTTCTACACAACATACTTTTGTATCTCCCAGTCCCATTGGGAGGAAGAAGTCTTCAAAACCTCTCTCTCAGTTAACAGCCATTTTGAGAAGGATGCCTCTTTCACTCACCTCCCTACTCTGTGCATCTACATCTCTTGGATATCTCAGATTTACATTACAGTTACAACTATTACAATTTAAGGATAAGAGAGGCAAATTTTGTCAGCAGAAGTGAGTTTTTATTAGATGGCTACACCTAGGAAAACATGGACAAACTCACCAGGTCAAGTTAATGATGCTTTCCAGTTTTGTTGCATTACTGTCCAAAACTTACACAGCATCCATGGTAGAGCATAGCTAAGGCTCCACACTAAATCCTCTGTCTAAAGAAGGATGTTGACATTTTGACACCTTCTAGTAAATTACAGACAGATGATGCATTACACAATTTCTGCTCAACACTCATTGACATCTTTTAAACTTGATTTGACAATGTTGATTTGTAAAATCAACATCCAGTTTCTGAAAAGGATGCATATTTTATAACTCCATTTAAATCCATCAAAACCACGGTGCATTAAGATTATGTGTGTGTCAAACCAGCAGCTGCAGAGGAGCTGAGGCCACTGCAATCTGCCCCACATTACAGACAGACCTGTCCAAGCCAGCTCTTCAGAGCCAGTCACCAGCACAGCATCTGCACCAGTCCCACTTCCCACCTCTATCTGCAGCAGAGCAGCAGCAGAGACAATGGGAGTTATAAAACCTACAAAGAGACTCAAGGGCTCTTCTCTTTGGCGTTTTAAATTAATGTGAAATGCTACGCTAGAACAGAGAGTCACGGCAGAGTCTCCCAAGGGCCCAGACTGTCAAAGTATGAAAATGGATTGGATGATTTCTGTATTTGCTAACTTCTCCTCCGAGTCTTTAATGGCAACTAGGAACAATGGTTTAACACTTCAGACATGAAACTGTAACTTGGATGTGGCATTTTCCCCCTTCATATATGCTGCTTTTTTCTGTGACTGTGTTTCTCTTATATGCCAATGAGACCCTCAGATTGGAGTTAGAAACACTGGTAGTGTTTGAGGAGTTCCAAGTGCTAAATGCAAATTAATCCTCCAGCCTTGCAGAAAATAGACTTCACACAATAGCTCCTCACAACTACGTCATTCTCATGTCTTTATCCTTCACCTGGAAAGCATCAGCATATACAGATGGAAAAACCAGTCTGACTTCTATCAGGAAAATGCCAGCAGTAGCACCTTTTGTGGCAGACAACCTTAGGAGGAGAACAGAGGCAGAGGTCTCCATATAGCTGTTATGCAGCATGAAACAGCACTAAAAGCCTCTGTAACTTCCAACTTGGCTCCTTGGTTGTGACACCCTAGGTGTTAAGCCACAATCAAATCACTTTACCTTCCTGTACTTTAGTTTCCCCTTCTATTAAGCAGATATTGACCTTTCTTCATCATGCACTCTGAGACGTAGGAATGAAAAGCTGTAGGTAAGAGCTGATTGTTATTACAGCTACTAATAATAATAATCCTTGAGCTCTGTAAGTCTCTCAGGTAAAATAATTTTGTATGACTAAGCAAATCTCTCAAATCCTTCCAAATCTCTACCTGAACTTTACAATATAAATAGTGAAGACAGGGCAGGGAAGATGAGGGCAGTGGAAAATCATTTCTTATTCACTGGAAACAGGACCCATTCAAAAGCAAAAAAACGTGCAAAACACTTGAACCAGGGCAGTAGGGATCTGTTTTGTGACAGAGTCCCCCTAAGCAGTTTTGTCATTTTCAAATTATTTCAATTTTCTTTAAATATTTAGTTCTGAGACCTTTAATTTATCTCCTTAACAGTTATATTTGTAGTAAGGAGACAATCATACTTCTTAAACATTAATCAGATTCTTTCTCTGAATGTTCTTCTGAATTTAGAGCTGGGTCTTTCTTAAGGTTCAGAATAATTGGAATAAAGGATTCATCCTTCCCATGAGTGGAAACACTAACTGGCTTTATCCATATCTTCAAAACATGTGAGTCTTCTCCCCTCAAGTGCTTTCCACAACTTTTGGCTTTTAATCAGCACAGAGAACAACTGCTCCTTTACTCAGATATGGAAGCTGTGTAAGGGGAACAGTCCTCATAAGAATCCTTCCAAAACAAAACTCAATTGATGCCTTTTCTACTTCAGAGATGGGAACGCTGCATTCCACAGGAATCAGGAACTTAAAAACCCAGGGTTTGCATAGAACAGAGACTCAGCTCCATGCCACTATGGAGTGGGAAGCAATTAGGACACTCTTGTTCTGCAAGGCTCTCTTGCTTTCTTCAAAACCAGAGAAACTCTAATGTAGGTCTGGCTGGTATTATACACATTCAAAATTCTGTAAGAGCCAGTAAAAGTCCCACCTGGAAGCAGGGAGATAGGCTGTCCATTGGGAATGGCAGAGTACTGGCCAGAACAACACCTGCCAACCAGAGCTCTGATCCCCTCTGCCAGCTTCCTGCTACCCCAGTGGAAGAGCTCAAGGCTTCTGAAAGTTAGTGCATTGATTCTCCCTGACTTCAAAAATAAACCAGGCTTTTATTTATTGTATGTAGTTTTTGTCTCTGGAGTCCACACCCACTGAGTTGCTGATCAAGCACCACATCAAGAAAAACAACCTCTAAACCTACCTTATTTCAAAGACAAAATTAAATAATTATTCCTACTTTATGTTGTTGCTGTCATCAAAGAAATGACCTATGTACAACTGGTCATTTAATGCACAATTAGGATAGAAAGTAAATTCATGTCAAGATAGACTTAACTCAGAATGAAAAATATTTTAGGTATGAAGAACCTACACCAGAATGACACAGACAGGAGGAAAAATATTCTTATGGCTGGGCAGAATTCTGTTATATTTAAAAGAATGGAGTCATCTTTGGAACTTCATAATAATTGGCCTCTATTCTCTGCTCAACTGTAACATTATTTAACAATTTGGATCCATAATTAAGTTCATCATCCCAGTGGAATCTTGAAAAGAGGTTTAATTTTCTGCAAGAGAAATGGAGACATTGCAGCCTGCCTAGCAGGGTGGCAAATCAATGACACAGCAATGGGCAGTTAAAAACAGATTGGTTTTAATCTCTTAATCCCCCATATATGCATATGTTCAAGGGTAGTCTTTGTGACCCCAGAAATATTTATACTGCACAACATCTATGTTCATTTTCTGCTTGCAGCAATTTATGATGAAAAAATAAATTGTTGCTGTTTAGAAACACATAAGAGTGCAACATAGAGAGCTTAGACACAGTTTATGGAAACCTGTATTCAGATAGGGATTGGCTTTTCTCTATGTCAAATGTATATGAAATACTGAACTATTATCAGACCTAAAAATCTAATATTTGGGTTGTTTTTTTTTTTACACAAGCCACAATACCAAAAACTTTTGCTTTGTTTAAAAACTACAGATGGGGTACAAAGCCTCCCACTGATCCTTATTCACAATCCATATTCTTAACGGCTGTTAATGCCTTTTGTTGAAGACTTGTGACTAGAAAGAACATATAATTTGAGCATCTGATGTACTTTGTACATATTAGAAAAGATGTTCAGATATTAGTTAGTCAAACCCATTCCAAACAGTGACAAAATCACAAAATCTGAAATTCAGTATTCTGGAGATTTTCAGATCTTTCTAGGTTTGGGTCTACAGACTTGGATCTCTGGCAAAATGTTTTGATTCTTGATTAAATTAGAAGAGCCCACGTTCCAGTTCAGAAAAAGCACAGCCAGATTCTCCCAAGAATCAAGCATAAACAGCTACTAGTCTTGGAAAAGCAAATCATTGCATGCAGACTTTCATTTCTGGTTTTCATGATTTACAGACATATAACCCCAGGCTTCCTGTTCTCTCTACCATTAGTTAATTTAAGTAAATTGTGTTAATGAAGCAAAAAAGCTCTGCACTCCCCAGTGTCCCAGGCACGTTTGTCTTGTTTACTCTTCTTCATATCTCTCCTTACTAATTCTTTTGCAAGCAAAAGAGCAGCGTAGCCATACATGTCACTGCAATTCTTTCAGTTTTATTATACTGACATTTAGACTTTTGATTGTCTTTTGATTGCCAGACAAACACACAATGAGCACAAGCTGGTTTCCAACAGCAATGCCCATTGTACTGTACTCACGTTATGAAGCTTAGAATTTACGCATTTTATTACAAAGATTTCTGTAAAGAAATTCATGAAAACCACTTCAAATTTTGAGTCTTGAAATTATACTCGAGTTCTACCTCCAAAAGTCCATCATTATTTCACACACATCCATCATTTTAACACAGGCCACAAATCCATATATGGTTATATCAATAACCCATTAGGTTATACCAGGAAATCTCAATCTGAATATTGCCTCTTTGAGGTCTAAAGAAATGAGAAAACAATGTAACTTTATAACTTGTCACATGTACAGTCAATATTTACAGCTTCAAAAAGCCTCTTACCTTGAGAAACAAGGCTCCCTTGGAAGCCAAGGAGTCCATTCCTCTTCCATTGGGGTAACAGTGATAGGCAGCATCCATAACAGGATAGCGGCTGGCAAAAAGTAGACCACTGTTCACAAACTTAAAGCTACAGCAGCCATGGCAGCTGTAGACCCCAACATCATAGACAATGTATTCAAAATAGTGATGGAGCTGCTCTTTCAATTTCTCTGCAGCTCTTTTGTCAAACACTTCCTGCAAGCACAGAAAGTCCAGGTTGGCAGGGAAGAAAGCAGAGATCTCATGATCAAAGGTCTCATCTGTGTGTTTCTTTTTCCGCACTGAAGTCTTCTTCATGATTGAAGCTTTGTAGAGGAGCTTGTTGTTGACAGTGCTCTGGTCCACTGTACCATCTCCAACACGCACTTTGACTAGGGACTCTCGTGAGGCAGAGCAGCTATCTAAACTCCCAGAATCTCCTTCCTTCTGTTTGTGGTTTGGTGTTTTCGAGATCTCTGCATCACCTTCCAGTGAGGGCTCTGCTGGGCCGCTGGCACGAGCCTGGCCATTGATGGTGTCTGTTTCTGTGTCTGACATGTGGCCATTCTCCTCTCCATTGATACGGACAATGCAAGTGTTTTCTTCTCCCTCATGTGGCTCTCCACTTCCGCCTTTATCTTCTCTGCTCTCCTCACCATTGTTTGAGCCACAATTGTCTCCTTTATACTCCATCGATGTTGTCCTTTTGATGCCAGCATTAACAGTACGGTTATCTCCAGCCTGAGGGGAGACCAGGCTGCTGAAACTCGCTGCACTGATGGAGGTGTTGGTAGGAGAATCTATGTATATTTTAATCTGTGGCCTGCTCGCCCCATTCCGGATCCTCCGGCCAATCTCTTTAGCCCTGGCCTGTGTGTTGAAAATGTTATTAAATCTTGCCAGAGAATCGGGCAGCAGGCAAACATTGGCACTGCCAAAGCAGAAGCTTTTCCCACTCCCTGCAGCCTTCCATTCAGTGAGCAGTGTGGCTCCATTGGCATGGTTCTTGTCTTTCAGTCTGGAGTAGATATAGGGCCTTCTGGCTGACTGGAGTGGGGACCAGAGCAAGAAGCCAATCAGAGCAAAAGGAAGAGAGGCTACCAAGAGTGCCAAGTAAATGGGAGTGGTAATAATGATGCAGAGTGCATGAAAATAGCATGGGTCATCTGCTCTTTGACGTTTTTCATAGGTGGTTGGAACAAAAGAGCCCACGAGCCTGTCTGCTAGCCAGTAACATGGGAAAATCAGGCCCCAAGAAAAAGAATGCAGAACTGACAGAAAGCTGTTGGGAAATGGAGAAGTGTATAAAACCATTGCAACTCAGTTATGACAACACTTCAGGGCCTACTACATGATGTCACTCTGTCAAGCATCCATAAGAACACTGGGAGAGGGGTCAGGGAAGAAAGGTCCAGTGAGGAGTTTGTTTTTTTTCCAGTGAGAGTCAATAACAAAATTTTAAGAGCACCATTTCACTGTGTTGGAGTAAAAATGAAACAAGGCCACTGTTTTCGTCTGGCTTTTTGGCATCTGTATTTGTCAAAGGATGTCATTGTTCACTGGGGGCTGCCATAATGAAACTCTCCAGAGGCAAAACAGAAATCTGTAGAAACAAAAGACAAAACATATTGGAAGTTTAAGTAACACTTACTGGAAGTTTAAAGCAGATTGCGTTTTTCTCACAACAATTAAAGGCTTATTATATAATGTATTATATAATATATTATGTATAGTATATATAGATAATGTATATATATAGTGTATTTAGATGGAAATTGGAAAGAGTGGATCAAGGGAGGATTTGGGGGGTTTTCGGTTTGTTTCAATCATTAGCTTAGCATAATTTTACCATTCTTAGGCAACATGTTTGAGTTCAAAGAAATAAGGGACAAGTCAAGTGCCAAATAACAAATGCTCGGCATTTACTCATTGCCAAAGGCATTTTGGGATGTTGATAATAGCGGGGAGCCTGGGAGATTTGTTTTCCTGAATGATTTTTAGGATTCTTCAGTTAAAATGCTCATAGGAGACTCTGGCATCTACATATCAGATAGAAAAAAATAACCCAAAACCTCTCCAATTATGTAATTACCATTAGAAAAGAAAAAATCTAAAGAAGTTACTCTGTTCTACTGGGTGCTTAAAATGCTTTATAAAAGCCCTATTTACATAATCACTCAGCAGACCAGAAAGATTCTTGTTTACAGCAGTGCCAAGGGTAAACAGAACATTGTGTTTGGGATCTGTGAAGTGAGGACAGACTGCAAACCTTGTATTTCAACTTTCAGGCTGACTACCTTCCTGGTGAAAGGTGTAGTAGTGTTGCAGAATATAAGGTTAATTTGACTTTTACTATTTTAAAATAACACACCAGAAAAAATGCAGAAGCACAATGGATCCATAAAAAATTGCCTAGTTAGGTCTCCTATAGGTGTTTTCTTGAGTATATGGTGGCAGGATATTACAACTCCCTGGGGAACATGACATCAAGTGACAGTTTTGTAGATAGAGCAGTCAATGCCTGCTTGGTGATGTGCTGAAGTAAAAAAAAAAAAAAAAAAAATTAAAAAAAGTCAATTCAACACAACTCTTGCCAGTTCTGTTATGGACTGCAGTATCAAAAATCTACAAGATAAATCTACAAGATAAAGCTGTCCAGCAAGCCATGAAATACCCAACTAAAATGGCTTCACAAAAGCAATTATCCAGATTATGGGGACATACTACGTAAAAGGAATTCATGCTTACTGTAGATCCAACATACTATCATGTGTATTTGTAAAAATGAAAGAAAAATTAATGCAATCACAATTCTTTTCATGGGATAAGATTGCACAGCCCATGTCATGAAGCAAATTGGTTTGGACTGAGATTTGTTTTAACAACTTTTAGCACTAATGTGATTCTTTGTAAACACTAAAGGCTGAATTACGGTTCAAGACCACATTGGAGACTCCTACACTTCCTCTGCCTTAAAAAGGGAGAGTATATTTCAAAATCAGGAGAGTTTTTGACCAGGCGCCAGCAGCATTCCTCAGTGCCAGCCTGCTGAAGTGAGGAGGCAATAATGATTTGAGTACACACTTGTATTCCATGCATTTTATTCCATAAATTCTAATAGAATTCCCACAACTCATGACACAGAAGTACAAAACCTCTGGTACCACAGCAAGTTTTAAAATATAATAGCTGGACAAAAGGGAAGAGGGAATCATTAGCTGGATGTCCTTTAAATTATTGCATATTGCAGACAGAAGACATAGACACATCAAGGTCTTAATTAAAAACCCTCTTCTTGCAAGAAAATTATTATCCTGACTCATTAAACTTACAGATGAAGGCAATCACAAACTTGTCAAAGCTCTGTTGCAGACTCGCTGGCACTTGCACAAACAGGAACTAAGTTTCCTACTCCTTGCTAGAAAATCCTGTGCACGCCAGTGCCTCAAAGACATCCAAAAAAAGAAAATTAAGAGTGTCATGAGAGACAGATTTTATCTCAACAAAATCTTAAAGGGTGAGGGAAGGCACCATGTGAGTCAACAGGAACTTGGAAACATGACGTCAGCAACATCTCTCCTAATGCAACGGTTTAGATGGAGCCTAAAGCTAAAGTGCCTAATTCCTTGTGATGAAGGGCATTACTTGGTAATCCAATGCTTTATTCATAGGGGTTTGAGAGATTAAGGGAGAATTTAAGATATTGCAATGAAACAGATATTTTTGTATGCTACAAAGACGTAAACTGCAGTCTTGTTTCATTGTTTTTATTACTTTGTGAGTGTTTGAAGGCTAAAAATAGACTTTATTTAATTTTTTTTTTATAGTGGCAGTATAGAACATCTCAGCTTTAGTGATAACAAGACTATCAGGCAGAAAGGTTTCAAAGATTTTTATGATTATAATTATGCCCAGAGGTATGCTAGAGACATCATAGATCAAAAGAGATGCTTCTAGCTCCAGCATCGCTTGCAAACTAAATAAAGGACAATACAAGTCAACAAGTGATAAGAGAAACAGAAGGACAACAACAAATCTTGCAATAATAAGGTTATGAGAACAGTCTAGAAATGGTCAGAAAAGTTTTAACTTCCTTTTGCTTAGAAACTAAAATACACTTTCAAATTCAGACAACTACAATTTCTTCAAAGGTGATAGTAATATCAACTGTTTTTTTAAAACTAAGTAAATCACTGGCAGAACAGTTATTTCTTTAAAAACAGAATAAAACTGCTGAAGTGACTAACTGATTTGGAAAGTTACCCTATGGGTAACTTCACATAATAATTTACATATATTCATTAAAACTAGTTTCTCTTGAATCCTGACAGTTGGTCTCCATTGAAAGCTGTAGCAATATTTATCTAAAATTGAATTCTAGGAAAGCAGATCATTTAGGCTGGTTTTTTGTTTCTGGATTTCCTTATTGCCATTGTAGTTTGAATCAGAGAAAAAAAAAATCTTACAAAAATGGTCCCACTACACCATGTGAAACAGCAAAAATTAGAGTTTGTAACTGAGCACAGGTGAAATGAAGATCTGAGATAACTGAGGGAATTCTCACTCAGGCTCTCACATCATGCAGGCTTATAAGACAAACCACAACTTAATTTTTGCTTTCCTTGTTGTTCTCATCTGGTTTTCCTCCCAGACACACTTCATAAAATCTTCCTTCCTTTATTCAGTGTTTTTCCCCTGATTATTCTTATGCGTGCTTTTAATTAGAGTCTAGTTCAACAGCTAACTAAGCTTCTGGGAAAAAAAACCTACTCCAAAAGGCCAAAACCACATGAACTGCTTTCCATGCTTGATTACCTGACTGTAATTACAGAGATGCAGCTATCTCAAGGGGTCAGTGGCTCTAATGAAGATCTTCTCTTGTTCCCTTGTGATCACTTCACAGCCTGTTTTAACTGAAATCCTGTCATCCTGGCGGGACTCATTCCATGAAGGAATTCACAATGCAGGCTAAGGGAATTTAAGTAGAACTTATTGGCTCACCTTAACTTCCACTTAAATCAATAACAATTTACAGCTTAGGAAAATCTTAGCAAAACCAGTAAAAACATGGATCCTCTTTGGTATGAGGAGCTGAATTTGGTGAATCACTCATACTGATGAATAAAGCAGAACCATTCAAACTAAAGATTTGGCAGGATGAGAAGGGAAGGAGGAAAATGTTTTTGCAGACTTGCCATTGCAACATTAATTTACCAGTTTCTGCCTAAGCTCTCTCCCTTCTTTCTAGAGAAGGTAATCAAATTCTGCCACGCTGCTCTGCAGCTTGTCTCTTCTGTCCATAGGCTGCCATCAGGCAAGAAGCCAGTATAAACAAGATGTCCAACTTAATTGAACTAACCTGTAAAAAATAAAATATTAAGAAGTGTGAAGTTACAAGTCTCACTGAATACCAGTGATGTCAGCAGTTAAGTACATGTCTGCAGAAAAAAACCCCCAAGCACCCCAACAAGTTCAGGGAGCTGCTCAAGCCGCTGGCATATTTAGGGAGTAGACTTGTGATGATGCAATCTCTGTTCAAAACAAGGAGGTATCAAGTACTTGGGCTAAATTTTTGAAAGGAGTCCTTGGAATCTCAGTAATGCCTCTCTCTGAATTTCTCTAAAAGCTATATATTGAAGGAGATATGGTGCTGCTAGCAACCACAGCCTGGGCAGTTTAAGGGACCTGAACCAGGGCTAGGAGTCCATTGGTCACTCAGTGCTGGAGCCCAGCCTGGTGGAGCTGGATCAACAGTGACCACGGTACCCCTGGTCACCAAAAGGACAGTGTGAGTGGGAGTCATCCCCTTCATATGAGAAAAGATTGGCTGCAGCTGCAGAGAAACTGGGCTGGTCTGGTGCTCTATGTACCACCTCACCCTAAATGGGAGCTTTTCTCTCAAAGTGCTGAAAATTTGTTGATGATCACACCATAAAACTTGCTCTGAGCTTTACAGTTATGTGGGCCATGGCAACAGATTCTCATTTCCAAAAGCAAGTCATCTGAATTTGGTAGCCCCAGATCATATTCCTAGGCCAAAAACCATACCCACACACCTTCTGCTACCTAAATAAATTGGGCTATGTTTTAAACTTAATAAAAAATATAAATTCAATTATGTTAATGTGTGGAAGCACAGGTTAAAAAAAAGTCCAAACAATTACAATCCATTGAAAAGCATTAAAAACATGACCGTTTTGTCCATTTTTTCTTTCAAAATGGATGAAAAATTGAAGCTGAATGCTATTATTGTAGAAATAAGCCAGCTTTCATATTCCTGCAAGCAACACTGAGTCCACCCTGACACAACAGATTACACTTGCTTAAAACTTACATCCAGAGCCATTAACACAGAAGGGACACATCACATCTCTCAAGCCTAGGAGAGAGGTTTATTCTTTACTTTGCACATGCAAATGGCACTCCCAGCAGTGAATGCTGTGTTTACACACCAGCTGTACTAATTGCTGCCTGGAGGCCTATCCCAAGCCCAGAAAACTTCACCAATCCGACTCCAAATACTAAAATATACCTCCAAAGCTTTGTGCATTCTGTTGCTGTCTGTGAGTGCACCATTGCCAGCCTGTGAACATCAGCTGACTAATCAAATATGAGCCATGTGGGAACTTTTTATAAGGGCATTTAGTTCTACTTCACTGGAGGGCATGAAGACACGTCTAAAAATCTGGACTCCATAAACTTTCTTCAATTATTTTTATTTCAGTGGAAATAGAAGCAGACTGACAGTTTCTGTTGTATTTTAGAAGGGCCAATGCCACAAATGCCTCTAAAAATGTCGTGGTTATGCAAACTAAGTAACAACAACCAATGTCAGTTCTGATCTCCAAGGACATTACTTTAAAACGTAAATTTGAGTGCACTGTTTGAGTAACTACTTCAGAATTCATACAAAAAAATCCTAAGCAGCAGAACTGCCTCTTCTTCTACAGGAGACAATCACATATTTCCAAATTATCTATTC
This sequence comes from Coloeus monedula, assembly GCF_965178545.1. Classification (NCBI taxonomy): domain Eukaryota; kingdom Metazoa; phylum Chordata; class Aves; order Passeriformes; family Corvidae; genus Coloeus; species Coloeus monedula. The sequence continues at coordinate 12,043,787 of NC_138793.1, read as the reverse complement.
CTATTTATGGCCTTGGGAACTGGTAAGAAGTAGAATCAATAGCATATTGATGGCTGAAAATAACAGCAAATACAGAGAGCTCTAGGTTTTCAGAAAAGCTTTGCTATCAGGCAAGATTTAGACAAAAAAAAAAGTTCATCTGACCACTTGGTGATCTCACTCAGTACCTGGAAAGCTAAACATTCTCTATTTTGAGACCTTATTTGGTGAACTTCAGTAGTGAGACAACTGTAGCCTACAAAAGTATGAATCTGTGACACTAAGCTCTGTTTATACAACAGAAACAGAATGGCTCTATTTACAAAATCACCTTTTAGTGTGCTTTAGCCTTGTATTTTACAGGAGCTGGAGTAACTCAATAATGGCTAAATAAATCTGATCTTTGTAGATGGTTTGTTTAACAAAACTCAGTGAGATGGAACAATACTGGCTTTAGGTGCACAAGACAGAAGTGGAGATAAAATTTTTCCTACTCATCTTTCACCATCTAAATCCTACAGAGGCCTGACTGCAGCCATGCCTTGCCCATAAATTGTCAGGGGGCACAGACTCCCTGTAAAATGAAAAGCTGTACTTTTTCAAGCAGCACTTTGAGCCTCCAGGCTTCTGGTTAGTCCAAGACAGCTCAATAGAAGTATAAAGTAATCATTTTTCCCCAGAGTGGATATTTTTATACTGTTGAAATTGTTCTTAAAGGTGCCAAAGAAAAGTTACCTTAACCTATAGTAAATCCAAGACAAATTCCTGCCAATAAATATCTGTTCCTCTACAAAAAATGCTTACCTACAATTCTCAAAATACTTTATAAAGGAAATTAAAATACAATGTGACTGAATTAAAACACAGGTACCCTTATAAAGAAAATTAAAGTATATTTATTCATGTTCTACTTAAGGAAAATTGGAAAAGCAGAGCATTTGTAACTTGGATAAGTCTTCATGGAAACCCCAAGACTAGACTCCGTAAGTGTTTCCAGCTCTACTGACAAAGGCATATTTCCCCAGGACCCAGAGATCTAACTGTATGGTGGTAATCATAAAAACATCAGCACTACTCAAAACTTCACACATAAATACTGAGTCTTTCCCCCAAAACTTGCTACTGTGTCAAGACACTTGGACAAAAATGGAAGAACTCACACTCAAGCTTTTTACAGTCACATTGCTCCAAGATTGGCTGAGTATTTTTGTTGCATATTTTCAAACAGCCAAACATACATCTATTAAAATTCTCTTTCCAAAATGAAAAAATATACCAACAACAACAACAACAACAAAAAAAACCAAAACACAACCCTGAGGACTCTACACCTGCAGCTTTTCAAATGTGATAGCAAATTCAAGCAAAAATATTATGTTTACTTATTCGTAAATTTGTTTCATTGTAATACACTGGTAGACTAAAGTATGCCAATCCTCTCATATTTTCTTCTTACAGAGTGAGACATAGAAGAAGGCAGAAAGTAATATGTGATTTTTTAATTATCCCATCCAATCACTTAGCACTCTAAAAGAATACTTGTTGCCATCTTTACACAAAGCATAGCTAAATTTAGCTCAAATATTACAAAGCTACTAATCTGCCAAATACTCAAGAATAAATTATTTAAAACCACATAATCTGTGTGGTGACTTGTCTTAAAACAACCCCTAAGAAAGCAGAGAGAAGATGTTGGGCAGGTTTATTCTTGGAAGCCTCATGACTTGTTCTGACTATGACAATTCCACTGGCTACTCCGGAGTAACACGCTACTCTTTGTTAGGCTGGGCAGCTCTGGGAGAACAGGGATCCCTAATAAGACCAAGAATCTGCTTACTCACTGCACACACTGCTGCTACACGTTTGTAGAGACACCCTTGCAGAAGCCCTGGGACAAGGGGCTGATTGCACATCTCAACCACTTATGGCCAGAGAGCCAAAGAGCCAACAGGGAGTGCTGGCAAGGACATGCTGTGAGAAACAATGGGATGGGGCTGGAGAAGGGGCCACAAGGGAGGTAGGGCAGAACTTTTCTGGGACAAATATCCTTGTTCTGGGTCCTGGGAATAAGCACAACATAGCACAGCCACAGGATTGAGGTCAAGAAGCAGACATGGACCAAAGGCCGGGTCAGTAGGGGGAAAACAAGACCACCCCTGACCCCCAAAGGGCTCTGACCCATTTCCAGATAGGCCAAGAAGAATGAACTGCACATTGTAACCGCCTGCACAGAAAGTGAGAAAGCTGCCTCCAGGGTGGGGAAAACTTATCTATAAAACCATACCTCCACAAAGCCCAGGTGTGCACATCCCAGGGTGCTGGATCAATGCTGGAGGCAGCACTGGTGATCTTTCTTTCTCTCCCTCTCTCTTTCACCCTACCCTTTATTCAAAATCCAACACTGTGTTTACATGAGAAGATAAGGGACTAACATACAAATTTCCATGCCAAGTGTATAATTTGCCAATAAAACTGTTTTTTTAAAAGCCTCTGACATTTGCAGTTCCTTTTCAACCACGGGCATCTACAAATCTTGGGGGCTTCCCTTCCCTTCAGGGTGGAACACCACAACCCTGAACCGTTTTTTTGAAACGTGTTTGCCACCAAAATGGCATTCTTGAAAAAAATCTTTTTAACTCTCACAAGAATGCAAAACAGAAGGATTGCAATATGTTTCTCACTCATCCTAAATCTTCCTTCAGTTTTTATTAACCATTGCATTACACAGAAAATGCTGATCCTTCCTCTTTGCCTTCCAAGATGTCCTAACAAACTGGGAATATGCTCAGTCTGTTCTGGATGCCTCAGTGTTACAGCACAGGAAGCAATGTTCACTCACAAAGCATCCTTTGAAGTCTGCTGACATTGCCTGATAAGAACCAGGTTTCTGGCATTCTACACTAAATTGCCCAAGAGTCTCCCATATTTTCTGCTGGCAGAACAGATCCTGGCTTATGCCTGGACACTTTCAACATTTCAGGTTCCAGATTTCAGAGATTTCTACTCTTTCAGATATCATTGCTTTTGTGCATCAGTTGGGAAAGAACTTGGTAGAAAAAAGTGAACACAAAATCTGAGGTGGAATAGGGAGAGGGGAATCTTATTTCTGAGCCAGAAGTTTTTGTAGCTCTGTGGAAAAACAAGACTAAAGAGTAATCTCATTTTTTGTAGTAGACAAAATATATATTTAATCCATAACACACCTGAAATATCAAACTGTGTTGTTGTTAATCAAAGTAGTCCATGTTTAGAAAAGAAACAAGAGAAGCTATGCTGAATACCCAGCATTCTACCACTTCCACATCAAGAGAGTAGCATAATCCAGTAATAGAATCTGACAAAAATCTAAAAGGATAAAAACCAGGAATGAGTGAAAATGAGCAGCTACTTTAGTGGGGTATGCATATATGGATAAAAAGTTCACCTCACTATTCTGTGGGTTTTTATTTTCCTTAAAAATACAGTAAATGTATGCGTTTTTTTCTGTTATTAAATGCACTTGTAAAGATCAGGGCTATCTACAGATAGTTCATTTTACACCCCATTTTCTTTCACTCTTGGAGCTAGAATGAAATCAGTAAGTTTGCTATATCCAGAAGGAGCAAGAGGGACAGAGTGTTTACATCTAAAAAGACCCTCTGCAGTGCTCTTATGTGATCACCAACAAATGAGGTACACCAGATGCTTCTCTTAGCCATCAGCAGAACAAAATTTGTTTAAATATTTAATATGCTTTTAAAAATGTCTACTGAGTCAAACTGTTACAAGTTTTTTATTGTGACCAAAAATAAAATCTTTAATTGAGACAGCTGCTCCTTAATAAATAATCAGAAGCTGTGCGCACGAACGTGTGGTATTTCCAGATTAGATTTTCATGCATGGCTTTCCCTACATACTATTTTCATATACTAGAATATAAGACAAGTTAAATCAGATCTCAGTCCAAATAACAAAACTGTAGAGAATCAGAAGCGATGACTCCAAAATAGGCCTGGGCCCATCTCCAGTATAAACAAATTGATGTCAGTATTAGTTTCAGGATGCAAAGCAAACATTCTAGATCTTATTGCTGCTTTTACTCACTCAGGTAAGCTTTACTGTTAGAATGGTTCAGCAAGAAGGTACCACTGATACATACTGCTGTTTCAGGGGGGTAAAAAAATGGGAGTGCATTAAAATTTGGTCCAAATATGGTCAGAAAACCCTTTTTTTTTTTTTTTTACCATATCTCTGGTGCATAGTCACAGTGCAAGAAACAAACTTATTTTAAAAAGGGTGGTTTTAGTAAATGCTGCACAACCAATTCTACCACAGCAAGTAAAATAAGGGTTTGGTTTCACAACACCTGCATTGATGTATTTGTCAAGTTTGTTTCATTCTTTGGACTAACTGTGCAGTCCATTATTTTCAAAGAGACATGTAAAATATCTGTGTAAATTATTAGGTTTATGCAACTGCTAAACAGTACAGCATCCACACAGAAGAATTGTCAATAGCAATGCCTAAACTGTAGAGACTTTCACTACATTTTCCAAAGCAGCATAGTCTTGTCCTGCTATTAAATAAACTCATTTTGCCCTATGATTCACTTCAGAATTCAATTTTTAAGAGTCATTTTGCAGAGCAGAAATACATTTCTAAAAATTCAATTGTCTTTAATAGAAAAGCAGGCTTTCATATATTGAATGCTGTGTTCTTGGAAGTGAAGCTCTTCAGCACTGAAATTAAAATCATATTTCAGACTAAGTTTGCATTATATCCTGCATGTAACAAAGAAATGCCAAGGAAAAAGGTGTAAATTGTGAAAAGAAATATTTCTGATACTGGTAATCTCTGTGGTTTTGGGTTATCTGATCCCCACTACACAGCTGAAGTTGTCACATACCAAGAGCCAAGAGTCCATGTCTTGAATGGTACAGCTTCACTGATAAAACACAAATGTTTGGGTGTCTTTTTTTAAATTATCCTTATTAGCTATTAGTTGCATTTCTGCTTCTGCTGGATGCCCCTGGTCTGTGCTACACTTTTCAGGACATACATTTACTTGAGTATTGCAGGTAGAGATACTCTTTGTTGGCCATGGCTTTTACTCCTACATTGCCTTTAGTAGAACTGCTCCCAGAGACAAATTTGCATTAGTGAAGCAAATGCATACTGGGAAAGTGTCAGAGAACAGTTAGACAGAATAACATTATTTGTATAATTCTGATTATTATGCACCCCAAATTTTGTAAGATTTGAAGTGATGTAGAAGGAACATACTGTTAGTATCTTACATAAATCATCCCAATCACTTAAATAGTTTCTTAAAACAGCATCCCTTGGATGCCAGCTTTTGAAGTGTTTAACGAGGTATACATAAAGAGGGTAATAATTATAATGGGGGTGTAATGAGCTTCACTATCAACAGGAGTCAAAGTACAGTAGATTTTTATCTCATATAATTATTGTTACGTGCAGTAAATGCACCAGCAAAACTGAAGACATAAAGCTTTTGGATTACCTCTAGTGAAGGGAATTCACAAAAGAGAACATTAATTTTTATTCTGATTTTGTTATATGAATCTGACAGGTGTTAAGCTGCTAAATCAAGAGACCTGAGGCCTCATGTAAGTGACATAAAACTATATTGTACAGCAAACACAGCAGAACTTCCAATTCCACTGTGCCTTGGCTACAGGTGACAAGAAATTACTTATGTCTACAGAATTAAACAGCAAACCTTTCACACCAAAAGAACAACAACTTGCAATATGATCAGGAGACATAACTGCCTTAGCTATGAGTAGCAGAGTGCTATCACAGAGATACCTGGGGAACAGCACCATCCACATTCTACAGTTACTCTAAAATTAATCACCTTCTCCTAGGGAACAGAAGGCTTTAATTTACAAGCCACATTCATTCACCCTGAAGCCCGACAGCCAAAACAACCACCAAGCCCCTAAATACTGCTGCTGCATTTTGTACTAAGTGTTATCAGGCTGGTCAGGGCCTGGGCTGAGATCACTGAACTGGCCCAGAACACTGAGCACAGGTACTGCCAGCTGATTACACTGTTCATCCTGCTTAAAAGGGTTCTTGATCTGTCTTGATGGACAATACTACTGGCCAAAAGCTGTAAGGCCATTACATGCAAGATCCAGTGTTTTCAACTTTCCAAAGACAAAAAACTCTTCTACTAAATTTTAAAAAGTTTGTGTTCTGGGCTTTTTTTTTCCTATGTATGAATAATTTTTCCTTTGTATCTCAAACTGTTTTATGCATTTAAACAAGTAATTTTGTAGCTGAGATCAAAACTGCTCTCTGAATTTATTATCCTTAAACTAATTGAAAATTATAACTGGCTCACTAAGACAAAGATGCCCAAAATTATAACTGGCTCACTAAGACAAAGATGCCCAACTGGTAAGCATTGAAAGTGGTAACACTTTGCTGCTCACTCAGCTGATAACAACTTGATTTTCAGCATTATGAGAGACTGAGTAAACAACTCACGTAAGGCAGCTGGAGAGCTCCAGCCTAATCTTGTAAAACCAGTGTTGGTAAACCATAAACCTGTCAAGGTGCTTTCATGTGCTGCTTGGCATATTAATTATGTCACTGTTATACCATGTTTTTATATACACTGCTGTATTGTACATGCATAAATGAAATTATAAGCAACTAACAGAAGAAAGGAAGGCATGAATAGAAGCTAAGTAAATTCAAAGCAAATTCACTTCAGTTCCAAACCCACTCCTACAGAATCAAAGATGTTCTTTGAAGTCAACTGTAACTTAAATGCAGGTTTACTGATTTTCCATTTTCTACAACCCAGTATTTTCTATGCTGCAGCATTATCTGAAAACAAACAAAGCAGAACAACAACAAATGAAAGCACTAATTCTATGTTTGTGAATATTTCTTGGAAACCAAATAGCTGCTTTGTTTTATCACATTCATCCCTCTTTTCAATTGCAAGAACTCAGACAAACAAGTTTGGAGGAAACAACTGCTTTTGTAATTAACATTGATCTCTCCAGGCAAGCTGTGGGCTGCTCCCTGTCCTAGGCCCCTCAGAAGCTCTTTGCATTCCCCCAGCTACATTACAGCTGCTTGCTGGAGTTATGTAACACATATTTATACATGACATTTTTATGTAAAATACTTCACAGTTCCCAGTGTATGTTAAGTTAGGAGCCTATTTTGAAAGTTCTTCACCAAGTCCACCTACAATGGCTCAACCCACAAATCCACACAACAGATTTGCAACAAGCAATTCAGCCAGGTCTAACCCTTTCTCAGATTGTAGCTGTGGCTTCTCAAGAATGCCAAAATCAGCTACAATCAGTGTCAGTCTCTAAAGAAACTCACATTATCTATTTGTGGCAATAGTCATGTGGAAAAAGTACTTCAAAGGAAAACTTGACTTGGTAGAGGAAAAAAGATCAGGAACTTCAAACTCTGAAATACCCCAAGCAGCACAGACGCTGATTATTTTATAGGACAGAGATCAACCAAAACCATTTCTTTACTGTGGTGTGCTTAGTATAATATTTGAAAAGTTTAAATAACTCAAAGGTTTATTGGCTTTCTGAAGGAAAGTTTCTGAAAATAATTTAATTTTTTTTTAAAACTTTTTTTCTTTTTTTCTACCCATTCACGGACCTTCTAAGCAACCTTCCCACTGGGGCTCAGGAGATTACCTTCTTTTGTAATCTTGGGATATGTTTTGTAACAGTATGTTTGAAAAAACAGATAAATACTCATCAGTACCAGTAATATATTTTAAGATAAATCTCAGAGTAAAGGACTTGAGTAATACTGTAGAGGAACAGTTGAGGATTATTTGACACTGTGCCTCATACACGGAGGCTGGAAGCTGATGAGGTTTAACTACTGCAATTTCAGTTTCATATGGTGAGGCTAGGACAGACTTTACACTGTAATTCAATGAAAAAAACCCTTATTTATAAATGGATAATCTAGGAAACTTTCCCATCAAGTACTAAAAGTAATCATGACACAGGATGTGTGACTCAACTGTTTTGCTTTATGATATAAAGCTATTTGCCCTAGTTTTTAGTGATTTACTAGGTATTGGACATATTTGTCCTCATTTCTGTTTCCCTGTGAGCTGTGACCACATCCTTTTTTCTTTAAAAAAATCCTTTGAATTATATATATTTCTTTATATTTGGGGAGTATAACTGAATTATTATTATTATTATTATTATTACTACTACTTTATGGAAATTCCCCCAACAGGAACAGGTTAGGTATAACTATACAAGAAAAAACTAATCACCAACAAAATACTTCACACAGAAGGAAGCCCAAATCTTGCAACGTGCCTTTCTTTTTAACTCTACCTAACATTTTCTGTTTCACAGTTTTCTTTTAATGCTCACAAACATGTGAGTATGGCTAATGCACCTTGTTTCTGCTTATTTGTCTTTATACAGCATATGTCTGCTTTCAACATAGCACTTCTACCTGCTTTTAGGCTTAAAACCCTACCTTCAAGACATGCTAAATTGCAGAAAAATGTTACAGGAAGGAACCAGAGATGTGTCTTGTCACTAGCTTTCATCTTGAAGAGACAGTTAATTTCATCATTGCTATTAACTGGACTGTCAGGCCAGAACAAAGGGTGACCTCTCCACAGTAACCCAACACTGTAAGTGTACATGACTTGCATTATCTTCTTCTATTGTATGGAGGATAAACTTCATGACCAGAGTAATGACCAGGTGATGGCAGCTAATACAGGGCAAAGTACTGATTCACAAACCTTGAGGTATGCTTCACCATTTCTGACATCTGGGTCATCCATGGTCCCAGTTCAGACCCCACCCTGCCTTTGCCTCCTTGCCCACTGCACAGCACAAGCAGACACAGTGATCCAGAAACTTCCCAGCATCAGGAGCTGGGGCAAAGACACAAAGCAAAGTGCATTACTGCCCCTGCATCTGTCACCTGCCCCGACAGGAGGTTTTGAACTTTGTCATGCTCTTCCTGATTCACTGCCCCATTTCCCAGTCCAAGCTGCCCTACCTGCTTGAGCTCTATGCTGTGAAGGACCTTGGATTTAAGCATATTTTGTTAGGGAGACACTTCCCTGATCATGGCCCCATGAGCTGTGAACCTCAGCTAGTCAGCATATCAGAAGAGATGCTGTCCTCTGAAAATAGGCAATTTTATTTTCTGAGGCAACAATCAGCTGTGCAATGCTATTCATGCAGCTCTCCCCACTGAGATCACTCAATTTCTTGCCCTGTGTCTCACCTCTTCACACTATAACCTTTTATGACTGCAGTAACTTTCTATTTTGGTGCCTTTGATGGAAAAATTATTATTCATTGTATAAGATTTCCCATCATATATAAAAAATCATATATTTTATACTCATCATATTAAAAATGGAGGAATTTTCATCAACATAATTAATGTTTGCTGTATTATCACTCAAATAACTGCATACAGTTGTGGCTGGGGAGCACCATAGCTCTGAAATAGCACTCTTCATCTGTAGATCAATGCAAGTGCAGCTGGTAATTCAGCTTTTGTGAACAGGTCATCAGCATGACTGGCATATTAACATCTCAGCCAAGGAGCAACACTTAGAGGCATTCTTTTAGAGGCTAATGAAAGGGCTAAATATGTACTTCAGTGGTGATTATTTCCAAGAAATTCATTAAAGGCAAATGGGTATCACTTGAATTTTAATTCAAATTCTAATTTTAATCTGAATAGTTAATATAGATCTTGCCTGACTGTTAAGAATATATTCTTGCTCCTGATCCCACTGTACCCTGCTTAGATTTGCTCAAACTAATTGTGTGTGGTGTTACTGATTAAATTCCCTGGGAAAGAACACAATACTCATATATAATGACTAATTCTCTCAGCTTATTGATCCTAAGTTCAGAATCATTATGCCAGTGCAAATGCAGAATACAGGGAAGACAGATGCTATGCTTGGATCATAGAGAAGGCTCATACCGAGAGCAGCAGCTCATAGCAGGCATAACTATTTCCCATTAAAGACATACACAGTTACCTACTTCATTGTGCATTAACTTCCTTCTCCCACCCACCCTCCAAAACAAGTTCTGACAAAACAAATAAATACACATACCCCAAAGAACCACTTGGAAACATTTGGCATATTCATATATTATTCACTGTAAAGACCCACAATGCATCCTCCAGTGAATTGTCATTAGAAACAGATGAAAGAGCATCACTTCCAGTGACCTAAGGACTGCGGGAAAGATCAGATTCATGCAGGCAGCTACCTGCTGCTAAATAAGAGCTACAATTATTTCTCATATTCCTTCAGCTAGGCTTTGTCTCTTGCAGGGCAATCTTCACCTTTCAGCCTGAAATCTTTGAGGTCTTCTTAGAAATGCATTCCCAGAAAGATCACACCCTTGAGGCAGAATTGCATCATCCCTTGATTCATAATGCCCCTGGTAACTGAGCCCCATTCACCAGTTTCTCAGCAAAGGCAACCAGCTGGCAGTGCAGCTACCAAAAGAGTGGAGACCATTGTGCAAATGCAGAGATCCAGAATGACTCTCCCAAAGTTAATTCTATCTAATTGCACGTGGGAATATAGTAAATAGAAGAAGGAATTAAAATAAATTAATTCTTCCAAATTCTTTCTCTATCCTACTGAGGGAAAACATAAATGTTAGAGTCAACTTATCCCAGCCTCATTATCTCCTAGGGAGAGGGCTCTGACCACCCAAAGGTGCTTCTCAGTCATTTCTGGGATTTTTAACCAGAGAAGGTTTGTTCAGCCTGAGTGTGCTGAAATTCCTCAGCTCATATTTAGTATCACACCCTGAGATAATGAAGATAAAATTTAAAGCACCATTAGCACTCAGTACAATCTACTAAATGATGTCAAAGGGATTCTTGAAAGCTACTCCTCATCTCCTGTAGACAGAAGAGGGGAACTTAGCAAGAGGTAACCCTTTGCATGCAAATAGCAAAGCAACGTGAAACAATGTGAAACAACAAAAAAGAAGCAAGCAATATTATATTCATAAAAATAATGCAAGAAGCTCCCAACAAAGCAGTAATGCTCCTTATTTAACCAGTAGGATATTGCTGCTGTCTTTCACAGGAAAGACAATATCACTCAGAAATTCAGTGTTAAATGCTCTTCAGCATTTTTTTTATGTTCAGCAGTGTGCACTGTTTATCAGATTTGTTGTTTTAAGTGCTTGCACTGGAAATGCTAACCAGAATTTTTCTCCAACAGGATAGTTTTTAAACCAGGTGTAGATGTAGGCAAAAACCCTTACCAGTACTGAGGTTACAGTGCATGAGAGATGAAATAGATCTGAATCTATTTCTTTGCAAGGCTTAGGAAAGAACCTATCTTGGCAGAAATGTTCTGCATCAAGAAGGAAAAATCAGAGCTCCACAAACACTGGAGAAATACACAGGGATTTTTTTTTAAATTTATTTGCATTTTTGTTATTTATTCTGCTTTATTTTTTAATTGCTACCTCTTTTAACATTCTGGAATGTGTGTTCTGTCACTGACTTTAGGGAAGCATGAGACAACCTAAATTATTCTAATTAAAATTTGTTTCCATCTACAATGTTATTAAATAACTTTCCTTCCTAGTGTTCTAACTTTATATTAGTATATTTAAAAAGGCCCTTTAAAAGTCTTTAGATAATTTGTTACTATTGCAAGTTAAATAAGTATGGTACTATATGAATTAAACATGACACATGGAAATATATCTTTCAATCTCTGTCAGGCAAAATTTCTAATCAAATTAAGAAAGTTCTTCCTAAACTATATCTAAATAAGAGCTAGAGGAGTTGGTCACAGGCAGGAGCTGGGACACCTGTCAAAAAACAATCAGGAGCACTGCAAAATTTGTCCTCAAGAGAGAGCTTAACTTTGTTCCACGCTAACCACACTCCTGACTTTACTCACCAAAGATGTCTTCTATACGAACTGATGAGCATGTAGGTGTGCATCAACATTCCTGGATGTATTTGCATATATTAATATTGATCAGCAGAACTGTTAAGCTATTTTATCCTCACACATGTAAAGGCTGTAGGAAAGAACTGGTGGATTCACTGTGGTGTATGTTTAACACTGCCAGTTCACTCTTCTTCATAGTATTACAATATTTTTATTATACAAAACCTTCCTAAAGGCAACAAAAAAGAATTTAAAGTAATCACAGATAATATGCAAAGAATAAAAAATACTTAATATCTCTCTCTTCTGTGTGCAGAGAAGGAGAAAGGGCAAGGGAGAAGGAATTTCCCTTGTGTAAATCTATTCTGGAGATTAATTCAATATAGTACATGCCCCCGTGGATTAAGAAACTCCAGATACATTAAGTATACATACACCTGTTCATTGTCTCACAGATACAGAAAAAAAGGATATGTCTTTCAAGAGACACTAAGACAGAAACAAGAATTGCGCTCATGAAGGAACTAAACAACTGCCTGTCCCCCTCACAGCAGGAAAACCTCCTCCTATTAAAATAAATGCTACTGTAATGGGAGCTGATCTGCATAACGTTATGGTAACACATGCAGTTCCTTTCTCTGAACAAAAGATGTTGTTTTTTCAAAATTAACTTGAAATCAACCCACTAAAAGTTGCTTACAATGAATAGCTGTGTTACTGGACTATCTTTTCATAATTGTTAGTTTATATTCCTCTCGAACATAAAGATAATTTATACTATAAAATGAAATGTTCCTTGTATCTCTGAATCACAGTTAGTTGTGCTTTGGACAGACATTCTTCAATAGCTTTGGTATCCCTTCCAAATTGGTAAGAGGTTTATACACAATCTGTGTGCCAAGTAGTGCTCATTTTTGCTTTTAGAAATGCAGTTGGCAATAAGTAAACTGGAAAAATTTGCAAGTTTTCTGAATCTTGTTCTCAGTTAATTGTAAGTGCTCTCTCTTTTCTCCCAACTTGCTTGCAATACATTACACTTCAGCTTTTCTTCTTGGCCTTGATAAAACCTGACACAGTAGTTTTCTTCCTTCTTAATTAAAAATATTTTTTACTTTGTTGTAAGGTTTTGGGAATGACTTCACTGTATTTGGCAAGGGAGGATACTTGAAAGAAAATACTTTGTAGGTCTTTCTGCATCAGGTCTGTTTCTCTCTGTTTGCCTGAAATTGTGAGACTTTGTATTTGATAACCCAGATGGTCCCTTCTAGTCTTGCATGCCTTAAAAAGGACACCGAGTACTGTAAACTGATGCCACATGGCATACAAAAATCACAAAATTCTTTAAAATGTCATGCAGCTACCAAGCAAGTTTTAGCCCCGTTAACGCTGATTCATTAAAGGAAAATTACCATTTTCAAATGCAGTTTGTGTTAACAAGCACTGAAATCAGCATATTAAGCTAGTTTTACCATTAAACAAAGGCATAAACACAGCATCTCCCCAAGATCTGCAGCAGCAGAAGTATGATTATTGAAAATAAATGAAATCCAGAAAACACAGAAAACCCTGATATTTCACTGGATATGATGATCCTAAAAACAGTCACCAAGATGTGTTTTTGTGTGGAGATGGGTATTTGATAAGTACCTGAAGAGCACTCTCCATCACTACTGTTATGATCTACATCTTGTCCTCAAAGGTTTTACATCTTTTTGCAGCAACAACTGTGTTTCACTGCCCCACCAGGATGGCAGCCAGGGACTGGCCTCACAGGGACCCCTCACATGGTATCCAGTATAAGGGAACAATGCTAGATTTTGTACTGGGAGACTGAGTTTGTACCCCAGGAGTAGCATTTGTTTGTACTCCCAGGAGTAGCATTTGTTCCTGTGCATATTCTGTGGAATAACCTTCATGGAAGTTAAGTGGTAATGGGCAGCTCAAGACTGGGAAAAACATTCAACATGATAGACAACCCTGACTACACAAAACCACCACTAAGTTGTGATGCCAAGAAAACAAATAACTCCAGCAGGGATCCAAGGCAACATGGTTTAGAAGCTAGGAATAAGCTAGCAAGGAAACATGAAGGAAAGCACCAGCACCAAATCCAGTTTGCAATAAATATGGAGATGCATTCTGGAAAAGTTAATACACATTCGTGTAACAATTAAAAAGGATCTGAAGCACTGCTCTTTGCAAGGCATCTCTTTCAGGGTACACTGCTTACATCTCATCCTTTTCTGGGATCCACATCAGGTATCCAAACATTCACTATGGCATTACTATTGAGAGTGCATTTGAGAAAGCACGAGGTGGGTTTGTAAGCAGGTTGCTGTTAAGAGTTAATTAAGATTGTTTGCCCTGGAACTGTGGAACCAGTATGAAGTGTTATCAAAGGTCTTCCAAATGATAAGCCTTTCTAAATCACCCTTGCTTTCACATGAGGGATTTTACAAAGGCAAATGAACAGTATGGTGCTCAAATGCCTTTAAAAATGTCTTTAATAGAAAGCCACCAGGGAAGTGAGTTAGTGTTACAGCTCTGACTTTTCCAACACTACAAGTCAGTCCTTTGTTTCTCCTCTACAGAAAGAGCAACAAGCTTCTTGTAATTAAGAATTTCACCCACACAAAGCATTGAAGGTGGGATTTTCCGATCTCCTTAGAAGTCAGTAACTTAAATAAGACTCTGTCTTTGCTTTGCAGGGTTCACAGAGCTTCCATCATTATCTTTTCAAACAATCTCCTCTAAGCAACTCTTATTTAAATACTCTTGTATCAGCCAACAACGGTCATTTATCTAATGATTTGTTTGCTTTCCCTACTTCCCCCACTGATCTATCAACATGGTCAGCTAGCTTTTTGTCCTTTACAGGATCAAGGAAATTTTAACCTAAACCTCTCCAGAAAAAAAACACTGCCCATAAAATATTAATCTAAACAATTCCAAAATGCAGCAGAAGACAGTAAAATCACTCAGAGAAATAGGCAAGGAGGAAGCAAAATCCCCTATTTTGGACGGAGGAAAGAGTTTACTAAAGCAGCAGCACCTAAACACAGAGATGGGAGGTCCCTACTTCCTATGCCCAGACAAAGGTGTAACAACAGAGTTCTCCCAAATACACCCTTGTCACAACTCTTCTCTGTTTATAATTGGGGCAATTCTTATTTAAGGCTGCTGGCAGGCTTTTGCTATCATTTACCCAACCACACTTACTCTAATCGGCTGGGATAGGATAAAGATCAGAGAACCAGCAAGCTCACAGTTCTCCTTAAAAGGATTGCAAAGCAATGACTCCAACTGTAAAGGGTCTTCATTAATGCATATATAAACTAAATAACACTTGAATTATTGCAGTGTGTGTTTCTGAAGTCCAGGCTTTGCTCTGTCAGAAATACAGATCAGCACCAGCTGTGAAGTTTGGAACTGTCACATTGCAACTCCAGATGTGAACCAGGGTCTCACACCATTTACTAATAGCCTTTCACATTTTGGAAATTTCAAAAATTCACTCGCTTTTTCTATCATATTTGTTCTCCTTTTCAGTATCTTATACTAGGGTGATGCTATAGGTAGAATCAGGCACATGGTTATATATGAAAAAAAAGTGCTATTACAAACATATTTAAAATACACTGTTAAAATACAAAGAAATAAACAACCTGTGATTCACGTAGTACAAGCCACCTATCCATACACAAGTTTAAAAATTGAGAAAGTGCAGAGCATACAGTACAGGAAGTTTTCCAGAAAGTAAAAAAATATACTTTTAGTTTCTGACTGCAAGGAAAGCACCCAGTGTCCTCTTGAGATCCTTGTATTATTCATCTAATTTTACAAACAAATACTGCAGAAAGAGGAAATTTATTTTACATATTTATTCCTGATTCCCTAGTTCAATAAAAATCATTAAACATTTATTGATTCATCCACCTCTACTTACAGATAGAATCAAACTGCTAAAAATTTCACCTGCTGATAGCAAAGTATGAGTTTTGGGAAAAAGCTCAGCACTTTCCAAGATCAATTGATCAAGTGCTTTTGGAATCCAGCAGCAAAAACTAGGAATCTTGACAAGAGCACTGCAATCAGAGCGCTAATGGAACACATGTTGCCATCACAGTACAGACAGAAGAGGTAAAATGCTATTATTATTTGTTATTACTGAACCCTGCATGCCTGGATGTCCACCTGTGCCTACAAACACTTGCACAGCATTAAGCTTCAAGGAAAAATAAAACTACAAGAGTATAAGAAAAAAACTGTAACATAAAGGAGAAAAACCCCACAGCAGAGGCCATCCTTGGTAGTTCACATCATAACAGATAGTGAAACAAAACCTTCTGAGAAGAGCTTTCAGATCAAATGTTTCTCTCTTTTTTTTTTTTGCGAAGGTCACCAGCATAGACTTCCACTTTCTGTGCATTCATGATGAGGTGTTTTAGAAAATCCCTAAACAAAGCAGAGAATGTCTAATAACATCTCTTATGTATTGGTTATTCTTTTTGTGGAAAAGACACTGTATATGATTGCACTTGAACTGCTCATCTCCTTACTTTGATCACCTTGTGGTCTGCATTCTTTTAACTCATCAGTTCTCCCATCCAAATTTAATATTGCTTTCACTGCCACCATTTTTTCATTACTTATTTTCTTCTTCTCCACTACAATAATTCATATTTAATTTAGCTATTGATGCATATTTTGATAGGTTGCTATATGAATCTCCAGGTTAATAAACTTATAAACAATTCTATCAATATCAAACACACTGAAATACTTGTGTGTTAGGACCAAACCTACCCAGGTGTCAATGGATTATGTTGAGACTGTTGTATATTGATTTTTTCAGGATGAGCTGTATTACCATTATTTTAATTTTATAATAAAGTCAGTACACTCTTCACAGCTAAACATGTCCAACAGCATTAAAGAGTGACAATTGTACAAAATTTCCAAGTACTGTGACAACCAACATTACCAAAATGAAATTTTAAGCACTGGCATTAAAACAACGCCTCTCAAAAATAAACATAATAATTTGAAGAATTTAGAGCTTCATTAAGTACAGCTATCTCCTTACCAGCACAATCATCAATATATGATATTCAGTTTAGGGATTTTTCATTTTTGTCAAGATTTGCTAGGAGGGCTGACTCAATCAGCTTTCCTAACAGCAAAAGCAAGGAAATGAGCAGCACTGAGCCCTGTCAGGCAGCCTCATAGCAAAACTCAGAGTCACTTTCCCCTGACAGCAGAATTATAAGCATATTATAGAGGTCTTAATTAATATTTTTTTTCTCAGACATACAGTTCAACTCTAGCTTTTTTGCTTGGGCAGTAATTAAGCAAGCTCTATTTTATTCTTAGATTTTAGAATTGCATGGGGATACTCAACAGACTTCACTACCATCTTGGGAAGTCCTGATCACACAGCTCTGCTGCACTGACTTTAAATATTCAAAGAGATTCCTATGAGAGACCCCCATTGCCAGTGTTACATGGCTGGTAATATTTTTACTATAATCCCTC
The DNA here is from genome assembly GCF_965178545.1 of Coloeus monedula. Classification (NCBI taxonomy): domain Eukaryota; kingdom Metazoa; phylum Chordata; class Aves; order Passeriformes; family Corvidae; genus Coloeus; species Coloeus monedula. The sequence continues at coordinate 12,026,329 of NC_138793.1, read as the reverse complement.
CTGCCAGCCCTGGATTATAATCAACTGTGCCCAGCTCCGTTTTACATTTTAGCCCATTCTTTGCCTGTGATTTTCCCTTTCACTCTGCAAATCAAGGCTTATTTGGGAATGTACAATCTCCATTTTAAGCACATCTTTCAGGACTGAAGCTGGAATCTGCTCAGCATATGAAGATTAGCTCACGATCACATGCTACGATCGAGCTGCAAACCCCAAGCTTCTGGTCTTTCTTAGACAAACTAATCCACTACAGGAAAAGTCAAGTGCCAATCTCCTGAAAACATTCCTGAAGAAAACGGGAGTGGATAAGGGGTAACACATGCTAAAGAGAAGGCATCTGTTTATTAACTAGATGTTGTAATCTGCTTTCTATCTTCCCAATGCAGTTAGAGTTAATATTTATGAGGCACACTTTCAATCAGGTGGTTAATTTCTGCATTCAGACAATCTGATGGGTTTAATTCAGAGGCATGTCCTCACTTATGCATCAGCATACTAAGCTCATTTCTTGTGCAGTGCAAGGTAGGTAGATGCCATACATAGAGTTACCACTTAAATCATGATTCCAGGTGCTCTCCCTGACAATGCATGATTAAAGTATCCTCTGTGAGCTGATTTCCTGTGATTCACAATCAAAAAGCTTTGCTTTAACCACTTGTTAGGGCTAAAATTTCGGTTTTATTTCAGGTACACAAGACTCATCTAGCTGCCATGTCCCACTGTTTCCTGGCTCTTCCCACCCATTAACATAGCTGGAAAAGTCGCATTACTCTCTAGAGAGAGTAAATTTATACATATTGTTTTACAAACATATTACATTTGAGGCCTGCTTAGTTCATTAGCTAATATAAGTAAATGAATTTTTTTGAAAAACAGTTTTGCTCCAAGCTGGGTCACAAACATAATAGCAGAGTTCTTTTTAATATGGTATCAGCAGGCATTCAAGAATAATGTCAAGTGGTCATTTTGTGTGGCAACAGAAGTTTCATTCGAGTTCCAGCTGCAGAATTTGGCATTATGCAATTTAGTTGCTAAAAGTCCAACAGAAATCCAAAAGTGAGGATGTAAGGTAAAGGCCTCTTTTCTTACAAGAAAAATTCTGCGAAGTTGATACATGATTATGGATATTTTCAAGGGAAAAGTTCATTACATTTACACATTGATCAATACACAACCCCACCAGGCTACAACCTGAAATATATAATCAGTTCAAGGAATTCTTTAAAAATATGGAAAGCATAAGTTTCAGTAACCTATAGCTCCAGATCCTTTCCCTCAGCTTAATTAATTCATAAGGTCTTACGGAAAGGATTGAGGCTATGAAAATCTTTGTTAAGTCAGAATTACAACTCCCATGACTTTCACAGTCAAATTTTGTAGATAAATAAGGAGCCAGCCTCAATTGCTCAAGGAATTCCTTCTTCATATGGAGTCACAGGGAAGTAGTTTACTATGCAAATGAGGCATTCCAAGACAGACTATAGCAGACATATATCCAAGACAGGCAATCATGTACATCACACACAAAATATACATTTATCATACAAAATTAGTGTCCCTCATCTGCATATTGTTCCTGTAGCTGCGCTATGTTTTGATGTAACAGCTGTTATGCAGCAGCTCCTAATTAGATTTTCTGCTCTCATCCACCTTTCTATACTTTAGCCTCATTAACACAATGCTTGCAGATGTCAAGAACAGCTACACTGAGCCTGATTCACTACAAAGGCTTAAATATGTGAAGCTTTAGCTGCCACCTCAAAAAAACACTCCCAGAAAGAACCAGTGGTTGACAGGACTCAGATGCATTAGTATCTTAGTTACATTTAAATTTTAATTTCTAGGTCCCCAGCTTACACAGCTGTACCCAGTAGATCTAAACCTCAAGCCACATACTTTGGTTTGGTAAGTTTCTGTGCAGTAGCAGACCAGCTTTCTAAATGTCATTGCAACATATATTAATCCTTTTTATACTTCCACATAACTAACAGTAATAGATTTAGTTACCTTTCTGGCTGATTTCTTGTTTTAGCTGCTTTTTGAATGTTAATTATTAACACTGACAAAGTGCACTTGCAGCTGTGCTGAACATTTCTTAGTGTTGCTGTGGCCTGGAAGGAAGGAAACCTCTTTGGGACATTATATAAGTGTAGTTACCATGAATATCACTTTGTTGCTTTATGACCTCAGCAAAAATCCGCATGCAAAAACACTGCAATTTAAATATTTTTAATTAGCTGCTATTGAGTTAAAGACAGTTATCTTTAATATAACCCACCAAAAAAAATCTAAACAGACTTTAAATTTAGGAACTGATTAACTTTCTGCTGCTTTCAGTCTCAGTCTTCGAGACTGGCATTTCTAGTGCACAAAGTAACCTCTCAGAGACTTGAAAAAGTGTCAGTAAAATATCCCATAGAATTTCTACTTACATAACCAATCCACAGTCTTCAAAAAAAGTTTAAGTAAACCAACCTGGCAATCTCACCATGTTATAAACAGCTCTGCCTCTGCTTTGCATGTATTTGTGACTGGAGGATGGAGAAACAAAGCAGCAGGAAAAAAAGAAAATAAATTGAGATGTTTAAATCAGAAAGGTTTTGCTTCAAGAAGTAAGTGTGTGAAGGTATTAATAAAGTGCTTTTCAAAGCAGTCACTAAATCAAAACATTCAAATGGGACAATATTGTGGAATTGTAACATACAATTCTAATCAAGGTCTTATTGATTTATGACCATCTTAAATATTGACTGAGAATTATACTCCCTAATCTCCTGTCACCCCCTCAACCCAGAAAGCACAGAGTGGGAGAGAGAATATGGAACAGGGCCCTTTTCTTGAATCTAAGGAAAGAGTACTAATGTAGTGAGGAACAAGCTGTAACTTCATAGAATGATGCAGCATTAAGTAAACACATCAAGTACATTAAGAAAAGGAGATTTGTCTTTGATAATTAACAAATATCTAAAGATCAACTGTAAGCATAGAAAAATCACATTTAAGGAGAGAAACACAAAATTAATTTTGTCTTACACCAGTCCCATGTGTGAGTTTTGTTAGTGGTCCTCCTGTGAAATATTTTGTTTATCCCCATATTGCCCCTATAAATAGGCTGTGGACATATGTGAGAGTAGAATACTACTCCAACAGCTTTACAGAGACAATTAAATAGATAGAATTCAAGCCAGAAACCATTCTTTCTTCATTGAATCTTATCCATTTTATTATTAATTTTTCAGGGAACTTACTACATACACTGTATGTTTTGAAACACCAAATTCTCTCATTCCATGAAAAAAGGAAACTGTCACGTGCACACAGAGTGAAGAGAACAACAAAGACCAGATTAGTGCATAACATTAAAAATACAAATGGCAAATTATAATGCACATGAAAGCTCCAAGTAGTGCACAGTCACATGCAAAGGTACCTCCTACCTATCACACAGATCTTAATTTCACAGCATCCATCTCTGTGTTGCTACACCCCAGGGAACAGTGTTGGCATGGTAACTGCAGGCTCTATGTCTTTCTTTTTTTTTCTATTAGCAGTCATATGAGTTTTTTGTTAGCTTCAAGATCAGGTAAATTTAGACTGATAGCACTGCTTATTTGGGGAAATAAAGAAGAGGGGGTTTGTCTGCAAATACAACCAATCCTGCATGAGGAAAGAGCAGAAGCACAACTTAGATTAAAACAAAACAAAACAACAACAACAAAAAATTCATAAGGAAAAGTTATACATGTCTATACTCCTCAAAACAGTGTCAAGAAAAAAATATACATCAACAGCTTTGTCAGTCTGTCTAGAGTCATGTTAAGGACAGAATGGACTAAATTTCATTTTCACTCTGATATTTTCATTATCAATTTCAGTAGAAAAGCAGAATGCTCAAAACTGGAAAAAGTCTTTAAACAAGTTACCTTAACAGTCATCATCTTAGTAGATCCAATCTTATGTACAGAAAAAATGGCAACTTAAATTTTAAAACAAAGAAAAGAGTGCCTCATACTTCCATTATTTTTATCACAGAATAATAACTGCAGGCTAATGAAACACTAGATATTAGAAGACCATCAGAAAAAAAAAGTCAAAATCACAATGCATACTGCTTACCCTTTTCTGTAAGTGTCTCCAGAACTGCCTCAATGACCAAGTGAGCCATTTCCTATTAGTGTAGCCCTTTTCTACTTTCCCTTATCAGAAGATACGCTGACATAACTCACTCAAAGGCACGTGGTACATAACAAATAACTTATGAATTCATTAAACAATGCTTGTAGTGGACATGTTATGGAGATGCCCAGGGGGCTCTAATATATCCCATGGCAAATACTGAGTGAATGAAGTAGTCTTGTCAGTCTAAAGGTTTACGTAACTTTCTCTTTTATACATGCATGAGTTTACTCAGTAGTTAGGAAATGTTTATTTTTGAACAAAACAACACTCCAGGCATTACAGGCACCTATAGTATGTGATGCCTCTCTGCACCACCATGTAGGAGTAGTGCTAACTCTTCTTGCAGAAACAGAGAACATGGTTCTGATGCTTTCTGGAAGTTTCTATGATTGTGAATTAGATGGGCTGTCACACTGGTATCTCAGCTATGTTTTGTTCTTTCGAAGTGTATCTCATTTGCCAGACAATGATGTAAGAAATAGAGCAATAACAGATTATCTTTCTTTTTTAAAAGTCAAATCTCTTTCAAAAGCACACTATCCATTTCTTTCAAACTGCAGTCTAGGCAACCATTAATCAAATCTCAAGTTCGTTCTTTTCCAGTTCCTTAGAGCTTTTAGAAAAAAAATTTAAAACCAATATAATTAACAGAAGTGTCTTGGCTGCTTGTAATATCCCTCCCATGTCTCAGTTCTTCCACTTCACCTCACCTAACATTAGATCTCTAAAACCACTGCCCTTTCTTGCTTCCCATCAACAAAGCTGACCTTTCACAAAAGCATTCAAAATGCTTTGGCCATCATCAGTGGGACAAGTGGATGTGGAAATTCTTTTGTATTCATGTTCACATAACCTAACAATTGCTACCTGACAAAGAGAAGCCAGAAAGCCGTGTCAGCCTCAGTGTTGTGTGCCTGATGTTTGCAGAAATGGCATTTACAACGACTGCAGGTGTGAGAGGGGGTGATCTGGGCCTTTCATGTTATGCTGTTACTTTACCATTCAATTTTGTAGAACTCAAAGTGCAACCAATTGCAAGTCAATTCTACAGCAGAGCATTACAGAGCCTATTAGAAATATAAATACTTTAAATCAGGCTATTCCTTCCCTCTCAAAGAAAATCTCTTTATTAAAACAAGAAGAGAGGGGAATTATCTATGTTTCAAATAAATGTTTACGAGATGAACAACTGAAGCAGCATGGTGCATTTACACTTTTACTATCAGAAAAGAAAAATGCAAACCTCCTCTGATTAATACCTACAAACCCTACTTTTCTGGAGAGCCCAGTTCTCGCTAGTAGAGGTTATTGGCAACATACTGATTAGGCAGTATGGCCAAAAAACAATCAGGAACTCAAATAAGTATTTAAGAGCTTTTCTTCTTGATTGAACAATAGGGCACTTCATCTCCACTTGAGCTCAGCTCACCTTCATGAGCCTCAGTCTGCAGGGCTCTGCTTGTAGTGTGAGAATCCAGGCCTGGCAGTATGGGTTAACCAGTGTTTCTGGCTGACTGACACAGAGTTCTGTGCAGTAGCTGTACAGCAGTTCTGGAGTGAACTTGCCATCTAAACATAACATTTCTTATATGGGCAGTGAGAGTTAAAATACATTAGAATTTAAAAATATATACAATTTTTTTTTCCATAAGGTTTAAGTGTTACCACTCAATTCCATATTGTTCCCATTGGCCAGAAACACCTTTATATTTTATTTTAATTAATTTTCTTTTATTAAATTTATAAGATCACCTACCTTTTTTTGTAATTTAACATTTTAAATTACTCTCACACCCCTTTGTCCAAGAGAGAGAGGACACCTTTAGTGCCCAAAATGGAAGTGCAAGACTAATTTCAAAACACCTAATAGTGAAAGAGCTGCCCATTTGCAATAATAACAAGAACTTCACCTCATTTTTAAGACAAAACAGCCATGAACAATTTTAAAACTGAATGCTAAAACAGCTAATATTTAAACAGCACCAAAATTACATAAAACTAGATATACAGAATATACTGAATAGAAGACCTAGTTATGTCTGGAAGTTCTTATCCAAATTACTGTTAGACGAGATTGTTTGTCACCCTGACATGTAACTGCAAATGACTGGACATAATTATATAATAGTATGAGCTATTTGTTCTGGGTGTTATATGTAAAGATTTCTTTTCAAATACGTGCTAGTCATCACTGTCTAAATTATTACCAAAGTCATTCAATAGAACCCTTCGCAACATGCTATTTCATAGCATGGCCTAATCATATGCTATATCAAAATAAGATTTGGTAAAGGCAGTACAGGAAATAAAGGAAATAAGATTACACTAATTCAGACACTGAATAAAGAATGGAATGACTCTCTTAATTCAGGCAATTTGAATTATTAATGAACTGTTTGCATCTGTAAAGATTCTGTAGAGACTTATTCTATTTCCTCAACCATCTGGATCAGGAAATTGGAATTTCAGCTTTTGAAAGGTCAGGTGCAAGATGCTGGAAAGGACTGCTGTTTTCCAAAATTTACTTCACTGACTCAAACAGCATTCCCAGGAAGTCCATCCTTGTAAGTGGACAACAAAGTGCCACAGTAAATAGAGTGGGATAAACACGGTAAACACATGGACCCAAAATTATTCTCAAACACTGTTAGAAGGTGTTTCTACCATCGAAATACCACAGCAGGAGAGCAATAGGTGTACTGGCAGTTTTGTATCTGAGTTTCTATGTCTGTCATCATTCATTACTCAACAGTCAGAGCAGGAAGAGAAGCCCTATTTTCCCCTACACCTGGTGTCTTCCCCTTTCAGCTCCAAAGAAGAATATTTGTTGTGAAAGTCAATAGGCCATACGAGTTTAATCAGCCCATCAGCTACTTGGAGAACAGAAAGAGTGATTTTCACTCATGAACAAATGCTGACTTTATTTGTTCATTCTTCACACTGGAGAATTCTAACACTTCGCAGGATCACAGATGTGAAATCACTCAGAATACGTACAGTGATTTACATATTAGTAAACCTCTAGGCTTACAGAAATAATCTAATTTGTTCTCTGTACCCAGCAAATTCTACTTAAAGAACAGCACTATCTGTCAATGTCTAAAATTGACTGAGACTTCCCATGAGAAATTTGTTATTACTGCCAACATGACTAAAAGAAATCCACCGTCCTTTGCGTTAGATATTTTATTCCTTTAATCTCACTAATTATGTCTTTTATTAAGTCTGTTAATTATTATTTTTGACCTCTCTGCATGCCATTCTTTTGGAAATTTGACAGTCTTTTTACAGACAGTTACTTAGACTTCAAAAATGCCCTCCTCCCTTCTAATATTGCTCTTCCCTTTTAAACTGAAACCAATATCTAAATCTTACTGTATTTTGAAATTGCAATGAGAGAATTTCCTTCTAGCAAACCAACAAAAATTACATAGGTTTAGGTAAAGAATAAGAGGTGACGCTTTAGGGATTGCTGTTAAGATTTGTGCTCCTGAGCAGCAGTATCTTCATGACAGTGTATCAGATGCCAGTTGAAAAAACACAGGTAACTGCCATACACACTATACAGAGTGCTGTAAGTAAGAACAAGCAACAATGTCTGAAAAAAATTCTAGTACCAAGCCTCAGAATTTTCCATACAAAAGTTAACCGGTCTCACCAGTTGGTCAAACATCATATGCCTTGTAATTGTACAACTGTCAGAAGGGATGCACAGAAACAGAAAATGTTGTCATTGATTTAGGCATACCAGCTGGTAAATAGATATCAAATATTCCACAAGACAGTTCTACACTATCTGCACTAAAAAAAGTAATAATCACTTTTTATGATGCTTTACAGTCAGGTGGCCCATGAATAATTTTCCCACCCCTACTCTAAAAAATTATTATAGCTACAAGATCCTGCACATTCAAGCACTGCGGCTTCTAAAATGATGCAATCAGAAGTCTTGCAAATAAGACAATCAGAAGATAAAGGGGCAGATAGCATTAGCAGTCTAGCATCACTGGGGCTTACAGTAACCACTTCCTTAACAGACATCCCTCACATTTCATCCAACCTCACTGCATCTTTTAAGCATCTATTAAAATACAAAGCAATTCTCATTATGTTCTTGCAAATCTTGCCTAACAAATCAAGTATAGTATTGCCTGTAGTAATCAAAAGTTATTTTTCCAATCCTGGATTCACCAGCACATTTGTCATCCATAATAGACACCTCAGATTTTCCTGATGACTGCAAGTCACCAAAGCCAAATAAATTGCATTACATTTGTTTTGTATTTCCAACTGCATCACTCAGCCCTGCCATTAATTTCTGCCACAACTGAGATGTTCCACACTTCAGCATTTTCCAGTTATAATATACTTAAAACAAGCCCACAAAATAACAATAATAAAAAAACTTCAACCAAAAAATACATTTTTACCACCAATATGCTTGCCTTGCTATCATTCACATGAGACGTGTTTACTATTCTCTCATAAATTTCATCAATGCCTGTTGAAGAAGAAACTTCCAGGGAAATACAGCAGATTTCTGCTGAAAAAGAACTGTGCAACAAACAATGGCATTTTCAGAGTTGTAAATATTTACCTATTACTGAGCAAAGCATGAGAAATTTATGTGCCAAAGCATGGTCATTAAAGCTGGTTTTGGCAATCAGGTAATGAAATATTTTACTTTGTATTAATGCCTCATCCTTGACATCTAGCTGTATAGTTTTGTTCTACCATCAGGTTCCACAAATTCTGTTTGGAATTACTGAGTATCTCATGCATTGTCTGCAATAATCAGGGCTTTACAATTAATATTTCTGAAGCAAAATATGCTCTAATCCCTTTAGAAACTTCTTGCAAAAAAAGTGTCAAAAGTAAAATGAAATGTACAACTGAGTTTTAAGTTCAACAGTTACTACAAACACCTGTCAGAAAGCCTTTACACAGTTCCAGACAATCCTGTAGAGAAGACTGGGTAGTCTTATAAAGTCACCATTTCAGTTGAGTAAATGAACATATGGCACAAAAGTGATAAGACAAAACAATGACTGCTTTTCATTGTGTTTTGAACTACTCTGTTCTGAATCAGCCAGACAGAAAGACATATTCTCCATATCAGTTTTCAGAAGTACTGATTGATTCAACATTTTGTATAATGCAGAAAAATGTTAACTGTGCAAATGTGTCCTATATCCACAGGTACCTGAACACACTGACTTCCCAAAGACTTAAAATGTTCATTTTTTACAATAAGTATACCTCATAAATAAACAAAGCTTATTCAATATCTATATTCCTAAACAATGTTTAATGTTCACCAACACATCAGAAGTTTCAGGACTCTTTTTTTTTTTCAAAAAAACAAAACATCAATGTCTCTTTGCCATATTCAGCAGCCAACTATGGATATTTCAGCACCTTCCTCTCTCAGCAGCAGACTTCAGCACATCCCCTCAGCTTACTGATACTGGAGATAATTACTGCAGTTTTGCAGAGAGATCCTGACTGCAGCCACGTCCTGCTGTACTCACAGAGAGAGCCCATGGAATTCCCTGAAAGCTGGCCACAGCGGAAGACAGCACCTTCCAACACCTGTCTATCAGGAACATGTATTCTTGACTTTGCTGGGCTGAAGATGCGGCTCCTAAAAAAGTTTGCTCTGTTTTTCTATTAACATCAACAGGAATCACACAGGTGAATATTCACACCAGGTCCTAGCACATACACTTCTGATTTTAGCAATACCAGCATACCAAAGGTAAGAACGGTTCTATACTCAGCTGTTAAAGGAAGAAAGATTATATATAAATGATTATGAACATTTAATAGTAATGTGACTATTCATAGAGGACTTTAAGGAAGAAAAGGTTTCTGCAATGCTACTAACACAGATTTTTATCTTATAAGTACTCATCTCTGCTTCTGCAAGTCAATTTTCATGCACCAATCTTTCTAGACTCAAGAGCTATAAACAGCTTTCTTGAAAAGAAAAAATGTCCTCCCAGCAGCCTACTTTTATCAAGATTACACAGCTACTTGACATAAACATTCCAGAACACATTCCATTACCAAATTCTTGAGAAGATTTGTAAAATAAAACAAAACCAAGTTACTTTCCCCACCCCAGCAGTTTAGCGTTTCCTCACAAAACCATGACTATGCTATTGGTCCCTGAAAATAACTTCTGCCTGAAGAGTACTGCAGCATGGACAAACTAATGCTCCACAAGGTATTTCTAATGCAAAGCTTTCAAATTTAATACTAGACAAGAAGAACTTTGTGTAATTTCCCAATAAACATATTGCTTTCTAATTTTAAAGACCTATTTGGAAATCATTATGCAGCAACCTTTTCTCCTCAGTGGGATTCAGCAACAGATTAGCAGCAGTTAAAAACCTGAGATTTGTACCCTGTGGTTAAGCAAAGGAAAAAGCCATGCTGGTTGCTAATATTTTGGTCAAATCTGACTTTAAAGAAAATAGGAAGCTTGGGACTACCAACTGTGATTTAAGTACTCTTCTACACGGGACAAGTTCACCCTTTGCAATAACAGGACAAACTTTTGATGACAGGTTTGAGAACCATTCTAAGACTTTCTGCAGGGGAGCAGTTGGACATACAAGAGTCCTGCTGCTCATCACTGCAGTCAGTTGTGAACCTGGTACACATACAAGTGAATCCCATTTCCTCTGACCTCTCTAGTCATTACATTTGGCTTTATGCAAGCAACACCTGCAAATACAATTTTAACATTTGACTGTGAGTATGGCTGAGCTGATTATTGATAACTCAAGCCTACAATGCCTGTGAACTTTTGAGAGATGAAGAGACCCCCCTATACACAAACATTATGGTTTCCAAACACAAAAAATACTTTAAAATTGTGAGCCTATTGTAAAGATCTTTGGAAAACTTCAACTGCAAAATTATGAGCAAAACAAACAGGAAGAAAATAAATTAAGCCAAAATAGGACAAAATAGGAAACCAGTACCCAATATAGAATGAAGCAAGCTGTAGGAGAAACTAAATGCAAAAAAAGTAATTAAAAATTTGTAAAAAGACAGCATTTCCCAAAGAAAGCAAACACACATATCCTTGCCCCCAAAAAACCCCACCCCACTGTAAATTTCAAAAGACAGTGTGCACTGAAAAAAGCACCAAGAAAGTGATTCAAGGAAGATGAGAGAATTCTGCCCTTAAGTGACAGGAGAGCTAAAACATGCCCTGTGAAGCCTGCAGGACAGAGCAGATCTGGTCCCCCCTCCCCACTTCAAGCCTTGCCATTACTCAGACAGAGCTGCTCAGTTCCACCCCCACACCAATGTTTAGATTCAAGTTCTGTCTGTGGCTCTTGCTCACAGCCCTCTCAGATTTCCAGAGCTCATTCTTCTCCTCACCATCTCCCTGCCTTGCTGAATGTTCTTGCCAACCTAAAATGGTCAAGACAAACCTTTATGGAGCCATCACTGCCTCTGTTGTTGTACTGATTTTGTACAACTCTGGCCAAAATTACTAGTTTCCATAAGATCAAACTACTAATAAATTGTCCACAATCAAAATTTAGACATGGTTCACTATTGCAGCAAGCACTGATCTCACTTTTGTCATGGCTACACAGTCATCTGAAAATATATTTGGGTCTGGGCTTTAAAATAAGCCCAAAATATGCAAGATTCTTTTCTGTGAAAATCTCTGTATGGAATTATTTTCACAGGTCAGAAAAAGGTCTAAAATACTGAAATATTTCCTCAAAAGTAAAAAATTTTCAACTCTCTGCCCCTTGTATCATAATTTAATTCCAAAGTCAGTAATTTTAAATAATTGTGTTTTGATTTTAGAAGTTTTCTTCAGAAAATAACTGAAAAAAAGAATTTTTAATGAAATCCCTAAATATTTAATTTTGAAAACACAAAAGTATAATTTTTCATTAATTTTGGTTCAAAATTTTTTTTGCTTAAGGTGGGAGATAAACAGAAAAAACCCCTATTCAGCAAATTATTTTGCTTTCTGTTGATCCATATTTTCTACATAACCCATGGAAGTAAAAATCATCAAGAAGGTCTATTTCCTTTGTCTACAATATTCTTCAATAGGAACTGGATTTAGATGGGAAATGGTAACTGCTGTTTTTCTCAACTGTGCAGAGGCTGGGAAGACACAGCTATAAAGCACCTGCTCATCATCAGCTGGTGAACAGTCAAACATTTGGACCAGTAGACTTAGTTTTAATTTATACTTCCCATGTGCAATCAGGCATACAATTCCATTTTCATACTACATGGAATTAGTGACATTGTTACAAATATAATCATACAGTTTGTTTCACTGCATATGAGTTCCCTGCACATTAAATTTACTAAGCATTGACAAATTTCTGGTCCCCAACTAGGAAACATAGATAGAACTCGGGTGTTTGCAACCCTTCCTTTAACTATTAGCTAGGGCCAAAGTGCTAATCAATTTTTTTCACATTTATGAATAAAACAAAAGTGCAGCTTCCTCAGGAAAAAATACCCAGTTAACTCAGCCTGGTTCTTCATGCACTGTTACCAAGACCTTGAAAAGGAGTGAAAAAACCCTCGCCTAAACAGGATGTAAGATTGGTGCTTAATGTTTCATGCTTTCTTTCAGTCCTCTCTTGTTTCTGCATAAGTAAGACTATTGTTTCTTAACCAGAAATTAGATTTTTATAACTCAAAGTTACTGAGGAATAACTCAGCATCAATTTGATCAAATAGAAGTTAATACAAGAATCACAACAATACAATATTTCAAACATTTTTAGAATAGTCTGTGTGTAAAATACCTAAGTATATAACTTTTTCCTCCCTACAAGTCAAAAGAAATTAGATTTCCTAATATCTCATTTCAGAAGTAGAATTCTGATGTGTATAACACACAAATAATAATCATGTTGATAGAGAATCAGTAGCACAGAAAAGATTTTGCTGTAGAGAATAAATTCAAAGGCTAAAGTTGCAGCAGAGGCAGAGTGGAGACATCTTCATGTATCTTGGTGCAGTTCTAAAGATTAAAATTTAAACAACCCAGAGTGAGAATGAGCAAACTTTTTATTCAAATATTTCTGGCTGTTCAAATTTAGTCTCTTCTTAAAGCTCTATTAAGAACCTTTCAGAAGCAAACAATGGGCTTTTCAAAAATGAGACAGCAAATCACTAATAAAAAGAGCCACCTCTGAGTCAAACAAATGAAGATTATTAAACTATTTTTTTAATAAATGAAAGCATGAAAGAAGTTTTTCTCCTTAAAAATGTAAGTATTCACACATAGCTATCAGTCAATAAATACCAATAGATTTAATGAAAAGTGCTTATTAGTTTTCTATTTTAAATTGGTTCATAGGTGTCTGAAATAATCCAATTGTATATTTCATAGTTAAAATAACAAAATGCCTTTGTATATAATTTTAAAGGTGACTGCCAATTTTGAGAAATTATTACATTTCACATAGATAGAAGAGAGATATAAAATAAGTTACTTAATGAAACAGCTTCTCTATATAGGGAAGGTCCTTCCTGTTTGTATTAAGTCTGAACAAAACTTCCACCTAATACAGTAAAATACAAGAATAGAGTAACCTTGGGATCAGAAACTACAGCTAAGGAACTGCTCCAGTGCAGCTACCACTTCATCCTACTGGCTGGAAAACTACCAAGCTTCTGAGCCTTCCCAGCAGCATTTTAAAGCCAGAGGCAGAAGAGGGAAGAAACAGCAAAGATTTAGACATCAGCTAACAGGGACTGAGCACGCTCTTGAACTTCAATTTCAGATTAATTTTTGGATGAAATACCTACATACATGGTGTCACTACAAGCTGAAAAGTTGTTGCCAGAATGTATTCGTTGATCTTTTTTAGATTGAAGGGAACAGTGAACCACTTCCATCAGTATTGAGGGCCACAAGAACAGCTGCTGCTGCTGCTGTTGTATCTCAGTTCTCAGATTACTCCTTAGAAGGAACCACTGAAGTGGTTCTTCTGACCAATTACCAACCAGACAAATACAAGTTAGATATTTGGGGCCTATGAACAGTTTTCCCTAGTTGTGACCCATTTTCCTCATTTGCCAGCTGCAATCTATGTGAACAGAATGTCACCCATGAAAGGATGACAAAAGTTGATTTAAAAAATCAACACTTGCTCTGTAACACATTTATAAACATGGGAAAATGGTAGGGAGGAATGAAGATGGAACAAATATTCAAGTATTAGTCCTATTTTTTGTAAAGAGAAGCCTTTGTGATTAGATTGCAAAATAGCACATAAGGATTTTTCTTTCAATACAGTAACACGACTCACAACTATTTTTTAATTTACTTTTCTGAGGTCAGTAAGATCACTTTATATCAAGAAGGTGGAGACACTCTGCAATAAAAAATTATGTCAGCAGGTATATAGCACACACAGACATGCCTGTATAGCATGTGCTATAGGATCACTAATGCAAATTAAGCAAGAAATTGAAAAAATTTCAGCCTGAGTAACCAAACTTCTGACACTTCCCAGGTCCTTCACCAGGATGTGTGCCAAACAATAATATTAAGCTTTGTATACTCTAGGAGAAATTGTTCCACCCCAACAGAGATCTTCAAGTAAGACAGTATATTATACACATGAAGCTAAGTAGTGGAAGATGTGCTGTATTTTCCATGAACAAAACCTTAAATATCTTCTTTACTTGCAACTTCAAACGTAGTTTTCTATATGCAATTCATTTTTAACTGTAGATCTTTTTTCCTACTCTTAGAATCATTAATAATAAAATCACTTTCTTTAGCATATAAAAACATCCTCAATTCCCCACTCAATCTCTTTGAATTCTAATCTATATAAAATATTAGTAAAAAAAAAAACAAACAAACCAAAACATGTCTAGAATGCAAATTCTGAAATAATTTTGAACAAAACCTTTATTTAACTGCACTCTCCCAGGTCTAAGTGTATCAGGTGAAATTGGCCTATAACTAGAAATGAAGACTGAAAACAGTCTGGAACCACAAATCCCATCCTCTCCCAGCAGCATTTTCTGATGCAGCTCACAGAAGGGTTGAGGTTGCAAGCACAGGGCAGAAGAAGCACAACCTCTGTAAAAGAGGCATTCCTGTCCCTAAGGTTCCATTGTGTTACTGTGATTTTGAGGATCTTTTATGAGGTCATGCCCCTCCCACAGCCAAGCAGTGGAAGTGTATTAGCCAAAGTATCAACTGAATCTGCAATTAAGAGTCACAGGAAAATGGTTCCTCTATAACCTCAAGTTAATTCCCTTTAGTTCAGCAGGAACAAGTTATGCACCAGCTTGTATATTATTATTATTATTATTACTACTTGTATTAGTACATCAAATCATATGTACCCACCACATACATTGTTCAGACTCCAGTTATTCAGAGACTACAGAAATCAAACCTACCACAGCCACTTATTACCATGCTGTGACTAAAAGATTTCAAGTGCTGTAGAGCTTATGTAAAATGGTCAAAACCACTCAACTCATCCCACAAACAAAAAGAAGCACAGATTTTCTGGAAGATGGCAGCAATCATGCAAAATGTTTGTATTTCACTTATAGAAATAGAAAGTAAAAAAAGGAGCTCTCTCAATAACCAGTAGTCTCACAGATTCTTTGGATGCAATTAGTTGCAGAATTTGCTCCATCCAAAACAAGTTTGTAAAGTCCTAAAACCTAACACAAAATTTTCTCAACCCAAGAAAAGCCTTTAAAGTTTTTAAACCTAACATACATTTTTGTATTCTGTATTTTACCCTCCTGAAAAGGCTACATTAACACAAACCGGGACTGGAGTCTAAATTAAAAGGCACAATAAACATTAAAAGACAGCTGCCTCTACAATAGGAGAGGTGTAATTTTTGCTAAGTAACTCACTGAACTAGATTAAAAAAGAATATTTACGCCACTGGAAGGAGGACTTTTGACTTCAAAACAGACTTTGGAAGAGAAGAGGTTGCTTTCTGCTAAACAGCTTACTAGTGCTGATGAAAGCCTACAATACAAAATCTTTTCAAGGTCATGCATTTCAAACCCATGAAAAGCAATCTGGTTAAACTCAAATTATCAGTTTCCTACCAACTTAATTCCAAACAACTCAAATTTTATATCTGAAAGCTTACACTTAGGCTTTAAAAATATTTAAAGGAAATTAAATGTACCTCCAACTACTAAGTGAATTGCTAATGCTGAGAGTCTGACCTTTTTAAAATCAACTCCAGATTTGATAATTCATATTCTATCAGTTGAACTACAGTAGCAGAATGAAAAACAGATGCTACCAAATCCACACAACATATAGACTAGATTTCAATAAAATCAGAAATACCATAAAATCACACTGAAGGTTCTAGAAATCTCACGTACCATGGGTCAGTAGCAGGAGTTAAATGGTGTCACAGCCTTTTAAACCAGAGAGAACACAAAAAACTTTCTCTGCAGCTTGGCTGCCTGCAAAAAGCGCTCACCATTTCAGCCAAAGAAAATATTCTTGAAAACACAGCCAGTCCTAAAATGATAGAAAATCAATATAAAACAAAGAGTTAAGGACTACTGCAGTAAAGTACTCTTTCTTCACATAGACTCATGCTGGAGATCAGAGGGAGCTACAGAGGTGAGTACCTGAGCTGCAGAAGCATTCTTACAGTCCTGCAAATGCCTACATTGCTATAAAACATGCAGGACAGTTACTTGCATGTGTTACTTCCAGAATGTTCTTTGCATCCTAGTTAACATTGCTCCATATCAAGTATCCTCATGGTACCTCGAAGCCAAAAAGACCCCAGAAACACTGTGGCCAATGTGAGCAATTGTCTTACTAACTGACACGGCTCAAACCCCAAATAGCCTGTAGATAACTTAGAAAAAAATTTATTAATGACCTAAAGTCTTTCCCATTGAAAATACAAGCAGGGAGAGAGCATCACAAGAAAGAAAAATACAGGAGATGTCTGTATGTGTCCAGCAGTGCCTGTAAAAACACATTCTATTAAAGAAAATGTCTTTTCCATTGTGCTGCCTGGCAACTTGCCTAATTACTCTGGTAAAAAAGAAAAATGGATGAAAAACGATCCTGCACAGCTAGTAGCTCTCTATAAGCTCTTTCTAACTTGAAAATTTTATTTACTCTAAACAAATGCTAATTTCACTGCTAAAAATGTCTAGGATTGCTGAGAGGTTAACAAGATATACTTTAAGCAGCATTTTAATGTATTTTATTATAGCAAGACAGTGATTACATTTTATTAATAAAAAAAAAGCAGTAAATCCAAAGTTTTTATGGACTTATTCCCCTAAAGATCCACAGTAATTTTGCAATACTTATCTCAAATGCTCTACTTTCTAAGTGGAAATTCCTTCATATCCATCTCCCACAGTGTTTGGTTCTGTTGCCAAAAAAACTGATTCAGTGATAAGGCACTAACTAATGTGAGCTGATTAAATTTCAACTCTGCATATTATGGTTTTTGGGAGGAGGGGTTTTAATTAAAAGACAGGCTCTCAAAAGCCTCTAACTCTATACTGCACTCCTTCCTTCTTGCTCTGAACTTACTGGTATGTCCATTCAAAATATTATCTGCTGATTTGAGCACCCAGTCAGTTCCACCACTTAATATTAAGTCTATCTACCAGATGGCTCAAACTAGGGTCTTAAATGTTTTAGCAATCATCACAGAGCAAAACAGTGAGCAGAAGAAAAATGATGGTATAACCCTGCAAGCACCTCCACAAAATTTAACAGCCCTTTAAAGTTCCCAGTTAAGTTTAACAGCAGGCAGGCAACCAAGTATGCAAGTCCCTGAAGTGGAACACGTAATTCTGACATCAATCTAGCAACCCTGGCATCAGACCCTTTTTTTCTGTCCTTCTCCTTAAAGTGAGAGAACAGACAACAGAAGCTACATATATTTCCATTAGAACTTCTGATAGAAACTTGAGATGCAATGACAAAATTGACAGCTTTACTTAAAGGAATTCATCTTGAGGGCTGTTGCAGGATATCTAGTTGACTTGCCTCTTCCATTGCTGGGCAAGAATGATGTATAACAGCAGTGCTGAAATTACACTTGCTCTGTATCCTGTTTGCATTCTATTTTATTAATTCTGTCAATGAGAAACAGATGCTATGTTTGATTTTCTCCTGACAACAGCTCAGTGGGGGAAAGCAACAAGCTTAAAGACAGCTCAAGAATGTTTAATTGCTTTACAAAAGGGGACATTAAAGGACCTAACCTGAGTGCACAGTTGCAGATAAACAAAATACCTCTCAATTTCAATGAATTTCAATTAATTTCAATCAATTTAGGGCTGTTCCCTAAATCATATTCCTATTACACTGCACAGTGACAATATAATGACACACAACAGACATGAGGAGCATTACTACCACTTTGCCCCCCCCAAGTCAGCTATAAAATCAGCAAGGTATCTGCTGAGTTATCCACTGACTGTGACGTGCTCACACTGGCAAGTACCATCCATAGCAACTCAACAACTAGGTGGATTTCTCCTTGCTCCCAGGTTTCAGGAGCATGCCTTTCCCCCCATTTTTAGCTGCTATCTGTAATAGGTTTATACAGATTAGCTGCATTAGTGTTGCGTCCCTGATAAACTGTGATGCTGGGTAGATAATCATCTCCTCCTTCCTTTCCATGACCCTTCTTCAATATGAGTTGTTCCTGGATTTGTCTGGTTTTTTTAAACTGCCCTACTTCCTGACCTTACAGGCCTTTTGAACTCTTAACATTTCAGGAGACAGCTGTAGAACCTGTAGCAGGCTGTTAGTTGTCTTGTTGCACCTTAAGAAATTAATGATTCTGTTACTGACTAAATCAAGCATAATCAGGTATATAATTCCCACCTTGTATGGTCAGTGACCATTACCAGATTTTAAAGGCTACACAGTTGAATCAGTGGCTCTGTTTACCATATCCAGAACTGGTGTTGAATTAGAAGCAAACAACAAAATAGAATTACTCTGGTCACTGTGGGTAGATTTCCTAACCTTACTCTTCCCCGATATTCGGGTCAAATCTGGTTTTACTGGTCAGCATTAGTCAATTTGAGAGAATGAACAGATAACAATGAAAACTTTCCCACCATTCATAATTGTAAATTACTAAGAAAAACAGTATTGACTTATGGAGTAATCACCTTCTATACCAGACCATGCTTGTGAATTTCGGAAAGCACAAGAGCAGGACAGAAAGCGGAATCAAGCAGACATAGACATGCTGTTCTTCCTGTCTTATAGGTAATTTCTAAGGTGAAGAACACAAAGAACCAACCACTGAAAGGAGCTACCTCACTACTACAAACCATAGTGAAACAACCATAGTGTGAACTACAGACATTTCATTGCAGAGATAAAATTATTCTGTATGGCTGTTGGGAGGGTTCAGTGTCATCTAGGAGATATGAGCACTCTCTGTTCTTGCTGAATATCATTTTGTTCAAAATAGCAATGGAAAGGATTTTCCTCATTAACAAGCCATGATGGGGGGAAGAATGAAACTTAAGCCAGCTAATTTTTCCAGGATCATAATGTTCCTCATTTTTAGGTCATTTGAGTTCCATATTAATTCTAGAAAGATGGAGACTTTGCAATCCCCTTGCTCCCTCTCTCATTACATATATAATTGTAGAAGCTACCCTGCTGTAATAAAACATTCATCTCTGTACTTCTTATTATGGGATCACAGGCTCACAGTGATGGATGACCACGTGTCAGAGCACATTTCCACAGTACACCATAATATCACTGAGTCATCATTTGGAATATGAAAGCACAAGTCCAAAGCCTTAGCTAGACTACACATTCTTGTTTGGTTTTGACCTACACTGAAGCAGCTTCTGAGCCATATCATATACAGAAATACCTGACACTTATATAGGCTTAGTCATACCTAGTAGAATAATTCTGCATATCTACAAAGAACTTTAACTATCTTCTGAAATGTGCCTTCCTTGCAGTGATAAGGGCAAAATTCTTATACCCAGGAACAGTAGCATGTGGCATGGGCATAAACACCAAGCAGATTTAAACAAAAAGTACTGGAGAGATACTACTTCATTGCAGTTGATATGACAGTACTTGCTTTGTAATGCAGTAATGACAGAAATTACTACACTTCTTAACTTCTCTGAAGATTTATCAATGCAGCTTATTTCAACTGCAGGCCTGCAGAAAAAAAATTGGCACCTATCTTCAGGTGGTGTTAAAATACAAATTTCTAATGTGGACTTTTTATGTTTTGTTGTACAGGCTAGCCACAGTCTACCAACACACCTGGAAGATACATTTACCTATTGACAAGAGCTACTTACAACTGTTTTTTGATTAAAACAAAAAATTAAAATAAAACCCCCCCAAAAAAACCAAAACCAAAAAAATTCTAAAATTTAACCTATGTTATGTATTTAATTGCATATGCCCAATCCATATAAGTATGCATAAGTCAGTCTCTCACACACCCTACTAAAACAGAATGTGCAAATCTCCCACAACTCTGAAAAAAGAAAACAAATTGCAAAATCATACCATCTTACTTGTTGATTCTTATAAAAAGGAAGGTATACAGTGGGAAATCCCCAACTTTGCATCAAAACAATCACAATCAACATCATATTGGTATCAATGGAATGGTGCTGCTTTGCCAGTCTATGTCTAGATTATACATGTATACCCTTTATAGTATATTTTCCCTTCATCCTATCTAACGTGAAATGTTGAGTTTCACTTACCCTTCAGTGCCTCCTCTGTTATAGGGCAACACTAATATTAGTTAATTTTTTTTTAAAGTATTGGAATTTCTAAGTAACATTTTCAGTACTTATCCAAAATCTGTTATATATGAAGTTGGTTTGCCTATTCTTGGATTAAGGCTAAAGAAATACAGTGAGACTTTTACCGCAGACATATAAGCAGGACACAAGAATGGAAAACTAATTATTTCTTATCATCATTCCACAAAAGCTTGGTATTCATAATTCTAATGGTCTTTAAGGATTGAAAAAACACTGATTTCCATAATATTTTACACTTCCTCTCACAGTTCACCTGAGCAAACAAGGCAGAAGGCAAAAGTAACCTTTTGTAAACTGCAACTTTTATCTGTATCGGATGTCTGCTTTAGTTTCTAAATAATGCTACAATGCTCCCTTTCCCTAGATACCTTGTTTCTTCCTATTTTCTTTCAGCTCTGATTATTTGTTGCCTTTAGCACAAGCAGCAGTTAACAACACATCAATATCCGCCTGACATCAAGGAGTAAATGTAGACAGTCATTGGCCAACTGCTCCACCTTTCTAATGGAAGTAATATAAAGCGCATGTGATAAATTAAGCACGTCTTTCTGGTGCCACAAGTCCCTGTGAGGAGCTGGCAGCCATTCAGCTGCGCTGTACATTAGCAACTGCATCTCTTACAAGCAATTATGTGTGGACAAAACCTATTCCGAACAAAACTGTTCTACGTTTGAGCGTACTCAGTTTAAACATCAGCTGAAGTGATTAAAGACACAGCCAAATGTGTTGTGCTCTTCTTTGCCTTCAAACATATCCAAGAAGTGTTCTGGGCATAACAGGGCAGACTGCTCTGACCTCTGTAAAGCAACTATTTTTACTCAGACTTACAAAGTTGAAATACAGTTCTCACAGAAGCACTCATGTCTTTCCACTGAAATGGGAAAAAAAGAGAAAAAGTGCAGAGGATTAACTCAGATGCTGTGCACACAACAGTTTTATGCTGTAGTTGCACAAAGCTACACAAGCTGACAACTACTCACAGAAATGTAACTGGTATGTTTCTCTCGGCCTTTGAAACTACTTTGAATTATTCCATTTTGAACTTTCTGCCAGAACACCTGTTTCTTTGTCCTTGTTGTCTTGAAGATACCAGCAGAAAAGGTCACTTGTTCTGATAAATCCATGCCAGTTTGAAAATTCAGCTCTAATTAAACTGTAGAAAAACACAATCATGAACAGAAAAACACCTGTATATCTAAGGAATATCTTTATATTTTCAGAAAGTACTGGCAGTTCAAAATATTCAGACAACAGTTTTCCTATAGGGGGACAGCACAAGGCCTCGCACAACTCAAACTCCTAAACTCAAAGCTAAACATTGTGTGCGCTGTCTATCATCTATAAATCAGCACATTTTCCAGGGATAATTTGTAAGCATTTCCAAAGGCAGAAGGAAACAAGATTTCAACATGACACATAGAGAAAACATGAAGTAACATCAGGGAAAGAATCCAGATCTCCCAGTCCCTAAATCTTACAATCAGTACATTAAGTTTCTTCAACATTTTTGAGGCACCACAGCTTAGCATAAAACCAGTCTAAATTAAGTAAATTTCACTCCCCCAAAACTTAATTATTATCAAATTTCACCATTTTTTACAAAGAGGAGCAAGAGTATGAATGAAGTTCCATGCACAAAAGGTAAAAAAAAAAAAAGATATTATTTTGCCTTTGTCTGAAAAACAACAGATTTTTTCAGAAGTCAGATTTACAGCAAAGGAAATCAAAGAATTGCGAAGTTAACAATGGAGCAGAACTAATTTCTGAAACCAGCCAAATCTTTGAAATAGGATTTACTAAGGAAAGGAAAGCATGCTACACAGAATGTTATCTCAAATAGGGATTAGAAATAGGAAACTCATGTAATTTCTACGATTGAACAGTAACTATAAATCTGCCAGTTCTATGAGATGTCACTATTAAAGTGAGAAAAGGTATAACATATTAAGGAAAAGTATTCATCTGGTCATGTGTCACATGAAAACCCTTGCATTTCTGATTCTAAAACAATACACTGAAAAGATTAGAATCAATAAGGACCATTGTAAGGAACATTGTAATGTTGTCTATATTTTTTTATTTTTCAGTGACAAGCTGTAAAGAATGAAGAATACATTGGTGATTGCTAATAGGCAAAAATTCAGGAATGTGAAATATTGGTAAATTTTGATACAGTTATAAGTGAATTTCTAATACTCAGGAACAAAAAAAAAATCTTTACTACAAACTGAACATGTCTTCTTTCCCCATGTATTCTGCTCCCCCTCTCTAGAGTGTTTGCTATTCTCATGTTTCTGAGAAAAACATGAAAGATTTGTCACAAAAAGAGTAGTTCCACAGACATTTCAAATAACACCATAATCTTAAGAGTCCACAAATACAGTCTAGTAACAAACACTTCTACAAGTATTTACAACCTTTAACCTTTTGAAAATTCCTCTGGTTATAAAAGTTGGACTGCAACACCAGCTTTTTTGCAGGTTTTTATTGGCTGACTACTTGACTTCAAAAGCAAAAGGCAGATTTAGGTCAGATATTAATTTATTATTTCCTTTATTTAAAACTTCATATAAAAATATCATCACAATAGTCCAGGGGAGAAAAACCTTGTCAAAAGAAACTCTATTTTGAAACCCAGATCTGTGATAAACAATCTGCATATGGCAAAGCAAATAATGCCTGCACACGTAAGCAACTCAGAACCAGCTGCTCATCTTGTCCGTCAGATGCACTTCCTCCCGTTTCAAACTTGCATTAAACCTCGAAATCCGAGTCGTCTTACTTCTGAATCACTACTATCATCCCAAAGGGTTCTACACTATTTTTGTAGCTAGTATCCAGATACTGTTTGCTGCCAAACACTAGCAAAATAAGCACTGACCAGCATAAGCCACATCATAATCTGCTGTCTTCAGGCAAAAATATTTGCAGTCCCCACTGGAGTCCAGCTATGTCAGGAAAAGAGAATCACTGCATACAAGCCTTAGAAACATGCAGCCATTGCTACAGTACTTCCTAATAGCGAAGAAAAACATAACACAGAAAGCAATTAGGGCTTTTCATTTGAGTTTCTCATCCCCTCCCTGTCGTAAGAAGTGCCAGGGACTCCTGATTGACTTAAATTTTAGAAGTTTATTTCCAGTGAAAAACTGTAACTGGGCAAAATATCTATTATGCTCAACACAGCCAGGTTACACTTACACCCAAGAAGAAATGAAACTACTTGTTGTAAATATTTTCCAGAACCACAGAAAACAACCTATTGATGTTACCTGCACTTATTAGGATCCAAACCCACTTTATTTTATCATAACTTATTCAGGCAACACCACTGCAACACAATGACAAGACAATTGGAAAAAGCTTCTATTTGCTAAATAGGCTGGATTGCTTCTTCTACCAAAATCTTAATGGAACACAGACGCTTCCACAGTCAGATCATCCTGAAACAGTCATTCCCTGGAGATGTGCTCTGCGAGGAGGAACAACAAACAAACAAAAACAGCCATGTGCAGGTCACTATTTATTCCTGCTTTACTAAAAGGAAATATTAAGAGTAGCATTTTGCAACAGCCAAATTTGGAAAAGCTTGTACAAACAGTAAAACATTTTCTTGGTCCAAAAAAATCTATACACAGAATTCAGCTTGTATATGTGCTTCTGAAATTTCCAAGAAATGTCAAGATTTGTTTCAATCACATGTGGCAGTGGAATCTCAGCACAGTTTTATTTTCCTGATGACAGTCTGTGGGCAGAGTTTGGGTATGGCTGTGGCATGAAGATGGACAATTAAAACAGTCATCAATTTCCCATGCAATACAGAAAAAAAGGTATTTTTAATTTAATGCTGATCTAATAGACTTTAGATTAATAACTCCTAACATAGTTGGAGTTGGGAGTTTTTCTTCTAAGGTTCCAGCAAATTACAGGGATCTTAATTCTCTTAAAATAAAATATAATCAGTCAGGAACTTTACTCCCCATGGCTAAAGAGATGAACTGGAAATCTGTGCTGTGTAGGCCCTAAAGAAAATGACAGAAGTTACAAAGAGAAAAATTAAGAGAAAAAATTTTAAAATCTAAGTCACTTATTTGGGGCTTTGAAGTATAACTTTGTTCTTAAAAATTTCATCAGGTCAACAATACTGGAGAAGTATATATTTCCTTACAAATTTTAATCTACCTACCTGTAGGTACTCCCGTCTAGGAGATCAATAGGAATTGCTCTCTGCTGATCACAGTTTATCCAAGTCACCCATTAGCAACTTAAGCTTTTGAAGTTATGAATATTTCTGCACAATCTCAAAGAGCTAATAGTACTTTTGGCCAAAGGGTTATTTAATATTTTATGAGGAACATAATACAAATAAAAATAAATAACATCTTTCATGTCTCGAATTACTAAAAGCTACAAGGATTCACATGGTATTTTTCAAAGTAATAGAGCACAAGACTGATGCTCATAGCTCCATTAGAAACATTTATATGCAAAACACTGCTTTTTCCAATCATGAATTTCTTTTAAGATTCATTATTGCCCTATAGCACATTTGTCTGAAAAGAGACTCTGGGGAGATGACACTTTCTTTGGTTAGCATTGTTGTAGCTGACAGAATGCATAAAAGACAAACTGCTTTTTCTCCAGCTTTCAGCCTGAGCCAATCAAATGCAGAAATTCTCAGCCTCTTCTCATCTTGAATTCTGGATTTTGAAGTTTACAGAATAATTGTAGCTTTCCAGCAGAATCATTTTGTCACACAGACCACTCTAGCTCACATAAATGCTACTGGTGCACTAAATACCATTGATGAAAAAATCATGATCTTTGCATTGTAGACATGTCAGCCTGATTAAAAATCATTGCATATTCTTAGCATTAATGCACATTTCATTATGAAGAAACGATCTCTGAAGGCATCCCACACTTACCTTCCTATGAAAAAATAATTCATACTTGGAAATATTTTTTTTTTCCTTCTCTCTTGAGGTGGGACTAAAGGCCCTTGCCTGGATTTCTGGGCCCTGCTGTGTTAAACACTTGTACAAAAAGCCAGTCTCTGTTCTAAAGAGCTTACAGAATATTTCATTTTCTTTTTAGACAACTGAACGCAGTGACTGGAAAATACAAGTGAACATCATGATAAGCACTGTTCAATCACTCTAAAGTCTTTACAGGTATCACAGGAAATCAGAGTTTCAAAAGGATGGACTTGAAAGGAAGAAAGGTGACCCCAAGAAATATTTAGAGGCAGCTTCTTCTAAACACAAGGGAAGGTAAAGCAAAAGAGGCTTGTTAGAAAGCTCAGTAAATAAACCACCAAGACTCTTTGCTCATCTGTACTTCAGAATAAAAACTAAAAGCAAGTGACACAATAGATAAGCCAGAGCAGAGCAGCTGGCAAGATCCTGTCACTAGTGTGCTTAAGAGGCAAGTAGGAGAACCATGCAGCATGGCTAACTCAAGAGCCAGGCAAGTGACCTCAGCAGCAGAGTTCTGCATTGATGTCAGCTGCACAAAACTGGATTCAAGGTTCACAGAGGAGGAGGTTCTTCTCAGAGTGTGGGAGAAGTCTGGAATTTGAAAAGCTTTTTTCGTGGTACTGTTTCTGGTCTTGCTCCAGTTTAATGCAAGATACTGTGTCAAGCTTTTAAAGGCAGCAGCATTTAACATCACCCAAGAGTTCAGTACTTTAAAAAACCCACTTATTTCATTAACAGAGGCACTTCTAGCTACACCTATACTGTCTCTTCACCCCTGGGTCATCAGGTCTTATAAAAGTCCTGTGAGTTGAGAAGCCACCTAGAAAATCAAGGTCTATAAAGGTCAAGACAACATAAGTAGCAGAAAGATACTTCATAATGTACTGGGACAGAAAAAAAGCCAGAGTTAAATGGGCAATGTAATCTGGCCCGGATCTGCAAATGAGAGGCACCTGAGCTGGCACAAATTCAAGCCAGTGCAGCCATGTGGTGTGGCTCTACTCGTGGGAAAAAAACAGGGCACAAAGTTACCACAGCACCAGGGGAAGCTCACAGCCTCTGCCTCTCTGCAGGCTCTTCTACCTTGCTGAGAGTCTGACTCACCCCACTCCACTGCCAACTCAGCAATTCTGCGCTGCACTCCACTGCTCGGTTATGCACCAACACCCAACCATGCTCACCAGTAACTGCAGCCATCTGGTTCCCTTTTCCAGGCCCCCACTGAAAACATTTCTGACATCAGCACTGTCTCCATAGCACCTAGAAAACTTCAGTGATTTTTTCCAGAAAGCAAACCAGAGCAGAGAGCTGGACAAATTTAAATGCAAGATGGCATTTAATAATTTAATAAACTATTCCAAATGGCAAGAAGTAAATAAACTATATGCAAAACCAGTTTTCATCTGTTCACAGAACTTCTGACTTGGCCACTGTGAACCTGTACCAGAAAGGATTGGTTTGCACTTTTTCCTGCCTGCTATGTGTGTTCTCATGGTATCTTTTGCACTTGTCACTGGCATCTCAAGCAGCCCTGCACAGTTAACAAAACCAAGGAATTGATGCAGCTAAAAACTATGTAGCAGCACTGATTTTCATCATCTTGAAACTGAGCATGGGTCTGCATCCCCAAAGTACTGCATAGCATCACAACATATCACACTGCAGCTGACTACTTTGGAATCTTTATGTGACTACTTGTAGATAAATCGGTAAAAGGACAAAAAGAGGACTTAAATGAAACTCACTACTACTTACTACTCTGCCAGTTGACAGCCTTACTATTCATATTCAACTGGATGCTTTCCTCTCTCAGAAGAACCTCAACTTTCAAATACATCCTCTGAAAAGAACATGCAGCTTTCGCCTCTGCTTCTACCAGTTTTCTTAATTTCACTTTTTGCTGTACCAGAAGTTGTCTCCTTGCTGCTCAGGTTTATTTCATTTTCTCTGGCCACCAGTCGTCTGTGGGTCTGTTCTTCCTTGAGAATGAAAATACTCACCCATATGAAGCAGTATTAAACTGTTGAATACAATGTAACTTATATGGACTCTGCCTCCTATTGACACTTATTATCCTGCTGCTTCCTCTCAAGCCTTCAGTTCACTGCAGCATATTCAGAAGTCTCAGTAAAAGTAATCCTACAGCAGGTGCAGTTTCTCTAAAAAGGTATCCTGTAGGATCTCATAGCAGTCACTCTCACTCTCACAAAATTCCACTCACACAAGAGAAAGGACGTTTTGAAAAGGCAGACAAAGTTAGTTTTTAATATCTTAAACCACAGAATACAATTAAATTGATTAAATAACAATGCTAGTAGATATCTGTGTTTTCTAGAGTACATTTGACACCAAATATTTTTTTCAAAACCAAAGGAACATTAAGCACTAAAGCAGAAAATTTTGTTCCATATTAGATTATTTTAAACTGTAGCTTAGACATTACTCTCCCAAGTTAAATAATTATTAGGCTACCAAACTGCTTGACCTTGTTTCTGTACAAGTACTATTCAGTACAGAGAACTATAGAAATTGTAGATATCTGCACCCAAGACACATCCCAGCGACAGCAGAGTAATGTTCAGCACAAGCCCTTCTTGGGGACTCTTTCAAAGTAGTCACTTATGACAAACAGCCTTTTGGCAGATATCAGTGTAGTAGATTTTTTTTTTCCCTTTTGCCTCATGTAAAATTCTTGCTACACCGCTCTGGGTGTGTATCCTTCATTACTAGGTCACTGCTCACCTTCATGCCTGTAATTGGAGAGTAATGATGCCACAATGGGCTCACAATGCCAGTGAGGTGCAAGCTGAATCAAATTCAGCATATTAACCTCACCAAATTAAATTTTCATTTGCAGAAGGACATCCAAGGGATATAGATGTAAAACAGAGCTAAGTTATCCCCCCACTCCGAAAGTGTGACAAAAGGATGCTCAGTCTTATCATAAGCATATCAAATATTCTTTGTCCAAAATGAGGCTTATGACTGCTGTGAGATTTCTTTAGCACTGAGATTCTTTCATCAGAAAGACTGAAGATACTAAAAAACGTGTAAAAAATTAAAGTTTTTTAAAACATACCCTTTCCAAACCTCATGTATTTACCACTGTGACCCCAATGTACATGCCATAAAAGACAGAGAGAAAGCACAGTGATCTAGTCATGTGCCTGGGAAAATAGCTTTGGGAACTACAGAGTATGGACAGGCTCTGCTTTGCCATTTCAGTGTAGAAGTTCTACATTTGAAAATAACCAAAACACAAGATGAAAGATTAGCAACTGCTACACAGAATTGATATCAGTAAGTATAGAATCTATGTGGAACACTGACTTCAAAATACATATTACATGTGTTTATTAGTGTGTACATATGCAACAGTAGAAGGACAACAAACTCCAGAACTTTGTGCCCACAGCTAACAAGGAACACAAGAACACTTCTCAAAGCCCAGTCAAAATCTTTTATATTACATTTACTTGCAATTGACACCAGCAAATAATGTCACATCATCACAGTTCAGTAATAAGTAAAATACAACCCCCATTGAACCACCCAGACAAAATGGAAACAAAATAGGACTGTATCTGGAGCTCAGAGAGCAATGACTGTGTTTATGGACAGTTCTCTTCATTCAATTTTTTCTACAATGACCATCTTATTCCAATTTATTAGGTTTTTTTAAGCCTAGAATTCATTCCAGCTAGCACTGGCAAGCTAGAACTAGCATGATGTCTTAATCTCCAGTTCAATTTTATGAAAGGTCTGTAGAGCAGGTATCTCAACAACTCATCTCTTTTCTCTTATCATGTCTATGTGAAAGTCTCTGAATCGTACTGTTCTGAGAGTTATCAACTCAAATGTAGCCATTTTCAGTTTGTTTCCATTTGTTTAGCAGATGTTCACTCAGGTATTCTACAAATACAACACTAGCATGTAGACAGGTATCCCATGCTTCCTACATGAAAGGTACAATATTATTGTTTGCTTATCTGGATTATTGAAAGTCCTGATTTCAACTGTGCAAGCACAGCACAAAAGAAGAAGAGTGTGTGCAAAAATAAAGCTCTGTTTTGGTTTGGTTTGTCTTTTCCCCTCAAAAGTCCACAGAAAATTATTAGTTTATTTCTTCAGCTGCAACAACTAATAATTCATTCTTCAGACACAGTGATTAAGAGACCAAAGACAAGGCCAAAACATTACAGAAATGGACACTAAATTAATTTCAAATAAAAGGAATTATTCAAAAAAGAAATAAAATCCTTCTACTGTAATCTGCAATAGTAAGTGACATAACTAGCCAGAGAGACCACATAAATCAATATTACCACCCTGTACCAGCTCTGCCAGTGAAAAAGATGGCCGATTTAAACAAGTTTTTTCCCAACACAAAACATTCATTTTGTTCATTCAGCTACTATTTTAACATAGGACTCAAGATTGCTAAATCAAACTCAGTAGGAATTACACCATTGATTACAGTGATAAACAACCAAAATGTTTATCCCAGGCCCTAGGTCAGAAGGCAGCACAACTCTAGAATCAGTGGTGGTATCTCAGAACTCAGAATATTACTGAAAATAGCTACAGTAAATTTTAATTAAAGCATTTTCCTCTTGTGGCTTCCCAAACACTTATGACATTTTTGCACTCTTATAACTAGCACTTATAATTTCCTTTCACAACAGCTTTTATTTTAAATAAACACATCCAGAACAGAAGTAGCAAAACAATACTTGTTTTCACTGTGAAATCCTAGAATACTGTTTGGCAGCACACACCAACATATAACCCTGCCTTATTCATACTCTGTGCTCTGGGTGGCAGTTTTGGGGTACTGAACTGAGTGGGGGGTGCTGTACAGCTTTTTTTTTTTTTTTCTTGGTAGTGTTATTACTGCTCTCACAGCATTCTAAGAATGTCATGCTTAGCTACAGAGACCAGATTTCCGACAAATCAGTTCAGTTAGGCACAAAATCAAAATGGACAAATCTTCACAAGAGCTCAGAACAGTCAGTGCTAACCTCTTTTGAAAATCTGCCCCTATTATAGATGCCAAGTACTTGAAAACCTGGCTCCAAGCTCTTAAAAATCCATTTTCATATGTTGAAAACCAACACTGCAGTCGCTAAAAGGACTCTTGATAGTGTTTTTCTACCAGGGGAGGAGCAAGGCAAGAGGCAACCTAGAACAGACAGAGTAAATCTACTGAACAAATCTGAACTCACAAAGCTTACTACTACATTTACTGGCACCATCCAGTTTTGGGTTTAGCCTCTTTTTTATTTAGATATTAGTCTTTCTGAGCCAGAACCGAGTACATCTTCCTTTTGCCAATTCCTCGCTGATATCAGCCTGAGGTGTTGCTAGAGACAGTAGATAAGGGCCAGAACAATGAGCTGGCCAGACAGAAAATCCCACACACTTTACTTTTCCTGTAACCAAATCAGGTTCAAGATATGTAAATTATCCCAGTTTACACACCATGGGAAAAAAAAGACAAAACCAGAATATTCATCCAACTGTAAATTTATTCAGTTGTGAAAGAGAACATAACCATTTGCTATTTACGTGGGCTAGAATGGTATCACTTAGCTTTAACACACACCCCAGAATTCACTTCCTAAAAGAAAGTGTTGTGCAAAATGAGATTTAATTACATATTTTAAAGCTTTCACAGCTTTGAACTTAATTATAAAATATGAAATACCAAGGCCAAAATTCTGCCTTCAGCACAATGCTTTGTCCCAAAGACATGAATAAAAGTTGTTCTGTTACTGGAGCTTGAGGATATTAGAATTTAGCGGTATAGTAGTTGTTTAAGCTTCTGCGTTCAAATGTAAAACTGAAATGACAGTTTTGGCCAATTCGTACAGTTATTACACTAGAAAGTCACTTTCCACTAGTTCCCTGAACTGCCACATAGAAAAAGAATCATCATTTTTCTGCTGTGATCACAGCTACAAGGAGAAGTCTTCAAGCATCTGTTAAGGAACTCTTGCCTTTAAAATGTATGCATTTTAATACTTCTGCCACCTGCCCTGATAATTTAAACATGTTATTTTACTAAGAAAAACTATTTTTACTGTGGTCAAAAATACGACTTTTCAAAGAGGCAATGTTAATTCTAGCTTATCTAAACATAGATGATTCTTAAGAGAAAACAAAAACATAAGGGACTTAATGTAAAAACTTTCTAATACCCTGGTGTATAATTACATTATTCATTAGCAAGTAACCTCAAGTGGGTGTAATTTAATGTTTCCTTCCTCTCCCTTGAGCAAATACGACACAGAATAGCCAATCAATTTGATCCCAAGATCCTAAATCTTCAATAAAATCTGATGGAGGTTTACAGAAGAGCCACCCCAGGCTACCCTCGAGGATTAAGAGTGCTTAAAGATTCACTCACTTAAGAGGGGGAAGATGGCAGAACTATGTGCTTCCTGTGCTTTCATCATTTCTCAGTAATTTCAGACGAAAGACATTGCCCTGCAAGACTTACTTATCATTTGTTGTTGCTTTTGCCTAACTCCACGTTTTGTGCGCTGGGCTGGTCCCTCGTGAGATGCCCTGAAAATGGGCACATCTGCCCTGAGCCTCACCTCGCATCTCCCTTCAAGAGAAACTGCAACTAGGCTTTGATTTCAGCTCACTACAGTCTGGGTAAGGATGTGCACACCGACAGAAAAAGAAACAACCTATTAAAACAATGCTTATTTAATAACAAATTATTTAATAAAACATTTAATTACTTAATAAAATTACTGCCATTGAAACTCCTCTTTGTTTCGTGCTGCCTAGCAGGGTTAATTTCCAACGAAAGCGAACTAAGAGCTTTACAAGCAGAAGTCCCTCTCCGAGGAGCTGACCCACGACATCCGGACAGGGCGGCCGCGCCTCCCGCTCACCGGCCTCCCTCAGCTGCTGCTATTCCTGCGCTTCTCCAGGCTTTTCCCTCCCTTCTTTTCCCTCTTTCTCTCTCCTTTTGCAAGGCTACCGTGACAAACCCGAGAGTCGGGGCGTCACGGCAGCCGAGGCTGGACGCTGAGACTCCTCGCCCACCCGCCCGCCTGCTTGCACGCGCCGCTCCCGCTTTCCCGCCGCGCGCACTCTGATTGGCTGTCCGGCGGCGGGGGCGGAGATCAGCGCGCTTTGATTGGCTGCCCGGCGGCGGGGGCGGAGATCAACGCGCTCTGATTGGCTGTCCGGCGGCGGGGGCGGAGCCGCGCCGTGAGGGCGGTAGCGCGGTGTGAGGGTGGGGACGCTCAGGGGGCTGAGGAGGCGGTGGCTCAGGGGATGCGGTCAGAGATTCTCCTGTAGCCGGCAGCCAGGTGCTCTGGTGAAGGGTGAAACCTCCGCCGGTGCTCTCCTCTAGATGAAGTGTAATCTGTATGTTATTCACCTCAATGTTATATTTGTTCAGAGATATCTAACGTTGGCCTCAGAATAAAGTGTCAGTGCCCTCTTGAGGAATAGCCTCGCTTCGCCTTACCTGTATCTTTCTAATGCTATGCAACAAACTTTTAACAACACAGTTCTTAAACCAGGGAAAAGGTGCCTTAATCGATAACAATGAATAAGCCCTACTACCTTTATTGATGCCAAACTGCCTGACTTGAGTTCTCCATAATTATGTTGGCTTTTTTGCATTAACATGTGATCTATAATGTTTTGGAGCCATCCCATATTGTTTATTTTAATCAGTTTGCCTGGCTTCTATATTAAAATCTTTCTGCATCTTGAAAAGTAATCTAATTTCCCAAATACCAGAAAGATAATCATATTCTGTAGGAAATTTGACATGATTTTTAATATTCTACTTTTCCATGCCATAGCCATTTTTCTACAGTGGTAGTGGTAATAGACTCATCAGTGCTTAAAGAATTTCTGGAGATCTGTCTTCAACAATGAGCTGTTTTTCTTGAACTGTACAGCTTAAATGCTTATTATACAGAGCACAATTAATGAAAACAACGTGTACTTCAGCGTATGTCTGTGTGGTAATGCTTTCTAAATACAGGAACATCATCACAGATCTCAAAAGAAGGATGCAGTTTGCCTCTTGTTCTCAATGACTGGCTGGAAAATAATATGGAAAAGTAATACGAAAAAGTAACTTAGCTAACTAAAAGACAGTGTAGAAACTGGGGGTTTTTTCTTATTAAGGTGCTCATTTGGGCTACTATTCTAAACCTCCTTTTTTGTCAGAACTATTTCTCCTGACGATGGTATCAAAATGTGAGATCAGTTTTCATGAGACCTCGTGACACCGCCTTGTGCTTGCAAAACTGTTCAGTTCTCAAAATTGTTCTTCCTACAACCCCTAAACCCTGTGCATTTAATTCACTTTTTTCAAGAATATGTTATGGCCAGATTTTTCAGGGGTTTTTTTTTGTCAATGTAAAGAGCAGTGGATTGTACTAAAAATATTTGAAAGTATGTGGTAACCCGACTGCAAATATTTAGTGGGTTTCAAGATGCAGGTGTTGGAGTTGACTGCTATGAATGTCTGGAATCTTACTGATAGTAAATCTGTAGCTGTGAAAGTGCAAGCTTTGTGGAAACTATTTTATTCTTAGTAGACAGATTTTAATTGGGGAGGAGGGGTGAGGTGATGTCATAATTCTTAGCTTCTGACACTGTTTCTCATATTGAATACAAGAGGTAGTTTTTGCAAATGAATTCTGGGTGATATATTTGTCTCTTCAGTGCTTATGCCTATTGAGCATTTCCTTATAAAATCTCTTTTTTACTCACTTGTATAGTTTCACATCTCTGAGCTATTTGCTGCTGCTTTTTCAGGTAATGACCTTTTAATTATTCCTTTGTCTATTTGCTTCTGTGCTGATGTGGAACTGTCAGCTTGGGGCCCTATACATTGCCTGCAGTCCAGCACATCATCCACATTTTTATAGAAACTGTTGAAATGGTGTGATTCTGCTCACTTCACTTACGTGCTTGGCAGCAGTTCCTTCATGGATATAGCTGTTGTTTTTCCTCTCTGCTGAATGTTCCAGCTCTTGCAGTGTCAGTTCCTTCACCAGCCATCTGTCTTGCTGGCTCTCTCACTATCTTAACAGCTCTCCTTCTCAGACTAGGTGTAAGTCCTAGTGAGTATGCCATCAGCTGTTAATTTTTTATTCAGAAGCTTTTTAAACAATTGTTGCTGCACACCGATATCCTATAATTCAATCCTCTCTATCCCATCCTTGGCTCTTAATGGTTGCTTTCTTCTGCATCCTCCTTTTGCCAGGTTCCTTTGCAAGTTGTTTGTCTATCACTTCATTTCTTTTCCTGAAAGTTTTAGAGTAATTTTCTTCAATTTGACAACTTGTCCCTGAATTCTATCTGGGGAGTGCATGTCTGAATTCAAGGAAGGCCTAATCCAGTTCTGTTTGTTGTGGCACAGTAACTGTACAATCACTGCAAGAAGCATCTAAGTACTTTCAGATATTACACAAGTCAGGTAATAGCTCCTGAGAAGCGTAAGATTGTTACCTTTTGTCAATAAGTTAGATAATAACTTCTTTGTGGTGGTATCAGTGTTACAGATAGGATAGATTGTCTTGTAGCTCAGGGGCTGGCATATTGCTAAACAATCTAGCAATCTTTTTGATGAAAAGTTCTATTTGCTTGTAAGCCAGTCAGGCCTGGATGCAAAATTGCCTTATGAAGCCCCGAGAGTATAGTATTCCTTATTATAGTAGCAGTTTGGTTTATTTTTGTATGCTATACTTGCTTTATAATCTTCCAATATCTAAGATTCAGTTAGATGGTGTTGAGAGCTTTATAAATAACTACTTGGTTTTAGTGCAATTTTCAGTTGTAGAAATTAATCACACAGATAATAGTTTCAGTAGAGACATACCAGCTTTTCTTTTTTTAATGTATATTGATAATCCTTTCTCAGACCTTCTGCTCCTTTCCTGGACAAACTCAAATATTGTTTATTGCTAGTGCCAATTAGTCAGCCACGTATCTGCAGCTGGCAGCTGTCCTCATGAAGGAGCCCCAGAAGATTAAAACTCCCAGCTGATTTGTATGTTAGATATCATTGCTTGTAATCGTCTAGATTTCTTCCATACTTAGTGTTTCTTAATGATAAAGAAAAATGAGTATGCTTACAGTAGTAATTAATAATTAGTCATATGGATTTTATTTCCCCACTGTACTTATGACAGGATAAATTTAGACCTGTCATTTAATGCCTCTCATGAGGGACTGTCCATGTGGGTAAGGTTTGCTTCCAAACTAAACACTGCCTCTGAAACAGGTCTTCTCTTATGCTGGTAGAAGTGTGTTCACCAAATATTCATCCCTTCTGGGCTAGAAAGTTAAAACTGTATTACTATATTGGTAACAGAATTTATGACAGCGTAATAAATAATTTCAGCAGTACAGAAAAGTTTTACTAAAAATTACAAAGTGTTTTTCTGGCATTGCTCAGGCCCTTTTTTATTGTACACAGAAAGTAAAAACAGTCAAACAAGACAGCAGCATAGAAGAGAGTGAGAGTGTAAGTTAATTCCTTTTCTGACTTTGTCTCAGGCAAAACAACTCCCTAACTCCAGAATGTGATTTCCAATACGAAGGTGGCATAGTGCTAGTCTTTCAGGCAGCAGAGGTTGTCTCCAAAACCTTATTAAGTGAGGTACTCAGGCGTGATCTTGACAAGCCTTATGATTAAATACAACCAGGAGAGGCAAAGAAATTTGAAACTGTCCAGAATCCAGAAATCTTCAGCAGTGAGCTGGTAACTAATATAGTTTTTCTCTCATTAAGTGAAGCTACAGATATCTTTTGCTAAGAAGAACAAGTAGTGGAATCCAAGAAAGCTGCAGAGGAAACCAGTGAGCTACACCTTATCTTCCCTTCTTGTTACCAGGATAAACTCTGTAGTCTGGGTTCAAACCAATCATTATCCCATGAACATTAAGGAATGTCATTGTTAGGTGAACACACTGCCTATGTTAACTTACTCTGCTTGAAATAATATGTAAACTGGCTTCAGAAGAATAAAACTATTCACCAGAATGTGATTGGAAGGGTATTTTAAGAGCAGACAAAATCTACTTAAATTACTTACTACTTACTTCTAGCTAGGCTAGAAGGGGCTAGCTACTACTTAGATGCTATTAACTAAAAGGAATCTCAATTAATTCTCTCCAAAAAAAAAAAGAAAAAGAAAAAGAAAAAGGAAGTTAAGCCTCACAAGATTTCAAGATTTTATGCTTTAAATAATCTCAGTTACCAAAGAGAATTCCTGCTAATACATCAGTTCGAATTTCCACCAATATAGTTACGGAAGTGTGAACTGAATAAAAATTAATTTTTACATTAGGCTAATAAAATCTTTCCATCCTGGCAGATACAGAGGTTTTAGTTTCATCATAGTTTTTACACTGTATTATAATTAAATAGATTAACATTTTATCAAAACTGTGTGAGCAAGTCACACTTCCAGTTGGCAAGAAATGCTCATTGCAACATCCTAAAGTAATAGGAACATCACTGTGCAGAGTTTACTATTCTTTCTCATACTTTTTAAAACAAGGCATGCTGTTTCATTTACCTATAATGTGTTCAATAAGAAGCTAAATTAACTGACTTTTCATATTCTGTAAAAATGGCTGTGTTGTGGCACAGATATAAAGACTGTGTATAGGTAAGTTCTGAATGGAGAAATCTGAAGCCGGGCCTTGCAGTGTTGTCAGAAGTAGCTCTTCAGAGGCAGATTATGAAATTAAAGCTGTAATCTCTGCCTGACATAGAGTTAATATGCAGCCATTCCAGGACTGAAGCTGTTTACTGGTTCTTCCATCTGTCAGGATTTTCCTAGCTCCTATGGGAAGGAAATACATTCATTTGAAACTGAGATTGAAGGGAGGAAAACTTTCTTTGTGGCTGTGTTATGGAAGCCTTTTGAAGAACTGTAGGTAGCTGCTGGCAGACCACCAGGTGAAGGAGTGAATGGGCATAACGGACGTATTTATTGACAACAGCTAAACGAACTAAAATCCTTTTTCTCCTCTTTGGTGTGACATTTGAAACTTGTTTGTGCAGGAAAAAATAGTGTGAGAAGTAAGGGTCAAAAGCATTAAGACATGAGGAGAATGAGACCTCAATGAAACCAACATGGGGTTTTTTGTTTCTTTCTTTATTTTAGTACTGGGCTTAGCTGAGTAAAGTTTAGTGTGTAAAATCTGCAAGGTTAATGTATAAGCTAGACTTGAAGGACCTTGCCATAGGGAAATAAGGAAAGCAAGCATCGTATCAGCTGGCAGAGATGAACATCACATATTTGCTGTAAGTTACTTGTGAAGACTGTCTTGTAAAGTCCAAAGAGTGAACCTAAGAAAGGACAATTATTCTGTGCTGACCTAGTGATCTGGTAAGGCAGGGTTCTGTAGCTATACATTGATTCTTCTGTGTTCCATAGCCTTTTCTTGCTGGACTAATGCAATTAGATATATGCAGCAGCAGCCTGTGTGCTATGCATCAGAGAAACTTTCAGCAAATGTGCCTATGTTCAATAAAGATTTAGCTGTGCCTGTACTTTTTCACCTTATGTCTCTTGGATACATTATGTTTTGCTTTTGAAGACATAAAGAGGAGAATACTGGGCTAAAGCTGAGGTTCTGAGAAATTATCAGGAACTTCATTTTTAAAAAGTTGCAAATATCTACCTCTCTCACTCATGTTATTTGAAAGTTAATACTTTAACAAGAAAGGTGAAATATCAAGTTCAGGCCTTCTCACAGGGAATAAAAATCCTTTTATATTGAATATATTCCCATCTGTTTACAGCAAAAAACATTGGAATTAGGTTTGCCAGGCTGTGGTAGTCAACTTCTTGTGCTTCATTTCATTGTACATTGTTCTTTCAAAGGAATGTTTATCACATAGCTGATACCCTGGAAGTAACTAGAGTAATTCACATAATTGCACCTTATCAGGATGAGCTTTTTTCAGTAATTTTTCTACCTCTGCTGTGGGAGTAAGAAAAGTTCCCCCAGGACTAGAATCTATGAAGGGCTGTTTTTAGACTATAGAGTCATCTTTACCTGCACTGTCTTGCCATGTTTGCAGAGTAACAGCAGCTTAAAGCTCTATCACGAAAAAAGAGTGGTATGTGCATCCTCTGGGACTAGCAAGGATCCCCATCTCCAGCCTGTGCCAGCAAAGCCTCTATCCACCTGCTCAGGAATTCATTATGTGTGCTGATTGTCAGGGTCTCTTCCTCCCTCTCTTTCTCTCTCAAAGAGGCACTAAGGGATTCCAAGAGGGATTTTATCCTTCCTTCCTTACACTCATGGGACAAGAGAACACTGACTGCTCTCTATCCTCTGAATAGATCTACTAACATATACCAGTTCACAAAGGAATAATAAACTTTACAAGATTCTTATCTTTCTTCATTTTTCCCTGCCAGTTCCTTAGCTTGGATAAGAGACTCCTGCCCATTTTCTAGACTCTCCCTGCCTTTTCTTTCTGCTGGTAGGGTGATCAATGGAGTTCAGCTTCGAGCTCAATGAAGGACTCCTAGAGGAAAAGCTGTAAATCTTTGATCTCTCATCTGTATGGCAGTACTGATTTCACAGAAGTAACTGTGATGAAGGAGTCAGGAACTGAGTGTTTTTTCTTCTAGTCTGTGATATTTGAATTGTTTCAGGGCACACTTATTATTCTGATGTATTTTCACTTGTCATTTCTCACTGAGACAGAAATTCTCATTGTTTTTAACGACAAACAGATATGCTTAGCAATACAGGAAGGGTGGAGTAGCCTGTACAGAAAGCTACAGCCCCTCAGCAGATAGCTGCTTACTTTTCTTAGATAATATTATCTCTTCCCAGAAAGGATTAAACTCTGCTTTTTCTTCAGCCAGTAATTCCCCAGTAAAGAAAGAAAACAAAGTTGCACAGCTTCCTGATCATGAATTTTTCTGCTAGCCTCTTCGCAGTTACCCTACAGAAATCTATGGATTTTTACCCTTTTTTTTCCAGCATGACTGTACCAATGTTTGGAGTAAGTAGAGGGAATAAAGTGACCACTTAACTCTTGTTTTTGCAGAGAAAAGATTGAAGCAAGACATCCTGCTTAAAAGTGAAAATCTTCTACTGTACTTGAAGCACAGTATAGGTGGGAAAGAGCTAAAAAATCATGAAAACCCTATGTTGAAGCAAAACTGGTAATCAATGTTACCTCATCTAGAAATAGTCAAGAGGGACAGATGGAATCCAGTTATTATCTCTATTTTACTTGAGTCAGTTTTAAAATATATTAAAGCTTGTGTACTTTTGAGTGGCAGATATGGCTTGTCACTTTAAAGGGTATTTTTACTGTTGTTAATACTGAAATAGATTGTACTTGAGTAACAGTAGTTAACAGAAATCTTAAGTACCTCAGAGAAAATACTTGTCTTGCCTTTATTATCTCAGTTTTCAGATTTAAGCAGCTGTATGTGGTTAAACTTTGAAATTATGTAACAGTAATAGAATGCTGTTCGAGTTGATGCCTTTCAGAAGACAAGGGAGTGGGGGTGGGGGGTGTGATTGTACAGTAAAACCATGTTAAACTTTTTCTCTAACTGTATTCCTTGAGATAGCAATCAGCTACCCAGAACAGAGCCCAGAATATGCTCTCTGCAGTTTGCTCTGAACTCATAGTGCATCTTGTGGGTTTTTTCCCATAAGACACTGATATGGCTAAGCATTGACGTAATTTGTATTTAAATCAGAATTTCTCAGCTTATGTTGTTTAATTGTAACCTGCTCCCTGGTAACATATTTCTGGAGTAAACATCCTCTTACTATCTGAAGAATATGCATTTTTAGTTATCTCAAAACTGAACGGAATTGTCAAATCGTGCTCTTATTCTGTAGTTGAGCTGTGTCTTAGGTCACACACAACTTTCCAAAGTGCAAGTTTCAACAGATGCTGTGTGAATGTTAACAAAGAGCATCTTTAAAAATCATTTCCCATACTTTTAGGATGCCAGTTTAATGTTTTTCTGCTTTTTATTTGTGATGCTGAAGTTTTAATACAATTACAAAGCAAAGATAGCAAACCATGTCACCAGAGCAACTCTCTACTGCAAATGTAGCAAGAATAATCCTTTTATGCTGGCATAAAGCTAAATGGACAGGCAGAGGATAAACTTCTTGGGAGTGGAATATTGGTTGTGTATAGATAACTCTTCTTTTATAATTTCTGAGATATCTTGGTTCCAAATTTAAAGAAGACTGTATAACTATTTTAAATGGAAACTATTGGAAATTTTGTTTGTTTCAGAAATTTTCAATAATTTGGTCCTGTGTGTTTCATGTGGAGTACCTCAGATGTCTGTATTTGCAAATTTTGTCAAGTTGCATTTTTTGAGGACAAGTAGCAAGAAATCTAAAAAAACTGCAAGTGTAATTTTTTGATAGCAGCCTCAGACACATCTCAAAAAAAGCAAAAAAAGAAATCTGAAAAGTAACGGAACAAATTGTTTCATGCAGCTCTTGCAAACAGGTGCTAGTCCAGGTCCATCATCTCTGCTCTGTAAAACAGCAGGTGAGTGAAGAATGCAAACTAGCAAGTATTAGGCCAGAGAGAATAATCATCACAGACAGAGGAGCGGGCATGCTGCCCAGGCACTTATTCCCACTGAGGAGACTGGGGTCAGCTCACACAGAGTGAGCTTTCTGTTCTTTAAATATGCTTGTTAAACCTCAAACTTGTAGTACAAGATTCAAGACTGAGAGATTTCTCAGTCTCCCTCACCTTCACTGAGATTTTCTATAATTATAAAATTGTTTGCTCCTGCTTTGACTCAAGAGCATGTTTGCTGGTCACTCCTTTAAGGTATGACAGCCTTCTGCCTCCTTTTAGAGTAAAAGCTGACTGGCTCTGACAGTACAGCCCTCAAAGGGCAGTATGTGCATGATCAAGTCAGGAATCTCCAAAATCTGGTGACTTTCCAGTGGATAAGTACAAATCTATGTGCAGGGCTTGCCTTCTGTCCCATATT
Organism: Coloeus monedula; assembly: GCF_965178545.1. Taxonomy (NCBI): domain Eukaryota; kingdom Metazoa; phylum Chordata; class Aves; order Passeriformes; family Corvidae; genus Coloeus; species Coloeus monedula. The sequence continues at coordinate 11,984,323 of NC_138793.1, read as the reverse complement.
TTTCCCTTCTTGTCCCCATCCCAAGCACTAGGAACAAAGCTGAGTAGAACTTGCTCAAGCAGGAAAAGCTTCTATTCATTGCAATTCTACATAAATACTGTCTCCCAGCTTCCCATTTCTCAGAAACTACTTGTTCAAGACAAAATAAAATGGAAGTGAGTATTTCTGCAAATCTTGTCAGCATCATGTTGTCAGCTCAAATCATGATTGCCCCTTTTTACAACAATGTCACAATTCAACCACAGCATAACATTTTCCCAGATTTTAGAGTGACTTTGACCTACGAGACATAAAAGTACATGATTATAGCAATAATGCCTGGAGTGCAGCTACAATTTTCTTCTGTTTTGGAGTGTTGTGGAGAACGTAAAGCAAATGCTTAAACACTACAGTCAAATATTTGTAAGTTAGAAACTATACCTTCAAAAATTACTGAAAATATTACTTGCTACTTGAAGCAAATCCCTGGGATTGCTCCTTTTTAGTTAGCAGGCCCTTTCTTGTAAAATGAAGAAGTTCAGTAATTGCTTACTGCAGTGTGCATTTAAATGCCTTTTTTAAAGAGCAGACTTGGGAGCATCATATAACAATTTACAGGCATTTATGGGGACAAGTAAAATCTAGTTATGTTTAATGCCAAGAATTGCTAGAATTCAAGCAGAAAATTGGCACTATACGATACATAAAATTATTTTTTCTCTTTTTAGAATTGTAGAAAATACATAAGCCATCTCAGCCAAAATCCAAGGAACACTATTAAAAGGTGTTTTGGTAATACAGAGTACTTTGCTTCTCCATGCCACATAAAGGTACGTGTCCTGTCATTCTCCCTCATACAGATAGCAGTTAAAAAGTCTCTGCCTTTCTCTAGTCCACGTTGATTATTAACTATAGCATTTTTGTACAGATTGCGCTTATAAGGATTTTTTTAATCCTTAAAAAACCCCTACCCTTACTGTATTGCTGTATGGTGTGATCATAACAGTAGTTCTAACATTAAAAATATATCCAGGTCAGGTTTTTGTGCAAACTTTTTTGAAAAACAGACTTTTACTTAAGTGTAATGGAAACATTTCCATGACATCAGCAGTCTCCTGTGGAAGTTAAAATAAACATTTCCACAAAGAAATTGCAACTTGAAATTTAATTTACTGTGCTGAATGCATGATAACTGGACACAGAAAGTTGTAGTGGGTCCTACATCAGTAAAGTATTGATTGTTTATTGCCCAAGCTGACATACAAGTAATTAGCATAACTATTCTATTTGCAATAGCCTTTAGCATAAACAATGCTGGGGAATACAAGAGTCCTTTTTAATATATTTTGGGAAGTCCAGATCGTTGGCTCTATTTAAAGCATGTTGCACTGGCTTCATTAGGACAAAGCAGCTTTGTCTTTGTCCTAACTGACCAGGTAGAAATATGAATGTGGCAGCAAGCACAGAGTCTCCGTTTATGAATTATGGCAATGTAGGGTGTGGTCAGAGCATGCTGCTTAGCTTTTCTCATATTTTAGTGGCTTCTTGAGGGCTGTTGCAGGCAGCAGCAACTGCAAATGTAGAGCTGCAATGTCTACAATGTCCTTCTGTTATTAAGCCTCTTATTCCTACCCAAAAATGAGAACCTATTTTAAGGTTTAACAGTGTCCTTTTAAATTAGAAGCAAACTGCTACAGTGAGATATTCAGACTGGGTTAGGCAGAGTATACTATGGTTACCATCACTAAACAGAGCTGGATCTGTTAAGATCAAAATGGTTGACTTGTCACTCTGTAGTAATTGTTCCCTTTGGAAAAAATTCAATAGCATCGCTTAAATCACACATAGCTGATCACGTGCTCTGAGGCTTCGATGGTGCTTAGACTAAAAGGCAGAGGTAGGGAGGATCTGTGTCAGGAAATCTAATTCTGCTGGTGTGAGGGGAAGCTTGCCTTGCACACAGTCATGAGCACAAACTGATTTTTAATTTTACAGTAAAGCACTATAGTAATTATTAACTCAACTGATCCCTAAAAGGCTACTGTTAAGAGCCAGATGTTGTGCCTCTGCATGTCCAAGGTACCTATCGGAAGGAGAGCTTTTGGATGTGAGATGACTGTCAGACAGTATTCAATCTATTCAACTTCTTTTTATTACAGTAAAGCACAAAATCTGTTAATCTGCAGCCTCTGTAAGAAAAACTGAATGCATGCTATCTTGGAAATGAATCACATACCTGAACCTTGATCATTAGTACAAAAAGATAAAAAAAGAAAGCCAAGTCAATGAAAATGAGAAATACTATGTTTCCGTCCGGACTGGAGAACCTTTAATATTATGAGAATTTATTTGAGTCCCATAATTTTGCCTTTAAACACTTACCTTACTGCTCCCTGCAATTGTTTTTCTGGCTCTTTTCTTCTGATTTAATGATATAGTAACATGGGGAGCAGGAGAAGCTCAATACACAAAGAAATTCTAGATACAGGGCAGAAGTAAGTTAAGAGTGCTAAGAGTATGCTAATTAGACAGCATTTGATTTTCTAAAGGAAGCAATTTTTTAGTCTTAGTTTGGTTCTTCAGTTTCTTTTGAAAATCAGCACAGAAACTGTACAAGTTCCTGGTCTGACCACATGCAGTCTCCTGGGTTAAACTTTTCTCACCATCTACATCTGAGAAAAGTGCCGAGTTTTTGTTTTACCAGGCTCCCCCTTCCCATGCCACTCTGAGAAGTGTAAGTTAACCTGCATTGCTAACAACACAAAAAGGATACAGCTGCATCCTACTCAATTTAGGGTGAAACAGTCTTTTGATAGCACAGGAATACTCGCTGATCCTGTGACAGAAGGTACTACACACACAAGCAGTGAAGAACACTTGCTGCTTGATTATGCATGGTTAATATGCTTGCTCAATTCCCTATTCATCACCCAGCACTAAGAGGAAGCCTGAAGCATCAGGCATAACAGCACAATGCTTGGCTGTAAATGACTTCATGTAGGATGCAACTTGTCATTTGGCCTTAAACACAGCGGAATTTTTTCCTCTCTTTTTCTGACACTTTGTCACAGAGACACTGTAGCTGCTACTCTGACCTTCTGCTGCTTGTCCTAGCTCTTCAGTGGGGCTGGTAATCCACACAGAAAGAATTAAGAAATTATTGCAGTGCAAAATCTATACAAGCATTACAGTTAAGAAAGGTACTCAAGGAAACCATTTTGCAGTCTTGACTATAGCACTATCTTACCTGTATGGCAAACACATCTTTTCCCCTGATGAACCATGAGAATAGGAATGTGATTCTATGAGCGAATTAATATACGTAGGGTTTTTTTTCCCCTACATCTAAGTAAGCACAGATATTTGCAGTTAACCAGCCATCCCGCTCTTCCCTTCCCCACTCCCCGGAAGCTAAAACAACGAAACTACTCAAAAAGCATCTGGACCGCACCGCACCGCTTTGTTCCCCGTGATCCGCCTCGCGGAGCTCGCTCCCTGCACACAACTCGCGCCTCCGGCTCGGCTCGGCAAGAGCCCCTCGAGCCGGCGGCTGAGAGCGGAGGGCGGGCGAGGATGCAGTGCGGATGGGCGGGGAGGGAAAGGCTTTACCTGCCGCCTTCCCCCACGGAGCCAGGGGCGCCTGGAGCTGCTGCATCCACGCCGGGGCGCGGCGGGCGGGCGGGCGCTCAGAACGCCTGACGGAGGCGGCGGAGCGCCGGGGCCATGGCCGCGCCGGGGAGCGGTGGGAAGAGAACGCCGCCGGAGCCTCCGTAAGCCGCGGGGAGACTCAGCACCTGGGCGCTGAACAGCTCCACGGAGCGCCACGGGCGGGGCCGGCGCCGCGCTCCCGCCCCTGGGCGCGGGGGGGCCGCGCTCCGCCCGCCGCCCGCCGCGCTGCGGCCGCCCCGCCCCGCCCCGCCCCGCTGCGCTCCGCGGGGTCCCGGCCCGGGCGGCGCCCGAGCGGAACGGGCGGCAGTGGCCACACTTCCCAGCCGCCCTGCGGAGAGGCGGTGGCTTCGCTCCGGGGACAGCCGGGAGGTGTAGTCCCGGCGCTTGTGGAGCGAGCAGAGCGCCGGCTCGCTTGGGCGGTGCCGGGAGCCGTGCGAGGGCTGATCGCGGTAGCCGCAGCGCCACTGCCCGGCCGTGAGCCCCCCCGGGAGAGGGCATGGAACCACCGCCCCCCGAGCGGGGAGCTCCGCCCGCCCGGAGTCCCGCGGGGCCGCGGCTGCCCCGCACCGGGGTGTTGGCACTGCGGCGCTGCGCTTGGTGTAGAGACTTTCCGAAATGTTTGATTCTGTCCTTTTTGGGGTTTTTTGGTGTGGGGAGAAAAAACTTCTTTTTATTACAGTAAAGCACAAAATCTGCTACTCTGCAGCCTATATAAGACAAATTGAATGTATGCTATCTTGAAAATGAATTGCATATCTGAACCTTAAGCATTAGTTTAAAAAAAAGAAAAGTAAAGAAGAAAAGCCAAATCGCTGAATATAAGAAGTACTGTATTTCTATTCAGACTGGAGAGCCTCTAAGAACAGGGGAACTGATGTACATCACATCAACTTGATTTTAAACACTTGCCTTACTGCTCCCAGCAATTGCGTTTCTGGCTCTTTTTCTGGTTTAATGTGGGGAGCATTTCCAAAATGTTTGACTGCCCTTTTTTGTTAGGTTTTTTTGGGGAGAAAAAACAGTGATAGTATAGTTCTTATATACGTCTTTGAGAGAGTCCTGAAAGCTGTGCTGCCTCCCTTCCTCCCACCAGGATTCAGAAGATAGAAGATACATGTGAGCAGCTAAATAGAGTCAGGCCTGCCTCATCAAAAGCAAAACACTGCAGAAAATATAGCCAAAAAAGCCTGTAATCCAGTTGCAGATGGCTTTTAGAAAGGCATCTCTGATACCTATGTTTATACGGGCCTTTCCATGTAGTTACACAGCATTTTCTGAACCAGGGTGTGTTACTAGTTAACTTACAAATGAACTGGTACAGTATTTCCAGGCATTTTCTATTTACTTGCTCATCAAAAAGAAAAAGTCATTATTTAGTGTAGTTTTAAATTAGAAGTCCATTTACTCTTTTGCTAATGTCTACAAGAGAAGAACCTTTCAAGTGTTATTTAAAAAAAAAAAAAAGAAATAGTTAACAAGTAAATTTAGAAGTTTGGGCCCTATTCCATCGCATCTTGAATTATGTGGCATTGAAAGATGCTGAAGGCTTGTGTGGAGGATCCAGTATGTTCGAACTGCATGAAGGTCCCTGCTTTTGATGCTTTGAAATCCTGTCGTCCAAGCATTTCCCTCATCTAGGAGAAGGTTTTTAGCAACTGTACTGCCAGCTTTCAAGCAATATGACAGAAATCTGGGGCAGACAAATAAACTGAGCAGTATGTTTTATTTATACTGTGCTAGCAAAGCCTCCCTTTGGGTTGTCTTCATCCCTATGTGGTTTATTCTAAATCAGAGATGCAGAAGTTACGTTTACTGCTTTTTATTCAATGGGTAGATATTATAATGATTTCTTGCCCACTTTTGGGTGCTTTCTTGGATAGTTCTTAAATGTAATAGGTTTCCCAGACAGCAACTGGATCACACAGTCACACCCTACTGAGCAAGATCACTTCTGCAGCCATTCTGAAAAGATGAGAAGTTGACATGATGTTATATTTTGCATAGTGGTTCATGGATTTAATGTACTGTCAGATTTGTTGTAATGGATGCCTGATATGATATGACATTCTGTGCCACCAGCCTGCTAACCTGATCACAGCATAAATCTTTGGAATATATACAGCTGTTTGATAATTATTCTCATCTTTGCTGCATGCTGACTGCTAAATTGCTTCCTGAAGTACCTTCCCCAGTGTTTTCACAAGACTCACTCAGATCAGAATTACGTATTCTCAGTTCCCTACCTTGCTGAACTTTTCAGCATTAAAAGGTTGTAGCAAAGTATAGTAGATAAGTTTAAAACAGCATTTACCTTATTACAACTTTTGTTTGACAGAAACACACTGTAGATGGGGAAAGTATTTATGAAACTATTATGGCAAATGCTTCACTTTGAATAATGACTCTTGAGATTTTTCAAAACATGGGTTTGATGTAGTAAAGAACAAATTACAGAAAACAATTTCTTCCATTTGGCATCTCCTTCACATTCAAGTAACAATAGAATGTACTTCCTCAAGGCTGGGGCTTTAGTGTGCAGTTGGGGCTCCCTCTCCAGAAGGCTGCCTGAGACTGTCTGAGGCAGTGGGAACGTGCCCTGCCAAAGAGCCTGGCTTAGATAAACACAAGGCCTGAGGAAAACTTTCAGGAGGGTAAGTAGCTATAGGCCACTCCCAAGTTACAAGACCACAAGTAAGCAAACTTGTGCTAATGTGGAGGACAGCCACCACTACTCCCTGCTCATTGCTCTTTGTTTCCCCACCCCATCAATCTTAATGAAACCAAGTTTGTTCTTTTGTTAGCTGAAAGGGTCCTGCTAAACCACTAACGATTTTCTGCTTTGCAAAGAAGAAAAATATAAATATAGACACATTCAGAATGCTTTCAAAATAGTTGTGAATAATCTAAATATATTCATTCAAAAGTAGCACAGTTCAAATTATCTTTAATTAAAGGACTTAGTCACTGAAACAATTCCATGCAAGTTGCTCTAATACATGGTAACTTAGTTAATCAAAAGCTCACATCATTCCTACTCTCCTCTTTCATACTCCCAGTTCTGTGCTATAACTTCCTGGGCACCAAGAGAGAAGAGCAAACATTGCTTTGCTTCCAGGCTGTCATGGAAGTTCCTGAGAACTACCTTTGAATCTGGAATTAGGTCTGGCTAGGTTAAGTTTCTTAGAGTTACGCTTGACTCCAGACAGAAGTAAAAGTGGAATATCTTTATCAAATCAAATATGAAAAGTTCTTTGAGATCTTACACAAGGAGCCATCAGCCATTCAAGTACAGCTGAATCACTGGATTCATGGATCCTGGTTTCTGCTAACAGCAGCTGTAGTGTGCTGTTGTCAGCAGCAACCAATCTGCTTACCCTGGAGACAGTGACTCCCATTTTCCTGCACACATGAAATAGATCCAGGGAAACCCAGATAGAAGATTAAATTTCTTCCCAATTTCAATGAAATCCCTGCATTTATTTCAGTAAGTCATCTATCTTATGAAGGAAAGCAAGAAAAAATTACTGTTATTTTCAACAGATACCACAATGTCTTTCTTCTTTTCAGGTTTTGTACATCCAGATTCTTATTGATGGGCTTAGTAAACATTTAATTAGACATACTGAAGGATCACTGATCATTCTGTCTAAGGACTGCCCAATTATGCTTTCGAAGGTTTGTTCTTATTAAATGAAAGAACAGCAGATGTGATGATTCACCCTCACTACCTCCATTTTCTCATCCTCAGTGAATTATAACCATACAGGGTCAACATTTTCTTTGCCTTGCAAAGAAATAAACTGACAAAATAAAGTAAGAATAATTTCTCTTAAGTTGTTAACAGAATAGAAAAGCTAAGATTGTGCCAAATGGTACAGCTAAAATTAATGGCACAGCCATATACAGTTAGAGTCTCATAAAATTGAAAGGATATGTAAAAGAAGAAATTCAAGGTATTTGCTCAAAAATACAACTGTTTTAAAAAATTCATAGATACAGCCTTGATCAGGCCTTACATAGTCACTATCTAAATAGGGCTTTGAAATTATTTTTAGACCACCTAGTTCACATAGAGAGTACTGCAAACTGATTTGATGCGTCTTGCATAAGTCTTTCACGATTCTGCCACTGGAGGCTCAATGTTTTATCAGTAACAGATACCGTGGCACAGTTTTCGATGTATGGAGTTGTAATGGTTTGTTTATCACTGCTTAAGTGTAGATGTCAAATGCACAGACAGAATAGACTGAGCTGAGAAAGCAGTTGATTTTAGAGCATCAGTTAACAAACCAGGAGAAAAAAAAGTGTGAAATAGTTGTAAATGTGCAAGACTTCAGAATTATGACAGGGAACTACCAGACAATAATGCTAAAAGACATTAATTAGACAGTCCAATCCTTTGCCATAGTTCTCCAAGATTTGGAGAATCCAAGAAGGTGATCAAGCTGGCTTCACAGAAGGTGACAGCAGTTGTCACGTTTGCAGAAATGAAATGGAGCACACTGCAGTACCTCTAATTGAGCTGTATTCTTGGGAAGCAAGTCAGGTAAAGGAATAAAAGCAGAGAGTGAAAAAAGAAGAGGAAGCAAGGTATAGTGAGCAGTAAGGCAGTGGGGTAGGTATTGGAATTGTTGTCAGCAAATATTGTTCTGTTACTGCTATGAAGAGATATTTTTTATTATTTTATGATTTAATTGTATGCTTCCATTTGTTAGTATCCACAGAGGGAAATTAATTTTTCCAGTCTAACTTTATGCTGTGACTTCTGACACCCTCACTGTGAAGCCTACACGAAGAGAAAAAAACTTGAAGCAGGAATATTTTTTCTATGAGGATAAAATCTATGTCATGTTCATCATAAGGCAGCCATGCTTCGTGCAAAGAAAAGAGAAGGGATTATATTGACTGTCCTGCTGTCAACAAGGAATGATAAGGGGTCTCATAATGACTAAACTATATCTGAAGGTAGTAGAAGGTAAAAGTTGATCCAGAGATTAAAATTACGTACATTTTCCATTAATAGTGTTGTATTGATAACGAAAAATACTGTACTGATGTGGTTCCCCAAAAGCAAGTTTTCTTAATCTCCTGCTACACTTTTAGTTTAACTTCTTTAGCAGAGTAGCATTTCAAGACTCAGTTTCTAAAAGGCAGGCAAACATGGCATGTCCCTACAACTGAGTTTAGTAAAAGGTGTGTGCTAATTAAACAGTGAATCCTTAAAAATAAAATTATTTAGCTCATCTTCCTAAATACAGTCAGAATAATGTCCATAAACCCTGGCTTTCAAAATTACTAGGATTTGCTTGACAAGAGAGTAGCAATTACTTCTAAATTCAGCTTACCATCAAGAGCTGAAGGCCTGCATTGTACAAAACCACTATTGCAGCCTTACAAAATTGATTTGAAATCACCTGTTGGACCACAACCAGAAGGCAAGTTACCACAGATTAAAACATGAAGACATCTGGTAGTTGACAGTGAGTATTCTCTTTCGGTATTTATGGTACATGAGTTAGCTTGAAGCTGCCCATAACTTATGGATGGAATTTTTTATGGGTATGGGTGAGAATTATCTTCCTCTAGCAGAGAAAAAAAATGCAATACTCTTAATCTGAGATCATTTTTAACCATGACAGATTATTTCTATTTCCATGTAGGGGGAAAAAAAGTACCACAACCCCTCTCAGTTACTGCATGCAACCCAACAAAGCTTTCTTCAGACCACCACCAAAAACTTCATTTTGATTGGTGTTGTGCTCTTAACTACAAGCTTTTTATTGCAAAGCAGTCTGCTGTTGAAATGTTTCATTAATATAAATTGAAGTAAAATCAACTGCATAGAGCAGATTGCATTTAGAAAATGTTGAGAGTTAAAAATAGCATAATTAAAGCAACTTTCTTGTCCTTTTTATCACTTAATATTTCTCTCAACTCTCAGAGTTTGAATTCAAGACAGCAGTGTTACACTTAACTTAGTTAGCTAGCATCAGGTATGAATAAACTGCTAAACAGTTTATTCACTTCAAAATCGTAAGAGGTTTTGTTACCTCTTAAAAGGTAATGAGGGTGGATGATTTATCCAGTATCTGGATACCTTTAGGGAACAAGATATTCTGAAGTTTGTAGGTAGGTTTTTTTCATGTCATCAGGATTGGAAAGCAGCCACAAATCTTTCTTTTTTTCCCACTCTTGACTTGTATTTCTCTCATTTGTTCATTAGAAACCTAAGAAATATTATATTAAAGCCCATCTGACAAATATCTTGAGATCTAGAAAGATCCTAGTGGAAAAAAATGTAAAAGTGAAGAATTAAAATTAGACAGTCACTCAGAAAAACACATAAGCTTAGGTTGAAAGCACACAATCCCTTCTTATGTTCCTAGGTAGAATGTACAAAAGACAGAAAAGCGGGAGCCAAGTGTTTATTTCCAGCTTCAGATCTTTTTGTTGCTCAGCAAATTGAATAATTATGGTTGGATCTGCAATTTAAGCAGTGTAATTATCCAGACTAGTAGATTATTCTTCAGATTTCTGGGAGAATGGGTGTTCTTTTTCAAGTCCTACTGGCTAGGATAATTGTAGCTTCCAATTGAGAAATAGAGGATGATGATTGCTTTTAGTCTTGTCCTAATAACCAGAATCATCAGGGCATCTCAAGCTTTTGTCCTGTGAACAGTTTTAATGACATGTAATAGACACTACAAACCTGGTTTCTCTGGGCAAATAAAAATGTCTCCAATTTTTGATCTTTCTGTTCAGAGCTGTACACTTACCTGTATTCCTTCTTGTTCACTGTCCATCCTTGGGAATGCAGACACATTCCTTCATTGCAGGATTTATGTAACATATAAAGGTCCCCAGTAAAGGGGGACCTTGATTTAAAAAACAAAAGCAAACCAGAATCAGCACATGCTCAATGCACAAAATACTTTTACATCTCAGTTACTAAATTTAAGGATTTTTCTGATTAGGCCTTTGTACTATGAGTGGTTACTAGTTTATGTTGACTTTTTTGAAATGCTTGTCCTTTCTTGATTTTTGGGCTTGCCGTTTAATCAGAATTAAAATTAATACCAGGTAGTAGGTGCAATCTCCTAACTTGATTTTTGGCAGTTCTCTCCCCTTGCATAGTACTGCCAAGTTTTGAGGATTATAGACATTTCAAAATAATAGACTACCTTCTCCTTACAATTCACATTGTATCAATTATTTCCCTTCACTTTTCAGTGTCGGAATTTCCCTGGTGGAGACAAGGGGTTTGCAGAGCTTCTGTTCAAAGCTTGGAAAAATAACATTAAAGCAATAATTCGTCAGCAAATCTCAGAATTTGTTCTTACGTTTGACTTGAAAGCTCTCCAAATCATGCTTAATGTTTATTTTTCTGGATAGCCCAGTGGTGGGGAAACATAAATGTGCCTACAGATCTATCACTCAACACTTAGGATGTGTATTTTAATAACTTTGAAATTTAAGTGACTGTAGAGGAAGTGGATAATTCTTTTGAATGCTTTCAAATGCTTTATTCCTTGGAAGTGCCCAATGCAGCTATTTAATGGTGGACCATTCTTAATCATTCTCTAAAAATGTTACCATTTTAATGAGTCAGGCTGGATCACTTCTAGAAGAGTAGTTCTCTAGGCTTGATTTCAAGAAAAATGGAAAGAAAACTGGAAAATACTGCTGGACTCTATAGTTAATATTTCAGAGGTTCAGTTAAATTGCTCTACATATTTGGGTGTTTTTCAAGTTGGCTTGAAATGGGTTCTGCTCCCCAGTGTGCAAGAGGCCGATCCACACTTGGGGTGCATTGGGAGCATTGGGTATTTGATGTTGTTAGAGAACAGCATTAGTTAAAATGTGCAATATCTTGTATATTTGAGTCTACTTGGTTCAGCTTCTTGCTGTTCCTAGGAAGAATGTGTGTGCCTTTCATCAGATGTGCTCTTTTATTGGAATTCCACTTTCTAATACAACCAGATAATTTCTTCCCCCACAAAGTAACTTGCCCTACTTCAGGGCCCAAGGCATGTTTAATAGCAGTAAAAACTGACAAGCTGAATTTGCTCTCTGTGTTGTGACCAATATTTCATAGAAATAATGAACTAAAAAATGTTTTGTTGCTTTTTCTCCAATTGTGTTAATAAGGTCCAGCCAGTCAAACAAAGCTTTAGAAGATTTGATCATCCTTTGCAAGGAAAAGTCAGTAAGCTAAATGAGAGATGCTGGGAAATGTTTGAGTTGCTTTCTCCTTACAACAACAGTGACAACAACAAAACCCAAATGAATTTAATTTCTGGCCGACTACTTTTGGCAATGTCTCCTGTATCTCACACTAAGCTTCTAACAGGATTATTGATTGTATATGGTAGCAGCTTCCAGTTTCCACATTAGCCTTAGGAGGAAATTAGATGATCTATAAGTAAATACTGTAAGCGTAAAAACTGTGCTGAAGCCTTTCATTATTCATTTGAATTGGATGTTTTGGTTTTTAGAAGATGACTCCATAGATGTTATGGATGGTTTTACTGTTTTGTTTAATGTTTTATTTATGTTGGAGTAGAAAGGCACTTATCATGTTACTTTTTAGTATAAAAACATTAAAATATCATTATTCTTTTTGCAAGCTATTTGTGAAATGAAAGCCAAGTATTTCCCCCTTTCATAATCCTTCAAAAATACTAAGTTTGTGCAAGATTTAATTAGTTAAGCCTTATTAGGCCAAAAAAAAAATTACTTAACATATTTGAAAAGCCAGACCATTAATTTAGATTCCTAACCATAGATCAAGCTGCCTACATTTGGACATCCAAGTTGGAAAATATCAGAATGCTTTGTAATTAGTCTAATTAGTTTAATATTGAATAATTGCCATAAACAGTTTGCCTTACTAGGTTCTAGTAAAAAAATTGACTTTGATTCTCACATTAACATTGAATAACAGATTATTTCAAGAAGATTTGATCTGAATATAGATCATTAAGTAATACAGGGAGGAGGGAAAGAATTAAGCTGATTAAAACAATGTTCATTAAATATTAGTCCATACTGAAGGCATATACTGCCTATCTGGTGAAAATATTGCTGTAATAAAAAGTTACGAAAAAGTTTAGTGAGATTTATGAAACAGACCTCAATATCTGCTAAAACAGAAAACTGAGAAAAATTAGAGAGATGAGACAAAATTAACACATTGTATGATAAAACAAATCAAAAGATCAGACCAAAGTCTAGAATTGAGCAGCTTCTCTATTTCCTTCTAACTTTCTTGGTGGAAAAGAAAATCTAACAAACAAAAAACCAAACAAAAAAAATCCACAAGCAAGCATTTGAAGACATTTGTGGCTACTTGGGGTGATCTTGCTAGTTGGCTCTATTGTCTGATTCTTTCTGGATTTGGAAGAAAGATTTTAGCATTTAAAGCTATATGTTCTACTGTTTTTTGATTTAAGGTATTCCCACTAGGTAGTTGGTTTTAAAAACTTACTGATTATTTAAATCCTTAATTCCTCTAAGGACAGTTCAACAAGTGAATCAGGAGGGAGAGTGAACCTGAACACATGGATTTGGTAGAAATCTCAGTGACTTGCTGACTCAGAATTTGAGAGAGGTTAATATTTTTTCTGACATGACATAGTATTCTCCTCCAGTGAAACATTTTTGGTTTCTGCTATCAGAGAGATTTGTTTTTCAAGTGACAGACTGCCAAGCTCCTTGCTTTTATCTCCTGCAGGCACTTGAGTGCATTTTTTTAAAGTGTTCACTGTGGTTAAGTGCAGAACTACTGCAAACTGTACAATAGGTGCAAGATCATCTCAGCTTCAGAACACTGTTCAGGTTGGATACTAACTGAAGGCTGAACACTTGCTTCAGACTGGATTTCTGTGCTAAATACTTCCTTTCTCCAATGCTACCTAAAAGGATATGAAGATGACATTGAACACCCTAATTTATTTCTCAGTGGCTTTTCTCTATGTGACTTTGGCCTTGAATTTCCAGTTTTAGCCTTTTAGCAATTTCACACCCTGTGACATAAAAAAATGGATTGTACCAACAAAACAATGTAATTGGTTTCTTATGATTTTATGATACTTTCCAAAATATCTTCAGTTAACCAAAAAATAAAATGGATTTGAACAGCAGGCAAAGTGTTATTAAAAGGATTATGAACTTTTATCTATGCTGAGCATTTGCCACAAGCCATTTAGATGTGAAATTGAGAATGAACAGAAATGTGGTTTTGTTTAAAGCCATTTAAATAACTCTTCATTTCTCCTTCTCAACTAATTTTTTTAATTGTATCTTCACTGAAATTGGAATCAAGAATTGAATTGAGGGGCTGGGGGGGGGGGTGGTGGTGAGGAGAATGGGGAGTAGGGCACAATTTACTCCAAGGAAAATTTTGCCCTATCGATCACTAATAGCTTCCATAAAGACATGTGCTCTGGAAAAGTAGCAATTTAGCAGTTCAAGGGATGTGACAGTAGAAGTGCCAGAAATTCTAAGCTATTTAATTACCATTGCAATTGGAATATTTCCTGCTAAAAGCAACCTTTCCAATAGTCAAGTTGTATATTTAAAATGTAGACATTTTTATTATACAGTGCTTCAGTCTTAGAAGTGTTTACTTATAGACTCACAGAATAGTTTGAGTTGAAAGGGACATTTAAAGGTCATCTAGTCCAACCCCCCTGCCATGGGCAGTGACATCCAAAGTGTTGAATTTCCTCATGTTGATGAGGTGCTAAGAACCTCTTCTGCTAATTATGATATACCATTTGGGACTGAGCAGTTTTGTAAAAGCAATTTGTCAGTTTATTGCAACAGGCCTGCCTAATTTATGTTGTGCATCCCCCTAGATCGTCAGTGTCAAAGGTTCTGTCACCTATTTTGGCAGATGAGTGAAATATCTTTCATTTCCAAATGCTTAGAGTGCTCAAGTAAGCAAGGGAATTCTGCAACTTATGCAAAAATAAATAAAATATACCCTTTTTATCATGCTTATGCATATTTGTTGAATGAAGTATGAAGATAATTTCTCCTGATTTATATAAAGGATAGGGAAAGAGAACTGAAAAAAGCGTTAGCTCATATAACAGAGCTTTAAAACTTCCAGTGCAGAGTTTACTTTAAAAGCTCTTTCTTACTGAGAGCAGGCTCAATATTAGACAAAAGAGGTGGACCAACTGTTGGAATTTTCATTGTTTATTTTTGTACATTGTGACCAGATGATTTTTGTCAAGATATGTATGATTTCTTCATTAAGCTTATTTACCGTCTGGAAGTTCTGCTTTTGTTAATTCTATGTGCTTTGCATCTTTAAAACTTTATTTCCCACATCTTGCAAGTTCATTTTTTCCAGGTTACTTCCTCAGGGCTGAACAAAGCATAGGTTCAGAGCAAAGAAAGGCAGCATGAAGCCTTTCCATTCTCCAAACAGACCTTTTTACAAACCCCAGACACACCCACAGCCTTTGCTCTAGGCCATCACTTCACATTTATGCTCAGTACTCACCCGGGAAGAGAAGTCTGGGCCCTCAAGAGCTCATCTAAACAAGAGGTTACAGTGGGGTAAATACTCCAGCTGGATTAAGTCACATCAGCTCTTACTGGAACAGTACATTGCAGTCTCCTCTGCATCCCAGCAAAGTTCAGCAAATAAAAGACATAACATTATCTTCTGGTTTAGGAGTTCACAGGTGGGTTTTGGACCAAAAGATTTTCATCTGTTTGCTGTGAAGCTGCTGGGAGCAGGTGCTTTGCAGTCTCACGGCAGAGAAGGGGAAATACAATTTCTAACTATGTGAATCATAACTTTGAATTATCTGACTTTCATTTCAAACCTAAACTAGCTTAACACAATATCAACTCTCATTTCTATATTTATTTCCTCATCTAAAAAAAATTTTCTTTGTACCTGATTCTCTCTTCCTTCTGATATGAGATGTGCTCTTCTGATTTAAGGTACCATCCAAGACAGTGACAGTGGTTCTTGTAAGTCAGTTGGGACACGGAACATAACATGTTAACCATTTCTCTATTTTCTGCATCTGGTAAAATGGATTCTCTTATTATTTTTTACCATTCATGATAACAATCACCGTTACCAACAGCTGTATGCTGTGGCACTGGAACACTGTTTGCTTAGTTGGTTAACATTTTTTGGATTTATTTATGCACAATCCAGTGTCACTTGACATGAAAACTTGCCCAGAAATATACCTACTTACCATTTAATCTAACTGTAATATAGAAGAGGTGCAGAACCAATCATGCCATAAAATAAGATAGCTGTTCTTTGTGTTTTTATTAACACCAGAATGTTGTAATTAGGCATCATCTGCTAAGACTGATATCACAGGACCAAGAGAAATTAAATTTTCAGTCAGGAGACTAAAATAAAAAGTGTTGAAATACACTTGGAGTCCTCTGGAGACACTTCTTAGTCACAGGTGGTGAACAGCATTAAAGTTTGGTGGTGGTTTTCTTTTTTTCTTTCCCTCTATTTAAAAATAACTGGGTATGGAATATATTTAAGAATGAGTTAGCAATCACAAGGACTTGGTATTCTGTACATTTTTTCAGACAGAAAATTTTAAAATCATGTGTGTTTTCATATGCTCTCCACATATGGAAAGGAGCCTGCACAGTTGTCAAGTCTTTTTATCTGTGTTTGTTAACAAAGAGAAGAAGCGGACACATAGATTATCCTGTGAACGAGAGAAACTTTCTGCCAAATATCCATCTTTTCATTCCTTCTTACTGTGTGTATCTTGACAACGGTGTATTTGCATATTCTCATTATTTCTTGAAAATTACTACCTGTGAGCCAAAAATTAATAACAGCCATTGTCAACAGCATATTGAGAAATATAATCTCTTTCCTCAACTTGCTGGTTTGCATTTGAGCTCTGATCTCTAGATGATTTGCTTTCAGGGTGCAACTCTTAGTATTTGTTTCTTTGTTGATCTATTAAGGTATGAAATGCCATCAACAAGGAAGTACTGAAGCAAACCTGCTGTCTGGATGGATGGGCATTAGCTTGGATGTTAGCAGCTAGGTTTGAATTAACTAAGCCAAGGATTTGGATCTGAGTTCAATGGTGAATACCTGAGAAAAGAGTCCCCTCTTCCATGAACATCTGTAAAGCCTTGATTTCATTGTGATCTGCAATGGATTTGTTTTTCATGTCAGAACTCTGATGAATAGGAAAAACACTACTCTGCCAGCTTTGCTTTTGACAGTAACTCCTCTTTTTACACTGACTAATACAGAGTGTTCCCACCATCAATAGATCTTTATGGGATTGTTTTAGAATTATGTACGTGCTTTGTAAATAGAGTTACTTTGGTATTTGAAGTATGCTAGTTGTCTTGCTCACTTCAGAAATTCTGGCTTGCAGGTTAAGTTCCTATTAAAAGGCATAGCATTGAAACTAATCTTCCAGTAAATTAATTAAATGGTTTAATGCCATGAGCACTGCTGAAGTTTTAATCAAATAAAAATGCAATCTCTGTGCAAAATGTTCCCATCTCCTTTCACTGGGACAAGCTATGGCTGGTTTTGTTTACTCTTTTTGTACTGTCATGCATCACCTGCAGCAGGGATCTTACCAGCTGCTACAAGAATTCACAAGAAACACCTAATTTCAAATACATAAGTGGTTATATTATTTGTAGAACCAGCAACTTTTACAAATTATTAAGATGTTCACCTTGATATGTTTTTCTTTACCCTGCCTTTGCTCATATGCACTCAGAATTCACTTGGTATAACAAACTAATACATTTCTCCAATTCTGGGGTCTCCTGTCTGTTTTATCAAGCTGAAAGACTGAGTTATAGAATGTGGTAAATATATCCAAATATACTTTCTGCAATGTAATGTGAAATCTAGCCTAGCTCTTACTATAACTGAAAGTAGAAAACTGAAATAAATTTTGTTTTTCTGGTGTCTTAAAACAGGGTCTCAGGTCTGGGTAATTCATATGCAGGAACTGGGAACAATCTACAGGCATCATGACAGAAGAGGTCTGAGGTCTAAGGTCTTCACAGAAATTAGCACTTAGAGCAATTTTTTTAAAAGTTCATTATTTAAGCTCTTAGTGTTGACTTCAAGACAATAATGTAGATATCTTTCACATAAAATGGATCTGAGAACTGGGTGCTGTTGTATCTCTATGGTTATAGCCTAAGGAGGATCAAAATCATGCCCAGAACCTCAGACTTTGTTCTACATCCTCACTTTCCAGTTTAGAAAGGACTGCCTTTTCTAATATATTCCTATGAACACTTTTCTCTGAAACCTTCCTTGGGTATTTTTCACCTGTGACCTTTCTGTGTTCATTGAGACTGGATTCTGCAGGGCCTGTTAAGTCTGCCTTAGAGTTCTCTTCTACCACAAATACAATAGGGCATTTTACCTCCTCTCCAGTAGGGTCCCAGGCCATCTGCTGATCTGTAGAATATTGCTTCCAGTATCTAGAGGCAGAATTGCTAAACAGTTGAAGAATAGACTTTAGAGCCCTCTGGAAGAGAGCCACTTCTAAGCTGACATTGGAAGTGCATTTTTTTAAGTTTTTCTGGATTTAACTACAGAATGGAATTCTGTCTTTTTGCACACTTTGGTATGCTTTATACTGCATTAATGTTGTGGGGTTTTAAGAATTGTTAGACAACTTTCATCTGTACAGCAAGCCTGAAGTCTAACAAAATAACTCCCTGGTTTGCCTACAAAGTGGATTTAAAATTGTTATGCTTTTGCAATCAGTGTCTGATATTGGCTAGCACTGGAGATGAGACTGAGCTAATCATAGGCATAATCAAGCTAATATAACAATTTTTGTCTTTCTAGCTTCTTGCTCAGTAGAGTAAAAATATCATCAGAAAGCACTAATTTTGAAGTCTTTGCTCAAGTAGATAACTTAATCCTCTGTGTATAAAATATCAGTTGAACAGTATTTAGGCATTAAAAAATGTAAAATAAAAGTTGCTACAACATCAGACACCCTGAATAGATCAAGATAACATAAGGAAAGAGAACAAGTCCAGTGGAAAGTCACTATGCATCATCCCATTTCTTTTTTCAGTTCTGAATTCTGTAAGCAAATGTATTAGACATAATGGGTTTGGATGAGATTAAAATCACTTTCTTTACATCACTTGGACTAATTCTGATCTCTGCCATTATATTATGGAAATTAGGAAAAAACCACAGAAGATAACTAGAATATTTTAATTTCTTCGGTTTTACCAACTAGATCTCACAACTCTCTGCATGATTTTCAGCTTGATTAATTTATAGGTGGAAGACAAATGTGTATTCCATATAGTAGCTGACATGAGGATTAAATGTAATAGCAAAGAACAGACCTAAGGATGAACAAACAGAAGAAAGATTTGTTTAATAAGAGGCTGAAATTAAGGCATAAATTAAATTCTTACTTTCATCATTTACATGAAACTTTTTAGTCTTTATGTGCTGGCTCTTTTTGAGAGGACACTAAACAATACAGAATTGAGTTTTGGCTTTTGTTGTTTTTGTCTGTGAGAGTAATTTCCAGAAGAGGTTTTGTAATGACTCAGTAGTAAGTGATTCCTTGGCCTGCAAGTATGTGTAGATGAGCACCTGTGCTAGCAAGAATTCTGATTGAATGAACTGCAGTAACAATTTTCTTGAGGTTAATGTTAAAGGATTTTTGTAGACTGTTCCTAAGTATTCAGTAGCCAAAGAAAGCTCAGTTATGTTGCATAGTAGCACTTTGCCTAATCTGTCCACTTAGCAAATCAGTAGCATATACTTTCATTCAAATGTAGTAAACGTGACCTTTTAAAAGATTTCTTTTTTTTCCCCTCTGGCAGGATCACTGATCTACCAGAGAATCTGTGGAATTCGCTAATACATTTTAAAACGATGGAGAGCATTACATAGAAATGGGTTTTAGCTTTACTGACATACAAGTGGACTATAAAACACACTAACCAGTAAGAACTTAGGCTATAGTTCCTAGGAGACTAAAGCCAAGCCCAGCCATCTGTGATCAGAAATTTGCAACCTGCTGCTGGTCTGACACTGGTGCATATGTGGTGCTGTGATTCTCCTTTTCAGAAAATCGGTCTTTAGTGATGTCTAAACTAAACCACTACAGGTGAAGATGTAGTTTTCCACTCCCAGATTTGTTGACTGTACATGTCTGTGCCGGTGGAAGGGAAAGGGGCTGAAATAAATATCCCTTACAAAGGTGAGAGAGCAGGAATGCACTCACTTTGAGAGTGCATTTCCATGTCAGTTCAGGGATTATGCATTTGTGTTCAGCTCCACTCGACATAAGAGGCAGCTTTCCTTGGGTCCTGGTGTTAGGTCTGTTTGACTGGCTGGATACTGACAGGTGTTGAGCTGCATTACCATGGCATTCTCCTTCAGAATCCCTAAAACATCTCTAGCTTGAAATAACCAGGATAGATGAGATGTTTTAGGATTATACTGCATTGGTTTATGTAGATGCAATGCTCTTTAAATCCTAGAGGATGTCAGAAATCAACCAAGTGGCATGGATAACGTAGATAGGGGGACACTTCTTTGCTGACTGGTCTGTTCAGGTGGAATAGATTTTTTTAAATATTTTTTGATAATGCCAAGTATTTTAGCAAGAAGTTTATGTTCTTGTCTGCTGTGGCAGCATCACAGGGCTGGCTGCTACAGTTTGCCAAACTTGCTCATTCCCAGGATTTTGATAGTTGTTCTCATAGCAGCTGTGATACACCAAGATCTTTCTTCTTGTATTACGTGGTCCATTATTGATTAAAGTACAAGGGCCAAAGTTCTGCTTAGGTTATGACATTGATTAATTCCAGATTGTAAAATCACTTTTACAATGATGCTGGATAGAGTTTGGGTAGCAACTGCAATGGCCATGTTGCACCCAAGGCACCAAAATCTGGCTGGAAACAAACTGACCTATGGTTGACTACTGCTGAGGAAGACATTTCTACATTACTTTATAGAATTGTACTGCAGTATGCGAAAGTACTTTCACTGCCCTGCTTTTCCTGTGCTCATGATAGTTTTCACCATCTTTGCAGTTATGTTGAGTTTTGTCACAAACAAACAAGTTTAAAAGTTTTCCCAAACCATGGAAATTAAAATCTAGTGACCACAAAGTGGACAACTACTAGTTTAAGCCAGTTGGTTTTTTCGTTTGTGGCATCTGTGCAACCACCAGCTACCTAGACAGTGTGTTAAATCTTTCATTTTTTGCTGTTGCTTAAGCTTTATTTTCCTATTTCTAAATTTACTGCCTGTCTGTATAATAATAATTAGCTCTTCTCATAGTAAAACACTAGTTTCACTGTGATTTTTTTAAAGCAAAAATGCTTGCTTTTACTTTATCAAGTTGACGGAGTAATTTCAGAGATTAATGTGGTCCAAAACATCTTTGCTAACTACTGTATTTTGATCTTCTAATTTAAGCAATAAAGAGTGAGACTGAGACCACAGAGGAGTCTACCATTAGTTCGAGGAAAAGCAAGCCTGGCAATTCAAGCCTTCTGCTATGGATAGACCCATCATTCAGATCAATTATGAGATCTTTAATTTGGACTCTGTAGTGACTTTTATATGATAATGTTGTCTTCAAACTGCATTGATGTGGGTCACTTGCGAGCATTAAAAACAAAACCGAAACCTGAGATGCTGTAGTGAGAGAGCAAATGCTGAGGGCTGTGGTCATGACTGTAATTTCTGTCTCTCTTGATCTCCTGGGAAATCAAAGCAGATAAACAGTGAGCTTTCAGCTTCTGAAGCCAGAGGAAAGAAGAATCCTCATCCTTCAGAGAGCGATGAGAAATGAGGAAGCTACACTCCATTTTACAAACTTTCAGTTGATACTTAGTCAACTTTTAAGTTTATGTGGTTTAGAAACAGTTACAGCAGGACTTTCAATATTGAGGCAAGGTCACATATATGACTCTTGTTTCAATGATGCAAAACCATCATACTTAGATTTATGTGCCTGTGTTCTGTCTTTCCAGCAGTATTCATTTATTGGTGAGCTTCCAATTGGTTTATTTCTCAGAAGTCTCAAGAAGATGCTTATTTATTGATAGTCATTCCAGTTATTTTTTCAGGAAACACAACTGTTTAATATACTGTTAACTCTCAGATCTATTTCTTTGATGCGATAATTTCAGATTTGGTCCCAGGTTAATTAATTATTTCCCTTTTAGTTGAAGGTGTTAGAAAGTCATGTGAAGACACCGTTGTGTTGTGATTAAGGTCCTGTGCTTTGCCTTTGTAATAACCAGAAGAGCTGTTATCAAAACTCAAGTGTCCCCCTGCAGAGGCTGTTGCACCTGTAGAAGATAATGAAGGTGGTAGCAGAACCAAGTGGGCAAGTCTTTATTTACTTAAGTATTTATTTGTATACTTTTTTAACATCAAAATGTCTGCTTTGTAGCTGTCTTCCAGAAGCACTACAGAGAGCTTGGATGGAATGTGATACCCTGACATCCCGTGGAAGGGCACTTTTAATTTTCTGTGGTCAGTGTCCATGTTTGTGTCAGTAACTGGAAGCTCAGGAAGCACTCTTAGAAGTTTCTTCTTCCTGAAGTAAAGGACATATCTCATCTAGTAGTGGGTATTTGAATGTTTTGTTTCTGTCTGGATGATACACAGTTAAGTGTCCTATGGTTCTTCTTGTCTCTATGGCACACCTTGGCCATCAGCAGGGCATGTTCTTTGTGCAGGTACAGGAAAATGAGCAAATGAAGGAATTCTTGTAACATTAGCTCAGTAATTTGCTGAAATAGATTCTAAAATATCTTTTAGCATTTAAACAGTTGTTGTAGCACTAGGTTTGGTTTAGCAAGCTGCAGCTTTCCCTGGGAGCTCAGCGGGGCTTCTTAGGGCAGGGCAGCCATTCTGTCCTCTCGTAGTCCTTTTCGGACAGCTCCGCAGTTTTGCTCCAGCAGCTGTCAGCTCTACAACACAGTGGCAGCGATGGAGGTGAGAAGGGTCCCTCCACGAGGGTTTCAGAGGATCTTTAATCTTACATCTTGTCCCAGCGACCCCCAGAGGCAGAGAGACCTTGTGATCTGGGCGCAGGGGCTTTTTCTCTGGGGCTCAGGGGCGGTACATGGGCAAAGTTGGGGTACAGGAACCAACAGGGAGAACTCGAGGGAGTGGCCAGGGCTAGGGGTAGGCGAAAGCAGGGGGGAACAATATGGGATCAGAAAAGCAGTGGGTAAACAGATCACCACAAACAATCTTTAACTGAATAAAATACCAGAGAACAAAAGATTGTGCATATTTTCTTCTTACTGTAGAGGATAGAAGAAATACAAATAATTTTCCTACCACCACAAGTTAACAAAATTCACTCAGTACAGAAGAGACTGAAGTAAAGGTTGCGAATTCTACAGCATTGCACACACAGTTTTACAAAGGTCTTTGTTTTACAGCTGTAAAGCAAATGAGGATTAGTTCAGTAATTTGGTAATTGGTGAGGAGATGAGTTGTTTGAGATGCAGAGATTACTACGCAGTGAGAAGTTCCTTAGATTGATCAGAATTTGAAATCATATGATTTTCTAATTTAAAATTACAGACTATATTAAGGAATGCATTTTCTAATACTGATAATTTTAAGGGCAACATTTTTAGAAAATTTAAACCTTTCTACTTTCAATTCCTTTCTCACCTAGATGAAAATACGGTCCTCATGAGCAAAAAACAGCTTATGCTCCTTTGTCAAAGTGCTTTTTTAGTGGTTGGTGTTACATATATATCGAAGTTATTTGGTATTATTACTGACCTCTAGGGTGAACTGTTCTTTACCACAGAAACCGATCAATTCCCCTGTCACGAGGCCCTCGGCAGAAACCATTCAATTGTCGTCTGAAGACAAAGTACAGTGAGTCTCTCTTCAGATAAAAATCCCACTTTGAAAAATGCTGCAGGTTCTAGGGATTACACAAGTTACAGTTTAAATTAGTGATGGGTTTCCTACTAAAAAAAGAATTACTTTTCTTTGTCCTCAGAAAAGTTTCTCAGAATTACAGGTGTTCAATTACTCAAACTTTTTAAGGGATTTTAAAGATTTAGGTATTTGCCCTGAAGTAGAGCAGAGTAATGGAGACATTTTCTAGCTAATTCCAGTCACAAGAAGGATATTTTTCCACAGAAATTTTGTCCTTTATCAGCTCTCTAGTTGGTCTAGAATTTCTGCTGGTTTTTTAATGGCTTTTAAATTTCACTGGGCTCTGGAAGACTGGTCAAGTACCCAAAGGAATGGAATGAGTAGCATATGTTATATTCATGGATTTAAGGACACTTTTTCTTTGAGACAGATGTGTGCAGTAATGGAATAAAATTACAAAAAGATGTTTCCAGGCACTTCAGAGACCTGAATTGGAGCGAGTTGTAAATTCTGATTAGCTAAGGTGGAATGATCTTAGAGCTACATTTGGCTCACTCATAACAGCCCAGTTCTAACCTAGGATGTCATTTTTATGTCTTCCACTTACATTCTATTTACCTGATTCTCATTTTCTGTGACTGGGTACTTGAGACAGTACAAGATACTATTGTGGGTAAAATTTTTCCTGCCTCTTTCCCTGCCCTGTCACCTCAAGGTGGTGAAGGCCCAAAGTTTTATGGTATATCTTAAATAGAACTTAAGTTGCTTTCTTTTCATTACACTTTTATAAAGTTGTTGGAATAATAAATTCAGTCTGAGAAGCATGGTTAATGTGGACTCCTCTTCAAAATTTATAGTTGAGTTTTTTACGAACTTTGTGCAAAGGTTGCACGTGACATAAAACAACAGAAGACTGGGGGGCAGGATGTTATGATAGATTCGCTAACAATTCTCCGGTAGTAAATCATGTTTAGTTAGAATGCTGAGGCATATACCTCAATGTGCCTTCCAATGCATCCACTACTTGGATTTGAAACACTGAGAACATGAGGTTATTAAAATTCTCCACATCAGTAACTGATTTCTACTGTACAAATAATGGTTCTCCTGTGTAGGAAAAAAATAATTTAGTGCCTTAATATTATTTTATTTTTTAATCTTTCTGCATCCTACCAAAAAGAGTATGATGTGGAGAGCTGTGAATTTAGTTTCTGTGCTTGATTGATTGATTCTGCTGAAAACTGAGCTGGATGCTCAGAATTAATTTATGCTGGAATCTCACTGCTTCCCAAGTACAATTATTCAGAAGTGGAGATTTCATTACTTTGCTGTTTTCTTCACAGACTGCTGCTGATTAACCAGAATGTTAAGATTTTCTTTCAGTGTCTGATGAAGCTATTTTTGCTTCTTCAAAGTAAAACCTGCTGAGATGAAGTGGCAAAGGCACTGATGATATAAATGGCACACTGTGTCAGCTCTTACCCCAATCGGCTTTAAATAAACATTTGTTTCAAATAGTGAAACAATTAATATAAACACAAAGTATCAAATTCAGCTCTGGAACGAGCCGCTGCCAGACTACTGACTCCTGCTGGTTTATATCAGCGTCCGATCTGAACACAATTATGTCTCTCATAACTGGTAAGGTTTTCAAATGACCCTCCGTTCAGACACTCATTGGTAGAAGATGATTTTACAGTAGGAGAAGGAATAAAATAACAGAAGTTGGAAAATGGATCATGAGCTCAGAATTGGTCAGGGACTATTGGAAACAGAAGTAATTTTTGCTTGCTGACACCTGTTTCTTAGGAAGAGTGATGAAAAGATGAGAATTCTATGAATGCGCTGTTTTAGCTGATATGAAGTCTTCATAGAAGACATTTTGAGAGAGGAATTCAGCAAAGGCAGCTCAATATCAGAGGTGAAGGATTATGCTCTCAATTCTACATGCTGTAATGTATTGAAAGTTTCCACAAGTTTAAAGATTTTTTTAAAATAGAATGTATAACACTTGAGGAAACATAGGCTAGTCTGACCCTCTGTAATCAAACTGGCTTTGTGTGCTTACTGTGCTCTTCTTGACTCCTTAGATCTTCAAAATTTAGTTATCTTTCATCTGCAGAGACAATTATTTAAAGGCTGCCTTCGGTTTCCTCTTTGAGCTGTGAACAATTTCAAAATTTCAAACAGGGACAAAGAAGTATCCAGAAATAGAACTATGAGTTCAAAATGTTTTAAACACTGTGCAGTAATAGATGCTTCAGTGTTATTTAATGATTCTTACTTTATAAAAATGAACAAGACACTTTAATATGGCGTTTCAACCCAAATAACCCTTTTTCATCAGCAGAAAGATGTTGAACTCCAATGTTTTTCCTTCTATGCAATAGGCAAAACTGGAGTTCTGCATTATTTTTGGAGCAGAGCCCTTAAATTCAGTCACTGCTAAGTGGTAGTGTTTATTCTGTGAAAACTCTGGCCAGAGCTGTGTCCACTAAGAATTTTTCCAGTCTCTCAGTTGATCTGTGTTTCAGATGTCTGCCATGCCATTTTCAGAAAAGAGCTAGTTCTTAAAAAAAAAAAAAAAAAAAACCCAAACTAAAATTAAAAACAGACCAGACCAAATCACCCACAAAATTATACCACTTTGACAAAACCACCCCCCCAAAAGAATGTTTTTAAAAAAAAGTTTTAAAATGTTAAAAAAAAAAAAAAATGCAGGGTTTTTACCACCCCTCTGGCTGCCTAGTTAGGCACCTTGTTATTCTCCTGTGTTGGAAGTGAAGGTGTTAGTTCCTTTTTTTCCTGTTATAAATGACTGATTTATGTAACCAGAACAGAAAAATGTGCACAAAGGGTAGGGAGCTGATTTTTTTCCTTTTTCTTTGCCCTTGGGTTTTAATATATGTCATTAAGATGTACAAAAACAAGGATTTAAGTTTATAAATGAAAGGAAGCTTTCAGATTAACTCACTAAATTTGGATTCTGGAATAGCCAAAGAAGCATTTTCACAGGAAAGGATTGCTACTTCCATTGAAGGTAACATGAACACCTTCATTTTCCCCAATCTGTCCTATATGCACTCTGCTTCAGACAGGAAAATTGGCTATATGAATCATGCAATAAATTGGATAAATTTGGGGTAATATTTGAAAGCATAGTATTTAATGTTTTTTCTCTCTGTTTACTGCTAAACTGTTCAGTGTGTAGTCAAACAATTTTCACAGTAGTCCTTCCCAGCAGTCACTTCTTCACTGCTCACCGCAGCTGAACAGTTTCATCCCACTTAACTCTTGGCATTTGACTGGCCAACTACACAAAGAGCTTTGACTGGTTTGCTTGATTGGTACTTCTGTATTAAAGCTAGACTTATTTCTAGAAAATATAAATTTTATCCACAACAAAAGAAGATATCCTGAAACCTCAATGGAAAGTAAACATATTTATAACAGGAAAATTCCAATTCATTGACTGTACCAGTACAGTGAAAACCTAGTTGAAAGATCAGCTTGTCATACTATTTATAATACTAAGTTGTATTTGGAATCCTTCATCACAATGGGACTGTTTTGTTTTGCAAGGCTAGCCAAAAGAACTGAAGTTTTGTGTATTAAGTACAAATATCACCGAGTTTTAAATTTTTTTTAAATGGAAAATTGTTACATTTTCTCTATGTCCCAAGATATGACTATGTAAATGGAGGTTGCAGGTCTTGAATCTCATTTTGTATAGAGGACATTTTCAAACAAGACTGTGTAAGTTCAAGAATGGTTCAGTCATGGAATTAGAGTAATAATATATTTATAAATTATTAATATTATATTATATACACCAGAAATACGATCTTCCTTGTTCTGATTCATATGATGAACATACACATTAGCTTTCTCTATACTGTATTATCTACAGTACATGATATACCTTCATTGCCACACTTCTTTTTTATTCAGTGACAATTTTCCTGTTTTCATTCCATTTTATCTCTAGTCATAAAAAGTAATCTATATTTAATATGGCTGTATCCAGCCAGGGGATTAAAAATCTAAAAATATTTTTACTCCAGCAGGTGCCTGCAGTCTTTTATTTCATTGCATTCACTGTCAGAGCAGAGAAGGATGTGGTCAGAAGGAAATTGGTCAGTCTTTTGATCAGGCAGAATATTACCTGAATAATTTTTAGAGCTGATGGGGAAAGGTTTCTTCCCAGACCAAATTTTCTTTGCTGAACAAGGCAGCCTACATTAAAATGTTGTTAATAGGTAATTTCCTGTCTCAATCCCATCTCTAATAGCTGTAAAGGGACCATGGCCTGGAAGTATTCCATATTAATGTCCAAAAAGTTCTATTAAGTGTACCGGGAGCTCTAGATTTTGGTACATGTAAAGATGTTTCTTTTTGTTGTGGTGTTGCCCACCATGCCAAGTATAGGGAAATACAATGAAAGCACAAAAACTATCAAGAAAATTAAGAGCTGCATACAAAAGACACCTGTAAGAAAGCAAACTGATTTTATTCTGTGTGCAAAATCTGTCTGGATTTCCAAAAGACCTGGATCACAGACAGAGATTCTCCCCCGGCTTTCCCTGAAGAAAAGATGCAATCTCATCTAAGTAGCTCACAAATGAGCTGTAGACATATTTTGCAGTGAACTTTTTCCAACTGGTTTGTCTTTGAGTTCATTCAGCCCTGTATGATTGTATTGTTCATCATAAAAAATGCTGCAATTGCATAGGTGATTTGTCTTGAAATGTTACAGGTTTTTCACAAGCTTCAGTTTTGCTTACTGATCTCACTGCCTGATATTTGGAATATGAAAAGAATGCCACTTTTGCTGGACTATTGCTCCCCAAATTTGAATTGTACTGCTGTTTTTTATACCACTGTATGTAATTTGTTCTTACTTAATTTTCGTTTGTCTTTTTGCCACACAGTGCATTCTGGTTCAGTTCAGGTTAGAAAACAGTATATTGTGATACACTGTAGTATCATTAATGAAGGTGAAGTATTTAATATTGTCTGTAGCAAAGTATTATGGGAGTCAAGTTGGCTACTGAAATATGCCTAAATTACTCTCTTCCTATTATGGTCTATTTATTTTAGCTATACTTGCTCAAAGCAAACACTTGTTAAAAAAAAAGTCAACTTCACTGATCACACTTTGTTTCTGTTCCAAGTTCTGGCTCAATGCCTGTCCTGAGCAAATGAGCCAGGTTGTGGGCAAATAGGCCAGGGCCTGAAGGGCAGGAGTCATGGTCACAGCCATTTCCAACTTTCTGCAGCAAGCCACATTAGCAGAGAACACTGTTGGTTTTCTTTGCACTGGGCTCTTGTCAAATGGGTGAGAATCAGAACCTTGTTTCTCCTCTCATGTAGTTTTATATATGCTTGTTAGGAAGTGAGTTATTACCAAATATGGCTTATAGGGCTCCAGCAGAATCTTTTCAGCCTGGCTGTCTGCCAAAAAATAGAATCTTCAGAAAACACAGGGCTGTCATATTTGCCTGAGATTTGTGAGGAAGTTGTATGTGTATGTGCACTATGGAGCACTCATGCAGTAACCCTGATGTTTCTTCAAAAGACTGAGTTTGCTGTGTGGCTGATATATTGCCAAAATTCTAATTGTGGTTACTGTTTTTCTGAACAAATGTATTTGCTCACTGTAGTAAACAAAATGCATTTCAGAATGTACATATATAACAAATATATGTGAAACTTTTGGACATATGGTGACCTGTTTGGTGCTGCTGTGTGTGCACAGCTGATGTGACCTAAATACAAAGTAAGTAGGGTATGTATGTACATACGTATGAATAACAGTGAGATGATTCCCAGGGGAATTGGGAAAACCTCAGGAGTCAGAGACATGCAGGGATACACTGCATAAAATCTCATGAATACAAATCCGTATGTTACAATTCTTAGGATCTGAGGAGAAATAATTAATAAAAGAACTGTACAGGAGTTATATGGCTTGGTGGTTTTAGCTGTCCAGCAACAGCTAATGTCATTATTGGTATTCACAAATTATACTACCATCAACATTTTGTCTGTTATAATTTTCTGTGTTCACAGATGGGACCTCTAAACAGACCTTTCCAAGTATAATTCCAGTCATAATTCAGTTTTCTTAGTATTTTGCATAAATGTCTATTTTTGATGATACACTGCTCTAATTCATTACAGTATTTTTGTCAGTTCTAGACTGGGCAAATTGACAAGAAAAGCCAATTGCTTTTCATATAGTATTGGTTTCTGAAAGACTTTCAGAACCAAATTGCACAGAGGTATGTCAGAGGGAAATACAATCCTGTGTACAATTTATGTATTTCATGGTGTTGAGCGAGGAAGGCTAAGTACAGAAAACAGTGTTTTATAGTTAACCTGTAACCCTATTGATTTGAAGCACCTCCATTTTAAGAAAAGCATCTGTCTGCTTGACTAATCTATATTAGGCATTGCAGTTATCCTTTTAAAGAATAAGCTCATTAATATTTAAACTACACATTAGCTGCATCTCTTATAAGGAGATAATATTCCCCATAACTTCCATTAATTATAGCCAAATTAACATGAACTGAGAATAACTGATTGGGAATAAATATTTCATGTTTTAAGTCAAACCTGAGTAAAAGTGATAACAGTAGTTTTAGTAACACTTATGATGGTTATTCCATATTATTTGGACATGGACTAAGGCACCAGTCCGTGCTGAGGGCTGACTGGCCGGAAAGCAGATTGGCAAAAAAGGGTCAGGGAATACTGCTGGCTGGCACAGTGGTAATGAGTTGACAATGAGCTGGGAATGTGCCCTTGCGGCAAAGAGGGCTAAGGGCACCCGGGGCTGCTTAGGAGTGTTGCCAGCAGGCCCAGGGCAGGGATCCTTCCCCTCTGGGCAGCGCTGCTGGGCAGCATCTGGAGTGCTGTGTCCTGTTCTGGGCTGCCTCTGCAAGAGGGAGATGGAGCTACTGTGTCCTGTGTAAGGGACTGGAGCATCTCAGTGCTAGCTCTGTGTGTCTGTGTGCTAGGAAAGACGGCATCCCAAACCACCGGTGATTTCTAGATATCACAGTGTTCTGTGGGACCATTATCTGCTTATTTTGGAGTGCATCCCTTTTAAAACTGATGCAACCAGGTTTTAGATTGAGATCGGATAATGCTGGAATTTGGATAGTGGTTGTACTTCCCACTTGAGTATTCTAAATGAGCCTAAATTTGGTCACCCCTGGAATAAGTGTGATCTCCCAGAACTGCAGTATTTACATTTACTTAGTACTCACATTGATCTGTTTATAAGCTCAAGGTTAAAATACACAGTTGCACAGAGATGTGTGTTGTAAGCTCATGGTATCTGCCAAGTGAAAGCTTGCTCTATAGATAGGATGTCAGCTGAAGATTTTCTCAATACAATGCAAATTTCATAAACTACTACTCAGAAGACAGTTTTTCTGCAATGACGTGACAGGACAATCTGAAGAAGCACTCTGTGCTGTGTCATATTTATTTGGTTCTCATCTGAAAACATAATTCCTGCAGGGAATTCTGTTTCAGCCACAGAACGGAGGCCTGTGAACAGCTCTTCATTCTGCCTGAATGTTCCCTTATGAATTGCTGATGGTTAGGAAAGCTCACAGTGACAGAACAGGAGACAGCAGCTTTGTGCTTAGATGACAATAGTCTGTGTCTGTGCTAACAGCAACTGGCACCATTAACTACCTAGCCATAGACTGAAAGAAGAACAATTATCACTGCATGCATTAAAATGATGAAATACACTCTGTTTCTATAGTAACAGGTGGGACAATTTATATTATGACCTTAAGAAAGTAGAATGTGTCCATTTTTTTTCTATTTTTTGCAGTTTTACAAGGAGCAGAAATTCTCAGAGAAAATAATGTTTAAGATGATGCACATAATTGTCAAAGATAAAGGTAAGGTGTACTTTACCAGTAACAAAGAGATGCACAACATATATTTAAGTTGGAATGTTGATTTTTACTTTTATTATGTTATGTAGAGACATACCCAATTTAGTGCTGCTTGAAGGGGATTCTTCTTTTTCTGTTTATTACAAATAATTTTAAGTGGAAGCTTTACAAAAGATCAAGAGTAAGAGAAAATATAGTGAGGACTTTAGCAAGTCAAAATTTTGTAATTATTTTGCCATCAGGTCTGACATAAAGTATCATATGAAAAACTGTTTTATATTCTGAGCTTTCTTCCTCAGAAGCATATCAAAGTATCAACACTCTGTAAGAGATTAATTAATGGATAGATTTATTATATTGCAGCATTTTTAAGCCTACCCAAGCTAGCATTTATCTAGTTTGTTTGTTTGTTAGTAGCAGAATGCTGTGGTTAAATATTTGGCTAGGTTTTGAAGAATCTATCTTTATAGATACTTTATGAATATTATGGTATAAACCTGTCAAGAGAGGACAGTTCTTGAGTTCTTTAAACTGATTTCAGCGTTCTGTTTTAATATTGGTTTCTTCCATAATCACCTCTCTTTATAAAACATGTAGCATGTTTAACTGTGCAGTCATCTAGTAACAGTCATAATTCTTGAAACATTTGATCATTTACAACCTTCCCTCTCCCTACATACTTGTTTCACCCAAAGCCTCTCTCCTTATTATGTGCTAAATATAGTGTTCCCATGAGCCCCTCTGAAGCTGGGTTCCTCTGCTATGAGTAAAGGATTATGGAATATCTCTTCAAGTTACCTACAGCTTCAGGAGTGTGACACTAATCTATGCCTGGTGGTGTTTCCTTGCATATTACAGAGATGATCAGATAAAGAAAGGAGAACTTAATTGTAACTCTGTGCTAAAACATCCTGTTCAGTCACTTGGTGTTCTTTCTTTACATGTAGTCATTGTTATCTTGAACTTATAAGATTCTTTTTAAACAAAAATAAATTACTAGCCTATATCATAATTCCAGGGTTGTCTATAGCCTTGAGTTTTAGAGAAGTTTTTAACCTCCAGCTCATTTTTAAAATTTCATTTCACTGCAGTAGAGTATAAAATGCAACAGCATATTGTATCCTAACGCCCCTTTCTAAGCCCTGGCTTAGATGGCTGATTTAAACTGCATTTTTTTAACGCATGTGGATGGGTTTCTGTTTGTTTTTTTTCTTTATTGTGCATCCCAGTGTTAGAAACGGGTCGTCTCTGCACCGGCAGTTACAGTGATAAGCACAGATATTTTTCTTTAAAATTTCAAATAATTTAATTTTAGGTGACATTCAAGCATTATATTCAAAGTCTAAAATATTCAACTAATATGATCTCCATTTCTAAGGGGATTCAACTGAGCAAATCGGAAAAGTTAAGTAAGAGTTAAGATGTTGAATATTTAGCATCTAGATTTGCACATTAAATATGTAGTCAGTTATATGAAAATAAATCTTGCCACTTATTAGCCAGATTTTACAGTACATGTGAATTAGGTGATTACATGACTGTCATCAGAACCAGCAAGGAAACTACTTAAATAGAACAGGAAGAATGAAGAGGACTGCTGTTGTTCATGTAGAAAGAGCAATACTCAAATCCACCTAACACAGTTCCTCTTCTGGAGAACACATGGAATAAAAAGCTCTGTTTAAGGCACATAATGACATTTCATTTTCTAACTTCGTGAGATCAAGGGTGGTCTGAAAAATAGAGAAGTCTGGTTACTGTGACTGTACATTCTTCATTTTGATTTTGATGATTCTCATGTATGTGTGTTCTGTACTCCTTTGACATTTCATCTCTAGATGGAAGGACGATTATCAAGAGAACTTGTGTGGAATGGAGAAAAAAGGAATGTAGGTTACTTATGCTGTTCTTGGAATTCCAGTGATAGTCATATGTTTTCATAGTTACAGTTATTTCACTTATTTTATCTTGCTTGTTCATGGAAAATATGTAGAACTGTTCACTTGCATTTCCTTGGGGTCTTTTATTGTTACAAAAGCTGGTATATACTACTCCAGCCATGTAGAATTTCCCAATTATTTTTATGTTAAATGTCTGAGATGACCACCTAAAAAAAGACATGTGGTACCAAAAGGAGAATTTGGTGAAAGAAGAGTTAATGTTACAATTGACATGCAAGCACTATATAAATCTTCTAAATTTCAATTAAATTTAGAATTAACAAATCAATCTCTAACTAATAATAAGATCCTTGTAAGAATAAATGAGATCAAATGGTTAGGCTTGTGAGCACACATTGCTTGCTTAGCCATAAGAAGCTGAAGGATCATAATGATAGTTAACCAGTAGATTCTGTTCCACACACAGACATGCATCAATAAAATATTACTGTAATAATGTTAATATTACACTAACAGACAGTGTGTTGTAATAAGTAGTAAACTGGGAAAGAGTTGTGGTAAGAATAGGTAATCACTGTGGTTTATAGGGCAAAACAAAAAGTTAAATATGTCTGATTTTAGTTAGCATGTACCAGATTGACTTTATATTTTGGTGACAATTTTCTATTTGCTGAGGTTCTGTTTGTTCATGCAGTTTTTAGACTATAAAATAATTCTTTCTTAATCCTTCTTTCTTAATCCCTACATCAGCATAGCTACAACATCATCCTTAAGAAATAGTCCAGACTCTTTCCCCATGTTGATAAATGTGCAAATATGTGTCGTTTACTCACTGATCCTTCCAAACTAAACACCAGTGAAAAAATTAAACTACACTTCTCTTCATGAAAACACCTCAAGCAAGTTTTCTAGTTTTGGCAAATCATAAGGAAGATAAGGGAACAGGATCCTCTTCTAACTAGGTGCCCATTTGGAAATGAAAATGAAAAAAATAGAAGTGAATGAATGACAACTCATTTTATTCAGCTGCATATGTTCATCTAGGACTAATATACATAGTATTTGCCGTTCGTTCTTGTTTGCCTTCTTGTTTGCCTAAAGAATTCTGCTTAAGATCCTGAATGTTAACACATGCCTTGAATTCCTATTAGTATCCCTGTTTTACCTCTGCTGCTACAAAGGTTCATAAATAGTTCTGCCTTTTGGCCTGGAACTATGCAGAGAGTCTGTAATTACAGACTTCAGTGATGAGCAAGTACAGAGAAAGTTCAGTAAATAAAGAGCAAGACTGTGGTTCTAGTTTCCAAAAGGGAAAGGCTATATGCAGGACATGGCTTTCAGTATAACTAAAGTTTCCATTCTGTGGTTTTAAACATATGAATTTCAAATTAAGCCTAGGGTAGCTTTGATCTGGTAAGATTTTATTAAATGGAATATATTTCTAAATTTTCCTTGTACCTTGGCTTCTATTCTTTAAAGAATTATTCTTAAATTATACAGACCAATAGAAGAGGAAAGTATTTTTAAATTTAAGTAATGAGAATGCCAAAGGCAAATCTAACTGTATAATCTGATTTTTACCCTTGTTCCACCATTTCTTCAGTATCCTTTAAAATATTAATTTGATATAGAAGCAAAATGTCACATTACTTGCATATGCATATGAATGTAAGTCATGTCTCCATGGCATATGGTATTCAGCTAAGCCTGGTATAGTTGACATATGTCTAAGTAAAGTCTCTTTCTGCTAGTAGGTATTTAAATTTTTTCTTTTGCATTTTGCTGCAGATAAGAGGACACAGGGCATTTATGACAGGCATAGAGATATCATTTTTCTTGAACAAATTGTTCCTGTTTACTTAAACCTTTCAAGCGAGTTATTGGAAAAAATTGGTATGCAGAGTGAAAACACCAAATCTCTACTGCTGGTAATAAATTCAATTTGCAATAAACTGGACTCCAACCTGACTCACTCTGTTGTCCATAAATTTGTGACATCTCAAGGACTGGAAGACTTTACTCTTCTTCTGTCATTGCTTGCTGTCCTATACTGAGGGAATTTACTGACATTTTTTGGGTATCAGTAGTCTGCTCATTGTAGTCTTTACCTTTGATTTCCAGTTTTTTGCTAGGCCACTGTTAAATCTGTGAACATCTGCAGTGTCCAGCAGAGTGTCCTGCTTCGTTCTTTTAATCCCCCATTCTTGAGTGTGGTAAGAAACCCTGGATCCCAGAGTGGAACCACTAGCTTGTCATACTGCAACAAAGCTGGATAGCAAATCTTTCCAAAAATTGGATTTGCTCCTCTAACGTTGCCTTAGCAATATCAACTGCACATTCTTAAGTGAAAGTTTTTAACTTAATGTGAGTAACTGAATTAGGGAAGGAGCCCTTAAAAGCTTTAGATGTGTTCTACTTTCCTAGACATCCATAATAATAATGTACCTTAACTTGAATTTATTTTAGGAAAAGGAATGAGAACAAAGAATTCTTCAGTGGCAGAGTATGATGTCTTTTAATTATGTAGTTTGCAATGAGAGCAAAAAATGGAGAACACCATTTGTAAAGTTAAATTGAAACACTAAAAGAAAGTACTCAGTAATTTCATAGCTTCATGAACTACACTCCTGACTGATAGTAGTCTTCTGCTCTTAGATTTATTTCCTATAAATTCAGATAGAGGAGATGTGTAAAAATTATCTACCACTGCAAACAGATTCCTGATCCAAGCATGTACATTGTCTTCTACTATTTCCTCCTTAATCAGCTTTGAACTGTGATCAACTTTCCAACTTTTGCTTTTTGCTGATGTATAGACTAGAATGTTTAAAAATACATACCTTTTACAAAGAAAGAAATAAATCAGTAATGTCAGGATAAATTTATCAGATTTTTAACTACCAAGTATTTATTAGGGATGCAAAGCTAAGGAGTGCACCCCACTGGCATGCCACAAAGCTCTGCTTTTATGTTGGCAAATCTGTAGGGCTTTTGTTGCTGCAAATAATGTAGTACTGCAGTAGTCATTGCAACACTGTGGCTGCAGTAAGAGGCTGGATGACAATTCGGAGTGGTTCTGTTTTTTTATAACTATGTTTTAAAGAAAAATGTTCTTCTCCACAGTGCATCTAGGATCCTATTTAACCAGACCTGAATTCATATTTAGACATCAAAATTAAACAGTGGCGTTTTAAAAATACACAAACTGATTGGAACTTGCTGGTTGATCAGGAGTTTAGAAGACTCAGTCCTTCCATTTCTATCCTAAATGGAGACTGCTGACTTCTTTAAAGAACCTCTCCCTTTAATTGTAGACTTTGATTGCTAACACAAGGCTGTAAATCTGGGCTTGGAAGTGGTAAAGTACAAAACGCACAGTTCCAGTGGTGTTTGAAAGAGTAGCCTTTTAATCTGGATGTTTGGTTTCATGTTCTTTGTTCTTTGCTATTTAAAGTTTGTGCATATGTTTGTGCCTAGTACAGGATCCTACAGTGACCTTAGAACTGTTAGTGGTAGTTATCCTTGAAGCCTGAACTGCTCTCCTGATAGTACAGGAGTATGTCATTAGTTCAGGGCTGTGTTATTATCTCTGAATCTTTTTGCATCCTTGAATTTTCAGCTTCTAATTGTAACACCATACCGAGTAAAATAACACAAATAAAATGAAGTCTTCCCAAACCCACTGATAATTGTCAGTTTATGTAGCAATATATATCTGGATGCTGGCTGAGATTAGATCTAGATCTCCCCAATGCTTATTGTTTGCATTTAATTTGTCCATCCTAGGGCAGAATGCTACATAATGCTGCAATTAAAACATGATTTCTATATAAAATATGTTAAAAGCACCCTCCAGCTGTGATGACATAACGGCAAACATGGCACTTTCATTAGTAATTTGTTAGCATCTGTTGCTCATGAAGAAGCTGACCAGTACTTCAACTTCCATTTTGCCCTCAGGTTACAGGGCAAAACACAGCATACTTTAAACTGTCTGAATCAGAGTGTAGTTCTGTTGGAAACAGAGCTTCATTGATGGGTAGTACAAGCCAGAATCTTTCTTCAAAAATAATGGAGTTCAAGGGATTATGGTGGTTATAGCCACAGCATTATGACAGGAGAGAGCTTGTCTATGTATTACATTATCCCAGCTATTATTTTGTCATTTCAAAGTCCAAACTCACTTTATTAGAGGATTGCTTTATTTTAAAGACAGAGGAAACTTCCTTCTACCTAATGGACAACATAAATCAACATGTGGGTATTGGGGAGGGAAAAAAACACCCATATTTTTGGTTTGCCACAAAGTTGTTTGCAATTCAAAATTGCCTGTAATTTCAACATACAAATACAAGCCTGACTCCTGCATTTGAGGGAAAGCTATTTTTGACAATTTAACCTTCTTGAGTGATACAGTTTTAACCACATTATCTTTGTGGAGCCCACTTCTTTGTAAGGTGCTGTTGCTACCAAAATAGCTGTGGTTAGTGAGCTGGTTGCCTAGCTGTACTCGGAGTACCATGGGCTCTTTTTCCTATGTAAGCGGAGAAAATCATGTTATACAGCTAGAGAATCTTATTCTAGGCTGGGTATCTACCCAGAGACAAGAAAAATCATGCTGAGAAAGGAAATAAGGCTGTAACTGTTTAAACGCAGTTATTTTTGCATAGCAGAGGAACTGGATATTGAAGTATTCTTTTCCAGTCTTGTTTTTAGTGTGTAAAATGTTGAATTGAAATGTTGGACTGGGAGATTTACTATCCCAAAGTTATCTGCCCTTACCAGTTGAAGATATCAAGCAGTGGAATAGACTTCTGAAGAAAAATGGCTGATATGGCAGTAAAAGACATAAATTCAGAGTTAGTTCAGAGTTCAGATTAAAAATTAAGACAGGAAAGCATATCAAGGCATTTGGAAGCAGCCATGGCAACCATATAATTTCTTTGTCTTGCAATTAAATTGTCATTTAAAACATTTCAGGGTTTTGACTCAGTTTACATGAAATAGAGTTCTAAAGATTATTTTTCTTTTGCATAAAAAATTACATTTTGTTCTGCGTTCTAACCCTCGCTTCCCTGCCTTCATGTGAAAGCAAATATAAGCACTGTTTTCCACTGACTGAATTATTTCCCTATGAGATCTTCCTTTATTTCTATTTTGAAAAGAGCAGCTCTCTTTTTTTTATTCATGGAGTTTAAAAGAAGTGCATGCCAATTCTTACTCAGAGATTATTTTGCATTTTGTTACAGGATTCATGTATCAAACATCAGTGTAGCTTAAAAATACTCTGCCTGCTAGATTCCTACTTAAATGTTTCCAATCTGTTACAAGGCATGTGAAATACAGAGCTTATTTAAAGGGTTTTGTGCAATTGTGCATCACAAATATAATACCTCGGTGGATCATAGATATTTATTTACAGGCCTAAAAATACACTTAATACTTGCCCTATGAATAAAATATACTGGTTGCCTGGAAAGCTCCAGACCTTGAGCAGTACAGCTCCGACCATAGGATCCATTGTGTTTAGTGATACAACCTTACTTTATGAAAACAATGAGGTCTGGAGGACTACAGCTCAAGTTTATAGTCTTACTAATTTTTAATATGCAAAAAATCACTGAGTTCTGAGTTCTGAGAACTGCTATCAGTTCTGAGTTCCAAGTTTGGCAGTTACACTCAGTGCTGTGTGAATTAAAATAATGGTTCAGACAGTAGGGCATCACTAGTGAAACTAATCCATGGTGGTATTCTTTTGCAAATGGTTTTGAAAGAAACGCATAACTTAATACTTAGGACTCTCTTGTGGATATTAAATTGTATTTTAGCATCAGTTATTGTAATAGAAGTTTAATACATAATAAAACCTGTTAGGATTAATTTAGTAGTAAATTAAACATCTACCTATGAATACTGTATGAAATTTATTCTTCAAGGACCTTTTTCAGAAGCAGACCTCGAGTCTGATATAGAAGTGTTCCTGTATTGATTTAAGGAGCCTTTTAGATGAGTAGTGTGCTCTAGTGCAAGCAGCATTTGCTTACACTTCATTACACATTTCTTGGTGTGATGTGCCATCTAGTGTCGAATTTCCCAAAAGGAAGAAAACACTGCAAATCCTTCAACAGTACACTTGGACAGTTAGTGGATTTTCTGAAATGTTGGGTGTTCAGGAGTAAACTGAGCATAAACAGCAAAGAACTAATGTTTACATCTGTTCTTACTGACTGTTTAATTTAATGTTTGCCATGTAGTGCCCTGTTCAATAACCCCTGTTGTCTGTGGATACACGTCTATCTAGGGAAAAACTCTTTTCCCAGCAATTGCCATGCATTTTGATGTTTATGCCTAAGGAACTGTTGATACCTGTAGCATCCTTTGTGAGAGTGCACACTTCATGCTATACATACAAAGAAGTTGAATTACAAAGAGGAACAATTTTCTAAGGGCTTCAAAGTGCATATAATGGGGCAGGAAAAATTTTAATAGCCCCAGAGATTTTGTAAGGATTACTCTATAATATGTTTTGTAATGCAAAGGTATATCCTTTTAATAAACTTAATTTGTCAATATTGACTTATTCCACTTCTATCCAACAAACAGATGGGATTTCATGCAGTCTGTATGCATGTTATGTATGCTTAAAGACCTTTTACAAAGTTATTAATACCTGGGGGATTTTCCCCACCTCACACAATAATTCACGTGATGGTATGTCATTCTTTTTTATCAAAACAAGAGGGAAAATTGGAGAAACTCACTATATCTGAGCTCATTGTGTTTCTGATATTTATTTTCTACGTTGTGTCTATTTTCTAAATTAGCCTCATTTTTAACAGTTTCAGGCAAAGCAGTGTAGAAGCAGCTTGTTTTATGATCTGCCAGCCATCTCATCTGAAATGGGAACTATTTAAAGTACTCGCCATCAACTTTCTCTTGATTGTAGTTGAAGAAGGGAAATGGCTTAAAGTGAGTAATTTCACTATGATGGTGAACTTCAGAATCACTGTATTTCTGAGTTAGCAGCAGGTGAAGTAGTAGACTACAAATGGAAAAGATTAAATGGTACCTCTTACAAAAATGAAACACACTTTTATTTGAAATGTAATGTCAGTTGAAATACAGTAGAAAACTGCAGACCTTGGGGGCTTTTAATGAATTAAATACATTAAAGTGTAAAGAGAGGAACTCTGAAATCTCTTCTGGTTTTTGTGTGTATAAGCCAATTATAATACTACTCTTGTTGCGTGTTAAATTTTGTAAATTTAACAAATTTACAAACCTACGTTGAGTCTTCTGTGTTTCTGTAACACAAAAAGAAGCCAAAAAGAAAAAAAAAAACTAAGCTAAGCCAAAAAGTGATTCATACAATTCACGCAATTCACTATCACTCAAGGAAATTGGTACTATACACCTTTCAGTGCATGTTCATATAGACATGCCACTCATACTCACTGTTTTTAAACCTTTATTAAGTGTGCACATGAATTTAGGGTTATCTGACTAATATTTTGATTCACTGAGATTTAAAAACGTTACCTCACAAATTTATTTTTTATGGGAA
The DNA here is from genome assembly GCF_965178545.1 of Coloeus monedula. Classification (NCBI taxonomy): domain Eukaryota; kingdom Metazoa; phylum Chordata; class Aves; order Passeriformes; family Corvidae; genus Coloeus; species Coloeus monedula. Next base: position 11,943,370 of record NC_138793.1, on the reverse strand, counting down.
TCATAATTAGAGTCATAGTAAGAGTGTGAAAGAGCAAATTGTTCTGTTCATTAGAAAGTCCGTCTGCAGAATTCTAATTTCCCAATATTTATTGGTAGTGGTGGTGTAAGTATTGTGTGCAGCAGAAGGAGCTCAGCTTGAATGTTCAAATTCCAGATGGAACTTGGGCTGCTGGTGGTTTAAAAATTCTATATTTGAATTACAAATTCCTGCAAATGTTGATGCAGAAGAATAATCATGGAACAGGAAGAAATCAGAAAGCTGAAAAAGTAGAACTGATCTGAATATATTACCTTCCACTTCAGATGACGTTTTCCTGACACTGCCGATGTCTGACTAACAGCTCAAAATGTCAGATGAAGCACAATATGGCTTCTATACCCTAGGACAACATGCTAATCAGGCAAGTTATTAGTCTAGAGAATTTTCAATGCATATTAAGTCATATTAAGACATGAAATACCATTTTTTATGTCAACACCTACAAAAATCTTTAATAACATTTTCATGGGCATTTAAAAAGAAGGAATTGATGTGACAGATTTCTGGAATACTGCTACATTTGCACTGTCTTTAGCTGTCCTTCAGCTGGCTGCCTGTGTTACCTTTCAGTTTCAAAGCTTTGGGGATGTAAGCTTTTGAAACTCTCTACTAGGTTGTAAAGGTTATATCATCAGTTTACAGAAAACATCATACCTGCTACCATGTACAGTGGGAAATAAACTCTGTGAAATGGATTTTTTGAGAGATTTTGAAAGAACAAATGAAAGTGTATGCCATTTTGCTGTAGCTCTTTTAATGCATAAAACAAAAAGCAAAGTGACTCTTCCTCTTATATGGAAGTGGAAGGAAGAAATACACATTCAGTTTTGTTGAATGAAAAAATGCCACTCCAGGTATTGTTACCATGGCTCTGGGTGTCTCTTGGCCTTCTGTCAGAGCAAATGCTGGGTGTTTTGTTTGGAGTCAACACTATGAGTAAAGGTAGACTGCAAAATATGCAAAAGAGGGTTGAAAAGTCCTGAGAAAAGTATACACAGAGAGAGAGAGAAAGAGTGAAAGAAAGAAAGGGGTATATAATGGGCAGGAAGAATGAATGAGCAAATGAGCATTATGAATATATTTAGGGAAAACAAAATAAAAGGGGAGGACCCGATAAGAAGATGGGAAATTACAAGTGAAATATAAAGTACATAAAAATGAGGGAAAAGAGTTCTTACACGCCTATAAAGAAGTAGCACTTTGTAGAATCCTTAAAAAATTGTAATGCAAAATTATCAATGGAATCTCATTATAGATCAGGGTGCATAAGGCTTTATTTTGATGTGCTTGCTATCCACCCTGGCATAATATATATACAGAAAAACATTCAAAAATGTGCTGCCTGTCATGGGTGATCTCCTACTTTTTTGAAAACCTGTTCCCATAGCAACACTGCTATTGCATGGTAGCCTAGGTATGTAAGTATAGCAAATTAAACTTACATTTGTATGTGTGCACATACCTTTTCTTGCCTGAATAAACACACACATTGCATGTCTACTGAGATGGCATAGTGTATGTTTCGGAGCCCAGGACACTGGGTTGGGATCTTTTCTCACCCAGATATAAATGTATACTAGAACTTAATGAAGAAATACATTTCAATAATACTGCAGAGCCAAAGGCTAGAAAACCTAGAACTATAGATTAAGTTCATAATTATCTCTATATTTTTAGAGGTTTCAAAACATATTTTTGAAAACAAGAAGTATTTTGTGGAAGTAGATTATTAATTACAAACCTGAAATTCTGTTTTAAAGATTTACATTTAGTATCTATGTTATATCCTGAATTAGGAATATTGTGATAACACAGTTGGAGCTTTGTACAGTTCTACATATTGGATTGCTTTAATGCAGGACTGCTCTGCTCTGTGATGACACCTTGTAAACATTGTAATTGTGCTTTTTTCTAATCAGCATTCCCCTTATGGTAGATATAGAAACCATTGTCAATTTACCTAGCAGAGAGAGTTAAATTGGGTATTTGAAAAGGTAATTAGATTGATTGGGTTATGGAGCCAGAATTCTAATGAGAGATGGTGTTTTGGTGTTACAGAGAATGCAAAGTGTGTTTAGCAATTCCTGGTCCAAACTCTGGGATGCAAAACTTAGAGGTGAGAAAGTACTAAAATACAAAAGACATTAAGCTTAAAGGGCAAAACCAATTTTTATACCGGCTGTCTTCCTTCATTTATTAGTGGGAAATACAGAGGTAGTGTGCAGTAGTAGGAAGTGTGGTGTGCTGTAGCCGTCTCATACTTGAATTCACTTGAATACAGAGCAGCTGCTCTTCTACGTCTTTTTCCAGCTCTTTCAAAAAGCTGCTGAGTGTTTTCATGGAAGCAGAGCAGCTGCCCAGGAACTCTGTCTCATTTGTACTATGCAGAGCAGACAGTTGTGTTTTAGCAGCTGCAGTAGAAAAAGTGCATTATCTTCTTACAGAAGTAATTGGCTAATCATTAATATGCCTTTTAGGTGATCTTACATAACATCTTGGGATGCTTTTAATGTTCCATACTTCCCGCAGAACTTTGAAATATGCTGTGTACTACATTTGTATGTTGATAGCATGAAAGTACAAAATCATAGTATTTGTGAATTTATTAAGTCTTACAGCTTTCTGGTTCTTATCAGTGCTGATTTATGATTGATAACAGCCATGTTAACACATTTAGTAGATTAAGTGGCTCCCTGACCAGCACTCCTCCTACTCCTTCTTCCCATCATCAGTATTGCCCTCTCATGAAGAAAACTGGTGATATAGGAAACAACTGTCCTTTGGTTCAAGCTGTGGATGATGTGCTGACATTCTTTGGGTGTGTACAAGGAAAGAGTGTTGGCTTTGTAGATCTGCTGAGGAGAAGACAACTCCTGTGGCAATTATGGAATCTGTTAGGTGTAAGACTTTTTCTTTCTTTATAACTGAACATTTTAACAGACTTTAAACAACTGGAACCTGATAGACTTAAAAACCCCGAATTACATAAATAGCTGCCACAGATAGGTTAGGTATCTGTGATGTAGCTTCATTGCTGATGGACTGTAGAAGAATATTTCCTGACTCTTTCCTGGTTTTCATTATTTTGGCATGTTTCCTGAAATGCAGTTATAGACTTTAGCTTTAGTGCCAGCCATAATAGCTGCTGATGTAATATTCCTCTGTAATTTAGTGCTTTTCTTTTGAGTTAGGGAGATAATAACTTTTTAATGAATTCTCTTTTTCTGGGAAGAATTATTACTCCATGCAAAAGAATTCTGTAGTGGCATTTCACTGTATATATAATTTTTTTCCCCAGACATTGACAAAGAGAGAACATGAGATGAAATATCAGAAATATGACTAAAGGTAGAGGAACTCACTGATGTGCTGCAAAACCTTTTCAAGGTGAGTTATCAGCACTTCTAAAACATATGTTATTGTCAAATAGATTCATACAGCTGGCATACTTCTAGTTGTTGCAGCTGAGACAGACTGAAATATTTGGGGAACTATTGTTCTAAATATCATCCTAGACTTCTTAAAAGTTAATTTAGATTTAAAAGCATGGTTATTTTGAATTCTGCTTCTGTCTAATGCCTTGTTTAAAAGACAAAAATACATGGTTGTCAGATTTTATTGAAGTATGATGCAGAAAAGAGTGAATGTGTGAAATCACTCTCATCTTTCTAGAATCTTTTTTGATCCAATATTACCTGAGCACCCAACACTTAGGAGACTCTGCAAAACACCTGATATGAATAAAAATCGGCAATTTTTTAAAGTCATCCTAAATCCAAGCACATCATGAACCTTTTAGTAATTAAAATCTACACAGAGCGAATTGAACTATTTAATATAAAGTTAAAAGAACCTACCAGACACCGTTAACCTGCTGTTTGCCATTTTCTATGAAACATGGTTTATACTGTGTCTCTTAGCAAATGTGTAGTAGTGGTTCAGAAAAAACCTGCTACAGGAAGTGGGGTTTTCTTAATCTACCAAAGTCTGAACTCTTTCTAACTACTTGAGGCAGTTTCCTACACAAATTACTAGAAATAAAGCACCTGGGCCTCTGAATAGTTTACCAATACAGAATAAACAACTTCATGGAAGTGGATTCTAGCAATTCTTCAAGATGTACTTGTATGTCTGAGGCAACATTTCCATAGAAATCTCTTTATTTGCCTGCACTAAGGGAGTCTGCCCAACTATGGTGGAAAAAAGTAAAACAAGAGAGCATGAATAATGCAGTATTGAGCATAATTTGTGGTTACACTTCAGCATTTTCCAGTCCTCAGTTTATACGGACATTAACTTTTCTATCTGCATACATTTTTGAGTGTAGCAACACCTGATTGATTAAAAATGTATCAAGACACTAAACCACAGCATACTGGAGTGAAAACCAGGCCTAGCAATCTACGTGGTGAATTCCCTGAACCAGATGACGTGCAACTTTAGCCGACAGGTTTTATTATTGCTTTTTTTTTCCTATTAATCAGGTAATGATGAAAATATAAATGGTAGCGCATATAATAATGATAAATGCAGGAATAACTGATCCAGAGCCGCAAAACAGTGTTTCTCATGTTAACTTTATATGTAAACTTGCACAAATCACTTATCTCTGCACCCCTACCTTGCTTAATCCAGCTGTGTATGATGACAATGGAACTTGAGTGTCTTATGACTGACTGTAGGTGAAAAGTGAACAAATATTTTTCTATGAAGAATGAACAGGGGAAGGACTCTCTGTTCCCTCCAAAGGGAACAGAATGATATCCAGTGTTTGTGTACTATTATTTAAATGCTAAATAGAGGGCAAGCCATACGAGGAGCAGCTGAGGGCACTTGGCTTGTTCAGCCTGGAGAAGAGATTGAGGGCAGAGCTCATCATGGGCTGCAGATTCCTCAGGAGGGGCAGCACCCATCTCTGCTCTGTGAAAGGACCTGAGGGAATGGGTGGAGTTGTGCTGAGGGGAAATTAGGTTGAATATTAGGAAAAGGTTCTTCACCCAGAGCATGTTTGAGCACTGGAACAGGCTCCCCAGGGAAGTGGTCACAGCACCAAGCATGACAGAATTCAAGGAGTGTTTGGATGATGCTCTCAGGCACAGGGTGGGATTTTTGGGGTGTGCCGTGCACGTCCAGGAGCTGGAATCGATGATCCTTGTGGGTCCCTTCCAACTCAGCATATTCTATGATTCTATTTTCATTTACAATTTCCTACGTGAAAAACCTGTCACCTGAATCATCTACTTCTGTTTCTAGCTGCATTAAGCACTTCAGAACTTTGGTTTACTAGAAAGCAAGTTGCACAGATTCTGATCAGATGGGTTGAGACATTTGTCTTGTATTGTATAACAATATTAACTTTCTAAAAGAAAAAAGAAATCCTACTGAATTCTAGAGTTGCGTATCTAAGGGTTAGCAGATTTCTGCAGGGAGGTTCCTGCTACTATTCAGCCCTGATCTGACAAGCATGTGTTGCTATGGCAATGGAGATTATTGAGTGTGAGAACACACTGCTTCAGCTGTTGGGGTCCCTTCCCCCTGCCATGTGGTCCTGGGAGAGGGGCCCTGGGGGGAGGCACGGGCTTTCCCTGCCCCTCCTCAGCCTCATTCCTCAGTGGTTGTTTTGTGTTCCCCTGCATGGGCAAGGACCCTCGGGTCCCGTGATTGAGCAGTTCCTGGGCAGAGCCCCGGCCATGCGGCTGGAGAAATAAACATCTCTGAAACATCTAGCAAGAATCAGTCCATATCTATTTCTTTTCCATGGGCCTCGTTGTCTGATACACATGTTGCAGTATCCCCACTGTAACATTCAGCTGGGTGACAAAGATGAAGTTTAATTTTTAAATTAATTTTTATTTTAAAATTAAGGGGAAAATTTTGTCAGTCAGCCTTAGGAGCCCTATGTAAACTTCTGGAGTAAATTAGAATGTTACTAACAACTTTACAACTTTGCTTTCTATTCTGCAGTTGGTGTGCTTGATGGGCATGGTCACTCCAACGGAGAAAATGGAACATACAGCTTTCCTGGTTTAGTTTCCAGCTGCAGAACACATAGTAGCATTTAACTACAGAAAATAATTTTTAAAGCAAAGTAGCAAACATCAGTCTGTGTAAGTACATTATTGCCTATGCATGTTCTACCCATCTTCATCAATGCATTAGCTCTGCCAGATCATCTTCTGGCAGTTACGTAAGGAAATTAGTCAGTTTGAAAAGGAATACCTTAGTTTCCATGGAGCTCCTCCAGTTTTCATGGGCATGTTTGTAGGTTAGAACGGTTCTGTGGATAGAAAAAGCACTGAAATAAATGGAGCACAGAAAGGCAATGTACAGATATTGAAGAAGAAAGAAATTACACAGTAAGGAATAATTAACATTAGGCACTACACAGGTAAAGACTTCTGCAAGTTATCAGATCACTCTGACAGGTACATAAATATTTTTCTCTTCTTAACATCTCGAGATTTTAAAGAGTCAAAGACATCACTTATTATTAGCAACATAGAAATGAAACATCAGGAATTCCTGTAATTTCTGGTTTGTAGATTTGTGTTTAGTTGATGTTATACTGTGCCCCATTGTTTCTGGACTTGCCATCAGATATAGGTCAAGACAGCTTCCATAAGATCATAGACTTACACATCTTGTTCTAACAATTCTGACTTATAGAATAGGAGTAAATAAAATTCATCTTAAAATCTAATTTAAACCAATTCTCCTTCTGTTTGAAGTCATTCCCCCTTGTCCTTGGGCTAAGTATCTCAGTGAACGAGACACCACTTTCCCCCCCCTTCAAAATCCCAAATATCCACAAATACTGCAGAACTCAGTAGGAACAAAACTGAGAGCCAGCTTGATTTAAAAAAAAAAAAAAAAATCAAAATCAAAAATCTTTCCCCTAGCAGAGAATCACCATTTTTATAGTGGAATATGCAAAGCAGCAGTATTTTCATTAGCTTTGCAGATTGCAAGGTGCCAGTTCTCGGTGCTCAGTAATCTTTGTCAAAAGGCAATTGTGTCTGACTGGACATTCCAGTAGATTGACTGTCTCAGCCAGCATCATGCACCCAGCTGTGTGTGAACTGATTGAGTGTCCCCTGTAAATCTAATTATAAATATAAACAATATCATCAAGGGCTCATTAAGAGCGTAATTACTAGTTTTGGAAACATCTCTAATGAAACCCTGCCATTCCAGAACTGCAGTTAGAAGTCACAAGCTAATTTTAAAGCATGATATAATAAGTCTTTGGACTAAATGTAGTTTTTCCAGCAGAAGTTTTGAAAATTACCAGAAATAGAGAATTCAGTAATGAATTAGAAGCTATGCTGTCTTCCATAGTTGACTTTTAAGTGCAAGTCCAGCTTAGAGAGCAGATTGGTGGTAAAGTTAAGGAGAGTTTTAAATGCAGTAAGCTCAGGTTTGAATTCTCTGTAAAAGGAGAAATTCATAAACACACAAATTTAGAATCATTTGAGACCACTTAAAAATTCAGTCTTTGGTCAAGGGTATAACTACTATCTGTCCAAGCAGCTGGCCCTGATGCTTTTGCTGCTCTAGAATCATGCAGACACCCAGCTATTGTCCCTTTTCCAGCCATGCAGTGTCAGAATTCAAGCACTGCTATTTTTCTAGGAGAGCTTCTTAACCAATGAACATTTTCTTTCCCAGCTTGGGGGCAGTTCTAACACCTGGATGAACTAAAAAGAAAAGTTGCATTTCTTAAAGCATCCAATGAAAGTTTGTATTACAATATGTACCATATATTTCTCCTGTTTTATGTGAACTGTAACACTACAGTACTTGTTTGTCTACAAAATATGAATGTCTTCAACTGTTGCAGAATTGTGGTACCTCTTTGGGAATCCTGGATAATAACTGACAACTGCAAGCTAGGTTTGAAACTTGTATTGGGAGTTGGTTCATCACGTTTCAGTAAAATTTTGCATCTCAAATTTAAAGAGAGGTGGAAGTGGGAGTAAAGACAGGTTTGCATCAAGAATGTAGCACTTCTATTCAGCCTTGAAATAACACTGTGAAATAAGAATGCTTAGGAGGTAAAAACTGGAACAAGTAATTGAATACATAAATAAAGAGTAAGGAGAATTTTTCAAGTGATTCAGTACCTTCTTCTGTTCTGAAGTTTGCCCACCCACTCCTACATACCACCTCCTGTGGTGCAGGACATTTTAATGTAATGTAGGAGTTTAGCATACAAATTCCTACCGACTGCATTTGTGCATAGCTTCCCACACACCTTTTGAAATAGGGTGCCTTATTTAGAAAAGTAAATGAGTGTTATAACTATGTCCCAAACTACAAGTACAGTGGGTTGAAAATTACCCATTACATCCATTTTGAATTAATAGGCATTTCATAATTTTTAACTTTGCTACCGAGACAAGTTTGTGCACCAACTCCGAGTAGTTGGAAACACAGAGAACAAGTGGTCCTGTGCTGAGGACTGGAAAGGTCTTGAAACAAGGACCTTGCAGAGGGTTAAACCACAATACCACTGAAGTCAAATTTGCTCTGATAGTGACTCACTACTTGCCTTGATGACACACACAGAGCTTGGGAGAAAATGAGTTCTTTCTCTGCAACCAATTCATTACAGAACTATAGCAAAGATGACACAACAACAGCAAAGGGGTAATTAACAGCTTATCAGTAGAAGTTTGTGACAAGTCTCATGAGCTTTCAGTGACATGCTTTGGGCTGCTTCACTCAGTTTTGTGTCTTACAGGAAGCTCCACAGCCTGCTCCTATTTGCTGAAGGCAGCCAGAGCCTCCCAGTCTGTTTTGGTGCTGTCGGTTTGTTCCTGGTTGCAACTGGAACTCAGAGCTGTTATAGTAAAACAGATGGAATGTAAGGTCAGATCTAAACCCTACTGCTCTTATTATTTATCACGACTTGACTAATTTCAGCAGATAAATATATGGCGTTTCCTGTTTTCAACCTGCCATTTCTTTACAAAAAAAAAAATTTTTATGGATCATGTGTTCGTACATTTCCGAAAAGTCAGTCTGAGCCGACCTTTCTGTTTGCTTTCTATTCATTAGTGAAACCAGACAAATCAGTTTAATTTCTCCGTTTGCTAATTGGAGTACAGGAAATAGAAACAAACAGTAACAAATTAAATTGTTTACTCTATTGGTCTGAAACTTTTGGGAAAAAATACTGACTGAACATACACTTATCATTTACAGAAGCCTTTCTGAAAAGAGTAAGTGCACAATATCTTACTCTATTCCATTAATGTATCTTGCTTCTTAAGGGCCTGATGCTAAATACTTGTTCCCAAGAACAGCCTTACATTAAGTATAAGAGACTTTTTCATGTAGATTTGAGCCCAAATCCTGGCTGCTTCATTGTACAGAAATAGGGCTATGTTAAACTTCAAGAAGTGTTACAAAAACTGTATTTAGCTGAAAAACTAAATAAATTTTTGAATGTGTAAATATTTAACAGGGGCTAGAAGTAGCAGTAATCATAGCAGCAGTATTTCTTCTTGTGCACCTCACTGTTTTATGTTCCTGAAAAAACACTTGCTAGTAGTTGGTCATACTTGGGCATACATCCAACAGGTCACTATTACATTGAAAAAATGGAATTATTTTATGGATTTGCAATTTTTTTTAAAAAAAATTGGTAAAACTCTCTCTAACTTTTGCTATGGAACAAACTATTTCCTCAACTAAATTCTATGAGATGTCATCACAAAAGGTATAAATTTTACTTTATAAATGGAATCTTTCTAGACTGATCATAAACATATGAATTAGGTAATAAAACTTGTCTTGTTCTACTGTTAAGCTGCAGAGACAAATTCTTGTGTAAATTAGATGATACTCCTGTTTTAGAGTATACTACTGTCTTGTATGTTTATGTCCTTGTCTCAGTGGTAATAAAATAGTGATCCTCCTCAGAAAGTTAATAACAAAAACAGCTGGAAAAGGAATAACATGATGCCCTTGAATTTATTGCGCAGGCTGGTCTGAACTGGGAGATGAAGTAAACTATGGTCTGTATTCTTAAAATGGAAGACATGAAAAAATGGCAAAATACAGTGAGACTTGTGGTCCTTAGGTGAGTCTCAATTCCTTAGCTAGGAACTGAGACATTTTCAGAGCTGAAGCGAAGAGACCAGAGCTAGGCAAGTCACTCACCATGAATAGTAGAGGTCTCTGAACCCTGCAGTGCTAAATGACTTTTAACTAAGTGGAGACAAAGAGACAATGTTTTCTATCTCCACATATAAATCCAGATCCTTTGCTGCTTCTCACAGGAAACATGCTCTTAAGACACGTGATCTATACATTGATCCTGTGCATATACTTGATAACTTCAGGATTCCCAGTAACTGCAGTCTTTACTGTTTAGCAATCCAACATCACTCTCTGCTGGCCACTTGAGAACCTAGGGAGCTTTAAATTAGTTCTTGCTATGTCGATTTTGATGTAGGATAATCAAATCCCAGTAACTGCAGTGCAGCTAGCTACATGTTTTTTCCTTCTCTCTCATAGAGTCAGAATTTTCCTTTTGCTTTGATGAAGTAGATTTTAAAAACAAACACAAATACTTCATAGCCCCACAGGCATCATTTTACCAGCCCAGCCTCTCACTTCTTCCTGCTGCCTGACATTTCAGTTCTCTTTTCTGATTTCCTGACACCCTTAAGCTCTGAGCTAAATACTGTGGTTGTATAGGCATCCCTGCTAAGAAAACATGGGCTTCTTTAGCTAATTTGCCATTATTGAAGCATTTGGTCTCTCTCCAAAAAGAGACTCTACATAACAGTTGATTGTTAACAATTTGCTTCTGTCTGCGTGGAAGATTTTCATGCTGTGTTGGGCTTTCGAAGATTTATTTTTGCATAAGGTGCTGAGATTTAAGCACCATTGAAGCAGGGAAAAAAACTTGGCCTTAATGACAAAAACCTGGTTGGAAAGGCTTGGATCAAAGGCAAGGAGGAAAGGGCTTGTGTCACTGGATTAGGACCCAAAACTAGACTGAGGAACTTTTTTACGGTGTTTGTTTTATCTTTCATGTTCATAGAAAGGTTTGGGTTGAAAGGAGCCTTAAAGATTGTCTTGAGCCAACTCCCCTGCAATAGGCAGAGACACTTTACACTAAACCAGGTTGCTGTGAAAGCCCCACCCAGCCTGGCCTTAAACACTTCAAGGGATGGGGTATCCACAACTCCCCTGGGCAACCTGTGCCAGTGCCTCACCACTCTCTCAGTAAAGAATTTCCTTCTGACATTCAACATAAACCTACCGTCTTTCAGTTTGAAGGCATTCCCCCTTGCCAAGTCATGTCCTATTTTAGTTCTATTTTTCTTCATTGTATCATAGCCTGGCATAAAAGTACTAATGAACATAATAGAAACACTGAAAATGTGAAGTAACATACACTTATCAGTAGATGGAAAAACAAGGATGCACCTTCCTACGGGATTAATGGCTTTGGAACCCAGATTTAGCTCAGCCAAGATGAAATTACTAACAAGGAATATGTTATGCAGAAAATGCATTAAGTCACACATTTTTCTCAAGTATTCTTCTCTCTATCTAAGCTTAGCATGGCTGCTTTGCCCTTCCTCACTTGCATACGATCTGAAGATGGCTTAATTACAAGAGCACAACTTTGGAGTTAAAGGCATGTGATTAGATTCTGCCTAAAGGAATTTGAACAAGTTACCTAGGTCTGAGTCAAACAGGCACAACAGTACTTCCTTCATCTACAAATATCACAAGAGTTCAAGGCTGAAGAAGATACAACAGAAGTGAGGATTTCACACATATCAGAGATTACATCATTCTTTGCTTTATGATTTTACTTCCACTAAAACCTCTTTAACAATTCACTGGCACAATATTCCCTTCTAAAGGTCCTTCCAGACACCTGAACTGTGCAAAGCAGGACTGGCCAGTCCATGTTTTGGCACCTACAGGACACGTTGTGGTTTGGTCATCGAAAGTATGTTCTCATGATGTGGATAGCCAAGGACCCCTTATATCTGCCCCCCTTGCCAGTTTTGTCTCCCAGATCTGTTTATAGATTCCACTGTCATCTTTGATCTGTACTGGTCACAATAGCATTTAGTGAGATTTCCTATATTGTAATCTTGCCTTTTTTAAATACAGGTACAAAGGCTCTGCTAGCACAGCTAGGATAACAGCAGTGTTCCTGGCTAATCTTAGCCTGCTTAGACCTGTACTAGAAACCATCTTTGACTACCTCAGACATAACACAATCTCAAAAATACTAATAATGATGAAAATACTTAATCTGTAGGCACAGTATTTGCATGCAGTCAAACTTACCATCTGTCTTGATGAATTTACTCACATAAGGTGACATTTTTAGTTCTACATGGAATTGCAGCTTGGTCAATAAATCTGCCTTCCCAGAAAGGTTACTAGGTGTGAGTTAGTGGTTACAAGCAAAGTGAAAACTTTGAGGTACAATATGTATCCATTATTCAGCAGTGCAGTAAGTAAACAGAGCTGACAGCATTTGCAATGCTGTTTTAAAAATACATTATCTCTTTTGTACATCATAGTATCACACACCAATCCACTCCATGTAGTTGTAGTGTCCAATTTGTGCTTTAATCTAAGCATGTAAATGAGAGTGAATAATCTGTGCTTCAGATTGTTTTACTCAAGAGTTTAAATCAAGCTGAAGTTTCCTGCTTTTTAACTCAGAAAATGAAAGCTCCTCCAGTAGCAGAGTCTGAATATGTACAATTTCTTCAGGACAGGAAACATCTTGTGGATATCAAACTTAGGTCTTCATTTCTCTGCAATCCTGTATCTCCCAGGTGAAACTAACATGATGCCCTTCAATGAAACTGAAGAATCTCTGTAACTTATATACTACTGCCCTCTACTGTGCATATATATAGAGAGAGACAAACCATTAAAACAAACTTAACATCAGTATTTTTTGTAAAACATTGCACATGAATTTCTTGCATTTCCTGGGCTCATACTACATTCTGGTTTTGCCTAAAGCATGCTGATTTGGGAGATAAATATTCCATTTAACTCATTTGTTGATCTGAGTGACCACAAAGGACATTAGTCTTAAACCCAAGCAAACTATTAAGCTAGAACTTTCGAGGAAAACCACAACTCAGGAGAAAAATCAGCATCATTTTTCAGAACTGTAATCCCATCACTAATGAAATAATTTCAGATGGCACAGCAAAATAGCATCAGACAATCTGTAACTGCAATTTTGTTATTTGAAAGGTGCACAAGCTGTGCTAACACCATGGTTACATCAACACTCCATTAGACCACACATGTCTCTCATGGCTTTGCATCACTCCACCAGGCCTATCATCATTCTGTCCTCCTCTTCCCTGTGCTCTCAGCCTTCCCAGCTTCTTGCAAGAATGGGCACATGGCTTTAGTGCAGGACTTTCCCCATATTAATAGAGCTGGAAGGCCACATTCCTCTTTTTCCTGCAATCACATAGGGTCAAGGAAGCTTGAGGCAGGCATGAACAACATCTGTACTGGGACAAGATGTCCAAATAGTTGGCATCTAGGGCACAAAGAGGAACAGCAGTCACGAACACTCAACTTGTATTACAGTCTTTATCAAGTAAAAAACACCCCAGATGCTCACAGAATCACTGTCTAGCATTGCAGTTTCTTCAAAGCCACAATGCACTATTTCTAATTTGAAAAAGATTGTTTTATACAACTATAAAACTGTACGGTCATCATGCACAGGTTTGAGGATCAGTTTGGAAACCAACAGTATAAAGGTAACTGCAGGCACTTAAAACACTTAAGGATTGAGGAACTAATTTCAAAATAATTACCTGAGCAGAATATAAGGCATCCTGAGAAAAAAATTTTTTGAACACAAGATGAACAAGTAAGATGCAAGCAAAAAGAAATTGAGTAGTCCCAGTCCCACACCTCCATAAATTCAAGAACAATTAACAGTGAACTCTAAATGGACCACAAGACAGCAGGTGCATTTGGAAGATTAACCCAGAAGTAATAAATGGGAGAGACACCAAGCATCTTTAGGGAAGAAAACCAGCACCCAGTTTTCATCTCCTCTGAGAACTGAAACAGCACATCATTCATTATACACAACAGAAGACAATCTGTATTAGATCAACTTTATTATATTATCAAATTTGACAATAAAATATTCAAAATCTATTGAACACATTCATACACAAGAACATATAAAATGCCAGGTCTCAGAATATGTTCTGTACAAAATACTGGTTAGTGTACAGCAGCAAAGTCATTGCCAAACATTCCCTGAATTTAAGAGGGCCTTGAACACACTGTGCTCCAAGAACTACCTTAATACCAAACATTCCTTCCTTTGGTCTGCAAATCCTTTGCAATTATTGCTAGTTATTGAAGTTTTCTGTTTTTATACAGAATCACATAGTGACTCTGAACCTCTTCAGCAGTACTACAATGACAGCTGAAAGCTTCTTCAGCATTTTCTATACATGTTGTCAAAAATAAGAAACACATTTGGTCCTCAAGACTAGTTTTGGTTTCTGAAAATATGATGGAAGAACAAAAAACTAAGTAAAAATTATGGAAAGAGACACATAATTAATGCTTTAGGTATAACGAAGATACATTAGTGAGTTCAAACATTTCCACTGTGCAGCGTGGCAAAGCACCTGAGTTAATCCTCTTATCAAAGTGCCACATTCTCCTTAAATATTTCTTTTTCAGACCTCTCTCCCCACATGAATCTAGAAAGCTCAATGCTGCAGCAGGTCTGGAACAGCAATGCTCAGTACTGTCCTTGCAGAGGATGGTGCTGCAGAGAGCAGCCACTCCTCACCTGCAGAGTGCAGTGGTTCCATTTCAGCAACTGGATAATGCACTCACTTTTCAACTAGAACTGCATCCTAATATGCAAGAAACTGCAAATGAAAGGGCTGATGATCACTTGGCAGGGAAAAAAAACCCCAAAACAACAAAACCACACTTTCTGGACATAAAACTATAGCCTGCAGATCCACCACATCTAATCAAAGAACCCCAGAAGCACTGTGCTTGCTCTCACACAGTACTTGGGACTCAGGTACACACATTTCCTTACAACAAGGCTTTATAGTGACAAACAACATGAACAAATAAAAGCCTTGAAAAACCTTCAGTTTCATATTACCACACTAATTAACACAAGTTTAAGGAGGCACTCTAGGGCTTGCCCACTAATGGAAAACTGGTTTAGAAATCTTTAGGTTAAAAGATACAGCCAACTAATCTCAGAAACACAGTACTTGGTTGCCAAAACTGGAAAAAAGTAAGAGTTGTGCTTTTTCTCTTTTTTTGGGTC
This sequence comes from Coloeus monedula, assembly GCF_965178545.1. Lineage (NCBI taxonomy): Eukaryota > Metazoa > Chordata > Aves > Passeriformes > Corvidae > Coloeus > Coloeus monedula. The sequence goes on along the minus strand of NC_138793.1, from coordinate 11,927,982 downwards.
ACAAAAAGTGTATTTTGGAAGTACTAAAAGAAAAAAAAGAGGAAGAAGGACAAGCATTTTTTGAATAATGTATTTTGGAACTTCAAATCACAAAAAACCCTGAAGCTAAATTCTTGCTATGAGACTGAAAATGCTACTGACCAATGGGTAAGGATCCAAATGAAGCTTAGAAACATTCTCCAGATCAGGTTAAGAATTGTTTTCTCATTTTTCAGCCCTTGATGTCTACATTGGTATCCTGAATACAGCCTCCAGCTCCACTCAATCCAGTGCTTATTAACATGCATTCTCCTTCAGCAAGAAATACAGATTGTGATTAGCTGTTTTCTGTAATTTATTCAAACAGCAATTTATTCAAAAATTGAGTCAGACCAAGGAAGAGCTTTATCATCTTTGAGCAGTCTTGGAACACAAGCCTGAAGTTTATCCAGCTGACAAGCCCTGCATAAAATAGATCACGTGGCTAAAGAGGAAATTTTTGGTTGTTTTTTTTCCACCCCCCCTCCTTCTTGTTGTAGGGTTTTTTATTTTGGGGGGGATTGGCTGTTTAGGTTGGTTGCTTGTGGGTTTGTTGTGGTTTTGGTTTTTTTTTTTTTTTTTCATTTCAACAGTTACACATAATAAAGGCTGTGGGCAACTCAGTACTTACTCTGGAAAAGTCTAGGCAATATTGCTGCTGAACTGTAGGCTCCTGGGCAAGTGAGGACAAGATTAATGATCCATTTTAAAAATCAGGAAAGTGTCTACGCTCCCCCAACATAAGTACTAGGAAAAAATGCAGAGGGAGAAATAAAGCTACCTAAGGAAGTTAAAACCTAGGAAGATATTTAGCTCGTTGATGACCCTAGCTTAAGCTGGTTTGAACTAACAAGAGATTTCTGAATTAAAAAGCCTTAAAACTACCTCCTGGTTCCATTGTACAATAGCAAGAGTTCAAGCTCATCAGTTTCAACACATGTTACTGATATGTCCAACGGCAGAAAACATTTTAGGCATGCTACCAAAATAGTTAAAATTTTACCCTTTAGACAAATTCAGTTTCTTAAGTAATGAATCCTTAATATTTTGATGAGTTTCCGAAACTCTTAAAACATTTTTCTTGGAGAACCTAGCATTTTGAAAGCATTCAAAACTGTGTTTTCGGAAAACTAAGTGCAGTCTAACTGGGTGACTGGTTTTAAAGGAAGCAAGTGAGAATTTTTGAGTAGAACTATATCTACAACAGGACTTCTGTAATCACGGTGGTAAATAAGATGGCCTTTAGGCCAGCACTTCTGTGGAGGTCAGAGTTGAAATTATTCTGTTTTAACATTGAGTAAACAATACTGCAGGAAATTACAGAATTGTATGTTCAGCAACTTATAGCAACATTTACGGAACCACTTATCCCAACTTCTTCAAACAGCAAAAATGAAACTTGTAATCTATGGGAAATTACTTTTAGTCTTAAAAGATTTCTTTTCAGTGGAGCAATGTTGATCTAATCACTGCTTAGGTAACGGGATGAGAGCCAAAGTATTTGACTGAGAACAAGGTTTACACTCCATATAACATTATGCTGGCTTCCATTCCCCACCCCATTTCAGAAGTTTACTTTTTTTTTTTAAATACTGCCCACCATCCATTATCATTTCCACTACAGAAGGTTGTTTTTCACCCAGAAATGCAATTCCACACTGTATAGATTGTTTGACAGTATTCAATTACCTTTGATTTATGTGCTACTCCACACTGCTACAGTTATTACAAGCACCAACCACAGTTTAGCTTCATTCCCTCACTGATAAATAAAGCACAGGCTGAGATTTCCTCAGATTCCAGACTGTGTGCAATCAGGGATTCCAAAAGTTGATGAGCAAACAATTTCTTCATTCTAAAATAACCCAGTAGGGTACCTAATAAAGAAGCTTCAAGTAATTCACACATCTAGCTTTTCTTCTCCCAGGCTGTAATAAAAAAAAGTCTGGATTACAACAATGGTAGCACAGTTCCAGGCAGACCTCTTCCGTATCTTACCTAGTAGATACGCACATTTACAAACTAATCCACTGGGAACTGTGGATCAGAATATACAAGACCCTTTAAAAAGCTTACTGTGTTTCCCAAATTGTTAATACCATTCCCTTGGCCATCCAAAACTGCCGTCCTTCCTAGCCTTCCCCCTCCAAACCTGCAAAGACCACACAAAGGAGCTCTGGGATCTATGACTCCATATGGTATGTGCAAGGGGCTGCACAATCTCGGAAGGAAAGTCTGTGTGACCATTGGACACAACACCAGAGGCACCAAAACGCATATTTGATGAAATTTGCAGAATGTGAAAATACCATGAAGCATCATAAACACAAATCAGAGACAAACGATCATTTAGGACACCAAGCAACTTGAACGCAACCTTTTAAAAAAGCAAAATAAATAATTCAAATATCTAAATATCAAGGGATTAAAAGGCATTTCCCCATATTTAAGGGAAGGCATCACAGTTGAGGAAAATGACTGTCAACACAAGGTTATCACAAATCAAAGAGCAGCTTTTTCACATAGGAGATAGTAGTATCATTGGACAGCATTTCAATATGCTCATTTCCTGAAAGCTCAAACATCACCACTTGCTGTTTTTGCTTGTCCACCCACTTTTTACATTGCAAGGCACTCTGTAAGTTCACTGTACCATCCCCATCACTGTAGAAAATCTTGGGTTCTTTGTCAGGAAAGCTTTCATAATGGAAAGAATCGGGTGTTTCCACACCAGTGCCATACAGGCAATGGATGCGCACCCCGGGCGGTGTCATCTGGTACACCAGGTGCTCCGTGTCCTGCCTCATAAGCCAGCCATCCTCAAAGTTAATGTCCCTGTAGAACTTCCAGTAATCCCCCAGAGTGTAGTTAGCTGTGGGTGTGCTTACGAAGACCTTGTCTGGGGGCCACGTGTAGTTGTAGGGGAGCATCCAATTTGTGGAAACTGCTGATCTCTGCTGGTCTCTGATCTTGAGTGAACTGATAACAGGGATTCTGTTGTTGTCACCTTAGGAAAAAAAAGTGGAATTTCATTATCCATAAAGCAAAGCATCAATCTTCAGCAGCAGCAATTACCAGCACTCATGGTGATGACATGAATAATAAGATTGTTCCCCTGGCTTACAGACAATTTGAAAAGTTTTCCCTCATTTATGATTGTCTTGTTAATTAACTTCTGTAAACTGAGTTTTAATAACTTCCAAAATTTAAATATGAGTTGATGAATGACTAAAAAATGACTTAAACTAACACATGACTAAATGATAACTTATATGCATCTTTCTGCATATTTCAACAATTGTTCTTGCATCTACACAAAATTAAAAGCTGCTTAATAAATGGCTGATATAGAGATTATTAAAAAAAAAAAAAAAAACCAAAACCATGAGACAGACATGAGTTTATATTCCTCATTTGTTTTCATTATCACAGTGGCTGTCACACCTCAATTCTTTTGTCAGCTGAACTTTGAATTTTATTTTCTGTTATTAGATCCAGGTGGTTACAGCATGTAGTGGTCCAGGTCAACTACACCATAAAAATTGAAATGCTGCAACCGAAACCACCATTCCTGAAAAATATACTCTGGTGCTATTTCAGTGCCATGGGGTGGCACTATTGCTTCAGCAAAGAGACACAAAGTGCAGTATTGCCATCTTCAGGAGAACTACATGGAGACACTGCTAGTCTGAAACAGAAAGAAAACTCAAATGCACAGCAAGAATCACAAAGGTGATGGAAAAATGGGTTTCATGATACTGTGTGGTTTAAGCACTTCACTGTGCACTCTCATGACTAAGCTGCTGAATACTGCTTGGCAGTTTTCAGCTAAGAAAGCCCCAGTTCTGAACTGAACAATGAAAGGAATGTGTACATTTATTTCCAGTAGAATAATCAAACACAGAACCTGACTATTCCAGCCTTCTCTCACAGAACTGCTACCAAGTGCTTCTCAAATCCTTTATTTTTTTCATAACTGAAGAAGTACTGGGTGGCCAACAAGATGTGTAAGTCTGACGTTGTGCAGACACAACACTCACAACATCAGGTCTAAGGAAGACACTGCTAACATTTCAACCTTTCAAAACCAGAAACAAACCACTGTGAGCTTTGTGTCTTTGCCCCCTGTAGTGGGATCCAGCAAAGCACACGTATAAGTAGCTGAAAGTATCACAAAAATCTCCAGAAATTCCATCCGTGTACTGTTTACCACTTTGATAACAACTGTGGATTTGACATGAAGTTTCTAGGCATTACACTTTATAAACAGGAATAGGAACAGAAAGAATGCATTCATAGAGTGCCTTGTCTTTCCTGCTGAAATGCAGTATACTTTTTTTAAGCAATAATTCTTCTGCATACTAACCCTGATAACTTTAGAAACTCTTAGACTAATGCAATCCAAGTGCTGATGGTGCTGCTTTACTACAGATATTTGAGACAGAAACAGCCTAAAACTGTACATTCTGACATTATGTTTGCCCATTTAACTTTCCCACATGATTCTTAAATTTCTGCTTGAAAACATGAAAATTTAGTACAACAGATACACAGATTAAAATATTACTAACTACATTTTAGAAGAAATTTAGCTATTCATTATGCATTAGAAGAATCAGCCACTTTGCTTGAAATGCATTATAAAGTGTAGATGAGGTATGAAGCACAAAAGTTTAATCCAACAGAAATACAGGACTGTGGAATTTTATATAATCGTGTAATTTTATGGAGGTAATATTAACATTGTTCACTTCTTGCCATTTCTGTAGCATGCAAATGTGTCAGACAAAGCCTGTGGAAAAGGGAAATCAATTTTTACAGTGCCATTTCAACACCTTTAACAATGTGTAAATTGGATGTTTGTATTGAGTCAAGTTTTCTAATTAGTAATGGAGTAGTGCACAACTGTTCAGAATCAAGTGCCTTTGCTAAGCAAAGTATTCTTTGCTCTGTCCATGCATGGCTGGCTCTTGTTGTGTGTTTTGCATTTTGATTAAGTCCAATTTTTGATGTCAGCTTTGATTAGGAAGAAGATAGTGGCTATTCAAAGCTAACAAGTCAGAAACATCATGAACTAAATGTCAAAGCACATGATGTAATTATGGTATCACATGATGGGGTAAGTGAACATTTTCCATCAGTCATTTTCAGCTACTTAGTGAAATACATTCTGCTGCTTTATTCAATTTTTTGGTTTTTTGGTCTGTGGCATAACCTGTGTGATAAACCCAAGACCTCAAAGACTCACTTTCCTAATCTGTAGAGTTCTAACTTTCACCTGAGATTTACACTGTGGACACCGGTTCCCCACCCTGTCTAACATTAATTTCCTTTAATGTTAACCTCAAGCAGCTGTGTGATCTTTAATCAAAGGAAACTGCTGAATGCTCTGGAGTCCTTGGTAGCTTTGCAATACTGAACAGAGAGCAATCAGGTTGGTGGCAGAAGGGATAGAAATAGAAGGCATCGGGCCAAACAGCAAATGACAACAATCTGCTGAAAAGAGGCCACGAGAGCTCAAGAAGGGAGAAAGCTCCTGGTTACAGGATGTGAGAAAACTCAGTCCACCCCCACAAATATGAAAAAAACCAGTTGGGTTGCAAGGCTTGAAACATCAAGTTGTCATCACTTACAAGAAAGTATTTTTACCTTCCTGGTACCTTAAACTCTCATCCTGCAGTCCTACAGTCTTCCAGTCAACAGTCTCATTAGCATTGTGCACTACACACAAAATGCACTGCAAAGCCTCAAATTACCTACCTGAAGCCAGCACACGGAGAGTTTTAGCCACTCCTCCCCATGGAGCTCCTAATGACACATAATCCTTGATGTACTTGTCTTTCCAATCCTGGGGCTGTCGGTTGAGGAAGTAGAGGGTGTACATGTTACCCATACTGTGGGCAATTAGGACAACAGGGCTTCCATATCGCTCATACAGTAACTCTATCATCTTGCGAAGCGCCACAAAATAGTCTTCATTCTCATCTAAAACAAACAGATTACACAGTGATAATTATTAATTGTGAATGCTAAGCTTAAAAAAAAAATAAGCTTTTAAATAATTGTGTTGAACTATCTGTGGCATTAATAATTCAGAACTTAGAAATTCTAATATTAAATGGGAGGGTGGGGGTTTTGTGTGCATGTGCTTTGGTGAAATGGGCTTTTTCTGTTGTTTTGTTCTGGTTTTAAGCAAGTTTTAAGTGGCAAGTTGTTTAAAGAAGAAAAAAAACCCACAACACTGAGCTTGCATCTACATCTAGGAGTACCCAGGCCCCAAGAACTAATCAAAATAAAGTTTTTAGGTATAATTGTACAGGGCAGGAGAAGAAATTCAATACATTATTTGCTGGCTAGGAGAGTCAAAAATTTTTAAGTAACAGTATATTATTTACTTGGTGCCTTTCTCCAGTCATAAGGTGCTCCTCTTACATCTTCGTCACGTTTGTAGCCCCAATCTACTAAACTCTGCACCAACATATAAAAGTAACTTCCTGTAAACATCAGATAAGAGAGAAACAGAACAGTAACAAGGTTAGTGTGAGAAAAAGCTGCCAGACACTACTGCAAAACAAAGTTCCAGAGGCATTATCTCCGACAGCACATAGATAGACATTAAACCTGCAGTTTGCCTTTAACAATCGGAAAGCTGCATGCATATTAAACAAAATGAGTTATGCTCACTATCCCCCAAAACTGAGAGAACATCACTTTTAAAACTTCTTACTAGTTGTCTGATCTCTCAAACGTTTTGGCAGCAAAATGTAGTATACACAAAGTGGATAAATTTTACTCAGCAGAGAGAAGTCTACCCTTGAACTGCAACATAATAATTTCTGAGGGGTTTTCGGCAGTCATAGCTTTTGTTGTTTGCAAATTAATGTCAGGTAGGGTACAAAGGTTGGCCTGGACTTCACTAACATTTATTCTTGGAAACAAATGCTTATTGTGCACTCCAGGGCAGAACTTTGGAAACTACCCCAAAACTGCTTTTCTATCTCTGGGGTAGTGGGTTAAGACTTAAGTAACTGAACATAAAGCTTTAATAGCAAAGAAAGGAAACAGTTGCAGACTACATATTGAAAGATGTTACATATTATAAGGTTTGACACCTAGGATTTAAGGATTACCTCGACTTCATGCCTCCAGTAACAGCATCAGAACAGTCTACTGAACATCAGAGTCATATTTAAGTTTTGAGCAGAACCTCACTCGTTAGTCTTGAATGTTTATCATATAGTCCCTCAAGCAGAGAATTTAATCATAAACCTCTTCTAGTTGTAAGAGTGATCTAGTGCAGATCATTAAGCACGTCACTGCCCTTAAAGAACAGATCCATGTTATGAAGCACCTGAAGCTCAGTGCATTACTGACTCTTCAACTCCTCCAGTCTTCAGCCACAGCTAACAACTACTCACAAAAGCTTATCAAACTCAGTGGTTTCTGAAACATGACTTCTACAAAAGCACTAAACAAAAAACCCTGCAGATACATTAATGCAGAAAACTTTTGCAGCACAAATACAATTATATAATTATTCTGACATCAACAAAATACAAGGAGCTATAGATTGTGGTACCATAACTCCCAATCCCAATAACCCATACCTAAGGCCAAAGAACATCTCACTCAGAACCAAGCTGAAGTGCTTTTATTTCAGTTTTGCTTGTCAAGCTTCAGTCACAGAATTTTCTACTCAGCCCATCTCATTTTCAGAAAGCATCTGTCCTCAATATGCCTACTCAGATTTCATCCAGCAAACTCAGATTTGACACAACACTAAATAACATGGAATCTTCTTGTCTCAATCTGTCAGGCCACGCAACAAAGGAATCAATACAATGTAATGAAAACTCCTAAAAGCAAAGTGAGCTCATGGAACTGTAATTTGAAAACACATTTCAGTAGCTTGCTGCATAAAGACAAGCTAGAAAACCCCCCCAAGTGACAAAGCACTCCCAACACAGCTTGTACATACCAACGCTCCTTTTACTTGGGTCAAGAAATTCCAAGGAGAACGTCTGCCCAAATCCTGGTACTCTGATATCCACTCCATCTGGTGGTTCTGTAACCTTACTTGTTCGATTATATACCAGCCTGGGGAGGAGGGGAAGAAAAACAATGAAAAAAACCATGAAACATGTTATATTGCCACATGACAACCCTCAATCACACTGGGTCTTACATTCTGAGTGCAGTACAAGAACTTCAAATACTATTACTCAAAAGGAGGAAAAAAACCTAACCCAAGCAGAGATGACCAGAGTACTCTCATGGCTAAGAGGTTATACAGTGCAAACAATTACTTTAATGCTTTACGTGCAGAATCTAAGACTTTTCAACTCTGTAAAACTGAGTATAGGAACTGTGGCTGAGCTTCACCTTTAAAAGATAAGCTACTTTATATAGTTCTGTACCATTTGACTTTGCATCAAGCCACAAAATGGAAAAAACTTATAAAGAGCATAAGAATGTGGCAATAGGACATAAAATACCTAAAAAATCAGACATCAAAAATATTATCCTACCTAAACATAATTAATTTCCATTTAACTAGAAACATCCATACCAGCATAAGAGAGTATTTTTCTTTGTTAATAATGATTGGCACCTCAGGAAACATATTGAGGCATTGAGTGTTTTGTAAATACTTTTCAAATCAACTTAAGATGTGAAGACTCTGGAGCATTGAGTCAGGAGTTTATTTCTTTAGTCATCTCTATTATTATAGTTGGGGGTTGGTTTGTTTTTAATACCGTATCAATACAATTGCCATTCCTGAATGCAAGCTTTTACCTCTAGATGGAGTCTAAGAATCTAAACTGATGCACAAATCTTCTCTCAACAAAGATCTCTCTAATCCATAAGACATAGGGCAAGACAAAGCTGCTTTACAACAGCTCAGTACATTCATAAGAGAGCAATATGCCAATAAAATAAATAGTTTTTAATTGTACCAGCTAATTATTTCTTGTTTTCATATATTTATATTATTTTTACAGGAACATTAATAAAGCAGATTGAATTATGAAATAGTGTGAAAGCTTTAAATTAGGCAATTTTTAAAACCAAAATATTTCAGGTGGAACTTCTGTGCGTCAGCTTCTGCCCATTTCCTCTTGTCCTATTGCTTGGCAGCACCAAGAAGAGCCTGACTTCAAAAACAGCAGAAATTCCAAGTAATTTCTCTCACTGGTCTTGAATCAGAAAAGGAATTTAAAGGCAGCCATTCTGCATGCCAGCCTAAGGAAAGGACGTAACTGCAAAGAGCAGCATTTCTGATCTTACCTGATATTATCAATCCAGCAGTCAATGATGACAGGCAGAAGCAATTCTAGATTCAGCCAGAGTGTAAAATAACTGTCTGTCTTCTTAGAGCAGAGATAGTGAACCACTGATGGCTTATCTAACTTTGCTTCCAACTGATTACCTAAGTCCCCTGGAACTGAAAAATATAAAAAGGAGAGAGAGAGATAAAAATGAGACAGTTAATTAAAGTATATAACATTTTATATTGCAGTATACACAGCTAAATACTGTTTTGTAACATGATAAAAAAATACTACATAAGAAGGTATTACCTATACATTTTCCACTGAAAATATGTATTTTCAAAAATCATTAGCTGAGAAACCAACATGTAGAATGACTGTATCAACAGCTCATAACTTCAAAGAGCAGACTATATGGGACCACATCATACAAGGCCATGGGTACAAAGAAGAAGATTGTTTTGGACATCACCAAAATTATCTGTGTTTTAAATTACAAACTGAATCTTTCTGAAAGAACTTTTTTTTCAGAGCATCACAACTGCACATGCAAGTCTTTCTTTTTAAACAGCTGCCTGCAAACTATCAATTTAACATTAAAAATGAAAAAAGCAAAAGATCCATTTATATTATTTATCTGCCCTTTATCACACAAGGCCACACTTCTGCAACACAAGACATAGTTGGCTAACAATGTAAAAATGCAGTTTCATATCCTTTACATTCACAGCTTTGGCTACAACAACAGTATTACTTTTTTTTCCTTTGGATACCTTACATCAGTACTACTTGAATGGTCTCGGGTATTTGCACCTCCTTAAGGTGCATACTAAATGCCAGTATCCCTTTGATTAAGGTTTATTCTTTGTTATTTTTTAAACCCTAGATGGAAACAGGAATATTTTTCCAAATTAGAATTAGTCTTAACCAAACACACTTACAATTTTCAGCATCAAGTTTTCAGAGAAACTTCTTACATCCTGTTATGTTTAGTCATTTCTTCCTCAAGAACCAGAGGCAAAAACATTTCAGTAACTGAGAAGCTTTTCTGTATTAGAAAAACTTCGAAGTTACGCACTTCTTAAGGGTTCCCTCCACTCCTTTCAGCTCCACAAAGCCCTCTTTTTAGCGTGTGCTGTACCCTATATTACTCGCCAATGTTTAGTTCTGAAGTTTTTTAATGCAGATCTACCCATATATTTGTTCCCCCCACCCCCCAGTCAATTATTTAATCAAAACAGTTCAAGTTCTATAATACACTGATACTTAGCAACGCTTTAAGGAAAGAGATAATATCTTTTAGTGGAATGCCTAATTTAACTGGAAAACCAGATGTGCTTTTAGAGAAAAATTTATTGCAGAACTGAAAAAGGCCAGAACTTCAGACAACCACATTCTTACAACCTCCAACCACTGCAGGTTATGCCCCACCACAAGATATACCTCAGGATTTCTTTATTAACTGCCTCTACTTTCTCATTAGGTTTTATGGGGCTTTATTTTTGTAAACTTAAGTGAAACGTTAAAAGGCCCAGTAGCTGACCATGGTTTATTTTAGGTCATATTTCAAGGACTCTGATATACTGGAAAGCATAGTAAGGGAGATTACAGTATTGCATCACACCCTAGAAAGAGTTTACTGAAGTTCAGTCTTGTAACCCCACAAAATCCTACTTAGTTCTTGCTTAGAAAACTAAGGCAACAACTTGTTCCAGTCTTGTGCCTCTGCCATATCAGTGCTTTAATTGGAAAAGGAACAGAACGTAATTCTATTTATATCAATCTTTCATGACTGGCCAGTTTCAGGAGCAGACCTGCCAAGGACAGAACAGGTTGATTTTGTCCTCAGTTTCAATGCAAAACAAAGAAGAGTGACATTTTGTTCTACCCTGGAATCTCACTTCCTTGGGTAAAAATAAAGTTCTTCCAGCAAAGATACCTTTCAAAGACTTAGGCAAACATCTGGGGTATTAAAGCTTGGAGAACTTGCTGAGGTTTCCAAACTGCACTCAACCATAAGCACTCCTGCTCAGAGTAGGAAAACTCACAACTGAAGAAGTTTAAGATTATAATCAAGATACATTTATCAATAAAAGCACTGAAAGCAGGAAACTGTACAAAGTCTCACTTGGACTTAATGAAATGATCTTAGATTAACTGCAAGTTTCATTTAGTTAAGATATTTTATCTTCAAGCTTCTGGAGGAGAGAGGCTGTGCTCCTGTGTCCAGTTCAGGATACAAGATGAGAAACATGACATATTGATTTTTACTCGAGGGATGATAAGGAACAAGATGAAAAATGGCAATTTTTTCAATTCTAAACAAAAGATAAGGGCCAAGCCCTACCTGTGCAAAGATACATACTGTAGTTAAAAAATAAATTCTCATGTACAAGTATGATGCTTGTTCGTTTGTAAAGCAGGGATTAACAAAAATGTTTTTGTCATGTTTACATTTCCATATTAACAATGAAACTGCTAATCACTATCATTCACACCTTGGAGTTTTTTTATTTTGTAAAGTATACTCTGCAAAATGAAAATGGTTCATGATGAATCTATAGGGAACAAAATACAAATTTCAGTTTTAGAGATTATTGAAAAAACATGTAAGATCTTCAGCCTTCAACCCATCCAGTTTAACAGTGTTAATGATTTACATTTCAGCTGAAGAATTACTTAGTGGTTTTTTATAAGTAACAGGTAAAAAAAAAAAAAAATCACACTGAAGATTAATTCTGTAGGTTAAGGATGTAGCTTTCCAAATCTTCTATGGTTGAATTTGAAAGCAGTATGAAAAATGTCTTTCCCTTTGCTTTCAGGGCATACAAAGTACCCATGGGCAGAGTAATCTGTATACAATTTTTCTCCTCATCCTCTCATCTACCAGTATTTGTAGTTTTTAAACCTTTTTGCTGGAAACATTAAAGAGCGTTGCTATTTTTTTTAAAGCCTGCAAACTGACCCCAAAATAACTTGCTTGTGAAGCTCTGCAAAATACATCAGCACTAGTTAAAACCAGATGTCCAAGACGAGATCCTTAGCAGCACCCTGCTTCCCTAATTTGCAGCTGTGTAATTCCTCTATTAATTTCAGAACTGCAGCATTTGGAAAAATGAGATTTCTTATTCAGCAGGAAGAAGTGTTTCCATTAGATTTCATGTTCTATCAGTTCCAGCACATCCGCATTTTTCACAAAGATGCTAATCCCAACAGAACTCACTCTAACACATCAATGAGCCCAATTCACTTCCAATATTATAGTATCCTTAGCTGATTTTTGTGTCTCATCTTCCCTGACAAAACTAGTAGATCTCCCTCTGGGATGTGTTTTTGTATGATGAAACTTCAAGGAAAAGCACATTTAGAATATCATTAGAGGTTTAAGGGAGGTAACAGACTGTGAATTGCAGTAATTAGCTTTAGGATACATTCCCACTCCTGCCTATCACTGTCCTTAAGTCTTAATGACAGATTCACAGTTCCCACCAAGAGACAATAAGCAAATTGCACCCTGAAAGTGACTTGCCTTAAGACAGCTCAGATAACAAAGAAAAAAGATTATTCAACAAGTGTCCAAATATGAGGATCCTAAGGGGAAAAAAAAAAGGTACCTATTGAATAATAGGGTGGGGAGCCAGGATATTTTTTATGTGGGGAAAAAGAAAAAAAAGAGGGCCAGCAGTTGGTACTTTTTTACTACTTTTATCTGAAATGCAAATGCCTTAGGGTATTTATCAACTATCTTAACTTTTTAACCAGGATTATTTCCTCAAATAACTGTCATCTTCATAGTTCAATAAATTAGTCTTCCTTCAAAATGAACCAACTTTCCTGGAAAATTAATTTTAAGCTCTGACCACAGTTCTCTAAGAAGAATGTCTTCAAGTAGCTCATAGACTCCATGGACTGCCACAGAAAAGGCCTGTGTTTAAAATTAGGAACAAGAAAGCAAACAACGTCTCACATGATACTTCCAGATACCTTGGATCACATGAGGCATAAACATTTAAATCACTCCTGACATCTAGCCAGCTGACCATACAAACACACGCAGCTCAATTAGCAGTCAGCAGGAATTCACAGGCAAAGCTCTTTTGCATGTAAATCAATTATTAACAAACTTCATTTAGGTGTCTTTCTAGAAAACTTTAGCCAAGTACCTAACAAATTGTTTGCAGAAGGTATCAGAACATTGATATAGTAATTGTGTTTAGTCAGCTCTAAAAGGTAGAGTTCAGTGCATCTGACACTGATCTTATAAGGTTGGGTTATCAGCTCCAAAAACTTCTAAGACACAAGATAGTATGCGGTGATTGTCGATGGGCTATATGAGAGAATGAAGGAGGAAGAACAGCCACAAATCTATTTGCCACAAGCATTAAAGACAAGCCTATTGAGTATCACCAAACTGATAAGAGAAGTGTAAAAAATTATAGTTCATCTAAATATAAAGCAAATATGCAAAAGCAATTGCACAGAATATACATTTTTAGTAGATATTATCAGTAGAACTGAAACATTCAGTGGGTTATTTTCTGGTTTTATCATCTGACCCTGATCACATTTGTTGAGAGACTTCGCTTCAGCCTATAAGAAACAATCTGAGAGTTCCTCTTTAGTTGGTGCATTAAAAAATTAGAGTTTACCTGAGCTTAAAATATATGTAAAGATTTTTCTGTATGATTATATCATCCTGGCTTAAATAGAAAACACTTTAAAAAAGGCATAAAAGCAAGTCAGCATCATAATGAGTCTCCTTTTCCCCCAAAACACTTGGGAAAGGAATCCAAGAAAATACCTTAATTTTAATGAGCATTGTGCCTGATATCAGGCCTTCAAGCAGGCTCTGCAAGTAAGGCTTTGACTTTCACCTGTTTCTTTTTCTTCTCTAGTATCACTATTACATGAATACACTTCAGTGCATTTTTATTTCAATCTCAGAGAAAACTGAGCAATTGCACTACAGGATTTTGCTGTCAGTTACTACACAAGGCAGTTTGGTCCCTGGTGTTGCTCCCTTGGTATGAACAAACACGAGCTCCAAGCATAGTAACTCCTGCTACTAAAGCACCTTGAGGATGCACAGACCAGGTTAAAAAAAACCCCTAACCCGAAGGGTGTGGTGCCGCTCTCCATGTTCTTTGTGCCAGCTCCTCCATTAAAGTAATTCAACTACAAAATTAATCCCTTATTCCTCACCAGGTTATTTCCTCATCCTTTAGCAAGACAAAGGACTCCAGAAAGTGGCCAACAAACAGGTACAAGGAAAGCCGGGTGAGCACTAATGAGCTGCTAGACTGGCACAGCTGCTCCACAGAACCACCTTTCACCTGAGCCAGCTGGGGGCTCTCCAAATCTGAGAGCTGTTGCCATCACAACGCCGGCCAAGAGTTACAAGGTTGTATTCATGGAGCTCAGCTGTTTTCAGATGTGAGATTCCTCGAAGCAGCAGTTTTGCCAGTACCTGGGCAGCAGAACAGAAGTTACCCTTACATGAGCAATGCTCCATATTTTGCAAGACTCTGCTCTACTTCCCCCCTCTGTTACTTGGGTAAGCATAGATTGCAACTGCAAAGTGGGATCATTACACAAAAGGTTTGAGAGCAAGCTACACTGGGTCTTGTGACCATCACTGATCTAAAAGATTTCTGAAGTGATCATTATGTTGACAACATTCCTTTAAACAGCATTTCTTCTTTCTTTATTCCTTAAGATCAGGTGGCCAACTTGCCACAGAGAGTAAGACCAAACTTAACTCCCCTTTCTACTGAAGTGTGTTAACTTCCAAACAGATCAAGAGTGAGTGCTTTGATCATGAAACCCTGTTTAGTACAAGATAAAAATTTATTTTAAAACTGAACTTACATGAGGAATTAAGAGTCTAGATGCCAGTCTGATAAATCAGGAGGATCAACTCTGTATTCCCACCTGGTATGGGCTCCAAATTCATCTCAGGCTTGTATAGGCCTGTATAATGCAGCCTTGCACCTCAATCTCCTTTTCATTTGTGCATCCGGGTGATGGGGTTTTTCCTCCCTTCCCCCAAACAACCTGTGTTAAGCCAGCACTTAGAATACTTCCCAAAATGATTCTCCTAAGCCCTTCCACCATCTTCATCACAGTAATTAAAAAAAAAAAGCTTATCTCGACACATCATATATGCAAGAAGAGTGAGGACTGGGCAGCAAAAAATCCAGCAAATTTTAAAATGCAGAGACTAACTAGAACAGTAGGAGATGCAAGTTCTGCAGCCTTTGATGAAAATTCACTGTAACAGCAAGAAAGTCTGCTGCAAAGCACTCCGGACAAATGTGCTCAGCCACACGGTATTTACCGGAATGTCTCTTAAGAAAATGTAGGTCAGCCACAGTTCTTAAAACCATCCTTAGGGAACATATATACTTCCAGTAGATCCATCAGTAGTAAATCCACACTTCTACAAACAGTAACCCTTTCTCCCAATTGCTTTTAAATCTTTGATTCCTTCCCAGATAGAGTTCAATATTGGATCAGAAACTAAAACATCTCTGTCAACAAAAAGCTTGCACTGGAGCAAGTGCCAAGGCCTATTGCTAAACCCCAGCACTACAGAGTGGAAAGATGGGATAAAATATTGTTTCTAGCCTCCCCAGACAGAATTCAAAGAACTTTTCCTGTTTCAGCTCCTGCCTCTTAGGACATCCTTTTGCGTTTTCTACATCCAAATCCACAGCCTGTCAGTCAGCTCCGTGGCCTTTTAAGAACTGTGGATTTGTACACACTGTTCTCTGAGATAAGAAGAACAGTTTTAAAAATGGTGTGTTAAGAGTTTGCCCTTCTAAATCAGAAGTTTGTAAAAGTAGTAACAAAGTCACCATCAGAGCCTAAATCATTATCAAGAAATGGAGCTTGAACTGAACAACATGCCACTGATTATCCTTTTCCCATCTTAGTTTTTCATCCCCCATGACCATCAAGGTTAATCAATAATAAGAACATGCAGCATGCTGAATGTATTCACAGGACTGGCTACTGACATTACTGTCACCAAATGCACTTGCTGTCGTGGGACGCTTAAGAATTTCATTTTCAGCAGACAAGTTATTGAAACATTTAAAATTTATTTATGTCTTCTTATGAATGAATACAAAAAGCAACTAACAAATATTATTTATTAACTACTATATGAATATTGTCTGCATATTCATTACAAACTATTTTGTGTTAACAGGTGAAACCACAGGCCAGTAACAAATACTCTTTTCCACGTTATATGATGAAATAAGCCTATTTTAAAAAAAAATTGTAATTCGACTGCTGGAGCACCCAATCACTCCTCTGTTCACATCTGATTCCAGCCTCTTTCAGGTAAGGCCCATATAGAGGAAAAACTCAAGCGATGCTCTGGTGCTAGCTAATGAGCTCGAAGCGTACTAAAGCGAGCCTTGTCTGTCCCCCGCCCGCTGCCAGGCCAGGGCGGCCAATGCTTTGGGCACGCTCGCGCCCCCCGGCCCGTACCCCGGCCTGGACCTTCCGCCGCCGGGCCGGGCCGAGCTGCCAGCGCCGGGGCAGCTGCGGAGCCGGCGCTCGGTGCGGGCTCTGCGCCCCCCGCAGCCCCACGAAGCCCGGGCACTGCCGGCGGCGGGCGGGGCGCGCTCCCCGCGGCCGCGTCGAGCCCGCAGAGCCCCGGGCCCCCCGCGCCGCCTCGCCGGGGGTGGGTACCGGGGCCGGCGGGCTCAGCCCGGCCCCGCAGCGCCCGCCCCGCCGCCCCTCCGGCTCTTACCCAGCACCACGGGCGGCCCCGCGGGCCGGCGGCGCGGCGCGCTCCCGCCGCCGGGACACAGCAGCAGTAGCAGCAGCAGGAGGCTGAGGAAGGAGCTCCGTCCGGAGCGCGGGAGGAGCCTGGCGCCAGCCGGCAGAAACATCGCCCCAGCGCATAACCCTGGAGCCAGGAGCCGCCACCGCTGCGCCGCGGCTGCTGCGGCCCGGCCGGAGTACGGCCCCGCCGCCCGGCACGGCCAGAAAAGGGCCCGCCCGCGCCGCCGGGCCCGCCCCCTCTCGCGTCACCGCCGAGCGCTGAGGGCCCGACCGGCCGCCGCTCGACCCTGGCTGTGGGAGTTCGATCTCCCCGCGGAAAGCCCTGTCAGTGTGGCCGACAGGTAGGGAGGGCACCCCGCAACCCCGGGCTGGGGCCGACGGAACGCTCTGAGGAGGGAGACGTGCTGAGGGAGGAGAGCGTTTGTCTCTCACTGTTACGTCTACAGCTGTGTGGTCGTGATAAATTCTAACAGCGAAGTAATGGGCGTTTGCTGCAAAACATGTCTAAAAATAAGTAGCGCATAAGGGGCGTGGTCAGAATCGTTTAAGGGAAAGCCAAAGTACATGGGAGAACTGGGAATTTTACTATTACACGGTCAAAGGACGGAGTATCTGATATAGAAGCTCATGGGCATATCTGCACTTCAGGCCACACCCGACTAACATGAGAGCTAATTGGTACAGAGGATCCCTGAGATCAGGCGTTTGGCAATACTGAGAGGGAAAAAAAATCATTAGACCTTTAAATATGTAACAAGAACAGGCAGACCTGTAATTACAGTAATTTGGAACCAGAAGGGTTGTAAGCCTTTGTGCTTCAGCAATACCAGTTAGTAGGGGCTACGTGCTCTCTTTGGTGTACAGGTAGTTTGGTGGGTGTCTTTGTGTGGAGAGGAACGAGGAAGGGTATCCACAGATGAAGAAACTAAACAGACAAAAAAATGGTACTTGGAACCAGTGTAACAACAGCTCATGATCAGTAATGATTGTGCTGATGGGCCAGATAAGGTTTCCTTGATTCACTCATATATCTACTGTTGCTGTGGAAACACACTTTCTGAACCTTATGTTATCAATTCATGCTCAGGATAAAGCTATTTCTGATAAGGTTATTTTGCAACAGGAGCACTGCACTGTCTGCTTCACAGCTTCCTACATCCCCCCTAATTTTCAGAAATGTTCCTACCTTGAATGGTTAATACACTAGCATGAACAATATAACAAGTGAAGACATGTGAGTGAAAGACAAGTAGAAGTAGAAAACTACTCAGTGACTTGGTAACTCCTACCAACTAAGGTATAAAATTGAAATTCTTCTTGCCTCACTGAATTCAGTGTTCAACAACTTCTGTGATTCCTGAAGACAGACGTGTCAGAGATTTGTGTGTGAAGCCTACTGAGAGGAGTTTAGAAAAATTATGTTGTCTTGGCATTGACATGGAAGGAGAAGAATACGTCTTCCTCCTGAAATAAGAGAAGAAAAAGCAACAAATCATTTAAGGAGGGTAAGGCTGAGGCTAAATCTAGACTCGCCTTTTTCTAGGCAGCAGCCACACCTTGTGTATTTACATCCAACAAATCCAAAGACAGGTGCTTAGTCACTGTGCAAGTGCTGACATGAAATGACCTCCTACTAAAACAAACTGCAGGGTGTGCAAGTATGACTGACTAAAACTGATTGCAACAGTGAACCTGGTGTACGAATTAAAAGTTACAAAATGCAGCAAAAGACCTTATGGGAGGGTAAAACAGTACTTAAAAGAATGACTGTGTCTGAAATCAGTTTTCTCTCATAGTCAAAAGCCCCAAAATGCATATGTCCAAATAGCCTGGCTGGGATCACTTGTACTGTGACACAAGGTTCAAGGAATGACACCTGTCAAGTCCTCTTCATCTTGTGGGTTTTCTCGGGTGGCATCAAAGCATCATCTTGGGACAGATTTTCTGTGCCTTGCTGTAGGCCTCTCAAGCACAGGCCTTTTGGGCTTGATGTACACTTTGCATTTGTCGGCATTTACAAGTGCTCCTATTGATTATCACATAGGTATCACTTCTGTAACCATTTCCTCATTAATTCTACTCAAGATGTCTTCAAACCAATCTTAATATTTCCTTTACAAATCTCTGTGCTGTTTTGACAGCTGGGAATGTCTTCGCACTTCACTAAAATATTTTCCATCTAATTCTGTTCCAGGAAAAGGCTTCTAAGCACATAATAGCTATTCCTGCAACCCCAGGCTCTTTAGATAACTGTCTTTCAGCTGGTGAATCAAGTAGTGTATGTTGGTTTTGGTTTTTTCCTTTTATTGTGTCCTTTTGTGAGATCAGGACCATTTGCATTTAAACACAAAGTAAATTAAGCTCTTTGCCTTTGTAAGGTTTAAATATGCACAGCAAATTTCTGTTTTCACACTGAGTGCCTGGTCCTGTTGTCACTCACACCAACAAACCCAGGAGCCTGGACACACGGCATTGCTTTCCAGCTGATGATACCCTGCTATTAATTGAGTCAGTGTAACTATTTCCAGGGGCTGTTTTGTTAGAAGAGCAATCCAGCTCTTTCTCCACAGAGAATGACTTGACAACAGGCCATGACTTCCCAACAGCAGTTTGGGAACATGACCCTGTGTAGCCACACAGAAATCTACCAGTCATCATCCAAGGCAGATTCAAAGAATAACAGAACCAACAGAACTACACAACTGAACTGCCAGTAAAATGCCAGCCGGGTTATTATTTTATGAAATTCATTCTATATACTGCTTCCTTCACGTGTTTCGTATCCAAAGCTGCCTAGAAATGGAAAATGAAGTTGTTACAGTTGAACTACTGATAAAAGAAGTACTGCATCTTTTTCACTTATGTATGAAATGAAAAAAAATCATTATCCATAATTCAAAGGCCAGTGTGTTACCACTGTAGAATTTTTTTTTCATGTTCATAATCCATCTTCTAAGAAAATATTCTTTACTTCTTCCAAAAAGTCCACACCATAGAAATAAATTATATTAAACACCAGAAACTACGGTGTCAGTAGCATTATCTTTGTTTAAGACTTTTTGAGGGCTTTCACTGGCAACTTGACAAAAATTGTGAGTTGGATATGAGTTTGCACAGTGGTTATTTAAAAGTAACAATCCTTTCCAGAAATCTACTGTTTGCTTAAATGTCTTTTATTTGATTGAACAGAATTCTCTGTTTGCCTCTGATCCTTGCCATTTAAGTGGTGTTTGTATTGGCTCAAATACCCTCAAACAGGACTGTGCTGAGTTACACACACGAGTAGAAGACAGCCAGTTTCAAAGAAAGATTTGAAGACAACCAAAAGTGTTGTCACAAATCTACTCTGTCCTTGCACCTCAGCGCAGTAGCACAGTCCCAGGGCACAATCTAACATATTTGAACAGGGGCTGCAAAGACACTTCCTCCTTTCACTTCTCCCTGCTTCCTCAGCACTTCACATCCACTTCCATATTGTTGCCTATGGGTCTGCTCAGTAGCATTGGGACTATAAACAAAACTTGTGTTCCTCATTGTCCTTCTGGCTAAATTTGGTTACAGTGTCAAAGAGGGACTGGAAAAAAGGGAAGAGGGCAATTGGGTAGTGGGAGTACTGAAATATAGACTTACATAAACATCAACCCACAAACTCAGAGCCAGGGTAGGATAACCACAATTAACAGATTAACAGTCGCTGTCATCTCTCTCTCTTCAAACCTTTAAGCCATATAATAGAGATCGTATTACTCCTTTGACTCATGTTTTGCTAAAGCAAATCAGTTTGTCCTTGTAAACCATCCATGTAACAGAGCTTCATAGTAAATTGTGAAGATTTAATTACTGACAAGCTGAATTTCAGAATTCCTGCTCAAAGAGAGTTTTGTTAGAATCTGTGAGTGAGAAATTTTTAGCAAGAATGCTCAGACTTAAATAGTGGGACTTTTACTCAAGATTTACTCAGAGCTGGTATTCTGGGTTGGACTACTGAAGAATTTTGGAATTGGAGCTAGGCAATATATGGAATTTTTAAAAATTTAAAAATAAAGGGTGGCATGGGAAGATGAAAAGGGGAGATACAATTTTGTGTAGGATAAATATATGAGGAAAAGTGTTGAAAATATAATCCATGTTGTGATGAAAACTGAGTAGGTTGAACCCTCAGGGACAGTTTATGTCTTGCACAAGTTCCCACAAAGTACAACTTCCCAGCGCATTGCAAGAGTGGTAGAACCTGACACCTTTTGCTGTGCAGAGAAACTGAGGCCCTCTGAGGTAGAAAGCTGTCAAGGTGGTTGTAATCTGCAGACAAGGTACTTTTTTCTGTGAAGAGAAGATTTGGAGAAAAAGCAGAATTTGGCATGCTTAACAAGTCTTACAAGAATTAGGGTGGTTGGAGAGGGCACAGTGACATGAGTCAAGCAGCAGCATTTCAGGATTCTAGTCCACAGATAATGAAAAGGCAAGAGCCCACTGTTTAATGAGCAGTTTCATCCAGTGTCACACCTGTTTGGTATCCCAGCCAGACAGGGTGTCAGGGAAGTCACAGAGAAATACAGGGCTTAGGAAATCTGCTAGCTCAGAGCTACTTCTGAAGAGACACAACACTGCTACTTCTGCATCCAATGGATTACTGACAAAAGTGAATCCATCTCTGCAAACACAAGTGTGTCCAGAAGAACTGAAACTGGTGTCAGTAATTTAGTAATGTCTTGAAGGGGATGTTGGTCTTTGCCTAGTCTCCATAAGGTTTCACTCACTCATTTTCGGTGCTAAATTTTTCCAACACTGAAGGATGGAAAAACATCTGACCCTGATCACATTTGTTGAGAGACTTCGCTTCAGCCTGTAAGAAACAATCTGAGAGTTCCTCTTTAGTTGGTGCATTAAAAAATGAGAGTTTACCTGAGCTTAAAAGATATGTAAAGATTTTTTTCTTCATTTTATAATTACGTCTCTTTGGCTCTGAAATGTGTATGCAATCCCACCAAAAGATACATCTGTAAAGCAAATGTCATCTTAGATGTGAAGATGTAATGTCCATAGACCACCCATTTATTTTCTATCCTTTGAATCCAGATTATCACATTAAAAACTAGATACGAATAGGAAAACTGACTACACTTAAAAACCAAATAGGACAGACCCACATTTTAGCAGACCCACATTTTAGCAAAGTTTCTTGATTAACATTAAAAACAAACAAAGTTAACAAGATTAACAAAATTAATTGTTAAGATCTGAATTTTGACTGCCACTGAATGTAAAAATAAATGCCTGATCTGCTGTTTTGCTGGTACCATGTTCTACAGTAAGAGATAGGCTACAAATGCACAGGCACTTTACTGTCCCGTCCTTTGGGCAGATTAAGTTAAAAAGTATTGCTTGATGATTCCTGTAAGGACACAGTTTCCTTCTAGACTGAGAGACACAGGCAGGTGGGAACAGTTAATCATGGGGCAATGGCTGAATCAGCAGCATCATGAGTAGCATCATGTGAGGCTCTATCAAACATGTCAGTGCAAAAATACAGTTACAGAGAAATTAAGGTTGGAAGGGACTTTTGAAGGCCATTATTTTAATCCTTTGTTCAAATCATAGCTATGATCAAATTTGGATCAGGACAATTATTTTGTTAGTTCTGTTGGGCAAATAAATAAATGTCAAATGAATATTCTAATAAAATTCCACCATTTCCTTTAACACATTCCTGGTAACAACACTGAATAAAGGACATATTAAACAGGCAGCAGTGAACTGACCTGTCATGTTTTAACCTGAGTAATGGTATTTTAGAGACCCTTGTGGACATATTAGAAATGGGAAGCTTACCAAAGGCTATCTGGACATAGTACTTTGAGAAGATGGATTTAGTGGAAATTTTTTTTTTTTAAATTAGTATGCTAAAGACAGCTTGAGATGTTGTAAATATTGTTGCCGTGCTACAATGACAATAGACTAACACTCATAAGAGTTTCTTCATGGTATGGTGAAATTAATTTGGCTATCAGTGCTTGGCAGCTGGGAATGAAGCTGCTCAGATTACAAGCCAGAGAAGCAAGAAAAATTGGGTACTGCTATCATGTGACATGAAAACAAATTTTCTGCTGAAAGCAAGAAATACATGAGTGTTCCTGTAAAAGGTTGTACCATTATGAAGCAATTTCAACTCTTCTACTTGTACCTCATTCTAACATAACTTGTGAAGATGGTTCTGCTGTGTTTGTGTGCTGCAAAGATGCATTGATTAGCTGCAGAAAACAGTTCTCTCAAAGCTGCTCTCTTACTCTGTTTTATTGGGTATTTCCTCATGTTGGCAATCTGCTAGACAGTACTGATGTTTTTCTTTTGTGTTTACACAAGATGATTGTTCTCAGATAATACAGAAAGACTAATAGTGTTTAAAATGTGAGTTCTTTATAAATGTGTGTTTAAAATCTGCTTTTACATCCTTTACAGTTGTCTTCTTGATATCTGTATAAACTTTTATAGAAGTCAGTATTACATAATGACAACAACCTAGCAAATCTCCTAAATTATAAATTGAGCCTAACACTGTTCAAAACTTCCATCAGAGGACTAGAACATGGGTAAAGTTTGTGACTGGATCTGTGATTTGTCATGCCAAGGGGGATCCCTAGTAATTTTATCAATGGATACTCATCAGCAGTGTCTACCAAGAGTCTTAGCCATGTTTTCCATACTATGTTGTCTGTTTTTCACTCACTAACAGACCTCAGAATGTGCCAAAAACCAACCCTTTGTATCAGATATGTTGCACATGGCAAACACTTTGCTGGGCCAACATGAGGTACATGCAGCTAACCCCAAGGGGAGCCAGGGCAGCACAGCTGCAGCGAGAGCTTCAGTGACACCGTGGGCAGATACCACAGGACTTGGTGAATAGTCACAAACTCAAAAGACAGGAAAACAACAATCATGAGAGAAAGAGTAGTCACACATTTGCTTTGTCAGAAGAGATATTAAAGAGATACCATTCAATACCATAGAGGATTAAATGCTTCCCACACAGCCAGACATAACAAGACACAAAGCTACCAAGAAAAAAGTAACAGATGCAATTAAAGCTGCCTTTCATACAATACCAAATAATGGCAATTTTAGATTATACTTGACTTATAGTGGTTTAAGCACAGAATAGGGGACACAGCAGAGATAAAAAGCTCTACCAGTCAGAGGATAACCTATGGTTTAAGGATTACAAGGTAATTGCATCACATGAGGAGTTCTATGATTGTGGAGCATCTGGAGTAAATGAAGGAAGAATGACACAGTGACCTTTGGAACAAAGTCTTCTAAGTCTTAGAGCACAGACTGGCATTGAGAAAGACAAAAGCTAATTATTATTTTTGTGGTTTGAATGTAAACTAAACTAATCCCCAATTAGAAAAAAAAAAAAGCCAAAAAACCCAACATGTTTGAGTGCAGTATGGCCAGCCCTGTTACACTGCAGCAGGGTGAGACAGACTGGAGATGAGGGAACTTTGACCTCTGTGTGTCTCAATTTCTTTTGTTTTCCGTCATCAGCACGCTGTGATTTAATTGAACTATTGAATTTCAGAACTAGTCTGTTGTCTGTTCCTCTGAAAGAAACAAAATACCTGAATGAAGAGACAGTGAGAAGATGATGAAAAGCATGGGACGATTTCTATATGGGGTATAGGAAGGTATATAGGTATATTCATGTGTGTAAGAACTCTTCAGTCTGCAACTAAGAAATGACTGACAGATGTAGGGTTTAATCAAGGAAGGACTGTGGAAAGGATGAACATGGATGTGCTGTTCACTGTTTTTCCAACATATGAACTGTGGGGAGCCAGCTGGAGCCAACAGGAGACCAGTAAACAAGCAAGAGGAGGTGGGTCTTCACACAGCGTGGATCAAAGCTGCAGCGCTAAAAGTTCACGAGTTCAAGGATGGGCTTAGGAAGTCTACAGAATAAATGTCCACAAAGCTTTATTAGACACACAGAAACCATCCCTGATTCGGGAAACTCCTCAGCTGTAATTCACTAAATGCCAGAGTATATGTAGGACAAGTATAGACACAAATGGCTTGTTCTTACATTCTTCTCTAAGCACCTGCTTGTGGCTGCTACCAGAGACAAGATACTGGGCTAAAAGTACTTTTTGATCTGACTTAACACTAGAACATAAGAAATAATTCTGCCTAAAACCAGATCACATAATTAGCCTCAAGAGTCAAATATAGGAAAAGTATGACATCAGATGATTTTACAGTCTATTAGCTTTACATTCTATTAAATTCCATAAATAATTAATTTTTTTAACTGAGAAAATGGTGCTACCACTTTCTTCCAGTGAAAGCACTTGCTTCATTTAATAGAGAAGTTATCATTGTCCAGTCATTTCTAATATTATATAAAAGTTCTACAGAAACAATAGCTCACATTACAGAATGATAAAAAATTACCTGTGCCTGAAGTTTGCGTATCTTACACTATTTCCATACAATATATTATGTGTGTACAATATATATGTGTTTACTAAATAGCTGTTAGTGTAGCTCAGTGTAGCTCTGTGTAGCATCTCAGAATCAATCCTGATTACTTTTTGTTTCAGATTAAGAATGCTTGGACAAGACCATTCTGAAGAGCAGCATGGCACAGGGTGCTCGTTTCTCTGGCTATGCAGAACAGAATGTCAGGTATGCTAATTACTAAGTGACTGAGCACACAGGCATTCCTAACACACATGGTGCCTACTACAGAGCAGGACAAAGATCCTTGTGTTCCCCATAAAATCAGTACAGTCTTTCTAATTTCAGCACAGTTTACCAGCCTCCTGACACAAGGCCACAAAATCAAGACTTCATGTCACACTGGGACCCAAGCTTAAGGCGTGTGTAATGAAGGAATTAAATAAGTCTTCGAAGGTGCTCAAATCTGCTGAACAGGGTTGTTTCACAACCCAAGAGATCACAATGTGATCTGCTTTACAAAGAGAAGACACAAATGGAAACTACACTTAAGAACCAATTGTTAATATAATTACCAAACTTTCCAAACTTTGTTCCTTCAGAGGCATAGAAAATGAAAATTATTTCTTAAAATTAATGTTATTTTTTGTCACAGAGGGAGCTGTCCGTACTGTATCAGTTAAAACAGAATGTAGCACTGGAAATGAATATGTATCAAAACAGAATGCAGAGAGGTAGAAATACAAGTATTTAGAAAATAATGTGATGTACAAGACAAAAAAAAGACTGTGATTTTTCTCCATAAGTTTGTTGACATTTTAATCACAATCACCTAATCTTCTTATGCAAAGCAATCAGTTTTGTAGAGACCCATGGCCTTGAACGTCGTGCACCCTGTGCAAAGAAAGGCAGCACCGCCGGGCCTGCAGGCTCAGCCAAAAACCAAGGGATGGTTTCCCAGTGCCGCCCTGTGTTGCAAACACAGAAGTGCACGGACAGCCCCTTCCACGCGGGCAGAACAGCTGCCGTCTGGTGCTGCTGCTCAGGCACTGCAGAGTATCTGTTTGTGGGTTTTTAATCACAGGTCTTTCACTGAGACGTGCTTTGCTAAAAACTTTCTTTCATCACTGCTGAATAACAAAAAGAGACATTGATCATATAGCAAAATAATATCTCTGTGCAATCCCAGTAAACAAGGTGGAAATGGCAGTAGATTTGGCTAAACTATAAAAAAATAAATCAAGTAATATTTAGCAGCAAGTCATCCAAGCAGTATTGTCATCTGTAACTTATTACTCAAAAGGAGGAGCATGTAAACAGTGTATTTGATTTACCCAGTAGCAACTATAGTGCCAGATATGCTTGTATTGCTAAGGATTTTGGCTAGCAACAGTTTGTGTACAAATAGCTACTTAGTGGTAGCTTATACTGAACAGGCCAGTCTTGCCCTCGATTGTAACAAATCTATGTATTTTCTGTTCAAAATCTTGTCCTGGAACAGGACACTAAAACTGTATACATTCATAATGTCAAGAAAAGGTATCTATAGGTTTTTCCATAATCTCTGCATAATTGTTATTCATATTCCTGCTTACAGTCAGAATTATGAATACAGTTCTACACTATCTTAATTAAGACCTCTAATCTAATGCACCTGGTATGTCTGTACAAGGAAAATATTTTTCTGTGGTTTTCACCATGGGAACATGTTCTGATTACCAGTGATCAGTCTATTAGGGCAAGAAGGGTGCTGGTATGTGAGCGTGTCTGATGCACATACAACAGGTGCCTTGGAAGCACTTCCCTGTCACAAGTCCTAAAGCAGTTTTCCCTGAACATAATGAACAGGAAATGTTTTCTCTATCCAGCCATATAAAACTATCGTTATTTACTACTGAGCTGGGTAAGGAATACAGTTTTTTAATGATGTTAGAATACTGATTAACAACAATTCACACAGAACAGAATATTTCAAACTTTATGGTGCAAAGTACACATCTTTTATTACATTCTGTAACTGATCCCAAGTTCTTCCCTAGGTTATTTTCTCTCTGATAAAGCAGCACTGGGAGTGTTCTTATTTGGATTTGCTACCCCATGGGCTGCTGTCACAAACACTGCAAAGCCTTAGAAATATCTGCTGTGTGTCTTTTCCTACACTGCACTCCCCTTTTCAGTAATTGCAGAACAGAGACATTATTAGCTACTGCACACCTCCATGAAATCCCACTTATATAGGAGCCCCTCCTGTAGTCAAGAAAGCAACATTTAGATCAGCTGTGAAGTAGTCCATAGTTCTTTGATCAAGGCTAAGTGGGGCGCTTCCACAATGTCCTCAGTAGCACATGCAATTGAGTTTGTTATAAGACATTTGTACAAATCCTGCAAATACACCTTGATTCAATGGCTGAAGAACTGGGGGGTTCAGACTAATAACTCCTTCCCTTTGATATTAACAGACAAATGAGGTTTTAACATCAATCTGAAGTGTGTCAGTAGATATGTGATACTTCATAATCATTATTCTACAGTCATTTACTAGACAATCATCCAGGGGATCCTTCTGAAGACAAAATAGAAAGAGGGTTTTACAAGTCTCCTTGGTAGAGTTCTAGATACAAGTTCCACATTCTGGATTTGCCATGCATCTGCTACTCTGTAAATCCTTACAGGGATGCTCTTATTGCGTGGAGGGGTAGATACACTTTGAACAGAGGCTCTTAGCATTTTGAAGTGAAACTCTGATTCTCAGAATAAATATTCAAAAGGTGGAAATATCAATTACAATTTACATTTAGGGGTGCAAACACAGCTGTTGGAATATGCTCAGGGGTAGTGTAAATTACAGAGCATTCACCAGAGGGAAGCTCATACATTCATTCAGAGTAAAATAAATAATTTGAAGGTTGAGAGAAACACAGCCCTGATACTTAAGCTGAAGCAAACTCTATTCAAGCACAGACTTTTTGAGCTTGGAAAGTTTTCAGAAGTTATTTGCCAATCTAAAGGTAACAGACTTACAGAAAATTTCCTGTGTTGGTGACTGAGTTGTTGCACTACATATAATATGCATGCACACAAAAAACATAAATTGTTTTGGTTTTTTTTAACACACAGATGCAGCCTAGTTTCACTGCTGTGATGGAGTAGACCAGAACTTCTGTGGTCCAAAGTCTAAATGCATTCATACATTAAAGCCCACCCACATGTGGTCACTAGAGTGCGTAAGATACTGAATTGTTTAGCCACTGTTGTGTTTAGCATGTTATTGGCTACATTACATTGCTTCCCCTGTTAATGGGAATATTTGCTAAATTGCCCATAAAGTTTGTGTGCTACTAATGTAAATTTGATAAATAGCAGCCAGACACTTTTAGAGAATATTAAAGACAGCTTACAGTCTGAAGTTTTCATAGTGATCCAATAGTCACATAGAGCTGCTCAGAAACATGCTCCTGACCTACTGTTAACTCCAATGTCTGAGATATTTGGTCTAATAGCCTGGCTTCAGAGTCTTACTCAAGGAAATCTTAGCAGTTCAACACTTCTCTGGGGTTTTTTTGAAACAGAAGTTCCAGACTGTGGCTGCAATTCAGAGATTCGTTTGTTTTCTTGTTTAAATGAGAGATACAGCCAGAGGCAGAGGCTGTCTGGCAAGCAAACTTCAACTCAAGTGGAGAAACGTGTTTCTGGAAAATGTAAGGGCAGATGCTCCGGAAGTTCAGCCAGATCTATACGCTACTGGATTAGAACTGTACTCATACCAATGGTTCAGACAACTGCTCTTTTCCACCAAAAGTAAAGTTTTAGAGAGGAAAATCCTACAGAGGTGTCACACAATGGTACAGAACATACAGGTGCTTTTAGGGATCCTTGGTAGAATGAGGACAAGGTTGTAGCTACAATTAGAGCTTTATTATGATGTAAAAATTCACTCATCAGCATACCTTATTGTTATCTACAATTTCTAGCAGTTAGTGTACCTTACTGCTGCACAGCATTTTTAGCAATTTTCCCAGCTTTCAGTTAAGCAGAATTTCTAGTAATCAGTGTAGCTTTCTTTACTATCTAGAGCCTTTGGTTATGTAGGCTTTTAGTCACCTGGGCTCTCTGCAATTCAGGTCAAAGTCTTGATAGTCGGTGTGTGACACAACAATCATAATCTAGATTGACTTTACTTAAAGAACCTGCCAGTCCCTGTAGCACTGGATGACAAGAGATACTGGACATCTCTCCTTGATTATCTTTTTCCCAACAAAAATCTGCAATTTAGTTCAATCTAGATATGCCACTGGCAATAAATTAAAAATAGTCTACGAAAGTACTTCTGGAGAAATAATGTATGTAAAGGTGATTTCATTAGAAGAAGAGATACTGCCCAGCACTTCTCCCATTAGTTAATTTTCACAAGTGGTTTCCAGAAATTCCCTTCAGAATACAAACAACTTGTTTCAGATTTTCCCCTACCCAATGCTCATTAAATGTGGTGAAAAAAAGGGAACTGGAATCATGTATCAGATTAAATCCCAATTTAAATCTTTATTACACAAATAGTATTTTAAAGATATAATACTTACTTCAGTGGGTTTATTCTGGATTTGCTTTCGATCTCATTATACTCTTATGAGAGCAAAACTGGCTAAGCTGCTTTGGGGGTGCTCATGTTGCAATCCTTTTTCCATGGTGAAAAATACTTTTTGACTTAATACTATGCACTGTGTTTGCCAGGTTTGTAAAATTAGGGAAATAATCTGTGTCACGTTCTTAAATTTAAGAAAGCTATAAATAACTCCTTTGTTTCTGTGCATCTTTTTTTATGGTAAATACCCTTCCAGTTCCACTTCCTGAGTATTTCTGTTGGCTCTGCTGTTCTAGTTCCTCCTTTAACATTTTAGAAATGAACTTCAAAAGATGTTTTGAGATCGGGATAGCAAAATAGTTTCATACTCTTTGGCTAGACTCTGAAGAACTTAGGATTCATTTAGGATTTGAATACTGCACTGACTACCAAGTTTCCTAGGAAAAGTCATGAAGTTATAGCCCATTGCTGGCACAGGAGGACAATAACATAATGATATATTTTCTCTCTGACATGAAGCATCTCCTATAACTCTACATCCAGACCGGATATTCTGATGGTTATTCTTTGGTACAGTACAAATAGGACAAGTGTTGATTTCCTTTATGCCAGGGTGTTTCTAAAATATGTTTGACTCTTTTCTGCGGAATTAAAAAAGATGACGTGAAGGTAGTAAGCACACCTTTTTGTGCTTTAAAATTCATGTCAAACGTATAATGCACATTTTTAGTTTACCTGCCACCCCTCTTTTTTTTGTTTTTATAAAGTGCTGAGTTTATTCATAGGAGCAAGAGTAGAATAGCATAAAAAGGGTTTCTTTCTCCTCACTGCCGTTGATTAGATCAGTAAGATCACAACAGTAGCAAGTTTCTTTAAATAGGGACACTTTAGAAAGACTAGCAACATGCTTTAAAATTTGCTGAAGCACAATGGATATATAACTAACAGCAAAGTCAGGTCCTGTACTGTATTTTTGTTTTTGCTTTGTATGCAAAAATACCCGTCCTCCTAAACAACCGGAACTGTCATATGTGGTCAGATGTCTGTAAGAGTGAGCATGAGGATGTGAGCTCATAGTCTGTATTAGCCTTCAGAACACCAGTTAGAGGAGAACTTTCAAGTAGTTTGCCAACACCTTCAGAATAAAGCAGAGCGCAGAGCAACCAAGAACGGAAGAATTTCCAGAATGAGTCAAGCTGAGGAAAGCAGTGTCAACTCAACATGGAATATTGTGAGGTCAGTAGTCTGCATAATACTGAGCTTGTCATTTATTATTGGCACCCCTGGAAACTGCATTGTCATCTGGACTGTTTGTACAAAAATGAAGCAAGTATCTCTTTCAGTCCTGCTGATCTTGAACCTGGCCATTGCTGATGTCCTTGTACTGATCACTTTACCAGTTTGGATTTACTCCTTTGCTGACTCATGGATTTTTGGAGTCATCTTCTGCAAAATTCTGGTTTTCATTATTTACTGCAGCATGTATGCCAGTATATTTCTGATTACAGCACTCAGCTTGGAGCGACTAATGGCTGTGTTTTACCCTTTCACAATTCAAACATACAGAAGAAAAGGAAAAATTTCTTTGATTGTGTTCCTCATTTGGTTCCTGTCTATTGCTTTTGGCATTTCTGTCATTCCATTTCAAGAGACAGAAGAAATGAACGGTCGACTTTTATGCACGTGTCGCAACTACTCTTCTAATAGACAGAAAGTGTCATATCTTCTGCTGGAGACCCTTGCAGGTTTTGTAATCCCTTTCTTAATCATTTGCACTTGTTATGTGTGTGTTGCAAGAAGAATAAGCAGAATGACTTACCAGTCCAAGCAGCGATCAGAACGTCTCATTGCCAGCGTTGTGGTGGCGTTCATTCTGTGCTGGGTCCCTCACCATCTCTTTAACATCCTGGATATTATTTCAATTGAAACAGAACTCTCTAATGAGGCGATGTCTTTGACACTGGAAGAAATTGTAGACAAAGGAGTGTACATCTCTGGAGCACTCGTATTCATCAGTAGCTGTATTAACCCTCTGCTTTATGCTTTTGCTGCACGAAGGTTTCAGAATCACCTGAGGTTTGCCAAGATGTCAAAGCTGTTTGAACAGATCAGTCAGACTGTAACAGAGGAAGACAAGAAAAGAAGTCTGGTTGTAGCCAAACATGAAGATCCTTTGATAGGCACAGAAAATCTCTGACAAGGAACTCAGTGAATAATCTGTGCCATTCCTTCAGCAGTCCTTTCTCATCATACTCTCAGTTTCATTTATTGAGCAGTTCAGGGAAAGCTGGAGATAAATAAAAGCTTTTTGGGTTTTTTTCTTGTGTGTTTTATAACAATTGGCATTGACAACCCAGTTCATAATGTAATATTTCCATCATGAAATGAGCACTATTCCACTGTTGCTGAGAGCCTCAGCAAGGTAGCTAAAAGCTCAAATTGTAAGAAATGCAGCATTTTAACTTTCCGTTAAAATTATTTCTGATTTCTACAAAGTCTGTGTGCAGAAAACAGAAAAGAACTGCATGTGGAAAGGAGAGATTTTGAAAGCTTATAACTAAGTTTTTCTTCAGAAAAAAAATTACTGCATATTCAAAAATCCTTATATAATCTAAAGTTTTAAGAAGTTAAATTCTTTATATGGATAAGAATGGTTTTTAAATGTACTAATGACACAAAACTCTTCTGGCTTGATGGAAAATCTAAAGCTGTTTTTTATTCATTACTTTATTTAGGTTTGAAAGTAATAAGGGTTGTTTACACAGTCAAGCTTATTTACTGCATTATCTTGGGGTAGTAGGTTTGAACAAGTCAAATGTGGAGTGTGACATTCTTCTGGAAGAAGCAGGAGGTATGAGAACCGTGTGGTATGGCTAACATCACTGCAGACTGCATGCTATATTTGATGTCAAACACATTGCATGCTTCAGTGGCAATTAAACTATTGGTGTATTAAATATATATACTTTGAGTATCCTCAAAATTTTTGATTCAAAGAAGTTAAGCTTCCAAGATGTGTATTAAATTATGGGGGAATTGGATCATGCTCAGGTGAGGAGGAAGGAGAGGTCCCTGGTATTATTTTTTATGTGTAAGAAAGTTATGGCAGCAGTACAAAGTGTCTAATATCATAAGAACTTTGCCTTGCAAAGAAAAGCAGTATTTTTTTCTTCTCTTATAGAATAGTGGACTTTGCCATAAGAAACCAATAAGACTTGTATTTGCAAGGTCTTTAGTTTTGTGAATGTATGCAAACTCACTGTAAAAAACTGCATGGCATCAAGTGTTTGCTTTTGATGTTTTATTTATTTCAATTGTGCCTAACATATTTTATGCTTACTTTTGTTAATTTTTAAGTCAATAATTTGTAATAAGATCAAGATAACTACTGATTACGAAGCATACTGTAATTTCATATACCCTGTTCTGGACAGCTGGTAAATAGTTACATTACTCATCTTTACAAAGAAATTACAAATACTAACTAGAAGTTAATTTTTTAAGTCTGATTGTGTCACAGTAAAGGATATTTGAGTTGTATTAATTTAGCTTATAAACTAAAATAAACATGAGGAAGTGAAATCCTTAGCTGTTAATGGAAGAGTATTTCTCTAAATTTTGCATATATATTTGTTACTCCTGCTTGTTATCAAAAAGTATTTTTTCTCCTGAATAGTAGAAAAGTCCACAGCACAGAGGGTTTTCCTTCAATAGCAAGGTCTTGTTTGCAGCACATAGTAAGCAACAGATGAAACCCGTTAGACTTTACCCCATCTTTTACCTACCACTCTTTTTCACCCCTCTAATGGCTTTTAATTGCTATAGTACATTCAATATAGCAATGTGACATTATCTCACAAAAAAAGAAGCAACTCCAGTTATCTACTCATAAAAAAGTGAAGCTGTTTTTTGCAATGTGTTCTTGAGATAGCAATCACTCACTATTCAACAACACAGAACAGATGAGGAGATTTACTACCTCATAAGCCCGTGAGCTCTGCAACTGAACTTCTAGACCACAAGGAGTTAAGCATTGCACAACTCACAGGGTGGAAGAAGACCCAGACAAACTTTAGTACAAGCTAAAGTTTTCCTTTCTATCAGTCTGTGCATGAATTTTCTGCCTCAATATTAATTTTTCACATTTTTTCTCCACTGCTTTTTACTCATGACTGCAGTACTGAAGTCCTTGTAAAACATGAGGTCCATCAAGGAGCTAGAGCTGTCCCTCTTAAGTTCTTATTAATGGCCTTGGTTCTGCCTCCAGTAGACAACCATCTCTAAGAACTGTGTTTCTTTTGAAGGCTGTTTGAGAAGTAGTAGAAGATACTAATATAGCAACCTTAACTAATTTCACTTTTATGTAGAGTAAATAGAGTTAATTCTTGCCAATGTTGGTAGGCACAGTTAAAACCCCCAGTGATGTAATATTTTGTCAACACAACAGTCATGTAACTGGCACCATTAGGGCTAACCTAAAAGTACAAGCTGATGCTGCTGTCTGCTGCTTCCTTGAGCAGGTACACATCAGGTCTAGTAATGCAGCCAGATTTATCACTTCATCAGTGCTAATGTGCTCTCACATCTGTCTATTGTTGAAGCTAGATCAAAATAGTGACTTGGAGGTGAGATCAATCTTCCTAGTAAATCTTGACACACTCAGATTCTCCTGAGAAAACTGAGGCTTCATGTCATTTGAGTTCCTCTTTTTTTTTCTTACTTCCTAATCTTTCCACCCTTGTTTATGAAGTCTGCTCTGTGGTTTCAGTATCCAGCTATTTCTCATGACACAGCAAGGCAAAAGGCTGAGCTAAGAGAGAGCCACTTCAATCACCTGAGTCAAATCACCTCAGACTACACTGAAGCACAGGGAGCATGATGCAGTCAGTGCAACAGTGCTTAGAACACTGAGTACTAGGAGGTGACCAGATAGTTTGAATTTCTCACATTTGTAAAAATTAATAATCTCCTAACATTTATCTCTTAACATTTCAGTATTTCTCAGCCTGAAACTTGCTGTGAACATTCCATGGATTTACATCAGGATTTTTTCACATTTACTGTAGTAGAATCATGCTGCTTAAAGTGATTTTATGTTGTATTAAATGGATTGAAGGAAAGTCTGAAGAATTTTTAGTTTCTACAGCCAATATATAAGAAGGATAGAAAAGAACATAAAGAGAAAGCATCAGCCTTACACCATTTGTTGCCTGTTGACATCAAAATGTTTATGTAGGCATCACAGTAAAAGAGTTATAACAGTTATTGGGATTAAAACAATGGAGCTTTGTGAATGTTTACAGGCAACTCGTAATTTAAGGAGTAGCACAAGGGAAATCAGAGATCCTTATCTGAAAGCAGAAACAGGGTAACTGCATTATACTAAAGAAAAACATAATTTTTTTAAACCACCAGAACATTTTCTAGGAAGAAGTAAAGCAAAAGTTATGAGACTTTTTAAAGACAGTTCAGGCTGCAGTTATGGAGCTCTTAGGGTTACAATTAACAGGACTAAATGAAAGATTTGCCTGCAGTGCTGGGGTGAAAAGGGTAAAAGAACCTGGAAGCTAACAGATGGCACAGAAACAACATAGGAATGCAAATTCTTTCACATTCAAACAAGAGTCTGATAAAGAATAAATATTTTAGAAGATGCAAAATTAGCAAATATTAACGGTGGTGAAGGTTTTCTCTACAGGTTAGTGTACAGCTCTTGTATTCCTCCCTTTTCTGCCTATATTAGGAAAAGGGAAGCCAAAGAAAAGTTATTGGCTTTTTTGAGTAAAATATGAGAAATGAGAAGTATGAGAAATAAGTTAGTCAAGATTATTAAGAATTATATATGGACTTAGAATGAAACTGAGAAGTTCAGCCATGAAAGCTGAGTATTAAAAGAGAACAGACAGGGAAGTGAAAACTATTTAGTTGTAAGGCAGTTTAAGATTTTTATGAATGCTTTCTTGTCAGATCAGTTAATCACTAAAACAGTTATTTATTAGAAAACTTCTCAGTGTGATCTCCATTGGTGGTCAATAGGTTAAAGAAAAAAAAAATCCAATAAAACAGAGTTTAGAGAGACATAAGCCTATCCTCTGAGAGGGTGAGTAACTTCTGCTGCTCCTGTTAGCATTAAGAGTTGGGTGTGACCAGGGCTATGATGAGGGACACCAGGATTTCATAAACTTTACAACACTGTTTACACTCCTAAGAAAGTTCTTGCACTGATAGGTATGGAGATAAGAGAATCATATACTATTGGATTCCTTTGTGTCTTCTTTCCCCTTAAATCAAATATGCTAAAAAATCCTGTGGATGATTCTTAGTAAGGTTCAACATTTTAAAATAGATTGAAGTTGAAGAAATGTTCAGATTAGATGAAAATTATTTTTATGGAATATGTTGAGTCAGTGATTTAAATGATAGAACTAATGGAAAAGATGCCATGAAGTCTTCAAATACAGGTTAAAGAGTCATAGCTCTTAAGTTAGAAATCCTGATTATACGTCTGCTAAACTGCAAAATCCACTCTATCTAATAGAAGTCAGCTATCAGAACTATATCTTAATTGCAAAAGTAACTGGTCCGTCTTCAGTTTTGGCTGCACCTGTGTAGGTACTTAACAGTATATGCAGCTAAGTGCGTCATTGTTTCCACTGGCCATTAACTAGAGAACAGTGTGAACTGCACTGAGACATCTGCAGTGTATTGTGATTGAAGTGAAGGGTATGTCCGGATGGTTGTAAATTGGAGGATTGGAAGTTTAGACTGCTCTTGCTAGATCTTAAACTGAAAAATCAGGCTTTTCATTTTTGCATAGCAGACCTGCTCATGGTGTAGCACATTCCATGAAAAATTAAGGGCTAAATATTTCATTTTTGGAGAATTGTGAATTTGAAGCAGTATTTATGGCCTGTCATTAACTAGGTAGTGTCACCATAAGAGCCACAACAGGAGAATAGTTGTGTGAAGATCGCTTCTAGTCACTGCATCACTGAT